>NC_085070.1:7240926-7940926 GCF_963662255.1 Cinclus cinclus | reverse complement strand
TAATCCTAATCACCTTAACCCTAACCCTAACCCTAACCCCCTAACCCTAACCCTAACCCTAACCCATTAACCCTAACCCTAACCCTATCCCCCTAACCCTAACCCTAACCCTAATCCCTAAACCTAACCCCAACCTTAACCACCTAACCCTAACCCTAACCCTAACACTAACCCTAACACCCTAACCCTAACCCTAACACTAACACTAAACGCAACCCTAACCCTAACCCCTAAACCTAATACTAACCCTAACCCTAACCCTAACCCTAACCCTAACCTTAACCCTACCCCTAACCCAAACCCTAACCCCCTAACCCTAACCCTATCCCCCTTACCCTAACCCTTACCCGAACCCTAACCCTAACCATAACCCTAACCCTAGCCCAAACCTAACTCTAACCCTAACCCTAATACTAATCACCTTATCCCTAATCCTAACCCTAAGCCTAGGCCTAACCGTAACCCTAACCCTAATCCTAATAACCTTAACCCTAACACTAACCCTAACCCTAACCCTAACCCTATCCCCCTAACCCTAACACTAACCCTAACCCTAATCCCTAAACCTAACCCCAACCTTAACCCCCTTACCCTAACCCTAACCCTAACCCTAACCCTAACCCTAACCCTAATCCTAACCCCTAACCCCTAACCCTAACCTTAGCCCTAACCCTAACCCTAACCCTACTCCTAACCCTAACCCTAACCCTAACCCTAACCCTAACCCTAACCCTAAACCTAAATGAAATCCAGGTAATGTTTGCTCCTAATGGTGGAACTTTTCCGCAAGAAGCCAAACTCAAGAGCCCACTTGGCAGATGTCATTTTGTAGGGCATGTTTGGGCCTCCGATGGCAGCCAGGTTTGGAGGAGGGGGCAGCTTTGGTCTGGGAGAAATCCTCGTCCTTATGGAATTTTTGTAGGCAAAAGCCCAGGACGGGCCGCAGGCAAGTTGGTTTTGAAAGGAAGCACTTTTCCCCAAGAAGCCAAAATGAAGAGCCCACTTGGCAGATGTCATTTTGTAGGGCGCATTTGGGCCTCCGTTGGCAGCCAGGTTTGGAGGAGGGGGCAGCTTTGGTCTGGGAGAAATCCTCGTCCTTCTGGAATTTTTGTAGGAAAAAGCCCAGGACGGGCAGCAGGCAAGTTAGGCAAGTTGGCTTTGAAAGGAGGAACTTTTCCCCAAGAAGCCAAACTCAAGAGCCCACTTGGCACATGTCATTTTGTAGGGCGCGTTTGGGCCTCCGATGGCAGCCAGGTTTGGAGGAGGGGGCAGCTTTGGTCTGGGAGAAATCCTCGTCCTTATGGAATTTTTGTAGCAAAAACCCGGGACGGGATGCAGGCAAGTTGGTTTTGAAAGGAGTCACTTTTCCCAGAGAAGCCAAACTCAAGAGCCCACTTGGCAGATGTCATTTTGTAGGGCGCATTTGGGCCTCCAATGGCAGCCAGGTTTGGAGGAGGGGGCAGCTTTGGTCTGGGAGAAATCCTCGTCCTTATGGAATTTTTGTAGTCTAAAGCCCTGCATGGGCCGCAGGCAAGTTGGCTTTGAAAGGAGGCACTTTTCCCCAAGAAGCCAAACTCAAGAGCCCACTTGGCAGATGTCATTTTGTAGGGCGCGTTTGGGCCTCCGATGGCAGCCAGGTTTGGAGGAGGGGGGCAGCTTTGGTCTGGGAGAAATTCTTGTCCTTATGGAATTTTTGTAGGCAAAAGCCCAGGATGGGCCGCAGGCAACTTAGGCAAGTTGGCTTTGAAAGGAGGTACTTTTCCCCAAGAAGCCAAACTCAAGAGCCCACAATGCAGATGTCATTTTGTAGGGCGCATTTGGGCCTCCGATGGCAGCCAGGTTTGGAGAAGGGGGCAGCTTTGGTCTGGGAGAAATCCTCGTCCTTCTGGAATTTTTGTAGGCAAAAGCCCAGGACGGGCCGCAGGCAAGTTGGCTTTGAAAGGAGGCACTTTCCCCCAAGAAGCCAAACTCAAGAGCCCACTTGGCAGATGTCATTTTGTAGGGCGCGTTTGGGCCTCCGATGGCAGCCAGGTTTGGAGGAGGGGGCAGCTTTGGTCTGGGAGAAATCCTTGTCCTTATGGAATTTTTGTAGGCAAAAGCACAGGATCGGATGCAGGGAAGTTGGCTTTGAAAGGAGTCACTTTTCCCCAAGAAGCAAAACTCAAGAGCCCACTTGGCAGATGTCATTTTGTAGGGCGCGTTTTGGCATCCGATGGCAGCGAGGTTTGGAGGAGGGGGCAGCTTTGGTCTGGGAGAAATCCTCGTCCTTCTGGAATTTTTGTAGGAAAAAGCCCAGGACGGGCCGCAGGCAAGTTAGGCAAGTTGGCTTTGAAAGGAGGCACTTTTCCCCAAGAAGCCAAACTCAAGAGCCCACTTGGCAGGTGTCATTTTGTAGGGCGCATTTGGGCCTCCGATGGCAGCCAGGTTTGGAGGAGGGGGCAGCTTTGGTCTGGGAGAAATCCTCGTCCTTCTCGAATTTTTTTAGGTAAAAGCCCTGCATGGGCCGCAGGCAAGTTGACTCCGAAAGGAGGCACTTTTCCCCAAGAAGCCAAACTCAAGAACCGACATGGCACATGTCATTTTGTCGGGTGCGTTTGGGCTTCCGATGGCAGCCAGGTTTGGAGGAGGGGGTAGCTTTGGTCTGGGAGAAATCCTCGTCCTTACGGAATTTTTGTAGGCATACCCCAGAAATGGCCGCAGGCAAGTTCGGCAAGTTGGCTCCGAAAGGAGGCACTTTTCCCCCAGAAGCCAAACTAAAGAACCCTCAATGCAGATGTCATTTTGTGGGGCGCGTTTGGGCCTCCGATGGCAGCCAGGTTTGGAGGAGGGGGCAGCTTTGGTCTGGGAGAAATCCTCGTCCTTATGGAATTTTTGTAGGAAAAAGCCCAGGACGGGCCGCAGGCAAGTTAGGCATGTTGGCTTCGAAAGGAGGCACTTTTCCCCAAGAAGCCAAACTCAAGAACCCTCAATGCAGATGTCATTTTGTAGGGCACGTTTTGGCCTCCGATGGCAGCGAGGTTTGGAGGAGGGGGCAGCTTTGGTCTGGGAGAAATCCTCGTCCTTATGGAATTTTTGTAGGCAAAAGCCCGGGACGGGACGCAGGCAAGTTGGCTTTGAAAGGAGGCACTTTTCCCCAAGAAGCCAAACTCAAGAGCCCACTTGGCACATGTCATTTTGTAGGGCGCATTTGGGCCTCCGATGGCAGCCAGGTTTGGAGGAGGGGGCAGCTTTGGTCTGGGAGAAATCCTCGTCCTTATGGAATTTTTGGAGGCAAAAGCCCTGGATGGGCCGCAGGCAAGTTAGGCAAGATGGCTTTGAAAGGAGGTACTTTTCCCCAGGAAGCCAAACTCAAGAGCCCACTTGGCAGGTGTCATTTTGTAGGGCGCATTTGGGCCTCCGATGGCAGCCAGGTTTGGAGAAGGGGGCAGCTTTGGTCTGGGAGAAATCCTCGTCCTTATGGAATTTTTGTAGGCAAAAGCCCCGCATGGGCCGCAGGCAAGTTGGCTTTGAAAGGAGGCACTTTTCCCCAAGAAGCCAAACTCAAGAGCCCACTTGGCAGATGTCATTTTGTGGGGCGCATTTGGGCCTCCGATGGCAGCCAGGTTTGGAGGAGGGGGCAGCTTTGGTCTGGGAGAAATCCTCGTCTTTCTGAAATGTTTGGAGGCAAAAGCCCAGGACGGGACGAAGGCAAGTTGGCTTCGAAAGGAGGCACTTTTCCCCAAGAAGCCAAACTCAAGAGCCCACTTGGCAGGTGTCATTTTGTAGGGTGCCTTTGGGCCTCTGATGGCAGCCAGGTTTGGAGGAGGGGGCAGCTTTGGTCTGGGAGAAATCCTCGTCCTTCTCGAATTTTTTTAGGTAAAAGCCCTGCATGGGCCGCAGGCAAGTTGACTCCGAAAGGAGGCACTTTTCCCCAAGAAGCCAAACTCAAGAACCGACATGGCACATGTCATTTTGTCGGGTGCGTTTGGGCTTCCGATGGCAGCCAGGTTTGGAGGAGGGGGTAGCTTTGGTCTGGGAGAAATCCTCGTCCTTATGGAATTTTTGTAGGCATACCCCAGAAATGGCCGCAGGCAAGTTCGGCAAGTTGGCTCCGAAAGGAGGCACTTTTCCCCAAGAAGCCAAACTAAAGAACCCTCAATGCAGATGTCATTTTGTGGGGCGCGTTTGGGCCTCCGATGGCAGCCAGGTTTGGAGGAGGGGGCAGTTTTGGTCTGGGAGAAATCCTCGTCATTCTGGAATTTTTGGAGGCAAAAGACCTGCATGGGCCGCCGGCAAGTTGGCTCCGAAAGGAGGCACTTTTCCCCGAGAAGCCAAACTCAAGAGCCCACTTGGCAGATGTCATTTTGTAGGGCGCCTTTGGGCCTCCGATGGCAGCCAGGTTTGGAGGAGGGGGCAGCTTTGGTCTGGGAGAAATCCTCGTCCTTATGGAATTTTTGTAGGCAAAAGCCCTGGACGGGCCGCGGGCAAGTTAGGCAAAGTGGCTCCAAAAGGAGGCACTTTTCCCCAAGAAGCCAAACTCAAGAACCCTCAATGCAGATGTCGTATTGTGCGGCGCGTTTGGGCCTCCGATGGCAGCCAGGTTTGGAGGAGGGGGCAGCTTTGGTCTGGGAGAAATCCTCGTCCTTATGGAATTTTTCCAGGCTAAAGCCCAGGACGGGACGCAGGCAAGTTGGCTTTGAAAGGAGGCACTTCCACCCAAGAAGCCAAACTCAAGAGCCCACAATGCAGATGTCATTTTGTAGGGCGCGTTTGGGCCTCCGATGGCAGCCAGGTTTGGAGGAGGGGGCAGCTTTGGTCTGGGAGAAATCCTCGTCCTTATGGAATTTTTGTAGGCAAAAGCCCAGGACGGGCCGCAGGCAAGTTAGGCAAGTTGGCTATGAAAGGAGGCACTTTTCCCCAAGAAGCCAAACTCAAGAACCCACAATGCAGATGTCATTTTGTAGGGCGCGTTTGGGCCTCCGATGGCAGCCAGGTTTGGAGGAGGGGGCAGCTTTGGTCTGGGAGAAATCCTCGTCCTTATGGAATTTTTGTACTCAAAAGCCCAGGACGGGCTGCAGGTAAGTTGACTCCGAATGGAGGCACTTTTCCCCAAGAAGCCAAACTCAAGAGCCCACTTGGCAGGTGTCATTTTGTAGGGCGCGTTTGGGCCTCCGATGGCAGCCAGGTTTGGAGGAGGGGGCAGCTTTGTTCGGGGAGAAATCCTCGTCCTTATGGAATTTTTGTAAGCAAAAGCCCTGCATGGGCCGCAGGCAAGTTGGCTTCGAAAGGAGGCACTTTTCCCCAAGAAGCCAAACTCAAGAGCCCACTTTTCAGATGTCATTTTGTAGGGCACGTTTGGGCCTCCGATGGCAGCCAGGTTTGGAGGAGGGGGCAGCTTTGGTCTGGGAGAAATCCTCGTCCTTATGGAATTTTTGTAGGCAAAAGCCCAGCACGGGCCGCAGGGAAGTTAGGCATGTTGGCTTTGAAAGGAGGCACTTTTCCCCAAGAAGCCAAACTCAAGGACCCTCAATGCAGATGTCATTTTGTAGGGCGCGTTTTGGCCTCCGATGGCAGCCAGGTTTGGAGGAGGGGGCAGCTTTGGTCTGGGAGAAATCCTCGTCCTTCTGGAATTTTTGTAGGCAAAAGCCCAGGACGGGACACAGGCAAGTTGGCTTTGAAAGGAGGCAATTTCCCCCAAGAAGCCAAACTGAAGAGCCCACTTGGCAGATGTCATTTTGTAGGGCGCATTTGGGCCTCCGATGGCAGCCAGATTTGGAGGAGGGGGCAGCTATGGTCTGGGAGAAATCCTCGTCCTTATGGAATTTTTGTAGGCAAAAGCCCAGGACGGGACGCAGGCAAGTTGGCTTTGAAAGGAGGCACTTTTCCCCAAGAAGCCAAACTCAAGAGCCCACTTGGCAGATGTCAGTTTGTAGGGCACGTTCGGGCCTCCGATGGCAGCCAGGTTTGGAGGAGGGGGCAGCTTTGGTCTGGGAGAAATCCTCGTCCTTATGGAATTTTTCTAGGCTAAAGCCCAGGAGGGGCCGTAGGCAAGTTGGCTTCGAAAGGAGGCACTTTTCCCCATAGAAGCCAAACTCAAGAGCCCACTTGGCAGATGTCATTTTGTAGGGTGCCTTTGGGCCTCCGATGGCAGCCAGGTTTGGAGGAGGGGGCAGCTTTGGTCTGGGAGAAATCCTCGTCCTTCTGGAATTTTTGTAGCAAAAGCCCTGCATGGGCTGCAGGCAAGTTGGCTCCTAAAGGAGGCACTTTTCCCCGAGAAGCCAAACTCAAGAGCCCACTTGGCAGATGTCATTTTGTGGGGCGCGTTTGGGCCTCCGATGGCAGCCAGGTTTGGAGGAGGGGGCAGCTTTGGTCTGGGAGAAATCCTCGTCCTTATGGAATTGTTGTAGGCAAAAGCCCTGGACGGGCCGCGGGCAAGTTAGGCAAGGTGGCTCCGAAATGAGGCACTTTTCCCCAAGAAGCAAAATTCAAGGACCCTCAATGCAGATGTCATTTTGTGCGGCGCGTTTGGGCCTCCGATGGCAGCCAGGTTTGGAGGAGGGGGCAGCTTTGGTCTGGGAGAAATCCTCGTCCTTATGGAATTTTTGTAGCAAAAGCCCGGGACGGGACGCCGGCAAGTTGGTTTTGAAAGGAGTCACTTTTCCCCAAGATGTCAAACTCAAGAGCCCACTTGGCAGGTGTCATTTTGTAGGGCGCGTTTGGGCCTCCGATGGCAGCCAGGTTTGGAGGAGGGGGCAGCTTTGGTCTGGGAGTAATCCTCGTCCTTATGGAATTTTTGTAGGCAAAAGCCCAGGACGGGCCGCAGGCAAGTTAGGCCTGTTGGCTTTGAAAGGAGGCACTTTCCCCCAAGAAGCCAAACTCAAGAGCCCACTTGGCAGGTGTCATTTTGTAGGGCGCGTTTGGGCCTCCGATGGCAGCCAGGTTTGGAGGAGGGGGCAGCTTTGGTCTGGGAGAAATCCTCGTCCTTATGGAATTTTTGTAGGCAAAAGCCCTGCATTGGCCGCAGGCAAGTTAGGCAAGTTGGCTTTGAAAGGAGGCACTTTCCCCCAAGAAGCCAAACTCAAGAGCCCACTTGGCAGATGTCATTTTGTAGGGCGCATTTGGGCCTCCGATGGCAGCCAGGTTTGGAGGAGGGGGCAGCTTTGGTCTGGGAGAAATCCTCGGCCTTATGGAATTTTTGGAGGCAAAAGCCCAGGATGGGCCGCAGGCAAGTTAGGCAAGCTGGCTTTGAAAGGAGGTACTTTTCCCCAGGAAGCCAAACTCAAGAGCCCACTTGGCAGGTGTCATTTTGTAGGGCGCATTTGGGCCTCCGATGGCAGCCAGGTTTGGAGAAGGGGGCAGCTTTGGTCTGGGAGAAATCCTCGTCCTTACGGAATTTTTGTAGGCAAAAACCCCGCATGGGCCGCAGGCAAGTCGGCTTTGAAAGGAGGCACTTTTCCCCAAGAAGCCAAACTCAAGAGCCCACTTGGCAGATGTCATTTTGTAGGGCGCATTTGGGCCTCCGATGGCAGCCAGGTTTGGAGGAGGGGGCAGCTTTGGTCTGGGAGAAATCCTCGTCCTTATGGAATTTTTGAAGGCAAAAGCCCAGCACGGGCCGCAGGGAAGTTAGGCATGTTGATTTTGAAAGGAGGCACTTTTCCCCAAGAAGCCAAACTCAAGGACCCTCAATGCAGATGTCATTTTGTAGGGCGCGTTTTGGCCTCCGATGGCAGCCAGGTTTGGAGGAGGGGGCAGCTTTGGTCTGGGAGAAATCCTCGTCCTTCTGGAATTTTTGGAGGCAAAAGCCCTGCATGGGCTGCAGGCAAGTTGGCTCCTAAAGGAGGCACTTTTCCCCGAGAAACCAAACCCAAGAGCCCACTTGGCAGATGTCATATTGTGGGGCGCGTTTGGGCCTCCGATGGCAGCCAGGTTTGGAGGAGGGGGCAGCTTTGGTCTGGGAGAAATCCTCGTCCTTATGGAATTGTTGTAGGCAAAAGCCCTGGACGGGCTGCAGGCAAGTTAGTCAAGGTGGCTCCGAAATGAGGCACTTTTCCCCAAGAAGCAAAACTCAAGGACCCTCAATGCAGATGTCATTTTGTGCGGCGCGTTTGGGCCTCCGATGGCAGCCAGGTTTGGAGGAGGGGGCAGCTTTGGTCTGGGAGAAATCCTCGTCCTTATGGAATTTTTGTAGCAAAAGCCCGGGACGGGACGCCGGCAAGTTGGTTTTGAAAGGAGTCACTTTTCCCCAAGATGTCAAACTCAAGAGCCCACTTGGCAGGTGTCATTTTGTAGGGCGCGTTTGGGCCTCCGATGGCAGCCAGGTTTGGAGGAGGGGGCAGCTTTGGTCTGGGAGAAATCCTCGTCCTTATGGAATTTTTGTAGGCAAAAGCCCAGGACGGGCCGCAGGCAAGTTAGGCCTGTTGGCTTTGAAAGGAGGCACTTTCCCCCAAGAAGCCAAACTCAAGAGCCCACTTGGCAGGTGTCATTTTGTAGGGCGCGTTTGGGCCTCCGATGGCAGCCAGGTTTGGAGGAGGGGGCAGCTTTGGTCTGGGAGAAATCCTCGTCCTTATGGAATTTTGGTAGGCAAAAGCCCTGCATTCGCCGCAGGCAAGTTAGGCAAGTTGGCTTTGAAAGGAGGCACTTTCCCCCAAGAAGCCAAACTCAAGAGCCCACTTGGCACATGTCATTTTGTAGGGCGCATTTGGGCCTCCGATGGCAGCCAGGTTTGGAGGAGGGGGCAGCTTTGGTCTGGGAGAAATCCTCGTCCTTATGGAATTTTTGGAGGCAAAAGCCCAGGATGGGCCGCAGGCAAGTTAGGCAAGCTGGCTTTGAAAGGAGGTACTTTTCCCCAGGAAGCCAAACTCAAGAGCCCACTTGGCAGGTGTCATTTTGTAGGGCGCATTTGGGCCTCCGATGGCAGCCAGGTTTGGAGAAGGGGGCAGCTTTGGTCTGGGAGAAATCCTCGTCCTTATGGAATTTTTGTAGGCAAAAACCCCGCATGGGCCGCAGGCAAGTCGGCTTTGAAAGGAGGCACTTTTCCCCAAGAAGCCAAACTCAAGAGCCCACTTGGCAGATGTCATTTTGTAGGGCGCATTTGGGCCTCCGATGGCAGCCAGGTTTGGAGGAGGGGGCAGCTTTGGTCTGGGAGAAATCCTCGTCTTTCTGAAATGTTTGGAGGCAAAAGCCCAGTACGGGACGAAGGCAAGTTGTCTTAGAAAGGAGGCACTTTTCCCCAAGAAGCCAAACTCAAGAGCCCACTTGGCAGATGTCATTTTGTAGGGCGCGTTTGGGCCTCCGATGGCAGCCAGGTTTGGAGGAGGGGGCAGCTTTGGTCTGGGAGAAATCCTCGTCCTTATGGAATTTTTGTAGGCAAAAGCCCAGGACGGTCCGCAGGCAAGTTGGCTTTGAAAGGAGGCACTTCCACCCAAGAAGCCAAACTCAAGAGCCCACTTGGCAGATGTAATTTTTTAGGGCACGTTTGGGCCTCCGATGGCAGCCAGGTTTGGAGGAGGGGGCAGCTTTGGTCTGGGAGGAATCCTCGTCCTTATGGAATTTTTGTAGCAAAAGTCCGGGACGGGAAGCAGGCAAGTTGGTTTTTAAAGGAGTCACTTTTCCCCAAGAAGCCAAACTCAAGAGCCCACTTGGCAGATGTCATTTTTTAGGGCACGTTTGGGCCTCCGATGGCAGCCAGGTTTGGAGGAGGGGGCAGCTTTGGTCTGGGAGAAATCCTCGTCCTTATGGAATTTTTGTAGGCAAAAGCCCTGCATGGGCCGCAGGCAAGTTGATTCCGAAAGGAGGCACTTTTCCCCAGGAAGCCAAACTCAAGAGCCCGCTTGGCAGATGTCATTTTGTAGGGCGCGTTTGGGCCTCCGATGGCAGCCAGGTTTGGAGGAGGGGGCAGCTTTGGTCTGGGAGGAATCCTCGTCCTTATGGAATTTTTGTAGCAAAAGCCCAGGACGGGACGCAGGCAAGTTGGTTTTGAAAGGAGTCACTTTTCCCCAAGAAGCCAAACTCAAGAGCCCACTTGGCAGGTGTCATTTTGTAGGGCGCGTTTGGGCCTCCGATGGCAGCCAGGTTTGGAGGAGGGGGCAGCTTTGGTCTTGGAGAAATTCTTGTCCTTATGGAATTTTTGTAGGCAAAAGCCCAGGACGGGCCGCAGGCAAGTTGGGCAAGTTGGCTATGAAAGGAGGCACTTTTCCCCAAGAAGCCAAACTCAAGAACCCACAATGCAGATGTCATTTTGTAGGGCGTGTTTGGGCCTCCAATGGCAGCCAGGTTTGGAGGAGGGGGCAGCTTTGGTCTGGGAGAAATCCTCGTCCTTCTGGAATTTTTGTAGGCAAAAGCCCTGCATGGGCCGCAGGCAAGTTGACTCCGAAAGGAGGCACTTTTCCCCAGGAAGCCAAACTCAAGAACCCTCAATGCAGGTGTCATTTTGTGGGGCAGGTTTGGTCCTCCGATGGCCGCCAGGTTTGGAGGAGGGGGCAGCTTTGGTCTGGGAGAAATTCTTGTCCTTATGGAATTTTTGTTGGCAAAAGCCCAGGACGGTCCGCAGGCAAGTTAGGCAAGTTGGCTATGAAAGGAGGCACTTTTCCCCAAGAATCCAAACTCAAGAACCCACAATGCAGATGTCATTTTGTAGGGCGCGTTTGGGCCTCCGATGGCAGCCAGGTTTGGCGGAGGGGGCAGCTTTGGTCTGGGAGGAATCCTCGTCCTTATGGAATTTTTGGAGGCAAAAGTCCGAGACGGGATGCAGGCAAGTTGGTTTTGAAAGGAGTCACTTTTCCCCAAGAAGCCAAACTCAAGAGCCCACTTGGCAGATGTCATTTTGTAGGGCGCGTTTGGGCCTCCGATGGCAGCCAGGTTTGGAGGAGGGGGCAGCTTTGGTCTGGGAGAAATCCTCGTCCTTATGGAATTTTTGGAGGCAAAAGCCCAGGACGGGCCGCAGGCAAGTTAGGCAAGTTGGCTCCGAAAGGAGGCACTTTTCCCCAAGAAGCCAAACTCAAGAGCCCACTTGGCAGATGTCACTTTGTGGGGCGCATTTGGGCCTCTGATGGCAGCCAGGTTTGGAGGAGGGGGCAGCTTTGGTCTGGGAGAAATCCTCCTCCTTATGGAATTTTTGTAGTCTAAAGCCCAGCACGGGCCGCAGGCTAGTTAGGCAAGTTGGCTTTGAAAGGAGGCACTTTTCCGCAAGAAGCCAAACTCAAGAGCCCACTTGGCAGATGTCATTTTGTGGGGCGCATTTGGGCCTCCGATGGCAGCCAGGTTTGGAGGAGGGGGCAGCTTTGGTCTGGGAGAAATCCTCGTCCTTATGGAATTTTTGTAGCAAAAGTCCGGGACGGGAAGCAGGCAAGTTGGTTTTAAAAGGAGTCACTTTTCCCCAAGAAGCCAAACTCAAGAGCCCACTTGGCAGATGTCATTTTGTAGGGCGCGTTTGGGCCTCCGATGGCAGCCAGGTTTGGAGGAGGGGGCAGCTTTGGTCTGGGAGAAATCCTCGTCCTGATGGAATTTTTGTAGGCAAAAGCCCTGCATGGGCCGCAGGCAAGTTGACTCCGAAAGGAGGCACTTTTCCCCAGGAAGCCAAACTCAAGAACCCTCAAAGCAGGTGTCATTTTGTGGGGCGCGTTTGGGCCTCCGATGGCAGTCAGGTTTGGAGGAGGGGGCAGCTTTGGTCTGGGAGAAATCCTCGTCCTTATGGAATTTTTGTAAGCAAAAGCCCTGCATGGGCCGCAGGCAAGTTGGCTTCGAAAGGAGGCACTTTTCCCCAAGAAGCCAAACTCACGAGCCCACTTGGCAGATGTCATTTTGTAGGGCGCGTTTGGGCCTCCGATGGCAGCCAGGTTTGGAGGAGGGGGCAGCTTTGGTCTGGGAGAAATCCTCGTCCTTCTGGAATTTTTGTACTCAAAAGCCCAGGACGGGCCGCAGGCAAGTTAGGCAAGTTGGCTCCGAAAGGAGGCACTTTTCCCCAAGAAGCCAAACTCAAGAGCCCACTTGGCAGATGTCATTTTGTAGGGCGCGTTTGGGCCTCTGATGGCAGCCAGGTTTGGAGGAGGGGGCAGCTTTGGTCTGGGAGAAATCCTCGTCCTTATGGAATTTTTGTAGTCTAAAGCCCAGCACGGGCCGCAGGCTAGTTAGGCAAGTTGGCTTTGAAAGGAGGCACTTTTCCGCAAGAAGCCAAACTCAAGAGCCCACTTGGCAGATGTCATTTTGTAGGGCGCGTTTGGGCCTCCGATGGCAGCCAGGTTTGGAGGAGGGGGCAGCTTTGGTCTGGGAGAAATCCTCGTCCTTCTGGAATTTTTGTAGGCAAAAGCCCTGCATGGGCCGCAGGCAAGTTGACTCCGAAAGGAGGCACTTTTCCCCAGGAAGCCAAACTCAAGAACCCTCAAAGCAGGTGTCATTTTGTGGGGCGCGTTTGGGCCTCCGATGGCAGCCAGGGTTGGAGGAGGGGGCAGCTTTGGTCTGGGAGGAATCCTCGTCCTTATGGAATTTTTGTAGCAAAAGCCCGGGACGGGAAGCAGGCAAGATGGTTTTGAAAGGAGGCACTTTTCCCCAAGAAGCCAAACTCAAGAGCCCACTTGGCAGGTGTCATTTTGTAGGGCGCGTTTGGGCCTCCGATGGCAGCCAGGTTTGGAGGAGGGGGCAGCTTTGGTCTGGGAGAAATTCTTGTCCTTATGGAATTTTTGTTGGCAAAAGCCCAGGACGTTCCGCAGGCAAGTTAGGCAAGTTGGCTATGAAAGGAGGCACTTTTCTGCAAGAAGCCAAACTCAAGAGCCCACTTGGCAGATGTCATTTTGTAGGGCGCGTTTGGGCCTCCGATGGCAGCCAGGTTTGGAGGAGGGGGCAGCTTTGGTCTGGGAGAAATCCTCGTCCTTCTGGAATTTTTGTAGGCAAAAGCCCAGGACGTGTCGCAGGCAAGTTGGCTTTGAAAGGAGGCACTTCCACCCAAGAAGCCAAACTCAAGAGCCCACTTGGCAGATGTCATTTTGTAGGGCGCGTTTGGGCCTCCGATGGCAGCCAGGTTTGGAGGAGGGGGCAGCTTTGGTCTGGGAGAAATCCTCGTCCTTCTGGAATTTTTGTAGCCAAAAGCCCTGCATGGGCCGCAGGCAAGTTGACTCCGAAAGGAGGCACTTTTCCCCAGGAAGCCAAACTCAAGAACCCTCAAAGCAGGTGTCATTTTGTGGGGCGCGTTTGGGCCTCCGATGGCAGCCAGGTTTGGAGGAGGGGGCAGCTTTGGTCTGGGAGAAATTCTTGTCCTTATGGAATTTTTGGAGGCAAAAGCCCAGGACGGGCCGCAGGCAAGTTAGGCAAGTTGGCTCCGAAAGGAGGCACTTTTCCCCAAGAAGCCAAACTCAAGAGCCCACTTGGCAGATGTCATTTTGTGGGGCGCGTTTGGGCCTCTGATGGCAGCCAGGTTTGGAGGAGGGGGCAGCTTTGGTCTGGGAGAAATCCTCGTCCTTATGGAATTTTTGTAGGCAAAAGCCCAGGACGGGCCGCAGGCAAGTTGGCTTTGAAAGGAGGCACTTCCACCCAAGAAGCCAAACTCAAGAGCCCACTTGGCAGATGTCATTTTGTAGGGCGCGTTTGGGCCTCCGATGGCAGCCAGGTTTGGAGGAGGGGGCAGCTTTGGTCTGGGAGAAATCCTCGTCCTTATGGAATTTTTGTAGCCAAAAGCCCTGCATGGGCCGCAGGCAAGTTGACTCCGAAAGGAGGCACTTTTCCCCAGGAAGCCAAACTCAAGAGCCCACTTGGCAGATGTCATTTTGTAGGGCGTGTTTGGACCTCCAATGGCAGCCAGGTTTGGAGGAGGGGGCAGCTTTGGTCTGGGAGGAATCCTCGTCCTTATGGAATTTTTGTAGCAAAAGCCCAGGACGGGACGCAGGCAAGTTGGTTTTGAAAGGAGGCACTTTTCCCCAAGAAGCCAAACTCAAGAGCCCACTTGGCAGGTGTCATTTTGTAGGGCGCGTTTGGTCCTCCGATGGCAGCCAGGTTTGGAGGAGGGGGCAGCTTTGGTCTGGGAGAAATTCTTGTCCTTATGGAATTTTTGTTGGCAAAAGCCCAGGACGGTCCGCAGGCAAGTTAGGCAAGTTGGCTATGAAAGGAGGCACTTTTCCCCAAGAAGCCAAACTCAAGAGCCCACTTGGCAGATGTCATTTTGTGGGGCGCGTTTGGGCCTCCGATGGCAGCCAGGTTTGGAGGAGGGGGCAGCTTTGGTCTGGGAGAAATCCTCGTCCTTATGGAATTTTTGTAGGCAAAAGCCCAGGACGTGCCGCAGGCAACTTGGCTTTGAAAGGAGGCACTTCCACCCAAGAAGCCAAACTCAAGAGCCCACTTGGCAGATGTCATTTTGTAGGGCGCGTTTGGGCCTCCGATGGCAGCCAGGTTTGGAGGAGGGGGCAGCTTTGGTCTGGGAGAAATCCTCGTCCTTCTGGAATTTTTGTAGCCAAAAGCCCTGCATGGGCCGCAGGCAAGTTGACTCCGAAAGGAGGCACTTTTCCCCAGGAAGCCAAACTCAAGAACCCTCAAAGCAGGTGTCATTTTGTGGGGCGCGTTTGGGCCTCCGATGGCAGCCAGGTTTGGAGGAGGGGGCAGCTTTGGTCTGGGAGAAATTCTTGTCCTTATGGAATTTTTGGAGGCAAAAGCCCAGGACGGGCCGCAGGCAAGTTAGGCAAGTTGGCTCCGAAAGGAGGCACTTTTCCCCAAGAAGCCAAACTCAAGAGCCCACTTGGCAGATGTCATTTTGTGGGGCGCGTTTGGGCCTCTGATGGCAGCCAGGTTTGGAGGAGGGGGCAGCTTTGGTCTGGGAGAAATCCTCGTCCTTATGGAATTTTTGTAGGCAAAAGCCCAGCACGGGCCGCAGGCTAGTTAAGCAAGTTGGCTCCGAAAGGAGGCACTTTCCCCCAAGAAGCCAAACTCAAGAGCCCACTTGGCAGATGTCATTTTGTAGGGCGCGTTTGGGCCTCTGATGGCAGCCAGGTTTGGAGGAGGGGGCAGCTTTGGTCTGGGAGAAATCCTCGTCCTTATGGAATTTTTGTAGTCTAAAGCCCAGCACGGGCCGCAGGCTAGTTAGGCAAGTTGGCTTTGAAAGGAGGCACTTTTCCGCAAGAAGCCAAACTCAAGAGCCCACTTGGCAGATGTCATTTTGTAGGGCGCCTTTGGGCCTCCGATGGCAGCCAGGTTTGGAGGAGGGGGCAGCTTTGGTCTGGGAGAAATCCTCGTCCTTCTGGAATTTTTGTAGGCAAAAGCCCTGCATGGGCCGCAGGCAAGTTGACTCCGAAAGGAGGCACTTTTTCCCAGGAAGCCAAACTCAAGAACCCTCAAAGCAGGTGTCATTTTGTGGGGCGCGTTTGGGCCTCCGACGGCAGCCAGGGTTGGAGGAGGGGGCAGCTTTGGTCTGGGAGGAATCCTCGTCCTTATGGAATTTTTGTAGCAAAAGCCCGGGACGGGACGTAGGCAAGTTGGTTTTGAAAGGAGGCACTTTTCCCCAAGAAGCCAAACTCAAGAGCCCACTTGGCAGGTGTCATTTTGTAGGGCGCGTTTGGGCCTCCAATGGCAGCCAGGTTTGGAGGAGGGGGCAGCTTTGGTCTGGGAGAAATCCTTGTCCTTATGGAATTTTTGTAGGCAAAAGCCCAGGACGTGCCGCAGGCAAGTTGGCTTTGAAAGGAGGCACTTTCCCCCAAGAAGCCAAACTCAAGAGCCCACTTGGCAGATGTCATTTTGTAGGGCGCGTTTGGGCCTCCGATGGCAGCCAGGTTTGGAGGAGGGGGCAGCTTTGGTCTGGGAGAAATCCTCGTCCTTCTGGAATTTTTGTAGCCAAAAGCCCTGCATGGGCCGCAGGCAAGTTGACTCCGAAAGGAGGCACTTTTCCCCAGGAAGCCAAACTCAAGAACCCTCAAAGCAGGTGTCATTTTGTGGGGCGCGTTTGGGCCTCCGATGGCAGCCAGGTTTGGAGGAGGGGGCAGCTTTGGTCTGGGAGAAATTCTTGTCCTTATGGAATTTTTGGAGGCAAAAGCCCAGGACGGGCCGCAGGCAAGTTAGGCAAGTTGGCTCCGAAAGGAGGCACTTTTCCCCAAGAAGCCAAACTCAAGAGCCCACTTGGCAGATGTCATTTTGTGGGGCGCGTTTGGGCCTCTGATGGCAGCCAGGTTTGGAGGAGGGGGCAGCTTTGGTCTGGGAGAAATCCTCGTCCTTATGGAATTTTTGTAGGCAAAAGCCCAGCACGGGCCGCAGGCTAGTTAGGCAAGTTGGCTTTGAAAGGAGGCACTTTCCCCCAAGAAGCCAAACTCAAGAGCCCACTTGGCAGATGTCATTTTGTAGGGCGCGTTTGGGCCTCCGATGGCAGCCAGGTTTGGAGGAGGGGGCAGCTTTGGTCTGGGAGAAATTCTTGTCCTTATGGAATTTTTGTTGGCAAAAGCCCAGGACGGTCCGCAGGCGAGTTAGGCAAGTTGGCTATGAAAGGAGGCACTTTTCCCCAAGAAGCCAAACTCAAGAGCCCACTTGGCAGATGTCATTTTGTGGGGCGCGTTTGGGCCTCCGATGGCAGCCAGGTTTGGAGGAGGGGGCAGCTTTGGTCTGGGAGAAATCCTCGTCCTTATGGAATTTTTGTAGGCAAAAGCCCAGGACGTGCCGCAGGCAACTTGGCTTTGAAAGGAGGCACTTCCACCCAAGAAGCCAAACTCAAGAGCCCACTTGGCAGATGTCATTTTGTAGGGCGCGTTTGGGCCTCCGATGGCAGCCAGGTTTGGAGGAGGGGGCAGCTTTGGTCTGGGAGAAATCCTCGTCCTTCTGGAATTTTTGTAGCCAAAAGCCCTGCATGGGCCGCAGGCAAGTTGACTCCGAAAGGAGGCACTTTTCCCCAGGAAGCCAAACTCAAGAACCCTCAAAGCAGGTGTCATTTTGTGGGGCGCGTTTGGGCCTCCGATGGCAGCCAGGTTTGGAGGAGGGGGCAGCTTTGGTCTGGGAGAAATTCTTGTCCTTATGGAATTTTTGGAGGCAAAAGCCCAGGACGGGCCGCAGGCAAGTTAGGCAAGTTGGCTCCGAAAGGAGGCACTTTTCCCCAAGAAGCCAAACTCAAGAGCCCACTTGGCAGATGTCATTTTGTGGGGCGCGTTTGGGCCTCTGATGGCAGCCAGGTTTGGAGGAGGGGGCAGCTTTGGTCTGGGAGAAATCCTCGTCCTTATGGAATTTTTGTAGGCAAAAGCCCAGCACGGGCCGCAGGCTAGTTAAGCAAGTTGGCTCCGAAAGGAGGCACTTTCCCCCAAGAAGCCAAACTCAAGAGCCCACTTGGCAGATGTCATTTTGTAGGGCGCGTTTGGGCCTCTGATGGCAGCCAGGTTTGGAGGAGGGGGCAGCTTTGGTCTGGGAGAAATCCTCGTCCTTATGGAATTTTTGTAGTCTAAAGCCCAGCACGGGCCGCAGGCTAGTTAGGCAAGTTGGCTTTGAAAGGAGGCACTTTTCCGCAAGAAGCCAAACTCAAGAGCCCACTTGGCAGATGTCATTTTGTAGGGCGCGTTTGGGCCTCCGATGGCAGCCAGGTTTGGAGGAGGGGGCAGCTTTGGTCTGGGAGAAATCCTCGTCCTTCTGGAATTTTTGTAGGCAAAAGCCCTGCATGGGCCGCAGGCAAGTTGACTCCGAAAGGAGGCACTTTTCCCCAGGAAGCCAAACTCAAGAACCCTCAAAGCAGGTGTCATTTTGTGGGGCGCGTTTGGGCCTCCGACGGCAGCCAGGGTTGGAGGAGGGGGCAGCTTTGGTCTGGGAGGAATCCTCGTCCTTATGGAATTTTTGTAGCAAAAGCCCGGGACGGGACGTAGGCAAGTTGGTTTTGAAAGGAGGCACTTTTCCCCAAGAAGCCAAACTCAAGAGCCCACTTGGCAGGTGTCATTTTGTAGGGCGCGTTTGGGCCTCCAATGGCAGCCAGGTTTGGAGGAGGGGGCAGCTTTGGTCTGGGAGAAATCCTCGTCCTTCTGGAATTTTTGTAGGCAAAAGCCCAGGACGTGCCGCAGGCAAGTTGGCTTTGAAAGGAGGCACTTCCACCCAAGAAGCCAAACTCAAGAGCCCACTTGGCAGATGTCATTTTGTAGGGCGCGTTTGGGCCTCCGATGGCAGCCAGGTTTGGAGGAGGGGGCAGCTTTGGTCTGGGAGAAATCCTCGTCCTTCTGGAATTTTTGTAGCCAAAAGCCCTGCATGGGCCGCAGGCAAGTTGACTCCGAAAGGAGGCACTTTTCCCCAGGAAGCCAAACTCAAGAACCCTCAAAGCAGGTGTCATTTTGTGGGGCGCGTTTGGGCCTCCGATGGCAGCCAGGTTTGGAGGAGGGGGCAGCTTTGGTCTGGGAGAAATTCTTGTCCTTATGGAATTTTTGGAGGCAAAAGCCCAGGACGGGCCGCAGGCAAGTTAGGCAAGTTGGCTCCGAAAGGAGGCACTTTTCCCCAAGAAGCCAAACTCAAGAGCCCACTTGGCAGATGTCATTTTGTGGGGCGCGTTTGGGCCTCTGATGGCAGCCAGGTTTGGAGGAGGGGGCAGCTTTGGTCTGGGAGAAATCCTCGTCCTTATGGAATTTTTGTAGTCTAAAGCCCAGCACGGGCCGCAGGCTAGTTAGGCAAGTTGGCTTTGAAAGGAGGCACTTTCCCCCAAGAAGCCAAACTCAAGAGCCCACTTGGCAGATGTCATTTTGTAGGGCGCGTTTGGGCCTCCGATGGCAGCCAGGTTTGGAGGAGGGGCAGCTTTGGTCTGGGAGAAATCCTCGTCCTTCTGGAATTTTTGTAGCCAAAAGCCCTGCATGGGCCGCAGGCAAGTTGACTCCGAAAGGAGGCACTTTTCCCCAGGAAGCCAAACTCAAGAGCCCACTTGGCAGATGTCATTTTGTAGGGCGCGTTTGGGCCTCCGATGGCAGCCAGGTTTGGAGGAGGGGGCAGCTTTGGTCTGGGAGGAATCCTCGTCCTTATGGAATTTTTGTAGCAAAAGCCCAGGACGGGACGCAGGCAAGTTGGTTTTGAAAGGAGGCACTTTCCCCCAAGAAGCCAAACTCAAGAGCCCACTTGGCAGGTGTCATTTTGTAGGGCGCGTTTGGGCCTCCGATGGCAGCCAGGTTTGGAGGAGGGGGCAGCTTTGGTCTGGGAGAAATTCTTGTCCTTATGGAATTTTTGTTGGCAAAAGCCCAGGACGGTCCGCAGGCAAGTTAGGCAAGTTGGCTATGAAAGGAGGCACTTTTCCCCAAGAAGCCAAACTCAAGAGCCCACTTGGCAGATGTCATTTTGTGGGGCGCGTTTGGGCCTCCGATGGCAGCCAGGTTTGGAGGAGGGGGCAGCTTTGGTCTGGGAGAAATCCTCGTCCTTATGGAATTTTTGTAGGCAAAAGCCCAGGACGTGCCGCAGGCAACTTGGCTTTGAAAGGAGGCACTTCCACCCAAGAAGCCAAACTCAAGAGCCCACTTGGCAGATGTCATTTTGTAGGGCGCGTTTGGGCCTCCGATGGCAGCCAGGTTTGGAGGAGGGGGCAGCTTTGGTCTGGGAGAAATCCTCGTCCTTATGGAATTTTTGGAGGCAAAAGCCCTGCATGGGCCGCAGGCAAGTTGACTCCGAAAGGAGGCACTTTTCCCCAGGAAGCCAAACTCAAGAACCCTCAAAGCAGGTGTCATTTTGTGGGGCGCGTTTGGGCCTCCGATGGCAGCCAGGTTTGGAGGAGGGGGCAGCTTTGGTCTGGGAGAAATTCTTGTCCTTATGGAATTTTTGGAGGCAAAAGCCCAGGACGGGCCGCAGGCAAGTTAGGCAAGTTGGCTCCGAAAGGAGGCACTTTTCCCCAAGAAGCCAAACTCAAGAGCCCACTTGGCAGATGTCATTTTGTGGGGCGCGTTTGGGCCTCTGATGGCAGCCAGGTTTGGAGGAGGGGGCAGCTTTGGTCTGGGAGAAATCCTCGTCCTTATGGAATTTTTGTAGGCAAAAGCCCAGCACGGGCCGCAGGCTAGTTAAGCAAGTTGGCTCCGAAAGGAGGCACTTTCCCCCAAGAAGCCAAACTCAAGAGCCCACTTGGCAGATGTCATTTTGTAGGGCGCGTTTGGGCCTCCGATGGCAGCCAGGTTTGGAGGAGGGGGCAGCTTTGGTCTGGGAGAAATCCTCGTCCTTATGGAATTTTTGTTGGCAAAAGCCCAGGACGGTCCGCAGGCAAGTTAGGCAAGTTGGCTATGAAAGGAGGCACTTTTCCCCAAGAATCCAAACTCAAGAACCCACAATGCAGATGTCATTTTGTAGGGCGCGTTTGGGCCTCCGATGGCAGCCAGGTTTGGAGGAGGGGGCAGCTTTGGTCTGGGAGAAATCCTCGTCCTTCTGGAATTTTTGTAGGCAAAAGCCCAGGACGTGCCGCAGGCAAGTTGGCTTTGAAAGGAGGCACTTCCACCCAAGAAGCCAAACTCAAGAGCCCACTTGGCAGATGTCATTTTGTAGGGCGCGTTTGGGCCTCCGATGGCAGCCAGGTTTGGAGGAGGGGGCAGCTTTGGTCTGGGAGAAATCCTCGTCCTTCTGGAATTTTTGTAGACAAAAGCCCTGCATGGGCCGCAGGCAAGTTGACTCCGCAAGGAGGCACTTTTCCCCAGGAAGCCAAACTCAAGAACCCTCAAAGCAGGTGTCATTTTGTGGGGCGCGTTTGGGCCTCCGATGGCAGCCAGGTTTGGAGGAGGGGGCAGCTTTGGTCTGGGAGAAATTCTTGTCCTTATGGAATTTTTGGAGGCAAAAGCCCAGGACGGGCCGCAGGCAAGTTAGGCAAGTTGGCTCCGAAAGGAGGCACTTTTCCCCAAGAAGCCAAACTCAAGAGCCCACTTGGCAGATGTCATTTTGTAGGGCGCGTTTGGGCCTCTGATGGCAGCCAGGTTTGGAGGAGGGGGCAGCTTTGGTCTGGGAGAAATCCTCGTCCTTATGGAATTTTTGTAGTCTAAAGCCCAGCACGGGCCGCAGGCTAGTTAGGCAAGTTGGCTTTGAAAGGAGGCACTTTCCCCCAAGAAGCCAAACTCAAGAGCCCACTTGGCAGATGTCATTTTGTATGGCGCGTTTGGGCCTCCGATGGCAGCCAGGTTTGGAGGAGGGGGCAGCTTTGGTCTGGGAGAAATCCTCGTCCTTATGAAATTTTTGTAGGCAAAAGCCCAGAATGGGCCGCCGGCAAGTTGACTCCGAAAGGAGGCACTTTTCCCCAAGAAGCCAAACTCAAGAGCCCACTTGGCAGATGTCATTTTGTAGGGCGCGTTTGGGCCTCCGATGGCAGCCAGGTTTGGAGGAGGGGGCAGCTTTGGTCTGGGAGAAATCCTCGTCCTTCTGGAATTTTTGTAGCCAAAAGCCCTGCATGGGCCGCAGGCAAGTTGACTCCGAAAGGAGGCACTTTTCCCCAAGAAGCCAAACTCAAGAGCCCACTTGGCAGATGTCATTTTGTAGGGCGAGTTTGGACCTCTGATGGCAGCCAGGTTTGGAGGAGGGGGCAGCTTTGGTCTTGGAGAAATCCTCGTCCTTCTGGAATTTTTGTAGGCAAAAGCCCAGGACGTGCCGCAGGCAAGTTGGCTTTGAAAGGAGGCACTTTTCCCCAAGAAGCCAAACTCAAGAGCCCACAATGCAGATGTCATTTTGTAGGGCGCGTTTGGGCCTCCGATGGCAGCCAGGTTTGGAGGAGGGGGCAGCTTTGGTCTGGGAGAAATTCTTGTCCTTATGGAATTTTTGTTGGCAAAAGCCCAGGACGGTCCGCAGGCAAGTTAGGCATATTGGCTATGAAAGGAGGCACTTTTCCCCAAGAAGCCAAACTCAAGAACCCACAATGCAGATGTCATTTTGTAGGGCGCGTTTGGGCCTCCGATGGCAGCCAGGTTTGGAGGAGGGGGCAGCTTTGGTCTGGGAGAAATCCTCGTCCTTATGGAATTTTTGTAGGCAAAAGCCCAGGACGGGCCGCAGGCTAGTTAGGCAATTTGGCTCCGAAAGGAGGCACTTTTCCCCAAGAAGCCAAACTCAAGAGCCCACTTGGCAGGTGTCATTTTGTAGGGCGCGTTTGGGCCTCCGATGGCAGCCAGGTATGGAGGAGGGGGCAGCTTTGGTCTGGGAGAAATCCTCGTCCTTATGGAATTTTTGTAGGCAAAACCCCTGCATGGTCCGCCGGCAAGTTGACTCCGAAAGGGGGCACTTTTCCCCAAGAAGCCAAACTCAAGAGCCCGCTTGGCAGATGTCCTTTTGTAGGGCGCGTTTGGGCCTTCGATGGCAGCCAGGTTTGGCGGAGGGGGCAGCTTTGGTCTGGGAGGAATCCTCGTCCTTCTGGAATTTTTGTAGCAAAAGTCCGAGACGGGATGCAGGCAAGTTGGTTTTGAAAGGAGTCACTTTTCCCCAAGAAGCCAAACTCAAGAGCCCACTTGGCAGATGTCATTTTGTAGGGCGCGTTTGGGCCTCCGATGGCAGCCAGGTTTGGAGGAGGGGGCAGCTTTGGTCTGGGAGAAATCCTCGTCCTTATGGAATTTTTGTAGGCAAAAGCCCAGGACGGGCCGCAGGCAAGTTAGGCAAGTTGGCTCCGACAGGAGGCACTTTTCCCCAAGAAGCCAAACTCAAGAGCCCACTTGGCAGATGTCATTTTGTGGGGCGCGTTTGGGCCTCTGATGGCAGCCAGGTTTGGAGGAGGGGGCAGCTTTGTTCTGGGAGAAATCCTCGTCCTTATGGAATTTTTGGAGGCAAAAGCCCAGCACGGTCCGCAGGCTAGTTAGGCAAGTTGGCTTTGAAAGGAGGCACTTTTCCCCAAGAAGCCAAACTCAAGAGCCCACTTGGCAGATGTCATTTTGTAGGGCGCGTTTGGGCCTCCGATGGCAGCCAGGTTTGGAGGAGGGGGCAGCTTTGGTCTGGGAGAAATCCTCGTCCTTATGGAATTTTTGTAGGCAAAAGCCCAGGACGGGCCGCAGGCAAGTTGGCTTTGAAAGGAGGCACTTCCACCCAAGAAGCCAAACTCAAGAGCCCACAATGCAGATGTCATTTTTTAGGGCAGGTTTTGGCCTCCGATGGCAGCCAGGTTTGGAGGAGGGGGCAGCTTTGGTCTGGGAGAAATCCTCGTCCTTATGGAATTTTTGTAGGCAAAAGCCCTGCATGGGCCGCCGGCAAGTTGACTCCGAAAGGAGGCACTTTTCCCCAAGAAGCCAAACTCAAGAGCCCACTTGGCAGATGTCATTTTGTAGGGCGCGTTTGGGCCTCCGATGGCAGCCAGGTTTGGAGGAGGGGGCAGCTTTGGTCTGGGAGAAATCCTCGTCCTTCTGGAATTTTTGTAGTCTAAAGCCCAGCACGGGCCGCAGGCTAGTTAGGCAAGTTGGCTTTGAAAGCAGGCACTTTTCCGCAAGAAGCCAAACTCAAGAGCCCACTTGGCAGATGTCATTTTGTAGGGCGCGTTTGGGCCCCCGATGGCAGCCAGGTTTGGAGGAGGGGGCAGCTTTGGTCTGGGAGAAATCCTCGTCCTTATGGAATTTTTGTAGTCTAAAGCCCAGCACGGGCCGCAGGCTAGTTAGGCAAGTTGGCTTTGAAAGGAGGCACTTTCCCCCAAGAAGCCAAACTCAAGAGCCCACTTGGCAGATGTCATTTTGTAGGGCGCGTTTGGGCCTCCGATGGCAGCCAGGTTTGGAGGAGGGGGCAGCTTTGGTCTGGGAGAAATCCTCGTCCTTCTGGAATTTTTGTAGGCAAAAGCCCTGCGTGGGCCGCCGGCAAGTTGGCTTTGAAAGGAGGCACTTTTCCCCAGGAAGCCAAACTCAAGAGCCCACTTGGCAGATGTCATTTTGTAGGGCGCGTTTGGGCCTCCGATGGAAGCCAGGTTTGGAGGAGGGGGCAGCTTTGGTCTGGGAGAAATCCTCGTCCTTATGGAATTTTTGTAGGCAAAAGCCCAGGACGGGCCGCAGGCAAGTTGACTCCGAAAGGAGGCACTTTTCCCGAGGAAGCCAAACTCAAGAGCCCACTTGGCAGATGTCATTTTGTGGGGCGCGTTTGGGCCTCCGATGGCAGTCAGGTTTGGAGGAGGGGGCAGCTTTGGTCTGGGAGAAATCCTCGTCCTTATGGAATTTTTGGAGGCAAAAGCCCAGGACGGGACGAAGGCAAGTTAGGCAAGTTGGCTCCGAAAGGAGGCACTTTTCCCCAAGAAGCCAAACTCAAGAGCCCACTTGGCAGATGTCATTTTGTGGGGCGCGTTTGGGCCTCTGATGGCAGCCAGGTTTGGAGGAGGGGGCAGCTTTGGTCTGGGAGAAATCCTCGTCCTTATGGAATTTTTGTAGTCTAAAGCCCAGCACGGGCCGCAGGCTAGTTAGGCAAGTTGGCTTTGAAAGGAGGCACTTTCCCCCAAGAAGCCAAACTCAAGAGCCCACTTGGCAGATGTCATTTTGTAGGGCGCGTTTGGGCCTCCGATGGCAGCCAGGTTTGGAGGAGGGGGCAGCTTTGGTCTGGGAGAAATCCTCGTCCTTCTGGAATTTTTGTAGGCAAAAGCCCAGGACTTGCCGCAGGCAAGTTGGCTTTGAAAGGAGGCACTTCCACCCAAGAAGCCAAACTCAAGAGCCCACTTGGCAGATGTCATTTTGTAGGGCGCGTTTGGGCCTCCGATGGCAGCCAGGTTTGGAGGAGGGGGCAGCTTTGGTCTGGGAGAAATCCTCGTCCTTATGGAATTTTTGTAGGCAAAAGCCCTGCATGGGCCGCAGGCAAGTTGACTCCGAAAGGAGGCACTTTTCCCCAAGAAGCCAAACTCAAGAGCCCACAATGCAGATGTCATTTTGTAGGGCACGTTTGGGCCTCCGATGGCAGCCAGGTTTGGAGGAGGGGGCAGCTTTGGTCTGGGAGAAATCCTCGTCCTTATGGAATTTTTGTAGCCAAAAGCCCTGCATGGGCCGCAGGCAAGTTGACTCCGAAAGGAGGCACTTTTCCCCAAGAAGCCAAACTCAAGAGCCCACTTGGCAGATGTCATTTTGTAGGGCGTGTTTGGACCTCCGATGGCAGCCAGGTTTGGAGGAGGGGGCAGCTTTGGTCTGGGAGAAATCCTCGTCCTTCTGGAATTTTTGTAGTCAAAAGCCCAGGACGTGCCGCAGGCAAGTTGGCTTTGAAAGGAGGCACTTTTCCCCAAGAAGCCAAACTCAAGAGCCCACTTGGCAGATGTCATTTTGTAGGGCGCGTTTGGGCCTCCGATGGCAGCCAGGTTTGGAGGAGGGGGCAGCTTTGGTCTGGGAGAAATCCTCGTCCTTATGGAATTTTTGTAGGCAAAAGCCCAGCACGGGCCGCAGGCTAGTTAGGCAAGTTGGCTCCGAAAGGAGGCACTTTTCCCCAAGAAGCCAAACTCAAGAGCCCACTTGGCAGGTGTCATTTTGTAGGGCGCGTTTGGGCCTCCGATGGCAGCCAGGTTTGGAGGAGGGGGCAGCTTTGGTCTGGGAGAAATCCTCGTCCTTATGGAATTTTTGTAGGCAAAAGCCCTGCATGGGCCGCCGGCAAGTTGACTCCGAAAGGGGGCACTTTTCCCCAAGAAGCCAAACTCAAGAGCCCGCTTGGCAGATGTCCTTTTGTAGGGCGCGTTTGGGCCTCCGATGGCAGCCAGGTTTGGCGGAGGGGGCAGCTTTGGTCTGGGAGGAATCCTCGTCCTTCTGGAATTTTTGTAGCAAAAGTCCGAGACGGGATGCAGGCAAGTTGGTTTTGAAAGGAGTCACTTTTCCCCAAGAAGCCAAACTCAAGAGCCCACTTGGCAGATGTCATTTTGTAGGGCGCGTTTGGGCCTCCGATGGCAGCCAGGTTTGGAGGAGGGGGCAGCTTTGGTCTGGGAGAAATCCTCGTCCTTATGGAATTTTTGGAGGCAAAAGCCCAGGATGGGCCGCAGGCAAGTTAGGCAAGTTGGCTCCGACAGGAGGCACTTTTCCCCAAGAAGCCAAACTCAAGAGCCCACTTGGCAGATGTCATTTTGTGGGGCGCGTTTGGGCCTCTGATGGCAGCCAGGTTTGGAGGAGGGGGCAGCTTTGTTCTGGGAGAAATCCTCGTCCTTATGGAATTTTTGTAGTCTAAAGCCCAGCACGGGCCTCAGGCTAGTTAGGCAAGTTGACTTTGAAAGGAGGCACTTTTCCCCCAAGAAGCCAAACTCAAGAGCCCACTTGGCAGATGTCATTTTGTAGGGCGCGTTTGGGCCTCCGATGGCAGCCAGGTTTGGAGGAGGGGGCAGCTTTGGTCTGGGAGAAATCCTCGTCCTTATGGAATTTTTGGAGGCAAAAGCCCAGGACGGGCCGCAGGCAAGTTGGCTTTGAAAGGAGGCACTTCCACCCAAGAAGCCAAACTCAAGAGCCCACTTGGCAGATGTCATTTTGTAGGGCACGTTTGGGCCTCCGATGGCAGCCAGGTTTGGAGGAGGGGGCAGCTTTGGTCTGGGAGAAATCCTCGTCCTTATGGAATTTTTGTAGGCAAAAGCCCAGGACGGGCCGCCGGCAAGTTGACTCCGAAAGGAGGCACTTTTCCCCAAGAAGCCAAACTCAAGAGCCCACTTGGCAGATGTCATTTTGTAGGGCGCGTTTGGGCCTCCGATGGCAGCCAGGTTTGGAGGAGGGGGCAGCTTTGGTCTGGGAGGAATCCTCGTCCTTATGGAATTTTTATAGCAATTGTCCGGTACGGGAAGCAGGCAAGTTGGTTTTTAAAGGAGTCACTTTTCCCCAAGAAGCCAAACTCAAGAGCCCACTTGGCAGGTGTCATTTTGTAGGGCACGTTTGGGCCTCCGATGGCAGCCAGGTTTGGAGGAGGGGGCAGCTTTGGTCTGGGAGAAATCCTCGTCCTTCTGGAATTTTTGTAGTCTAAAGCCCAGCACGGGCCGCAGGCAAGTTAGGCAAGTTGGCTTTGAAAGCAGGCACTTTTCCGCAAGAAGCCAAACTCAAGAGCCCACTTGGCAGATGTCATTTTGTAGGGCGCGTTTGGGCCTCCGATGGCAGCCAGGTTTGGAGGAGGGGGCAGCTTTGGTCTGGGAGAAATCCTCGTCCTTATGGAATTTTTGTAGTCTAAAGCCCAGCACGGGCCGCAGGCTAGTTAGGCAAGTTGGCTTTGAAAGGAGGCACTTTCCCCCAAGAAGCCAAACTCAAGAGCCCACTTGGCAGATGTCATTTTGTAGGGCGCGTTTGGGCCTCCGATGGCAGCCAGGTTTGGAGGAGGGGGCAGCTTTGGTCTGGGAGAAATCCTCGTCCTTATGGAATTTTTGTAGGCAAAAGCCCTGCATGGGCCGCCGGCAAGTTGACTCCGAAAGGAGGCACTTTTCCCCAGGAAGCCAAACTCAAGAGCCCACTTGGCAGATGTCATTTTGTAGGGCGCGTTTGGGCCTCCGATGGCAGCCAGGTTTGGAGGAGGGGGCAGCTTTGGTCTGGGAGAAATTCTTGTCCTTATGGAATTTTTGGAGGCAAAAGCCCAGGACGGGCCGCAGGCAAGTTAGGCAAGTTGGCTCCGAAAGGAGGCACTTTTCCCCAAGAAGCCAAACTCAAGAGCCCACTTGGCAGATGTCATTTTGTAGGGCGCGTTTGGGCCTCCGATGGCAGCCAGGTTTGGAGGAGGGGGCAGCTTTGGTCTGGGAGAAATTCTTGTCCTTATGGAATTTTTGTTGGCAAAAGCCCAGCACGGGCCGCAGGCTAGTTAGGCAAGTTGGCTCCGAAAGGAGGCACTTTTCCCCAAGAAGCCAAACTCAAGAGCCCACTTGGCAGGTGTCATTTTGTAGGGCGCGTTTGGGCCTCCGATGGCAGCCAGGTTTGGAGGAGGGGGCAGCTTTGGTCTGGGAGAAATCCTCGTCCTTATGGAATTTTTGTAGGCAAAAGCCCTGCATGGGCCGCCGGCAAGTTGACTCCGAAAGGGGGCACTTTTCAACAAGAAGCCAAACTCAAGAGCCCGCTTGGCAGATGTCCTTTTGTAGGGCGCGTTTGGGCCTCCGATGGCAGCCAGGTTTGGCGGAGGGGGCAGCTTTGGTCTGGGTGGAATCCTAGTCCTTATGGAATTTTTGTAGCAAAAGTCCGAGACGGGATGCAGGCAAGTTGGCTTTGAAAGGAGTCACTTTTCCCCAAGAAGCCAAACTCAAGAGCCCACTTGGCAGATGTCATTTTGTAGGGCGCGTTTGGGCCTCCGATGGCAGCCAGGTTTGGAGGAGGGGGCAGCTTTGGTCTGGGAGAAATCCTCGTCCTTCTGGAATTTTTGTAGCCAAAAGCCCTGCATGGGCCGCAGGCAAGTTGACTCCGAAAGGAGGCACTTTTCCCCAAGAAGCCAAACTCAAGAGCCCACTTGGCAGATGTCATTTTGTAGGGCGAGTTTGGACCTCTGATGGCAGCCAGGTTTGGAGGAGGGGGCAGCTTTGGTCTTGGAGAAATCCTCGTCCTTCTGGAATTTTTGTAGGCAAAAGCCCAGGACGTGCCGCAGGCAAGTTGGCTTTGAAAGGAGGCACTTTTCCCCAAGAAGCCAAACTCAAGAGCCCACAATGCAGATGTCATTTTGTAGGGCGCGTTTGGGCCTCCGATGGCAGCCAGGTTTGGAGGAGGGGGCAGCTTTGGTCTGGGAGAAATTCTTGTCCTTATGGAATTTTTGTTGGCAAAAGCCCAGGACGGTCCGCAGGCAAGTTAGGCATATTGGCTATGAAAGGAGGCACTTTTCCCCAAGAAGCCAAACTCAAGAACCCACAATGCAGATGTCATTTTGTAGGGCGCGTTTGGGCCTCCGATGGCAGCCAGGTTTGGAGGAGGGGGCAGCTTTGGTCTGGGAGAAATCCTCGTCCTTATGGAATTTTTGTAGGCAAAAGCCCAGCACGGGCCGCAGGCTAGTTAGGCAATTTGGCTCCGAAAGGAGGCACTTTTCCCCAAGAAGCCAAACTCAAGAGCCCACTTGGCAGGTGTCATTTTGTAGGGCGCGTTTGGGCCTCCGATGGCAGCCAGGTATGGAGGAGGGGGCAGCTTTGGTCTGGGAGAAATCCTCGTCCTTATGGAATTTTTGTAGGCAAAAGCCCTGCATGGTCCGCCGGCAAGTTGACTCCGAAAGGGGGCACTTTTCCCCAAGAAGCCAAACTCAAGAGCCCGCTTGGCAGATGTCCTTTTGTAGGGCGCGTTTGGGCCTTCGATGGCAGCCAGGTTTGGCGGAGGGGGCAGCTTTGGTCTGGGAGAAATCCTCGTCCTTATGGAATTTTTGTAGCAAAAGTCCGAGACGGGATGCAGGCAAGTTGGTTTTGAAAGGAGTCACTTTTCCCCAAGAAGCCAAACTCAAGAGCCCACTTGGCAGATGTCATTTTGTAGGGCGCGTTTGGGCCTCCGATGGCAGCCAGGTTTGGAGGAGGGGGCAGCTTTGGTCTGGGAGAAATCCTCGTCCTTATGGAATTTTTGTAGGCAAAAGCCCAGGACGGGCCGCAGGCAAGTTAGGCAAGTTGGCTCCGACAGGAGGCACTTTTCCCCAAGAAGCCAAACTCAAGAGCCCACTTGGCAGATGTCATTTTGTGGGGCGCGTTTGGGCCTCTGATGGCAGCCAGGTTTGGAGGAGGGGGCAGCTTTGTTCTGGGAGAAATCCTCGTCCTTATGGAATTTTTGGAGGCAAAAGCCCAGCACGGTCCGCAGGCTAGTTAGGCAAGTTGGCTTTGAAAGGAGGCACTTTTCCCCAAGAAGCCAAACTCAAGAGCCCACTTGGCAGATGTCATTTTGTAGGGCGCGTTTGGGCCTCCGATGGCAGCCAGGTTTGGAGGAGGGGGCAGCTTTGGTCTGGGAGAAATCCTCGTCCTTATGGAATTTTTGTAGGCAAAAGCCCAGGACGGGCCGCAGGCAAGTTGGCTTTGAAAGGAGGCACTTCCACCCAAGAAGCCAAACTCAAGAGCCCACTTGGCAGATGTCATTTTTTAGGGCAGGTTTTGGCCTCCGATGGCAGCCAGGTTTGGAGGAGGGGGCAGCTTTGGTCTGGGAGAAATCCTCGTCCTTATGGAATTTTTGTAGGCAAAAGCCCTGCATGGGCCGCCGGCAAGTTGACTCCGAAAGGAGGCACTTTTCCCCAAGAAGCCAAACTCAAGAGCCCACTTGGCAGATGTCATTTTGTAGGGCGCGTTTGGGCCTCCGATGGCAGCCAGGTTTGGAGGAGGGGGCAGCTTTGGTCTGGGAGAAATCCTCGTCCTTCTGGAATTTTTGTAGTCTAAAGCCCAGCACGGGCCGCAGGCTAGTTAGGCAAGTTGGCTTTGAAAGCAGGCACTTTTCCGCAAGAAGCCAAACTCAAGAGCCCACTTGGCAGATGTCATTTTGTAGGGCGCGTTTGGGCCCCCGATGGCAGCCAGGTTTGGAGGAGGGGGCAGCTTTGGTCTGGGAGAAATCCTCGTCCTTATGGAATTTTTGTAGTCTAAAGCCCAGCACGGGCCGCAGGCTAGTTAGGCAAGTTGGCTTTGAAAGGAGGCACTTTCCCCCAAGAAGCCAAACTCAAGAGCCCACTTGGCAGATGTCATTTTGTAGGGCGCGTTTGGGCCTCCGATGGCAGCCAGGTTTGGAGGAGGGGGCAGCTTTGGTCTGGGAGAAATCCTCGTCCTTCTGGAATTTTTGTAGGCAAAAGCCCTGCGTGGGCCGCCGGCAAGTTGGCTTTGAAAGGAGGCACTTTTCCCCAGGAAGCCAAACTCAAGAGCCCACTTGGCAGATGTCATTTTGTAGGGCGCGTTTGGGCCTCCGATGGAAGCCAGGTTTGGAGGAGGGGGCAGCTTTGGTCTGGGAGAAATCCTCGTCCTTATGGAATTTTTGTAGGCAAAAGCCCAGGACGGGCCGCAGGCAAGTTGACTCCGAAAGGAGGCACTTTTCCCGAGGAAGCCAAACTCAAGAGCCCACTTGGCAGATGTCATTTTGTGGGGCGCGTTTGGGCCTCCGATGGCAGTCAGGTTTGGAGGAGGGGGCAGCTTTGGTCTGGGAGAAATCCTCGTCCTTATGGAATTTTTGGAGGCAAAAGCCCAGGACGGGCCGCAGGCAAGTTAGGCAAGTTGGCTCCGAAAGGAGGCACTTTTCCCCAAGAAGCCAAACTCAAGAGCCCACTTGGCAGATGTCATTTTGTGGGGCGCGTTTGGGCCTCTGATGGCAGCCAGGTTTGGAGGAGGGGGCAGCTTTGGTCTGGGAGAAATCCTCGTCCTTATGGAATTTTTGTAGTCTAAAGCCCAGCACGGGCCGCAGGCTAGTTAGGCAAGTTGGCTTTGAAAGGAGGCACTTTCCCCCAAGAAGCCAAACTCAAGAGCCCACTTGGCAGATGTCATTTTGTAGGGCGCGTTTGGGCCTCCGATGGCAGCCAGGTTTGGAGGAGGGGGCAGCTTTGGTCTGGGAGAAATCCTCGTCCTTCTGGAATTTTTGTAGGCAAAAGCCCAGGACTTGCCGCAGGCAAGTTGGCTTTGAAAGGAGGCACTTCCACCCAAGAAGCCAAACTCAAGAGCCCACTTGGCAGATGTCATTTTGTAGGGCGCGTTTGGGCCTCCGATGGCAGCCAGGTTTGGAGGAGGGGGCAGCTTTGGTCTGGGAGAAATCCTCGTCCTTATGGAATTTTTGTAGGCAAAAGCCCTGCATGGGCCGCAGGCAAGTTGACTCCGAAAGGAGGCACTTTTCCCCAAGAAGCCAAACTCAAGAGCCCACAATGCAGATGTCATTTTGTAGGGCACGTTTGGGCCTCCGATGGCAGCCAGGTTTGGAGGAGGGGGCAGCTTTGGTCTGGGAGAAATCCTCGTCCTTATGGAATTTTTGTAGCCAAAAGCCCTGCATGGGCCGCAGGCAAGTTGACTCCGAAAGGAGGCACTTTTCCCCAAGAAGCCAAACTCAAGAGCCCACTTGGCAGATGTCATTTTGTAGGGCGTGTTTGGACCTCCGATGGCAGCCAGGTTTGGAGGAGGGGGCAGCTTTGGTCTGGGAGAAATCCTCGTCCTTCTGGAATTTTTGTAGTCAAAAGCCCAGGACGTGCCGCAGGCAAGTTGGCTTTGAAAGGAGGCACTTTTCCCCAAGAAGCCAAACTCAAGAGCCCACTTGGCAGATGTCATTTTGTAGGGCGCGTTTGGGCCTCCGATGGCAGCCAGGTTTGGAGGAGGGGGCAGCTTTGGTCTGGGAGAAATCCTCGTCCTTATGGAATTTTTGTAGGCAAAAGCCCAGCACGGGCCGCAGGCTAGTTAGGCAAGTTGGCTCCGAAAGGAGGCACTTTTCCCCAAGAAGCCAAACTCAAGAGCCCACTTGGCAGGTGTCATTTTGTAGGGCGCGTTTGGGCCTCCGATGGCAGCCAGGTTTGGAGGAGGGGGCAGCTTTGGTCTGGGAGAAATCCTCGTCCTTATGGAATTTTTGTAGGCAAAAGCCCTGCATGGGCCGCCGGCAAGTTGACTCCGAAAGGGGGCACTTTTCCCCAAGAAGCCAAACTCAAGAGCCCGCTTGGCAGATGTCCTTTTGTAGGGCGCGTTTGGGCCTCCGATGGCAGCCAGGTTTGGCGGAGGGGGCAGCTTTGGTCTGGGAGGAATCCTCGTCCTTCTGGAATTTTTGTAGCAAAAGTCCGAGACGGGATGCAGGCAAGTTGGTTTTGAAAGGAGTCACTTTTCCCCAAGAAGCCAAACTCAAGAGCCCACTTGGCAGATGTCATTTTGTAGGGCGCGTTTGGGCCTCCGATGGCAGCCAGGTTTGGAGGAGGGGGCAGCTTTGGTCTGGGAGAAATCCTCGTCCTTATGGAATTTTTGGAGGCAAAAGCCCAGGACGGGCCGCAGGCAAGTTAGGCAAGTTGGCTCCGACAGGAGGCACTTTTCCCCAAGAAGCCAAACTCAAGAGCCCACTTGGCAGATGTCATTTTGTGGGGCGCGTTTGGGCCTCTGATGGCAGCCAGGTTTGGAGGAGGGGGCAGCTTTGTTCTGGGAGAAATCCTCGTCCTTATGGAATTTTTGTAGTCTAAAGCCCAGCACGGGCCTCAGGCTAGTTAGGCAAGTTGACTTTGAAAGGAGGCACTTTTCCCCCAAGAAGCCAAACTCAAGAGCCCACTTGGCAGATGTCATTTTGTAGGGCGCGTTTGGGCCTCCGATGGCAGCCAGGTTTGGAGGAGGGGGCAGCTTTGGTCTGGGAGAAATCCTCGTCCTTATGGAATTTTTGGAGGCAAAAGCCCAGGACGGGCCGCAGGCAAGTTGGCTTTGAAAGGAGGCACTTCCACCCAAGAAGCCAAACTCAAGAGCCCACTTGGCAGATGTCATTTTTTAGGGCACGTTTGGGCCTCCGATGGCAGCCAGGTTTGGAGGAGGGGGCAGCTTTGGTCTGGGAGAAATCCTCGTCCTTATGGAATTTTTGTAGGCAAAAGCCCAGGACGGGCCGCCGGCAAGTTGACTCCGAAAGGAGGCACTTTTCCCCAAGAAGCCAAACTCAAGAGCCCACTTGGCAGATGTCATTTTGTAGGGCGCGTTTGGGCCTCCGATGGCAGCCAGGTTTGGAGGAGGGGGCAGCTTTGGTCTGGGAGGAATCCTCGTCCTTATGGAATTTTTATAGCAATTGTCCGGTACGGGAAGCAGGCAAGTTGGTTTTTAAAGGAGTCACTTTTCCCCAAGAAGCCAAACTCAAGAGCCCACTTGGCAGGTGTCATTTTGTAGGGCACGTTTGGGCCTCCGATGGCAGCCAGGTTTGGAGGAGGGGGCAGCTTTGGTCTGGGAGAAATCCTCGTCCTTCTGGAATTTTTGTAGTCTAAAGCCCAGCACGGGCCGCAGGCAAGTTAGGCAAGTTGGCTTTGAAAGCAGGCACTTTTCCGCAAGAAGCCAAACTCAAGAGCCCACTTGGCAGATGTCATTTTGTAGGGCGCGTTTGGGCCTCCGATGGCAGCCAGGTTTGGAGGAGGGGGCAGCTTTGGTCTGGGAGAAATCCTCGTCCTTATGGAATTTTTGTAGTCTAAAGCCCAGCACGGGCCGCAGGCTAGTTAGGCAAGTTGGCTTTGAAAGGAGGCACTTTCCCCCAAGAAGCCAAACTCAAGAGCCCACTTGGCAGATGTCATTTTGTAGGGCGCGTTTGGGCCTCCGATGGCAGCCAGGTTTGGAGGAGGGGGCAGCTTTGGTCTGGGAGAAATCCTCGTCCTTATGGAATTTTTGTAGGCAAAAGCCCTGCATGGGCCGCCGGCAAGTTGACTCCGAAAGGAGGCACTTTTCCCCAGGAAGCCAAACTCAAGAGCCCACTTGGCAGATGTCATTTTGTAGGGCGCGTTTGGGCCTCCGATGGCAGCCAGGTTTGGAGGAGGGGGCAGCTTTGGTCTGGGAGAAATTCTTGTCCTTATGGAATTTTTGGAGGCAAAAGCCCAGGACGGGCCGCAGGCAAGTTAGGCAAGTTGGCTCCGAAAGGAGGCACTTTTCCCCAAGAAGCCAAACTCAAGAGCCCACTTGGCAGATGTCATTTTGTAGGGCGCGTTTGGGCCTCCGATGGCAGCCAGGTTTGGAGGAGGGGGCAGCTTTGGTCTGGGAGAAATTCTTGTCCTTATGGAATTTTTGTTGGCAAAAGCCCAGCACGGGCCGCAGGCTAGTTAGGCAAGTTGGCTCCGAAAGGAGGCACTTTTCCCCAAGAAGCCAAACTCAAGAGCCCACTTGGCAGGTGTCATTTTGTAGGGCGCGTTTGGGCCTCCGATGGCAGCCAGGTTTGGAGGAGGGGGCAGCTTTGGTCTGGGAGAAATCCTCGTCCTTATGGAATTTTTGTAGGCAAAAGCCCTGCATGGGCCGCCGGCAAGTTGACTCCGAAAGGGGGCACTTTTCAACAAGAAGCCAAACTCAAGAGCCCGCTTGGCAGATGTCCTTTTGTAGGGCGCGTTTGGGCCTCCGATGGCAGCCAGGTTTGGCGGAGGGGGCAGCTTTGGTCTGGGTGGAATCCTCGTCCTTATGGAATTTTTGTAGCAAAAGTCCGAGACGGGATGCAGGCAAGTTGGCTTTGAAAGGAGTCACTTTTCCCCAAGAAGCCAAACTCAAGAGCCCACTTGGCAGATGTCATTTCTTAGGGCACGTTTGGGCCTCCGATGGCAGCCAGGTTTAGAGGAGGGGGCAGCTTTGGTCTGGGAGAAATCCTCGTCCTTCTGGAATTTTTGTAGGCAAAAGCCCTGCATGGGCCGCAGGCAAGTTGACTCCGAAAGGAGGCACTTTTCCCCAAGAAGCCAAACTCAAGAGCCCACTTGGCAGATGTCATTTTGTAGGGCGCGTTTGGGCCTCCGATGGCAGCCAGGTTTGGAGGAGGGGGCAGCTTTGGTCTGGGAGGAATCCTCGTCCTTATGGAATTTTTGTAGCAAAAGTCCGGGACGGGAAGCAGGCAAGTTGGTTTTTAAAGGAGTCACTTTTCCCCAAGAAGCCAAACTCAAGAGCCCACTTGGCAGATGTCATTTTGTAGGGCGCGTTTGGGCCTCCGATGGCAGCGAGGTTTGGAGGAGGGGGCAGCTTTGGTCTGGGAGAAATCCTTGTCCTTATGGAATTTTTGTAGGCACAAGCCCAGGACGGGCCGCAGGCAAGTTAGGCAAGTTGGTTTTGAAAGGAGGCACTTTTCCCCAAGAAGCCAAACTCAAGAGCCCACTTGGCAGGTGTCATTTTGTAGGGCGCGTTTGGGCCTCCAATGGCAGCCAGGTTTGGAGGAGGGGGCAGCTTTCTTCTGGGAGAAATCCTCGTCCTTATGGAATTTTTGTAGGCAAAAGCCCAGGACGGGCCGCAGGCAAGTTGGCTTTGAAAGGAGGCACTTCCACCCATGAAGCCAAACTCAAGAGCCCACTTGGTAGGTGTCATTTTGTAGGGCACGTTTGGGCCTCCGATGGCAGCCAGGTTTGGAGGAGGGGGCAGCTTTGGTCTGGGAGAAATCCTTGTCCTTATGGAATTTTTGTACTCAAAAGCCCTGCATGGGCCGCAGGCAAGTTGACTCCGAAAGGAGGCACTTTTCCCCAGGAAGCCAAACTCAAGAACCCACTTGGCAGATGTCATTTTGTGGGGCGCGTTTGGGCCTCCGATGGCAGCCAGGTTTGGAGGAGGGGGCAGCTTTGGTCTGGGAGAAATCCTCGTCCTTCTGGAATTTTTGGAGGCAAAAGCCCAGGACGGGCCGCAGGCAAGTTAGGCAAGTTGGCTCCGAAAGGAGGCACTTTTCCCCAAGAAGCCAAACTCAAGAGCCCACTTGGCAGATGTCATTTTGTGGGGCGCGTTTGGGCCTCCGATGGCAGCCAGGTTTGGAGGAGGGGGCAGCTTTGGTCTGGGAGGAATCCTCGTCCTTATGGAATTTTTATAGCAATTGTCCGGTACGGGAAGCAGGCAAGTTGGTTTTTAAAGGAGTCACTTTTCCCCAAGAAGCCAAACTCAAGAGCCCACTTGGCAGGTGTCATTTTGTAGGGCACGTTTGGGCCTCCGATGGCAGCCAGGTTTGGAGGAGGGGGCAGCTTTGGTCTGGGAGAAATCCTCGTCCTTCTGGAATTTTTGTAGTCTAAAGCCCAGCACGGGCCGCAGGCAAGTTAGGCAAGTTGGCTTTGAAAGCAGGCACTTTTCCGCAAGAAGCCAAACTCAAGAGCCCACTTGGCAGATGTCATTTTGTAGGGCGCGTTTGGGCCTCCGATGGCAGCCAGGTTTGGAGGAGGGGGCAGCTTTGGTCTGGGAGAAATCCTCGTCCTTATGGAATTTTTGTAGTCTAAAGCCCAGCACGGGCCGCAGGCTAGTTAGGCAAGTTGGCTTTGAAAGGAGGCACTTTCCCCCAAGAAGCCAAACTCAAGAGCCCACTTGGCAGATGTCATTTTGTAGGGCGCGTTTGGGCCTCCGATGGCAGCCAGGTTTGGAGGAGGGGGCAGCTTTGGTCTGGGAGAAATCCTCGTCCTTATGGAATTTTTGTAGGCAAAAGCCCTGCATGGGCCGCCGGCAAGTTGACTCCGAAAGGAGGCACTTTTCCCCAGGAAGCCAAACTCAAGAGCCCACTTGGCAGATGTCATTTTGTAGGGCGCGTTTGGGCCTCCGATGGCAGCCAGGTTTGGAGGAGGGGGCAGCTTTGGTCTGGGAGAAATTCTTGTCCTTATGGAATTTTTGGAGGCAAAAGCCCAGGACGGGCCGCAGGCAAGTTAGGCAAGTTGGCTCCGAAAGGAGGCACTTTTCCCCAAGAAGCCAAACTCAAGAGCCCACTTGGCAGATGTCATTTTGTAGGGCGCGTTTGGGCCTCCGATGGCAGCCAGGTTTGGAGGAGGGGGCAGCTTTGGTCTGGGAGAAATTCTTGTCCTTATGGAATTTTTGTTGGCAAAAGCCCAGCACGGGCCGCAGGCTAGTTAGGCAAGTTGGCTCCGAAAGGAGGCACTTTTCCCCAAGAAGCCAAACTCAAGAGCCCACTTGGCAGGTGTCATTTTGTAGGGCGCGTTTGGGCCTCCGATGGCAGCCAGGTTTGGAGGAGGGGGCAGCTTTGGTCTGGGAGAAATCCTCGTCCTTATGGAATTTTTGTAGGCAAAAGCCCTGCATGGGCCGCCGGCAAGTTGACTCCGAAAGGGGGCACTTTTCAACAAGAAGCCAAACTCAAGAGCCCGCTTGGCAGATGTCCTTTTGTAGGGCGCGTTTGGGCCTCCGATGGCAGCCAGGTTTGGCGGAGGGGGCAGCTTTGGTCTGGGTGGAATCCTAGTCCTTATGGAATTTTTGTAGCAAAAGTCCGAGACGGGATGCAGGCAAGTTGGCTTTGAAAGGAGTCACTTTTCCCCAAGAAGCCAAACTCAAGAGCCCACTTGGCAGATGTCATTTTGTAGGGCGCGTTTGGGCCTCCGATGGCAGCCAGGTTTGGAGGAGGGGGCAGCTTTGGTCTGGGAGAAATCCTCGTCCTTCTGGAATTTTTGTAGCCAAAAGCCCTGCATGGGCCGCAGGCAAGTTGACTCCGAAAGGAGGCACTTTTCCCCAAGAAGCCAAACTCAAGAGCCCACTTGGCAGATGTCATTTTGTAGGGCGAGTTTGGACCTCTGATGGCAGCCAGGTTTGGAGGAGGGGGCAGCTTTGGTCTTGGAGAAATCCTCGTCCTTCTGGAATTTTTGTAGGCAAAAGCCCAGGACGTGCCGCAGGCAAGTTGGCTTTGAAAGGAGGCACTTTTCCCCAAGAAGCCAAACTCAAGAGCCCACAATGCAGATGTCATTTTGTAGGGCGCGTTTGGGCCTCCGATGGCAGCCAGGTTTGGAGGAGGGGGCAGCTTTGGTCTGGGAGAAATTCTTGTCCTTATGGAATTTTTGTTGGCAAAAGCCCAGGACGGTCCGCAGGCAAGTTAGGCATATTGGCTATGAAAGGAGGCACTTTTCCCCAAGAAGCCAAACTCAAGAACCCACAATGCAGATGTCATTTTGTAGGGCGCGTTTGGGCCTCCGATGGCAGCCAGGTTTGGAGGAGGGGGCAGCTTTGGTCTGGGAGAAATCCTCGTCCTTATGGAATTTTTGTAGGCAAAAGCCCAGCACGGGCCGCAGGCTAGTTAGGCAATTTGGCTCCGAAAGGAGGCACTTTTCCCCAAGAAGCCAAACTCAAGAGCCCACTTGGCAGGTGTCATTTTGTAGGGCGCGTTTGGGCCTCCGATGGCAGCCAGGTATGGAGGAGGGGGCAGCTTTGGTCTGGGAGAAATCCTCGTCCTTATGGAATTTTTGTAGGCAAAAGCCCTGCATGGTCCGCCGGCAAGTTGACTCCGAAAGGGGGCACTTTTCCCCAAGAAGCCAAACTCAAGAGCCCGCTTGGCAGATGTCCTTTTGTAGGGCGCGTTTGGGCCTTCGATGGCAGCCAGGTTTGGCGGAGGGGGCAGCTTTGGTCTGGGAGAAATCCTCGTCCTTATGGAATTTTTGTAGCAAAAGTCCGAGACGGGATGCAGGCAAGTTGGTTTTGAAAGGAGTCACTTTTCCCCAAGAAGCCAAACTCAAGAGCCCACTTGGCAGATGTCATTTTGTAGGGCGCGTTTGGGCCTCCGATGGCAGCCAGGTTTGGAGGAGGGGGCAGCTTTGGTCTGGGAGAAATCCTCGTCCTTATGGAATTTTTGTAGGCAAAAGCCCAGGACGGGCCGCAGGCAAGTTAGGCAAGTTGGCTCCGACAGGAGGCACTTTTCCCCAAGAAGCCAAACTCAAGAGCCCACTTGGCAGATGTCATTTTGTGGGGCGCGTTTGGGCCTCTGATGGCAGCCAGGTTTGGAGGAGGGGGCAGCTTTGTTCTGGGAGAAATCCTCGTCCTTATGGAATTTTTGGAGGCAAAAGCCCAGCACGGTCCGCAGGCTAGTTAGGCAAGTTGGCTTTGAAAGGAGGCACTTTTCCCCAAGAAGCCAAACTCAAGAGCCCACTTGGCAGATGTCATTTTGTAGGGCGCGTTTGGGCCTCCGATGGCAGCCAGGTTTGGAGGAGGGGGCAGCTTTGGTCTGGGAGAAATCCTCGTCCTTATGGAATTTTTGTAGGCAAAAGCCCAGGACGGGCCGCAGGCAAGTTGGCTTTGAAAGGAGGCACTTCCACCCAAGAAGCCAAACTCAAGAGCCCACTTGGCAGATGTCATTTTTTAGGGCAGGTTTTGGCCTCCGATGGCAGCCAGGTTTGGAGGAGGGGGCAGCTTTGGTCTGGGAGAAATCCTCGTCCTTATGGAATTTTTGTAGGCAAAAGCCCTGCATGGGCCGCCGGCAAGTTGACTCCGAAAGGAGGCACTTTTCCCCAAGAAGCCAAACTCAAGAGCCCACTTGGCAGATGTCATTTTGTAGGGCGCGTTTGGGCCTCCGATGGCAGCCAGGTTTGGAGGAGGGGGCAGCTTTGGTCTGGGAGAAATCCTCGTCCTTCTGGAATTTTTGTAGTCTAAAGCCCAGCACGGGCCGCAGGCTAGTTAGGCAAGTTGGCTTTGAAAGCAGGCACTTTTCCGCAAGAAGCCAAACTCAAGAGCCCACTTGGCAGATGTCATTTTGTAGGGCGCGTTTGGGCCCCCGATGGCAGCCAGGTTTGGAGGAGGGGGCAGCTTTGGTCTGGGAGAAATCCTCGTCCTTATGGAATTTTTGTAGTCTAAAGCCCAGCACGGGCCGCAGGCTAGTTAGGCAAGTTGGCTTTGAAAGGAGGCACTTTCCCCCAAGAAGCCAAACTCAAGAGCCCACTTGGCAGATGTCATTTTGTAGGGCGCGTTTGGGCCTCCGATGGCAGCCAGGTTTGGAGGAGGGGGCAGCTTTGGTCTGGGAGAAATCCTCGTCCTTCTGGAATTTTTGTAGGCAAAAGCCCTGCGTGGGCCGCCGGCAAGTTGGCTTTGAAAGGAGGCACTTTTCCCCAGGAAGCCAAACTCAAGAGCCCACTTGGCAGATGTCATTTTGTAGGGCGCGTTTGGGCCTCCGATGGAAGCCAGGTTTGGAGGAGGGGGCAGCTTTGGTCTGGGAGAAATCCTCGTCCTTATGGAATTTTTGTAGGCAAAAGCCCAGGACGGGCCGCAGGCAAGTTGACTCCGAAAGGAGGCACTTTTCCCGAGGAAGCCAAACTCAAGAGCCCACTTGGCAGATGTCATTTTGTGGGGCGCGTTTGGGCCTCCGATGGCAGTCAGGTTTGGAGGAGGGGGCAGCTTTGGTCTGGGAGAAATCCTCGTCCTTATGGAATTTTTGGAGGCAAAAGCCCAGGACGGGCCGCAGGCAAGTTAGGCAAGTTGGCTCCGAAAGGAGGCACTTTTCCCCAAGAAGCCAAACTCAAGAGCCCACTTGGCAGATGTCATTTTGTGGGGCGCGTTTGGGCCTCTGATGGCAGCCAGGTTTGGAGGAGGGGGCAGCTTTGGTCTGGGAGAAATCCTCGTCCTTATGGAATTTTTGTAGTCTAAAGCCCAGCACGGGCCGCAGGCTAGTTAGGCAAGTTGGCTTTGAAAGGAGGCACTTTCCCCCAAGAAGCCAAACTCAAGAGCCCACTTGGCAGATGTCATTTTGTAGGGCGCGTTTGGGCCTCCGATGGCAGCCAGGTTTGGAGGAGGGGGCAGCTTTGGTCTGGGAGAAATCCTCGTCCTTCTGGAATTTTTGTAGGCAAAAGCCCAGGACTTGCCGCAGGCAAGTTGGCTTTGAAAGGAGGCACTTCCACCCAAGAAGCCAAACTCAAGAGCCCACTTGGCAGATGTCATTTTGTAGGGCGCGTTTGGGCCTCCGATGGCAGCCAGGTTTGGAGGAGGGGGCAGCTTTGGTCTGGGAGAAATCCTCGTCCTTATGGAATTTTTGTAGGCAAAAGCCCTGCATGGGCCGCAGGCAAGTTGACTCCGAAAGGAGGCACTTTTCCCCAAGAAGCCAAACTCAAGAGCCCACAATGCAGATGTCATTTTGTAGGGCACGTTTGGGCCTCCGATGGCAGCCAGGTTTGGAGGAGGGGGCAGCTTTGGTCTGGGAGAAATCCTCGTCCTTATGGAATTTTTGTAGCCAAAAGCCCTGCATGGGCCGCAGGCAAGTTGACTCCGAAAGGAGGCACTTTTCCCCAAGAAGCCAAACTCAAGAGCCCACTTGGCAGATGTCATTTTGTAGGGCGTGTTTGGACCTCCGATGGCAGCCAGGTTTGGAGGAGGGGGCAGCTTTGGTCTGGGAGAAATCCTCGTCCTTCTGGAATTTTTGTAGTCAAAAGCCCAGGACGTGCCGCAGGCAAGTTGGCTTTGAAAGGAGGCACTTTTCCCCAAGAAGCCAAACTCAAGAGCCCACTTGGCAGATGTCATTTTGTAGGGCGCGTTTGGGCCTCCGATGGCAGCCAGGTTTGGAGGAGGGGGCAGCTTTGGTCTGGGAGAAATCCTCGTCCTTATGGAATTTTTGTAGGCAAAAGCCCAGCACGGGCCGCAGGCTAGTTAGGCAAGTTGGCTCCGAAAGGAGGCACTTTTCCCCAAGAAGCCAAACTCAAGAGCCCACTTGGCAGGTGTCATTTTGTAGGGCGCGTTTGGGCCTCCGATGGCAGCCAGGTTTGGAGGAGGGGGCAGCTTTGGTCTGGGAGAAATCCTCGTCCTTATGGAATTTTTGTAGGCAAAAGCCCTGCATGGGCCGCCGGCAAGTTGACTCCGAAAGGGGGCACTTTTCCCCAAGAAGCCAAACTCAAGAGCCCGCTTGGCAGATGTCCTTTTGTAGGGCGCGTTTGGGCCTCCGATGGCAGCCAGGTTTGGCGGAGGGGGCAGCTTTGGTCTGGGAGGAATCCTCGTCCTTCTGGAATTTTTGTAGCAAAAGTCCGAGACGGGATGCAGGCAAGTTGGTTTTGAAAGGAGTCACTTTTCCCCAAGAAGCCAAACTCAAGAGCCCACTTGGCAGATGTCATTTTGTAGGGCGCGTTTGGGCCTCCGATGGCAGCCAGGTTTGGAGGAGGGGGCAGCTTTGGTCTGGGAGAAATCCTCGTCCTTATGGAATTTTTGGAGGCAAAAGCCCAGGACGGGCCGCAGGCAAGTTAGGCAAGTTGGCTCCGACAGGAGGCACTTTTCCCCAAGAAGCCAAACTCAAGAGCCCACTTGGCAGATGTCATTTTGTGGGGCGCGTTTGGGCCTCTGATGGCAGCCAGGTTTGGAGGAGGGGGCAGCTTTGTTCTGGGAGAAATCCTCGTCCTTATGGAATTTTTGTAGTCTAAAGCCCAGCACGGGCCTCAGGCTAGTTAGGCAAGTTGACTTTGAAAGGAGGCACTTTTCCCCCAAGAAGCCAAACTCAAGAGCCCACTTGGCAGATGTCATTTTGTAGGGCGCGTTTGGGCCTCCGATGGCAGCCAGGTTTGGAGGAGGGGGCAGCTTTGGTCTGGGAGAAATCCTCGTCCTTATGGAATTTTTGGAGGCAAAAGCCCAGGACGGGCCGCAGGCAAGTTGGCTTTGAAAGGAGGCACTTCCACCCAAGAAGCCAAACTCAAGAGCCCACTTGGCAGATGTCATTTTTTAGGGCACGTTTGGGCCTCCGATGGCAGCCAGGTTTGGAGGAGGGGGCAGCTTTGGTCTGGGAGAAATCCTCGTCCTTATGGAATTTTTGTAGGCAAAAGCCCAGGACGGGCCGCCGGCAAGTTGACTCCGAAAGGAGGCACTTTTCCCCAAGAAGCCAAACTCAAGAGCCCACTTGGCAGATGTCATTTTGTAGGGCGCGTTTGGGCCTCCGATGGCAGCCAGGTTTGGAGGAGGGGGCAGCTTTGGTCTGGGAGGAATCCTCGTCCTTATGGAATTTTTATAGCAATTGTCCGGTACGGGAAGCAGGCAAGTTGGTTTTTAAAGGAGTCACTTTTCCCCAAGAAGCCAAACTCAAGAGCCCACTTGGCAGGTGTCATTTTGTAGGGCACGTTTGGGCCTCCGATGGCAGCCAGGTTTGGAGGAGGGGGCAGCTTTGGTCTGGGAGAAATCCTCGTCCTTCTGGAATTTTTGTAGTCTAAAGCCCAGCACGGGCCGCAGGCAAGTTAGGCAAGTTGGCTTTGAAAGCAGGCACTTTTCCGCAAGAAGCCAAACTCAAGAGCCCACTTGGCAGATGTCATTTTGTAGGGCGCGTTTGGGCCTCCGATGGCAGCCAGGTTTGGAGGAGGGGGCAGCTTTGGTCTGGGAGAAATCCTCGTCCTTATGGAATTTTTGTAGTCTAAAGCCCAGCACGGGCCGCAGGCTAGTTAGGCAAGTTGGCTTTGAAAGGAGGCACTTTCCCCCAAGAAGCCAAACTCAAGAGCCCACTTGGCAGATGTCATTTTGTAGGGCGCGTTTGGGCCTCCGATGGCAGCCAGGTTTGGAGGAGGGGGCAGCTTTGGTCTGGGAGAAATCCTCGTCCTTATGGAATTTTTGTAGGCAAAAGCCCTGCATGGGCCGCCGGCAAGTTGACTCCGAAAGGAGGCACTTTTCCCCAGGAAGCCAAACTCAAGAGCCCACTTGGCAGATGTCATTTTGTAGGGCGCGTTTGGGCCTCCGATGGCAGCCAGGTTTGGAGGAGGGGGCAGCTTTGGTCTGGGAGAAATTCTTGTCCTTATGGAATTTTTGGAGGCAAAAGCCCAGGACGGGCCGCAGGCAAGTTAGGCAAGTTGGCTCCGAAAGGAGGCACTTTTCCCCAAGAAGCCAAACTCAAGAGCCCACTTGGCAGATGTCATTTTGTAGGGCGCGTTTGGGCCTCCGATGGCAGCCAGGTTTGGAGGAGGGGGCAGCTTTGGTCTGGGAGAAATTCTTGTCCTTATGGAATTTTTGTTGGCAAAAGCCCAGCACGGGCCGCAGGCTAGTTAGGCAAGTTGGCTCCGAAAGGAGGCACTTTTCCCCAAGAAGCCAAACTCAAGAGCCCACTTGGCAGGTGTCATTTTGTAGGGCGCGTTTGGGCCTCCGATGGCAGCCAGGTTTGGAGGAGGGGGCAGCTTTGGTCTGGGAGAAATCCTCGTCCTTATGGAATTTTTGTAGGCAAAAGCCCTGCATGGGCCGCCGGCAAGTTGACTCCGAAAGGGGGCACTTTTCAACAAGAAGCCAAACTCAAGAGCCCGCTTGGCAGATGTCCTTTTGTAGGGCGCGTTTGGGCCTCCGATGGCAGCCAGGTTTGGCGGAGGGGGCAGCTTTGGTCTGGGTGGAATCCTCGTCCTTATGGAATTTTTGTAGCAAAAGTCCGAGACGGGATGCAGGCAAGTTGGCTTTGAAAGGAGTCACTTTTCCCCAAGAAGCCAAACTCAAGAGCCCACTTGGCAGATGTCATTTCTTAGGGCACGTTTGGGCCTCCGATGGCAGCCAGGTTTAGAGGAGGGGGCAGCTTTGGTCTGGGAGAAATCCTCGTCCTTCTGGAATTTTTGTAGGCAAAAGCCCTGCATGGGCCGCAGGCAAGTTGACTCCGAAAGGAGGCACTTTTCCCCAAGAAGCCAAACTCAAGAGCCCACTTGGCAGATGTCATTTTGTAGGGCGCGTTTGGGCCTCCGATGGCAGCCAGGTTTGGAGGAGGGGGCAGCTTTGGTCTGGGAGGAATCCTCGTCCTTATGGAATTTTTGTAGCAAAAGTCCGGGACGGGAAGCAGGCAAGTTGGTTTTTAAAGGAGTCACTTTTCCCCAAGAAGCCAAACTCAAGAGCCCACTTGGCAGATGTCATTTTGTAGGGCGCGTTTGGGCCTCCGATGGCAGCGAGGTTTGGAGGAGGGGGCAGCTTTGGTCTGGGAGAAATCCTTGTCCTTATGGAATTTTTGTAGGCACAAGCCCAGGACGGGCCGCAGGCAAGTTAGGCAAGTTGGTTTTGAAAGGAGGCACTTTTCCCCAAGAAGCCAAACTCAAGAGCCCACTTGGCAGGTGTCATTTTGTAGGGCGCGTTTGGGCCTCCAATGGCAGCCAGGTTTGGAGGAGGGGGCAGCTTTCTTCTGGGAGAAATCCTCGTCCTTATGGAATTTTTGTAGGCAAAAGCCCAGGACGGGCCGCAGGCAAGTTGGCTTTGAAAGGAGGCACTTCCACCCATGAAGCCAAACTCAAGAGCCCACTTGGTAGGTGTCATTTTGTAGGGCACGTTTGGGCCTCCGATGGCAGCCAGGTTTGGAGGAGGGGGCAGCTTTGGTCTGGGAGAAATCCTTGTCCTTATGGAATTTTTGTACTCAAAAGCCCTGCATGGGCCGCAGGCAAGTTGACTCCGAAAGGAGGCACTTTTCCCCAGGAAGCCAAACTCAAGAACCCACTTGGCAGATGTCATTTTGTGGGGCGCGTTTGGGCCTCCGATGGCAGCCAGGTTTGGAGGAGGGGGCAGCTTTGGTCTGGGAGAAATCCTCGTCCTTCTGGAATTTTTGGAGGCAAAAGCCCAGGACGGGCCGCAGGCAAGTTAGGCAAGTTGGCTCCGAAAGGAGGCACTTTTCCCCAAGAAGCCAAACTCAAGAGCCCACTTGGCAGATGTCATTTTGTGGGGCGCGTTTGGGCCTCTGATGGCAGCCAGGTTTGGAGGAGGGGGCAGCTTTGGTCTGGGAGGAATCCTCGTCCTTATGGAATTTTTGTAGCAAAAGTCCGGGACGGGAAGCAGGCAAGTTGGTTTTTAAAGGAGTCACTTTTCCCCAAGAAGCCAAACTCAAGAGCCCACTTGGCAGATGTCATTTTGTAGGGCGCGTTTGGGCCTCCGATGGCAGCGAGGTTTGGAGGAGGGGGCAGCTTTGGTCTGGGAGAAATCCTTGTCCTTCTGGAATTTTTGTAGGCACAAGCCCAGGACGGGCCGCAGGCAAGTTAGGCAAGTTGGCTTTGATAGGAGGCACTTCCACCCAAGAAGCCAAACTCAAGAGCCCACTTGGCAGGTGTCATTTTGTAGGGCGCGTTTGGGCCTCCGATGGCAGCCAGGTTTGGAGGAGGGGGCATCTTTCTTCTGGGAGAAATCCTCGTCCTTATGGAATTTTTGTAGGCAAAATCCCAGGACGGGCCGCAGGCAAGTTGGCTTTGAAAGGAGGCACTTCCACCCAAGAAGCCAAACTCAAGAGCCCACTTGGCAGGTGTCATTTTGTAGGGCACGTTTGGGCCTCCGATGGCAGCCAGGTTTGGAGGAGGGGGCAGCTTTGGTCTGGGAGAAATCCTTGTCCTTATGGAATTTTTGTAGGCAAAAGCCCTGCATGGGCCGCAGGCAAGTTGACTCCGAAAGGAGGCACTTTTCCCCAGGAAGCCAAACTCAAGAACCCACTTGGCAGATGTCATTTTGTGGGGCGCGTTTGGGCCTCCGATGGCAGCCAGGTTTGGAGGAGGGGGCAGCTTTGGTCTGGGAGAAATCCTCGTCCTTCTGGAATTTTTGGAGGCAAAATCCCAGGACGGGCCGCAGGCAAGTTAGGCAAGTTGGCTCCGAAAGGAGGCACTTTTCCCCAAGAAGCCAAACTCAAGAGCCCACTTGGCAGATGTCATTTTGTGGGGCGCGTTTGGGCCTCTGATGGCAGCCAGGTTTGGAGGAGGGGGCAGCTTTGGTCTGGGAGAAATCCTCGTCCTTATGGAATTTTCGTAGTCTAAAGCCCAGCACGGGCCACAGGCTAGTTAGTCAAGTTGGCTTTGAAAGGAGGCACTTTCCCCCAAGAAGCCAAACTCAAGAGCCCACTTGGCAGGTGTCATTTTGTAGGGCGCGTTTGGGCCTCCGATGGCAGCCAGGTTTGGAGGAGGGGGCAGCTTTGGTCTGGGAGAAATCCTCGTCCTTATGGAATTTTTGTAGGCAAAAGCCCAGGACGGGCCGCAGGCAAGTTGGCTTTGAAAGGAGGCACTTCCACCCAAGAAGCCAAACTCAAGAGCCCACTTGGCAGATGTCATTTTGTAGGGCACGTTTGGGCCTCCGATGGCAGCCAGGTTTGGAGGAGGGGGCAGCTTTGGTCTGGGAGAAATCCTTGTCCTTATGGAATTTTTGTACTCAAAAGCCCTGCATGGGCCGCAGGCAAGTTGACTCCGAAAGGAGGCACTTTTCCCCAGGAAGCCAAACTCAAGAACCCACTTGGCAGATGTCATTTTGTGGGGCGCGTTTGGGCCTCCGATGGCAGCCAGGTTTGGAGGAGGGGGCAGCTTTGGTCTGGGAGAAATCCTCGTCCTTCTGGAATTTTTGGAGGCAAAAGCCCAGGACGGGCCGCAGGCAAGTTAGGCAAGTTGGCTCCGAAAGGAGGCACTTTTCCCCAAGAAGCCAAACTCAAGAGCCCACTTGGCAGATGTCATTTTGTGGGGCGCGTTTGGGCCTCTGATGGCAGCCAGGTTTGGAGGAGGGGGCAGCTTTGGTCTGGGAGGAATCCTCGTCCTTATGGAATTTTTGTAGCAAAAGTCCGGGACGGGAAGCAGGCAAGTTGGTTTTTAAAGGAGTCACTTTTCCCCAAGAAGCCAAACTCAAGAGCCCACTTGGCAGATGTCATTTTGTAGGGCGCGTTTGGGCCTCCGATGGCAGCGAGGTTTGGAGGAGGGGGCAGCTTTGGTCTGGGAGAAATCCTTGTCCTTCTGGAATTTTTGTAGGCACAAGCCCAGGACGGGCCGCAGGCAAGTTAGGCAAGTTGGCTTTGATAGGAGGCACTTCCACCCAAGAAGCCAAACTCAAGAGCCCACTTGGCAGGTGTCATTTTGTAGGGCGCGTTTGGGCCTCCGATGGCAGCCAGGTTTGGAGGAGGGGGCATCTTTCTTCTGGGAGAAATCCTCGTCCTTATGGAATTTTTGTAGGCAAAATCCCAGGACGGGCCGCAGGCAAGTTGGCTTTGAAAGGAGGCACTTCCACCCAAGAAGCCAAACTCAAGAGCCCACTTGGCAGGTGTCATTTTGTAGGGCACGTTTGGGCCTCCGATGGCAGCCAGGTTTGGAGGAGGGGGCAGCTTTGGTCTGGGAGAAATCCTTGTCCTTATGGAATTTTTGTAGGCAAAAGCCCTGCATGGGCCGCAGGCAAGTTGACTCCGAAAGGAGGCACTTTTCCCCAGGAAGCCAAACTCAAGAACCCACTTGGCAGATGTCATTTTGTGGGGCGCGTTTGGGCCTCCGATGGCAGCCAGGTTTGGAGGAGGGGGCAGCTTTGGTCTGGGAGAAATCCTCGTCCTTCTGGAATTTTTGGAGGCAAAATCCCAGGACGGGCCGCAGGCAAGTTAGGCAAGTTGGCTCCGAAAGGAGGCACTTTTCCCCAAGAAGCCAAACTCAAGAGCCCACTTGGCAGATGTCATTTTGTGGGGCGCGTTTGGGCCTCTGATGGCAGCCAGGTTTGGAGGAGGGGGCAGCTTTGGTCTGGGAGAAATCCTCGTCCTTATGGAATTTTCGTAGTCTAAAGCCCAGCACGGGCCGCAGGCTAGTTAGTCAAGTTGGCTTTGAAAGGAGGCACTTTCCCCCAAGAAGCCAAACTCAAGAGCCCACTTGGCAGGTGTCATTTTGTAGGGCGCGTTTGGGCCTCCGATGGCAGCCAGGTTTGGAGGAGGGGGCAGCTTTGGTCTGGGAGAAATCCTCGTCCTTATGGAATTTTTGTAGGCAAAAGCCCAGGACGGGCCGCAGGCAAGTTGGCTTTGAAAGGAGGCACTTCCACCCAAGAAGCCAAACTCAAGAGCCCACTTGGCAGATGTCATTTTGTAGGGCACGTTTGGGCCTCCGATGGCAGCCAGGTTTGGAGGAGGGGGCAGCTTTGTTCTGGGAGAAATCCTCGTCCTTATGGAATTTTTGTAGGCAAAAGCCCTGCATGGGCCGCCGGCAAGTTGACTCCGAAAGGAGGCACTTTTCCCCAAGAAGCCAAACTCAAGAGCCCACTTGGCAGATGTCATTTTGTAGGGCGTGTTTGGGCCTCCGATGGCAGCCAGGTTTGGAGGAGGGGGCAGCTTTGGTCTGGGAGAAATCCTTGTCCTTATGGAATTTTTGTAGGCAAAAGCCCAGGACGGGCCGCAGGCAAGTTAGGCAAGTTGGCTTTGAAAGGAGGCACTTTTCCGCAAGAAGCCAAACTCAAGAGCCCACTTGGCAGATGTCATTTTGTAGGGCGTGTTTGGGCCTCCGATGGCAGCCAGGTTTGGAGGAGGGGGCAGCTTTGGTCTGGGAGAAATCCTCGTCCTTCTGGAATTTTTGTAGGCAAAAGCCCTGCATGGGCCGCAGGCAAGTTGACTCCGAAAGGAGGCACTTTTCCCCAGGAAGCCAAACTCAAGAACCCTCAAAGCAGGTGTCATTTTGTAGGGCGCGTTTGGGCCTCCGATGGCAGCCAGGTTTGGAGGAGGGGGCAGCTTTGGTCTGGGAGAAATCCTCGTCCTTATGGAATTTTTGTAGGCAAAAGCCCAGCACGGGCCGCAGGCTAGTTAGGCAAGTTGGCTCCGAAAGGAGGCACTTTTCCCCAAGAAGCCAAACTCAAGAGCCCACTTGGCAGGTGTCATTTTGTAGGGCGCGTTTGGGCCTCCGATGGCAGCCAGGTTTGGAGGAGGGGGCAGCTTTGGTCTGGGAGAAATCCTCGTCCTTATGGAATTTTTGTAGGCAAAAGCCCTGCATGGGCCGCCGGCAAGTTGACTCCGAAAGGGGGCACTTTTCCCCAAGAAGCCAAACTCAAGAGCCCGCTTGGCAGATGTCCTTTTGTAGGGCGCGTTTGGGCCTCCGATGGCAGCCAGGTTTGGCGGAGGGGGCAGCTTTGGTCTGGGAGGAATCCTCGTCCTTCTGGAATTTTTGTAGCAAAAGTCCGAGACGGGATGCAGGCAAGTTGGTTTTGAAAGGAGTCACTTTTCCCCAAGAAGCCAAACTCAAGAGCCCACTTGGCAGATGTCATTTTGTAGGGCGCGTTTGGGCCTCCGATGGCAGCCAGGTTTGGAGGAGGGGGCAGCTTTGGTCTGGGAGAAATCCTCGTCCTTATGGAATTTTTGGAGGCAAAAGCCCAGGACGGGCCGCAGGCAAGTTAGGCAAGTTGGCTCCGACAGGAGGCACTTTTCCCCAAGAAGCCAAACTCAAGAGCCCACTTGGCAGATGTCATTTTGTGGGGCGCGTTTGGGCCTCTGATGGCAGCCAGGTTTGGAGGAGGGGGCAGCTTTGTTCTGGGAGAAATCCTCGTCCTTATGGAATTTTTGTAGTCTAAAGCCCAGGACTGTCCGCAGGCAAGTTAGGCAAGTTGACTTTGAAAGGAGGCACTTTTCCCCCAAGAAGCCAAACTCAAGAGCCCACTTGGCAGATGTCATTTTGTAGGGCGCGTTTGGGCCTCCGATGGCAGCCAGGTTTGGAGGAGGGGGCAGCTTTGGTCTGGGAGAAATCCTCGTCCTTATGGAATTTTTGGAGGCAAAAGCCCAGGACGGGCCGCAGGCAAGTTGGCTTTGAAAGGAGGCACTTCCACCCAAGAAGCCAAACTCAAGAGCCCACTTGGCAGATGTCATTTTGTAGGGCACGTTTGGGCCTCCGATGGCAGCCAGGTTTGGAGGAGGGGGCAGCTTTGGTCTGGGAGAAACCCTCGTCCTTATGGAATTTTTGTAGGCAAAAGCCCAGGACGGGCCGCCGGCAAGTTGACTCCGAAAGGAGGCACTTTTCCCCAAGAAGCCAAACTCAAGAGCCCACTTGGCAGATGTCATTTTGTAGGGCGCGTTTGGGCCTCCGATGGCAGCCAGGTTTGGAGGAGGGGGCAGCTTTGGTCTGGGAGGAATCCTCGTCCTTCTGGAATTTTTGTAGCAAATGTCCGGTACGGGAAGCAGGCAAGTTGGTTTTTAAAGGAGTCACTTTTCCCCAAGAAGCCAAACTCAAGAGCCCACTTGGCAGGTGTCATTTTGTAGGGCACGTTTGGGCCTCCGATGGCAGCCAGGTTTGGAGGAGGGGGCAGCTTTGGTCTGGGAGAAATCCTCGTCCTTCTGGAATTTTTGTAGTCTAAAGCCCAGCACGGGCCGCAGGCAAGTTAGGCAAGTTGGCTTTGAAAGCAGGCACTTTTCCGCAAGAAGCCAAACTCAAGAGCCCACTTGGCAGATGTCATTTTGTAGGGCGCGTTTGGGCCTCCGATGGCAGCCAGGTTTGGAGGAGGGGGCAGCTTTGGTCTGGGAGAAATCCTCGTCCTTATGGAATTTTTGTAGTCTAAAGCCCAGCACGGGCCGCAGGCTAGTTAGGCAAGTTGGCTTTGAAAGGAGGCACTTTCCCCCAAGAAGCCAAACTCAAGAGCCCACTTGGCAGATGTCATTTTGTAGGGCGCGTTTGGGCCTCCGATGGCAGCCAGGTTTGGAGGAGGGGGCAGCTTTGGTCTGGGAGAAATTCTTGTCCTTATGGAATTTTTGGAGGCAAAAGCCCAGGACGGGCCGCAGGCAAGTTAGGCAAGTTGGCTCCGAAAGGAGGCACTTTTCCCCAAGAAGCCAAACTCAAGAGCCCACTTGGCAGATGTCATTTTGTAGGGCGCGTTTGGGCCTCCGATGGCAGCCAGGTTTGGAGGAGGGGGCAGCTTTGGTCTGGGAGAAATTCTTGTCCTTATGGAATTTTTGTTGGCAAAAGCCCAGCACGGGCCGCAGGCTAGTTAGGCAAGTTGGCTCCGAAAGGAGGCACTTTTCCCCAAGAAGCCAAACTCAAGAGCCCACTTGGCAGGTGTCATTTTGTAGGGCGCGTTTGGGCCTCTGATGGCAGCCAGGTTTGGAGGAGGGGGCAGCTTTGGTCTGGGAGAAATCCTCGTCCTTATGGAATTTTTGTAGGCAAAAGCCCTGCATGGGCCGCCGGCAAGTTGACTCCGAAAGGGGGCACTTTTCAACAAGAAGCCAAACTCAAGAGCCCGCTTGGCAGATGTCCTTTTGTAGGGCGCGTTTGGGCCTCCGATGGCAGCCAGGTTTGGCGGAGGGGGCAGCTTTGGTCTGGGTGGAATCCTCGTCCTTATGGAATTTTTGTAGCAAAAGTCCGAGACGGGATGCAGGCAAGTTGGCTTTGAAAGGAGTCACTTTTCCCCAAGAAGCCAAACTCAAGAGCCCACTTGGCAGATGTCATTTTGTAGGGCGCGTTTGGGCCTCCGATGGCAGCCAGGTTTGGAGGAGGGGGCAGCTTTGGTCTGGGAGAAATCCTCGTCCTTATGGAATTTTTGTAGGCAAAAGCCCAGGACGGGCCGCAGGCAAGTTGGCTTTGATAGGAGGCACTTCCACCCAAGAAGCCAAACTCAAGAGCCCACTTGGCAGATGTCATTTCTTAGGGCACGTTTGGGCCTCCGATGGCAGCCAGGTTTGGAGGAGGGGGCAGCTTTGGTCTGGGAGAAATCCTCGTCCTTCTGGAATTTTTGTAGGCAAAAGCCCTGCATGGGCCGCAGGCAAGTTGACTCCGAAAGGAGGCACTTTTCCCCAAGAAGCCAAACTCAAGAGCCCACTTGGCAGATGTCATTTTGTAGGGCGCGTTTGGGCCTCCGATGGCAGCGAGGTTTGGAGGAGGGGGCAGCTTTGGTCTGGGAGAAATCCTTGTCCTTATGGAATTTTTGTAGGCACAAGCCCAGGACGGGCCGCAGGCAAGTTAGGCAAGTTGGTTTTGAAAGGAGGCACTTTTCCCCAAGAAGCCAAACTCAAGAGCCCACTTGGCAGGTGTCATTTTGTAGGGCGCGTTTGGGCCTCCAATGGCAGCCAGGTTTGGAGGAGGGGGCAGCTTTCTTCTGGGAGAAATCCTCGTCCTTATGGAATTTTTGTAGGCAAAAGCCCAGGACGGGCCGCAGGCAAGTTGGCTTTGAAAGGAGGCACTTCCACCCAAGAAGCCAAACTCAAGAGCCCACTTGGTAGGTGTCATTTTGTAGGGCACGTTTGGGCCTCCGATGGCAGCCAGGTTTGGAGGAGGGGGCAGCTTTGGTCTGGGAGAAATCCTTGTCCTTATGGAATTTTTGTACTCAAAAGCCCTGCATGGGCCGCAGGCAAGTTGACTCCGAAAGGAGGCACTTTTCCCCAGGAAGCCAAACTCAAGAACCCACTTGGCAGATGTCATTTTGTGGGGCGCGTTTGGGCCTCCGATGGCAGCCAGGTTTGGAGGAGGGGGCAGCTTTGGTCTGGGAGGAATCCTCGTCCTTATGGAATTTTTGTAGCAAAAGTCCGGGACGGGAAGCAGGCAAGTTGGTTTTTAAAGGAGTCACTTTTCCCCAAGAAGCCAAACTCAAGAGCCCACTTGGCAGATGTCATTTTGTAGGGCGCGTTTGGGCCTCCGATGGCAGCGAGGTTTGGAGGAGGGGGCAGCTTTGGTCTGGGAGAAATCCTTGTCCTTATGGAATTTTTGTAGGCACAAGCCCAGGACGGGCCGCAGGCAAGTTAGGCAAGTTGGCTTTGATAGGAGGCACTTCCACCCAAGAAGCCAAACTCAAGAGCCCACTTGGCAGGTGTCATTTTGTAGGGCGCGTTTGGGCCTCCGATGGCAGCCAGGTTTGGAGGAGGGGGCATCTTTCTTCTGGGAGAAATCCTCGTCCTTATGGAATTTTTGTAGGCAAAAGCCCAGGACGGGCCGCAGGCAAGTTGGCTTTGAAAGGAGGCACTTCCACCCAAGAAGCCAAACTCAAGAGCCCACTTGGCAGGTGTCATTTTGTAGGGCGCGTTTGGGCCTCCGATGGCAGCCAGGTTTGGAGGAGGGGGCAGCTTTGGTCTGGGAGAAATCCTTGTCCTTATGGAATTTTTGTAGGCAAAAGCCCTGCATGGGCCGCAGGCAAGTTGACTCCGAAAGGAGGCACTTTTCCCCAGGAAGCCAAACTCAAGAACCCACTTGGCAGATGTCATTTTGAGGGGCGCGTTTGGGCCTCCGATGGCAGCCAGGTTTGGAGGAGGGGGCAGCTTTGGTCTGGGAGAAATCCTCGTCCTTCTGGAATTTTTGGAGGCAAAATCCCAGGACGGGCCGCAGGCAAGTTAGGCAAGTTGGCTCCGAAAGGAGGCACTTTTCCCCAAGAAGCCAAACTCAAGAGCCCACTTGGCAGATGTCATTTTGTAGGGCGCGTTTGGGCCTCTGATGGCAGCCAGGTTTGGAGGAGGGGGCAGCTTTGGTCTGGGAGAAATCCTCGTCCTTATGGAATTTTCGTAGTCTAAAGCGCAGCACGGGCCGCAGGCTAGTTAGTCAAGTTGGCTTTGAAAGGAGGCACTTTCCCCCAAGAAGCCAAACTCAAGAGCCCACTTGGCAGGTGTCATTTTGTAGGGCGCGTTTGGGCCTCCGATGGCAGCCAGGTTTGGAGGAGGGGGCAGCTTTGGTCTGGGAGAAATCCTCGTCCTTATGGAATTTTTGTAGGCAAAAGCCCAGGACGGGCCGCAGGCAAGTTGGCTTTGAAAGGAGGCACTTCCACCCAAGAAGCCAAACTCAAGAGCCCACTTGGCAGATGTCATTTTGTAGGGCACGTTTGGGCCTCCGATGGCAGCCAGGTTTGGAGGAGGGGGCAGCTTTGTTCTGGGAGAAATCCTCGTCCTTATGGAATTTTTGTAGGCAAAAGCCCTGCATGGGCCGCCGGCAAGTTGACTCCGAAAGGAGGCACTTTTCCCCAAGAAGCCAAACTCAAGAGCCCACTTGGCAGATGTCATTTTGTAGGGCGTGTTTGGGCCTCCGATGGCAGCCAGGTTTGGAGGAGGGGGCAGCTTTGGTCTGGGAGAAATCCTTGTCCTTATGGAATTTTTGTAGGCAAAAGCCCAGGACGGGCCGCAGGCAAGTTAGGCAAGTTGGCTTTGAAAGGAGGCACTTTTCCGCAAGAAGCCAAACTCAAGAGCCCACTTGGCAGATGTCATTTTGTAGGGCGTGTTTGGGCCTCCGATGGCAGCCAGGTTTGGAGGAGGGGGCAGCTTTGGTCTGGGAGAAATCCTCGTCCTTCTGGAATTTTTGTAGGCAAAAGCCCTGCATGGGCCGCAGGCAAGTTGACTCCGAAAGGAGGCACTTTTCCCCAGGAAGCCAAACTCAAGAACCCTCAAAGCAGGTGTCATTTTGTAGGGCGCGTTTGGGCCTCCGATGGCAGCGAGGTTTGGAGGAGGGGGCAGCTTTGGTCTGGGAGAAATCCTCGTCCTTATGGAATTTTTGTAGGCAAAAGCCCAGGACGGGCCGCAGGCAAGTTGGCTTTGAAAGGAGGCACTTCCACCCAAGAAGCCAAACTCAAGAGCCCTCTTGGCAGATGTCATTTTGTAGGGCGTGTTTGGACCTCCGATGGCAGCCAGGTTTGGAGGAGGGGGCAGCTTTGGTCTGGGAGGAATCCTCGTTCTTATGGAATTTTTGTAGCAAAAGCCCGGGCCTGGACGCAGGCAAGTTGGTTTTGAAAGGAGGCACTTTTCCCCAAGAAGCCAAACTCAAGAGCCCACTTGGCAGGTGTCATTTTGTAGGGCGCGTTTGGGCCTCCGATGGCAGCCAGGTTTGGAGGAGGGGGCAGCTTTGGTCTGGGAGAAATTCTTGTCCTTATGGAATTTTTGTTGGCAAAAGCCCAGGACGGTCCGCAGGCAAGTTAGGCAAGTTGGCTATGAAAGGAGGCACTTTTCCGCAAGAACCCAAACTCAAGAGCCCACAATGCAGATGTCACTTTGTGGGGCGCGTTTGGGCCTCCGATGGCAGCCAGGTTTGGAGGAGGGGGCAGCTTTGGTCTGGGAGAAATCCTCGTCCTTATGGAATTTTTGTAGTCTAAAGCCCAGCACGGGCCGCAGGCAAGTTAGGCAAGTTGGCTTTGAAAGGAGGCACTTCCACCCAAGAAGCCAAACTCAAGAGCCCACTTGGCAGATGTCATTTTTTAGGGCACGTTTGGGCCTCCGATGGCAGCCAGGTTTGGAGGAGGGGGCAGCTTTGGTCTGGGAGAAATCCTCGTCCTTATGGAATTTTTGTAGGCAAAAGCCCTGCATGGGCCGCCGGCAAGTTGACTCCGAAAGGAGGCACTTTTCCCCAAGAAGCCAAACTCAAGAGCCCACTTGGCAGATGTCATTTTGTAGGGCACGTTTGGGCCTCCGATGGCAGCCAGGTTTGGAGGAGGGGGCAGCTTTGGTCTGGGAGGAATCCTCGTCCTTATGGAATTTTTGTAGCAAAAGTCCGGGATGGGAAGCAGGCAAGTTGGTTTTTAAAGGAGTCACTTTTCCCCAAGAAGCCAAACTCAAGAGCCCACTTGGCAGATGTCATTTTGTAGGGCGCGTTTGGGCCTCCGATGGCAGCCAGGTTTGGAGGAGGGGGCAGCTTTGGTCTGGGAGAAATCCTTGTCCTTATGGAATTTTTGTAGGCACAAGCCCAGGACGGGCCGCAGGCAAGTTAGGCAAGTTTGTTTTGAAAGGAGTCACTTTTCCCCAAGAAGCCAAACTCAAGAGCCCACTTGGCAGGTGTCATTTTGTAGGGCACGTTTGGGCCTCCGATGGCAGCCAGGTTTGGAGGAGGGGCAGCTTTGGTCTGGGAGAAATCCTCGTCCTTCTGGAATTTTTGTAGGCAAAAGCCCTGCATGGGCCGCAGGCAAGTTGACTCCGAAAGGAGGCACTTTTCCCCAAGAAGCCAAACTCAAGAACCCTCAAAGCAGGTGTCATTTTGTGGGGCGCGTTTGGGCCTCCGATGGCAGCCAGGTTTGGAGGAGGGGGCAGCTTTGGTCTGGGAGAAATCCTCGTCCTTATGGAATTTTTGGAGGCAAAAGCCCAGGACGGGCCGCAGGCAAGTTGGCTTTGAAAGGAGGCACTTCCACCCAAGAAGCCAAACTCAAGAGCCCACTTGGCAGATGTCATTTTTTAGGGCACGTTTGGGCCTCCGATGGCAGCCAGGTTTGGAGGAGGGGGCAGCTTTGGTCTGGGAGAAATCCTCGTCCTTCTGGAATTTTTGGAGGCAAAAGCCCAGGACGGGCCGCCGGCAAGTTGACTCCGAAAGGAGGCACTTTTCCCCAAGAAGCCAAACTCAAGAGCCCACTTGGCAGATGTCATTTTGTAGGGCGCGTTTGGGCCTCCGATGGCAGCCAGGTTTGGAGGAGGGGGCAGCTTTGGTCTGGGAGGAATCCTCGTCCTTATGGAATTTTTGTAGCAAATGTCCGGTACGGGAAGCAGGCAAGTTGGTTTTTAAAGGAGTCACTTTTCCCCAAGAAGCCAAACTCAAGAGCCCACTTGGCAGGTGTCATTTTGTAGGGCACGTTTGGGCCTCCGATGGCAGCCAGGTTTGGAGGAGGGGGCAGCTTTGGTCTGGGAGAAATCCTCGTCCTTCTGGAATTTTTGTAGTCTAAAGCCCAGCACGGGCCGCAGGCAAGTTAGGCAAGTTGGCTTTGAAAGCAGGCACTTTTCCGCAAGAAGCCAAACTCAAGAGCCCACTTGGCAGATGTCATTTTGTAGGGCGCGTTTGGGCCTCCGATGGCAGCCAGGTTTGGAGGAGGGGGCAGCTTTGGTCTGGGAGAAATCCTCGTCCTTATGGAATTTTTGTAGTCTAAAGCCCAGCACGGGCCGCAGGCTAGTTAGGCAAGTTGGCTTTGAAAGGAGGCACTTTCCCCCAAGAAGCCAAACTCAAGAGCCCACTTGGCAGATGTCATTTTGTAGGGCGCGTTTGGGCCTCCGATGGCAGCCAGGTTTGGAGGAGGGGGCAGCTTTGGTCTGGGAGAAATCCTCGTCCTTATGGAATTTTTGTAGGCAAAAGCCCTGCATGGGCCGCCGGCAAGTTGACTCCGAAAGGAGGCACTTTTCCCCAGGAAGCCAAACTCAAGAGCCCACTTGGCAGATGTCATTTTGTAGGGCGCGTTTGGGCCTCCGATGGCAGCCAGGTTTGGAGGAGGGGGCAGCTTTGGTCTGGGAGAAATTCTTGTCCTTATGGAATTTTTGGAGGCAAAAGCCCAGGACGGGCCGCAGGCAAGTTAGGCAAGTTGGCTCCGAAAGGAGACACTTTTCCCCAAGAAGCCAAACTCAAGAGCCCACTTGGCAGATGTCATTTTGTAGGGCGCGTTTGGGCCTCCGATGGCAGCCAGGTTTGGAGGAGGGGGCAGCTTTGGTCTGGGAGAAATTCTTGTCCTTATGGAATTTTTGTTGGCAAAAGCCCAGCACGGGCCGCAGGCTAGTTAGGCAAGTTGGCTCCGAAAGGAGGCACTTTTCCCCAAGAAGCCAAACTCAAGAGCCCACTTGGCAGGTGTCATTTTGTAGGGCGCGTTTGGGCCTCCGATGGCAGCCAGGTTTGGAGGAGGGGGCAGCTTTGGTCTGGGAGAAATCCTCGTCCTTATGGAATTTTTGTAGGCAAAAGCCCTGCATGGGCCGCCGGCAAGTTGACTCCGAAAGGGGGCACTTTTCAACAAGAAGCCAAACTCAAGAGCCCGCTTGGCAGATGTCCTTTTGTAGGGCGCGTTTGGGCCTCCGATGGCAGCCAGGTTTGGCGGAGGGGGCAGCTTTGGTCTGGGTGGAATCCTCGTCCTTATGGAATTTTTGTAGCAAAAGTCCGAGACGGGATGCAGGCAAGTTGGCTTTGAAAGGAGTCACTTTTCCCCAAGAAGCCAAACTCAAGAGCCCACTTGGCAGATGTCATTTTGTAGGGCGCGTTTGGGCCTCCGATGGCAGCCAGGTTTGGAGGAGGGGGCAGCTTTGGTCTGGGAGAAATCCTCGTCCTTCTGGAATTTTTGTAGGCAAAAGCCCTGCATGGGCCGCAGGCAAGTTGACTCCGAAAGGAGGCACTTTTCCCCAAGAAGCCAAACTCAAGAGCCCACTTGGCAGATGTCATTTTGTAGGGCGCGTTTGGGCCTCCGATGGCAGCCAGGTTTGGAGGTGGGGGCAGCTTTGGTCTGGGAGAAATCCTTGTCCTTATGGAATTTTTGTAGGCACAAGCCCAGGATGGGCCGCAGGCAAGTTAGGCAAGTTGGTTTTGAAAGGAGGCACTTTTCCCCAAGAAGCCAAACTCAAGAGCCCACTTGGCAGGTGTCATTTTGTAGGGCGCGTTTGGGCCTCCAATGGCAGCCAGGTTTGGAGGAGGGGGCAGCTTTCTTCTGGGAGAAATCCTCGTCCTTATGGAATTTTTGTAGGCAAAAGCCCAGGACGGGCCGCAGGCAAGTTGGCTTTGAAAGGAGGCACTTCCACCCAAGAAGCCAAACTCAAGAGCCCACTTGGTAGGTGTCATTTTGTAGGGCACGTTTGGGCCTCCGATGGCAGCCAGGTTTGGAGGAGGGGGCAGCTTTGGTCTGGGAGAAATCCTCGTCCTTCTGGAATTTTTGGAGGCAAAAGCCCAGGACGGGCCGCAGGCAAGTTAGGCAAGTTGGCTCCGAAAGGAGGCACTTTTCCCCAAGAAGCCAAACTCAAGAGCCCACTTGGCAGATGTCATTTTGTGGGGCGCGTTTGGGCCTCTGATGGCAGCCAGGTTTGGAGGAGGGGGCAGCTTTGGTCTGGGAGAAATCCTCGTCCTTATGGAATTTTCGTAGTCTAAAGCCCAGGATGGGCCGCAGGCTAGTTAGTCAAGTTGGCTTTGAAAGGAGGCACTTTCCCCCAAGAAGCCAAACTCAAGAGCCCACTTGGCAGGTGTCATTTTGTAGGGCGCGTTTGGGCCTCCGATGGCAGCCAGGTTTGGAGGAGGGGGCAGCTTTGGTCTGGGAGAAATCCTCGTCCTTATGGAATTTTTGTAGGCAAAAGCCCAGGACGGGCCGCAGGCAAGTTGACTCCGAAAGGAGGCACTTTTCCCCAGGAAGCCAAACTCAAGAACCCTCAAAGCAGGTGTCATTTTGTAGGGCGCGTTTGGGCCTCCGATGGCAGCGAGGTTTGGAGGAGGGGGCAGCTTTGGTCTGGGAGAAATCCTCGTCCTTATGGAATTTTTGTAGGCAAAAGCCCAGGACGGGCCGCAGGCAAGTTGGCTTTGAAAGGAGGCACTTCCACCCAAGAAGCCAAACTCAAGAGCCCTCTTGGCAGATGTCATTTTGTAGGGCGTGTTTGGACCTCCGATGGCAGCCAGGTTTGGAGGAGGGGGCAGCTTTGGTCTGGGAGGAATCCTCGTTCTTATGGAATTTTTGTAGCAAAAGCCCGGGCCTGGACGCAGGCAAGTTGGTTTTGAAAGGAGGCACTTTTCCCCAAGAAGCCAAACTCAAGAGCCCACTTGGCAGGTGTCATTTTGTAGGGCGCGTTTGGGCCTCCGATGGCAGCCAGGTTTGGAGGAGGGGGCAGCTTTGGTCTGGGAGAAATTCTTGTCCTTATGGAATTTTTGTTGGCAAAAGCCCAGGACGGTCCGCAGGCAAGTTAGGCAAGTTGGCTATGAAAGGAGGCACTTTTCCGCAAGAACCCAAACTCAAGAGCCCACAATGCAGATGTCACTTTGTGGGGCGCGTTTGGGCCTCCGATGGCAGCCAGGTTTGGAGGAGGGGGCAGCTTTGGTCTGGGAGAAATCCTCGTCCTTATGGAATTTTTGTAGTCTAAAGCCCAGCACGGGCCGCAGGCAAGTTAGGCAAGTTGGCTTTGAAAGGAGGCACTTCCACCCAAGAAGCCAAACTCAAGAGCCCACTTGGCAGATGTCATTTTTTAGGGCACGTTTGGGCCTCCGATGGCAGCCAGGTTTGGAGGAGGGGGCAGCTTTGGTCTGGGAGAAATCCTCGTCCTTATGGAATTTTTGTAGGCAAAAGCCCTGCATGGGCCGCCGGCAAGTTGACTCCGAAAGGAGGCACTTTTCCCCAAGAAGCCAAACTCAAGAGCCCACTTGGCAGATGTCATTTTGTAGGGCACGTTTGGGCCTCCGATGGCAGCCAGGTTTGGAGGAGGGGGCAGCTTTGGTCTGGGAGGAATCCTCGTCCTTATGGAATTTTTGTAGCAAAAGTCCGGGATGGGAAGCAGGCAAGTTGGTTTTTAAAGGAGTCACTTTTCCCCAAGAAGCCAAACTCAAGAGCCCACTTGGCAGATGTCATTTTGTAGGGCGCGTTTGGGCCTCCGATGGCAGCCAGGTTTGGAGGAGGGGGCAGCTTTGGTCTGGGAGAAATCCTTGTCCTTATGGAATTTTTGTAGGCACAAGCCCAGGACGGGCCGCAGGCAAGTTAGGCAAGTTTGTTTTGAAAGGAGTCACTTTTCCCCAAGAAGCCAAACTCAAGAGCCCACTTGGCAGGTGTCATTTTGTAGGGCACGTTTGGGCCTCCGATGGCAGCCAGGTTTGGAGGAGGGGCAGCTTTGGTCTGGGAGAAATCCTCGTCCTTCTGGAATTTTTGTAGGCAAAAGCCCTGCATGGGCCGCAGGCAAGTTGACTCCGAAAGGAGGCACTTTTCCCCAAGAAGCCAAACTCAAGAACCCTCAAAGCAGGTGTCATTTTGTGGGGCGCGTTTGGGCCTCCGATGGCAGCCAGGTTTGGAGGAGGGGGCAGCTTTGGTCTGGGAGAAATCCTCGTCCTTATGGAATTTTTGGAGGCAAAAGCCCAGGACGGGCCGCAGGCAAGTTGGCTTTGAAAGGAGGCACTTCCACCCAAGAAGCCAAACTCAAGAGCCCACTTGGCAGATGTCATTTTTTAGGGCACGTTTGGGCCTCCGATGGCAGCCAGGTTTGGAGGAGGGGGCAGCTTTGGTCTGGGAGAAATCCTCGTCCTTCTGGAATTTTTGGAGGCAAAAGCCCAGGACGGGCCGCCGGCAAGTTGACTCCGAAAGGAGGCACTTTTCCCCAAGAAGCCAAACTCAAGAGCCCACTTGGCAGATGTCATTTTGTAGGGCGCGTTTGGGCCTCCGATGGCAGCCAGGTTTGGAGGAGGGGGCAGCTTTGGTCTGGGAGGAATCCTCGTCCTTATGGAATTTTTGTAGCAAATGTCCGGTACGGGAAGCAGGCAAGTTGGTTTTTAAAGGAGTCACTTTTCCCCAAGAAGCCAAACTCAAGAGCCCACTTGGCAGGTGTCATTTTGTAGGGCACGTTTGGGCCTCCGATGGCAGCCAGGTTTGGAGGAGGGGGCAGCTTTGGTCTGGGAGAAATCCTCGTCCTTCTGGAATTTTTGTAGTCTAAAGCCCAGCACGGGCCGCAGGCAAGTTAGGCAAGTTGGCTTTGAAAGCAGGCACTTTTCCGCAAGAAGCCAAACTCAAGAGCCCACTTGGCAGATGTCATTTTGTAGGGCGCGTTTGGGCCTCCGATGGCAGCCAGGTTTGGAGGAGGGGGCAGCTTTGGTCTGGGAGAAATCCTCGTCCTTATGGAATTTTTGTAGTCTAAAGCCCAGCACGGGCCGCAGGCTAGTTAGGCAAGTTGGCTTTGAAAGGAGGCACTTTCCCCCAAGAAGCCAAACTCAAGAGCCCACTTGGCAGATGTCATTTTGTAGGGCGCGTTTGGGCCTCCGATGGCAGCCAGGTTTGGAGGAGGGGGCAGCTTTGGTCTGGGAGAAATCCTCGTCCTTATGGAATTTTTGTAGGCAAAAGCCCTGCATGGGCCGCCGGCAAGTTGACTCCGAAAGGAGGCACTTTTCCCCAGGAAGCCAAACTCAAGAGCCCACTTGGCAGATGTCATTTTGTAGGGCGCGTTTGGGCCTCCGATGGCAGCCAGGTTTGGAGGAGGGGGCAGCTTTGGTCTGGGAGAAATTCTTGTCCTTATGGAATTTTTGGAGGCAAAAGCCCAGGACGGGCCGCAGGCAAGTTAGGCAAGTTGGCTCCGAAAGGAGACACTTTTCCCCAAGAAGCCAAACTCAAGAGCCCACTTGGCAGATGTCATTTTGTAGGGCGCGTTTGGGCCTCCGATGGCAGCCAGGTTTGGAGGAGGGGGCAGCTTTGGTCTGGGAGAAATTCTTGTCCTTATGGAATTTTTGTTGGCAAAAGCCCAGCACGGGCCGCAGGCTAGTTAGGCAAGTTGGCTCCGAAAGGAGGCACTTTTCCCCAAGAAGCCAAACTCAAGAGCCCACTTGGCAGGTGTCATTTTGTAGGGCGCGTTTGGGCCTCCGATGGCAGCCAGGTTTGGAGGAGGGGGCAGCTTTGGTCTGGGAGAAATCCTCGTCCTTATGGAATTTTTGTAGGCAAAAGCCCTGCATGGGCCGCCGGCAAGTTGACTCCGAAAGGGGGCACTTTTCAACAAGAAGCCAAACTCAAGAGCCCGCTTGGCAGATGTCCTTTTGTAGGGCGCGTTTGGGCCTCCGATGGCAGCCAGGTTTGGCGGAGGGGGCAGCTTTGGTCTGGGTGGAATCCTCGTCCTTATGGAATTTTTGTAGCAAAAGTCCGAGACGGGATGCAGGCAAGTTGGCTTTGAAAGGAGTCACTTTTCCCCAAGAAGCCAAACTCAAGAGCCCACTTGGCAGATGTCATTTTGTAGGGCGCGTTTGGGCCTCCGATGGCAGCCAGGTTTGGAGGAGGGGGCAGCTTTGGTCTGGGAGAAATCCTCGTCCTTCTGGAATTTTTGTAGGCAAAAGCCCTGCATGGGCCGCAGGCAAGTTGACTCCGAAAGGAGGCACTTTTCCCCAAGAAGCCAAACTCAAGAGCCCACTTGGCAGATGTCATTTTGTAGGGCGCGTTTGGGCCTCCGATGGCAGCCAGGTTTGGAGGTGGGGGCAGCTTTGGTCTGGGAGAAATCCTTGTCCTTATGGAATTTTTGTAGGCACAAGCCCAGGATGGGCCGCAGGCAAGTTAGGCAAGTTGGTTTTGAAAGGAGGCACTTTTCCCCAAGAAGCCAAACTCAAGAGCCCACTTGGCAGGTGTCATTTTGTAGGGCGCGTTTGGGCCTCCAATGGCAGCCAGGTTTGGAGGAGGGGGCAGCTTTCTTCTGGGAGAAATCCTCGTCCTTATGGAATTTTTGTAGGCAAAAGCCCAGGACGGGCCGCAGGCAAGTTGGCTTTGAAAGGAGGCACTTCCACCCAAGAAGCCAAACTCAAGAGCCCACTTGGTAGGTGTCATTTTGTAGGGCACGTTTGGGCCTCCGATGGCAGCCAGGTTTGGAGGAGGGGGCAGCTTTGGTCTGGGAGAAATCCTCGTCCTTCTGGAATTTTTGGAGGCAAAAGCCCAGGACGGGCCGCAGGCAAGTTAGGCAAGTTGGCTCCGAAAGGAGGCACTTTTCCCCAAGAAGCCAAACTCAAGAGCCCACTTGGCAGATGTCATTTTGTGGGGCGCGTTTGGGCCTCTGATGGCAGCCAGGTTTGGAGGAGGGGGCAGCTTTGGTCTGGGAGAAATCCTCGTCCTTATGGAATTTTCGTAGTCTAAAGCCCAGGATGGGCCGCAGGCTAGTTAGTCAAGTTGGCTTTGAAAGGAGGCACTTTCCCCCAAGAAGCCAAACTCAAGAGCCCACTTGGCAGGTGTCATTTTGTAGGGCGCGTTTGGGCCTCCGATGGCAGCCAGGTTTGGAGGAGGGGGCAGCTTTGGTCTGGGAGAAATCCTCGTCCTTATGGAATTTTTGTAGGCAAAAGCCCAGGACGGGCCGCAGGCAAGTTGGCTTTGAAAGGAGGCACTTCCACCCAAGAAGCCAAACTCAAGAGCCCACTTGGCAGATGTCATTTTGTAGGGCACGTTTGGGCCTCCGATGGCAGCCAGGTTTGGAGGAGGGGGCAGCTTTGTTCTGGGAGAAATCCTCGTCCTTATGGAATTTTTGTAGGCAAAAGCCCTGCATGGGCCGCCGGCAAGTTGACTCCGAAAGGAGGCACTTTTCCCCAAGAAGCCAAACTCAAGAGCCCACTTGGCAGATGTCATTTTGTAGGGCGCGTTTGGGCCTCCGATGGCAGCCAGGTTTGGAGGAGGGGGCAGCTTTGGTCTGGGAGAAATCCTCGTCCTTATGGAATTTTTGTAGCAAAAGTCCGGGACGGGAAGCAGGCAAGTTGGTTTTAAAAGAAGTCACTTTTCCCCAAGAAGCCAAACTCAAGAGCCCACTTGGCAGATGTCATTTTGTAGGGCGTGTTTGGGCCTCCGATGGCAGCCAGGTTTGGAGGAGGGGGCAGCTTTGGTCTGGGAGAAATCCTTGTCCTTATGGAATTTTTGTAGGCAAAAGCCCAGGACGGGCCGCAGGCAAGTTAGGCAAGTTGGCTTTGAAAGGAGGCACTTTTCCGCAAGAAGCCAAACTCAAGAGCCCACTTGGCAGATGTCATTTTGTAGGGCGTGTTTGGGCCTCCGATGGCAGCCAGGTTTGGAGGAGGGGGCAGCTTTGGTCTGGGAGAAATCCTCGTCCTTCTGGAATTTTTGTAGGCAAAAGCCCTGCATGGGCCGCAGGCAAGTTGACTCCGAAAGGAGGCACTTTTCCCCAGGAAGCCAAACTCAAGAACCCTCAAAGCAGGTGTCATTTTGTAGGGCGCGTTTGGGCCTCCGATGGCAGCCAGGTTTGGAGGAGGGGGCAGCTTTGGTCTGGGAGAAATCCTCGTCCTTATGGAATTTTTGTAGGCAAAAGCCCAGGACGGGCCGCAGGCAAGTTGGCTTTGAAAGGAGGCACTTCCACCCAAGAAGCCAAACTCAAGAGCCCTCTTGGCAGATGTCATTTTGTAGGGCGCGTTTGGGCCTCCGATGGCAGCCAGGTTTGGAGGAGGGGGCAGCTTTGGTCTGGGAGAAATCCTCGTCCTTATGGAATTTTTGTAGGCAAAAGCCCTGCATGGGCCGCAGGCAAGTTGACTCCGAAATGAGGCACTTTTCCCCAGGAAGCCAAACTCAAGAGCCCACTTGGCAGATGTCATTTTGTAGGGCGCGTTTGGGCCTCCGATGGCAGCCAGGTTTGGAGGAGGGGGCAGCTTTGGTCTGGGAGAAATTCTTGTCCTTATGGAATTTTTGTTGGCAAAAGCCCTGGACGGTCCGCAGGCAAGTTAGGCAAGTTGGCTATGAAAGGAGGCACTTTTCCCCAAGAACCCAAACTCAAGAGCCCACAATGCAGATGTCACTTTGTGGGGCGCGTTTGGGCCTCCGATGGCAGCCAGGTTTGGAGGAGGGGGCAGCTTTGGTCTGGGAGAAATCCTCGTCCTTATGGAATTTTTGTAGTCTAAAGCCCAGCACGGGCCGCAGGCAAGTTAGGCAAGTTGGCTTTGAAAGGAGGCACTTCCACCCAAGAAGCCAAACTCAAGAGCCCACTTGGTAGATGTCATTTTTTAGGGCACGTTTGGGCCTCCGATGGCAGCCAGGTTTGGAGGAGGGGGCAGCTTTGGTCTGGGAGAAATCCTCGTCCTTATGGAATTTTTGTAGGCAAAAGCCCTGCATGGGCCGCCGGCAAGTTGACTCCGAAAGGAGGCACTTTTCCCCAAGAAGCCAAACTCAAGAGCCCACTTGGCAGATGTCATTTTGTAGGGCGCGTTTGGGCCTCCGATGGCAGCCAGGTTTGGAGGAGGGGGCAGCTTTGGTCTGGGAGGAATCCTCGTCCTTATGGAATTTTTGTAGCAAAAGTCCGGGATGGGAAGCAGGCAAGTTGGTTTTTAAAGGAGTCACTTTTCCCCAAGAAGCCAAACTCAAGAGCCCACTTGGCAGATGTCATTTTGTAGGGCGCGTTTGGGCCTCCGATGGCAGCCAGGTTTGGAGGAGGGGGCAGCTTTGGTCTGGGAGAAATCCTTGTCCTTATGGAATTTTTGTAGGCACAAGCCCAGGACGGGCCGCAGGCAAGTTAGGCAAGTTTGTTTTGAAAGGAGTCACTTTTCCCCAAGAAGCCAAACTCAAGAGCCCACTTGGCAGGTGTCATTTTGTAGGGCACGTTTGGGCCTCCGATGGCAGCCAGGTTTGGAGGAGGGGGCAGCTTTGGTCTGGGAGAAATCCTCGTCCTTCTGGAATTTTTGTAGGCAAAAGCCCTGCATGGGCCGCAGGCAAGTTGACTCCGAAAGGAGGCACTTTTCCCCAAGAAGCCAAACTCAAGAACCCTCAAAGCAGGTGTCATTTTGTGGGGCGCGTTTGGGCCTCCGATGGCAGCCAGGTTTGGAGGAGGGGGCAGCTTTGGTCTGGGAGAAATCCTCGTCCTTATGGAATTTTTGTAGGCAAAAGCCCAGGACGGGCCGCAGGCAAGTTAGGCAAGTTGGCTCCGAAAGGAGGCACTTTTCCCCAAGAAGCCAAACTCAAGAGCCCACTTGGCAGATGTCATTTTGTGGGGCGCGTTTGGGCCTCTGATGGCAGCCAGGTTTGGAGGAGGGCGCAGCTTTGGTCTGGGAGAAATCCTCGTCCTTATGGAATTTTTGTAGTCTAAAGCCCAGCACGGGCCGCAGGCTAGTTAGGCAAGTTGGCTTTGAAAGGAGGCACTTTCCCCCAAGAAGCCAAACTCAAGAGCCCACTTGGCAGATGTCATTTTGTAGGGCGCGTTTGGGCCTCCGATGGCAGCCAGGTTTGGAGGAGGGGGCAGCTTTGGTCTGGGAGAAATCCTCGTCCTTATGGAATTTTTGTAGGCAAAAGCCCAGGACGGGCCGCAGGCAAGTTGGCTTTGAAAGGAGGCACTTCCACCCAAGAAGCCAAACTCAAGAGCCCTCTTGGCAGATGTCATTTTGTAGGGCGCGTTTGGGCCTCCGATGGCAGCCAGGTTTGGAGGAGGGGGCAGCTTTGGTCTGGGAGAAATCCTCGTCCTTATGGAATTTTTGTAGGCAAAAGCCCTGCATGGGCCGCAGGCATGTTGACTCCGAAAGGAGGCACTTTTCCCCAGGAAGCCAAACTCAAGAGCCCACTTGGCAGATGTCATTTTGTAGGGCGTGTTTGGACCTCCGATGGCAGCCAGGTTTGGAGGAGGGGGCAGCTTTGGTCTGAGAGGAATCCTCGTTCTTATGGAATTTTTGTAGCAAAAGCCCGGGACGGGACGCAGGCAAGTTGGTTTTGAAAGGAGGCACTTTTCCCCAAGAAGCCAAACTCAAAAGCCCACTTGGCAGGTGTCATTTTGTAGGGCGCGTTTGGGCCTCCGATGGCAGCCAGGTTTGGAGGAGGGGGCAGCTTTGGTCTGGGAGAAATTCTTGTCCTTATGGAATTTTTGTAGGCAAAAGCCCAGGACTGTCCGCAGGCAAGTTAGGCAAGTTGGCTATGAAAGGAGGCACTTTTCCCCAAGAAGCCAAACTCAAGAGCCCACTTGGCAGATGTCACTTTGTAGGGCGCGTTTGGGCCGCCGATGGCAGCCAGGTTTGGAGGAGGGGGCAGCTTTGGTCTGGGAGAAATCCTCGTCCTTATGGAATTTTTGTAGGCAAAAGCCCAGGACGGGCCGCAGGCAAGTTGGCTTTGAAAGGAGGCACTTCCACCCAAGAAGCCAAACTCAAGAGCCCACTTGGCAGATGTCATTTTGTAGGGCACGTTTGGGCCTCCGATGGCAGCCAGGTTTGGAGGAGGGGGCAGCTTTGGTCTGGGAGAAACCCTCGTCCTTATGGAATTTTTGTAGGCAAAAGCCCTGCATGGGCCGCCGGCAAGTTGACTCCGAAAGGAGGAACTTTTCCCCAAGAAGCCAAACTCAAGAGCCCACTTGGCAGATGTCATTTTGTAGGGTGCGTTTGGGCCTCCGATGGCAGCCAGGTTTGGAGGAGGGGGCAGCTTTGGTCTGGGAGGAATCCTCGTCCTTATGGAATTTTTGTAGCAAAAGTCCGGGACGGGAAGCAGGCAAGTTGGTTTTTAAAGGAGTCACTTTTCCCCAAGAAGCCAAACTCAAGAGCCCACTTGGCAGATGTCATTTTGTAGGGCGCGTTTGGGCCTCCGATGGCAGCCAGGTTTGGAGGAGGGGGCAGCTTTGGTCTGGGAGAAATCCTTGTCCTTATGGAATTTTTGTAGGCACAAGCCCAGGACGGGCCGCAGGCAAGTTAGGCAAGTTGGTTTTGAAAGGAGTCACTTTGCCCCAAGAAGCCAAACTCAAGAGCCCACTTGGCAGGTGTCATTTTGTAGGGCACGTTTGGGCCTCCGATGGCAGCCAGGTTTGGAGGAGGGGGCAGCTTTGGTCTGGGAGAAATCCTCGTCCTTCTGGAATTTTTGGAGGCAAAAGCCCAGCACGGGCCGCAGGCTAGTTAGGCAAGTTGGCTTTGAAAGCAGGCACTTTTCCGCAAGAAGCAAAACTCAAGAGCCCACTTGGCAGATGTCATTTTGTAGGGCGCGTTTGGGCCTCCGATGGCAGCCAGGTTTGGAGGAGGGGGCAGCTTTGGTCTGGGAGAAATCCTCGTCCTTATGGAATTTTTGTAGGCAAAAGCCCTGCATGGGCCGCAGCTATGTTGACTCCGAAAGGAGGCACTTTTCCCCAGGAAGCCAAACTCAAGAGCCCACTTGGCAGATGTCATTTTGTAGGGCGTGTTTGGACCTCCGATGGCAGCCAGGTTTGGAGGAGGGGGCAGCTTTGTTCTGGGAGAAATCCTCTTCCTTATGGAATTTTTGTAGCAAAAGCCCGGGACGGGACGCAGGCAAGTTGGCTCCGAAAGGAGGCACTTTTCCCCAAGAAGCCAAACTCAAGAGCCCACTTGGCAGGTGTCATTTTGTAGGGCGCGTTTGGGCCTCCGATGGCAGCCAGGTTTGGAGGAGGGGGCAGCTTTGGTCTGGGAGAAATTCTTGTCCTTATGGAATTTTTGTAGGCACAAGCCCAGGACGGGCCGCAGGCAAGTTAGGCAAGTTTGTTTTGAAAGGAGTCACTTTTCCCCAAGAAGCCAAACTCAAGAGCCCACTTGGCAGGTGTCATTTTGTAGGGCACGTTTGGGCCTCCGATGGCAGCCAGGTTTGGAGGAGGGGGCAGCTTTGGTCTGGGAGAAATCCTCGTCCTTCTGGAATTTTTGTAGGCAAAAGCCCTGCATGGGCCGCAGGCAAGTTGACTCCGAAAGGAGGCACTTTTCCCCAAGAAGCCAAACTCAAGAACCCTCAAAGCAGGTGTCATTTTGTGGGGCGCGTTTGGGCCTCCGATGGCAGCCAGGTTTGGAGGAGGGGGCAGCTTTGGTCTGGGAGAAATCCTCGTCCTTATGGAATTTTTGTAGTCTAAAGCCCAGGACGGGCCGCAGGCAAGTTAGGCAAGTTGGCTCCGAAAGGAGGCACTTTTCCCCAAGAAGCCAAACTCAAGAGCCCACTTGGCAGATGTCATTTTGTGGGGCGCGTTTGGGCCTCTGATGGCAGCCAGGTTTGGAGGAGGGCGCAGCTTTGGTCTGGGAGAAATCCTCGTCCTTATGGAATTTTTGTAGTCTAAAGCCCAGCACGGGCCGCAGGCTAGTTAGGCAAGTTGGCTTTGAAAGGAGGCACTTTCCCCCAAGAAGCCAAACTCAAGAGCCCACTTGGCAGATGTCATTTTGTAGGGCGCATTTGGGCCTCCGATGGCAGCCAGGTTTGGAGGAGGGGGCAGCTTTGGTCTGGGAGAAATCCTCGTCCTTATGGAATTTTTGTAGGCAAAAGCCCAGGACGGGCCGCAGGCAAGTTGGCTTTGAAAGGAGGCACTTCCACCCAAGAAGCCAAACTCAAGAGCCCTCTTGGCAGATGTCATTTTGTAGGGCGCGTTTGGGCCTCCGATGGCAGCCAGGTTTGGAGGAGGGGGCAGCTTTGGTCTGGGAGAAATCCTCGTCCTTATGGAATTTTTGTAGGCAAAAGCCCTGCATGGGCCGCAGGCATGTTGACTCCGAAAGGAGGCACTTTTCCCCAGGAAGCCAAACTCAAGAGCCCACTTGGCAGATGTCATTTTGTAGGGCGTGTTTGGACCTCCGATGGCAGCCAGGTTTGGAGGAGGGGGCAGCTTTGGTCTGAGAGGAATCCTCGTTCTTATGGAATTTTTGTAGCAAAAGCCCGGGACGGGACGCAGGCAAGTTGGTTTTGAAAGGAGGCACTTTTCCCCAAGAAGCCAAACTCAAAAGCCCACTTGGCAGGTGTCATTTTGTAGGGCGCGTTTGGGCCTCCGATGGCAGCCAGGTTTGGAGGAGGGGGCAGCTTTGGTCTGGGAGAAATTCTTGTCCTTATGGAATTTTTGTAGGCAAAAGCCCAGGACTGTCCGCAGGCAAGTTAGGCAAGTTGGCTATGAAAGGAGGCACTTTTCCCCAAGAAGCCAAACTCAAGAGCCCACTTGGCAGATGTCACTTTGTAGGGCGCGTTTGGGCCGCCGATGGCAGCCAGGTTTGGAGGAGGGGGCAGCTTTGGTCTGGGAGAAATCCTCGTCCTTCTGGAATTTTTGGAGGCAAAAGCCCAGGACGGGCCGCAGGCAAGTTGGCTTTGAAAGGAGGCACTTCCACCCAAGAAGCCAAACTCAAGAGCCCACTTGGCAGATGTCATTTTGTAGGGCACGTTTGGGCCTCCGATGGCAGCCAGGTTTGGAGGAGGGGGCAGCTTTGGTCTGGGAGAAACCCTCGTCCTTATGGAATTTTTGTAGGCAAAAGCCCTGCATGGGCCGCCGGCAAGTTGACTCCGAAAGGAGGAACTTTTCCCCAAGAAGCCAAACTCAAGAGCCCACTTGGCAGATGTCATTTTGTAGGGTGCGTTTGGGCCTCCGATGGCAGCCAGGTTTGGAGGAGGGGGCAGCTTTGGTCTGGGAGGAATCCTCGTCCTTATGGAATTTTTGTAGCAAAAGTCCGGGACGGGAAGCAGGCAAGTTGGTTTTTAAAGGAGTCACTTTTCCCCAAGAAGCCAAACTCAAGAGCCCACTTGGCAGATGTCATTTTGTAGGGCGCGTTTGGGCCTCCGATGGCAGCCAGGTTTGGAGGAGGGGGCAGCTTTGGTCTGGGAGAAATCCTTGTCCTTATGGAATTTTTGTAGGCACAAGCCCAGGACGGGCCGCAGGCAAGTTAGGCAAGTTGGTTTTGAAAGGAGTCACTTTGCCCCAAGAAGCCAAACTCAAGAGCCCACTTGGCAGGTGTCATTTTGTAGGGCACGTTTGGGCCTCCGATGGCAGCCAGGTTTGGAGGAGGGGGCAGCTTTGGTCTGGGAGAAATCCTCGTCCTTCTGGAATTTTTGGAGGCAAAAGCCCAGCACGGGCCGCAGGCTAGTTAGGCAAGTTGGCTTTGAAAGCAGGCACTTTTCCGCAAGAAGCAAAACTCAAGAGCCCACTTGGCAGATGTCATTTTGTAGGGCGCGTTTGGGCCTCCGATGGCAGCCAGGTTTGGAGGAGGGGGCAGCTTTGGTCTGGGAGAAATCCTCGTCCTTATGGAATTTTTGTAGGCAAAAGCCCTGCATGGGCCGCAGCTATGTTGACTCCGAAAGGAGGCACTTTTCCCCAGGAAGCCAAACTCAAGAGCCCACTTGGCAGATGTCATTTTGTAGGGCGTGTTTGGACCTCCGATGGCAGCCAGGTTTGGAGGAGGGGGCAGCTTTGTTCTGGGAGAAATCCTCTTCCTTATGGAATTTTTGTAGCAAAAGCCCGGGACGGGACGCAGGCAAGTTGGTTTTGAAAGGAGGCACTTTTCCCCAAGAAGCCAAACTCAAGAGCCCACTTGGCAGGTGTCATTTTGTAGGGCGCGTTTGGGCCTCCGATGGCAGCCAGGTTTGGAGGAGGGGGCAGCTTTGGTCTGGGAGAAATTCTTGTCCTTATGGAATTTTTGTTGGCAAAAGCCCAGGACGGTCCGCAGGCAAGTTAGGCAAGTTGGCTATGAAAGGAGGCACTTTTCCCCAAGAAGCCAAACTCAAGAGCCCACTTGGCAGATGTCACTTTGTGGGGCGCGTTTGGGCCTCCGATGGCAGCCTGGTTTGGAGGAGGGGGCAGCTTTGGTCTGGGAGAAATCCTCGTCCTTATGGAATTTTTGTAGTCTAAAGCCCAGGACGGGCCGCAGGCAAGTTAGGCAAGTTGGTTTTTAAAGGAGTCACTTTCCCCCAAGAAGCCAAACTCAAGAGCCCACTTGGCAGATGTCATTTTGTAGGGCGCGTTTGGGCCTCCGATGGCAGCCAGGTTTGGAGGAGGGGGCAGCTTTGGTCTGGGAGAAATCCTCGTCCTTATGGAATTTTTGAAGGCAAAAGCCCAGGACGGGCCGCAGGCAAGTTGGCTCCGAAAGGAGGCACTTTTCCCCAAGAAGCCAAACTCAAGAGCCCACAATGCAGATGTCACTTTGTGGGGCGCGTTTGGGCCTCCGATGGCAGCCAGGTTTGGAGGAGGGGGCAGCTTTGGTCTGGGAGAAATCCTCGTCCTTATGGAATTTTTGTAGTCTAAAGCCCAGCACGGGCCGCAGGCAAGTTAGGCAAGTTGGCTCCGAAAGGAGGTACTTTTCCCCAAGAAGCCAAACTCAAGAGCCCACTTGGCAGATGTCACTCTGTGGGGCGCGTTTGGGCCTCCGATGGCAGCCAGGTTTGGAGGAGGGGGCAGCTTTGGTCTGGGAGAAATCCTCGTCCTTATGGAAATTTTGTAGTCTAAAGCCCAGCACGGGCCGCAGGCAAGTTGGCTTTGAAAGGAGGCACTTCCACCCAAGAAGCCAAACTCAAGAGCCCACTTGGCAGATGTCATTTTGTAGGGCGCGTTTGGGCCTCCGATGGCAGCCAGGTTTGGAGGAGGGGGCAGCTTTGGTCTGGGAGAAATCCTCGTCCTTCTGGAATTTTTGTAGGCAAAAGCCCTGCATGGGCCGCCGGCAAGTTGACTCCGAAAGGAGGCACTTTTCCCCAAGAAGCCAAACTCAAGAGCCCGCTTGGCAGATGTCCTTTTGTAGGGCGCGTTTGGGCCTCCGATGCCAGCCAGGTTTGGCGGAGGGGGCAGCTTTGGTCTGGGAGGAATCCTCGTCCTTATGGAATTTTTGTAGCAAAAGTCCGAAACGGGATGCAGGCAAGTTGGTTTTGAAAGGAGTCACTTTTCCCCAAGAAGCCAAACTCAAGAGCCCACTTGGCAGATGTCATTTTGTAGGGCGCGTTTGGGCCTCCGATGGCAGCCAGGTTTGGAGGAGGGGGCAGCTTTGGTCTGGGAGAAATCCTCGTCCTTATGGAATTTTTGTAGGCAAAAGCCCAGGACGGGCCGCAGGCAAGTTGGCTTTGATAGGAGGCACTTCCACCCAAGAAGCCAAACTCAAGAGCCCACTTGGCAGATGTCATTTCTTAGGACACGTTTGGGCCTCCGATGGCAGCCAGGTTTGGAGGAGGGGGCAGCTTTGGTCTGGGAGAAATCCTCGTCCTTCTGGAATTTTTGTAGGCAAAAGCCCTGCATGGGCCGCAGGCAAGTTGACTCCGAAAGGAGGCACTTTTCCCCAAGAAGCCAAACTCAAGAGCCCTCTTGGCAGATGTCATTTTGTAGGGCGCGTTTGGGCCTCCGATGGCAGCCAGGTTTGGAGGAGGGGGCAGCTTTGGTCTGGGAGGAATCCTCGTCCTTATGGAATTTTTGTAGCAAAAGTCCGGGACGGGAAGCAGGCAAGTTGGTTTTGAAAGGAGTCACTTTTCCCCAAGAAGCCAAACTCAAGAGCCCACTTGGCAGATGTCATTTTGTAGGGCGCGTTTGGGCCTCCGATGGCAGCGAGGTTTGGAGGAGGGGGCAGCTTTGGTCTGGGAGAAATCCTTGTCCTTATGGAATTTTTGTAGGCACAAGCCCAGGACGGGCCGCAGGCAAGTTAGGCAAGTTGGTTTTGAAAGGAGTCACTTTTCCCCAAGAAGCCAAACTCAAGAGCCCACTTGGCAGGTGTCATTTTGTAGGGCGCGTTTGGGCCTCCGATGGCAGCCAGGTTTGGAGGAGGGGGCAGCTTTCTTCTGGGAGAAATCCTCGTCCTTATGGAATTTTTGTAGGCAAAAGCCCAGCACGGGCCGCAGGCAAGTTGGCTTTGAAAGGAGGCACTTCTACCCAAGAAGCCAAACTCAAGAGCCCACTTGGCAGGTGTCATTTTGTAGGGCACGTTTGGGCCTCCGATGGCAGCCAGGTTTGGAGGAGGGGGCAGCTTTGGTCTGGGAGAAATCCTTGTCCTTATGGAATTTTTGTAGGCAAAAGCCCTGCATGGGCCGCAGGCAAGTTGACTCCGAAAGGAGGCACTTTTCCCCAGGAAGCCAAACTCAAGAACCCACTTGGCAGATGTCATTTTGTGGGGCGCGTTTGGGCCTCCGATGGCAGCCAGGTTTGGAGGAGGGGGCAGCTTTGGTCTGGGAGAAATCCTCGTCCTTCTGGAATTTTTGGAGGCAAAAGCCCAGGACGGGCCGCAGGCAAGTTAGGCAAGTTGGCTCCGAAAGGAGGCACTTTTCCCCAAGAAGCCAAACTCAAGAGCCCACTTGGCAGATGTCATTTTGTGGGGCGCGTTTGGGCCTCTGATGGCAGCCAGGTTTGGAGGAGGGGGCAGCTTTGGTCTGGGAGAAATCCTCGTCCTTATGGAATTTTCGTAGTCTAAAGCCCAGCACGGGCCGCAGGCTAGTTAGTCAAGTTGGCTTTGAAAGGAGGCACTTTCCCACAAGAATCCAAACTCAAGAGCCCACTTGGCAGGTGTCATTTTGTAGGGCGCGTTTGGGCCTCCGATGGCAGCCAGGTTTGGAGGAGGGGGCAGCTTTGGTCTGGGAGAAATCCTCGTCCTTATGGAATTTTTGTAGGCAAAAGCCCAGGACGGGCCGCAGGCAAGTTGGCTTTGAAAGGAGGCACTTCCACCCAAGAAGCCAAACTCAAGAGCCCACAATGCAGATGTCATTTTGTAGGGCACGTTTGGGCCTCCGATGGCAGCCAGGTTTGGAGGAGGGGGCAGCTTTGGTCTGGGAGAAATCCTCGTCCTTATGGAATTTTTGTAGGCAAAAGCCCTGCATGGGCCGCCGGCAAGTTGACTCCGAAAGGAGGCACTTTTCCCCAAGAAGCCAAACTCAAGAGCCCACTTGGCAGATGTCATTTTGTAGGGCGCGTTTGGGCCTCCGATGGCAGCCAGGTTTGGAGGAGGGGGCAGCTTTGGTCTGGGAGAAATCCTCATCCTTATGGAATTTTTGTAGCAAAAGTCCGGGACGGGAAGCAGGCAAGTTGGTTTTAAAAGAAGTCACTTTTCCCCAAGAAGCCAAACTCAAGAGCCCACTTGGCAGATGTCATTTTGTAGGGCGTGTTTGGGCCTCCGATGGCAGCCAGGTTTGGAGGAGGGGGCAGCTTTGGTCTGGGAGAAATCCTTGTCCTTATGGAATTTTTGTAGGCAAAAGCCCAGGACGGGCCGCAGGCAAGTTAGGCAAGTTGGCTTTGAAAGGAGGCACTTTTCCGCAAGAAGCCAAACTCAAGAGCCCACTTGGCAGATGTCATTTTGTAGGGCGTGTTTGGGCCTCCGATGGCAGCCAGGTTTGGAGGAGGGGGCAGCTTTGGTCTGGGAGAAATCCTCGTCCTTCTGGAATTTTTGTAGGCAAAAGCCCTGCATGGGCCGCAGGCAAGTTGACTCCGAAAGGAGGCACTTTTCCCCAGGAAGCCAAACTCAAGAACCCTCAAAGCAGGTGTCATTTTGTAGGGCGCGTTTGGGCCTCCGATGGCAGAGAGGTTTGGAGGAGGGGGCAGCTTTGGTCTGGGAGAAATCCTCGTCCTTATGGAATTTTTGTAGGCAAAAGCCCAGGACGGGCCGCAGGCAAGTTGGCTTTGAAAGGAGGCACTTCCACCCAAGAAGCCAAACTCAAGAGCCCTCTTGGCAGATGTCATTTTGTAGGGCGCGTTTGGGCCTCCGATGGCAGCCAGGTTTGGAGGAGGGGGCAGCTTTGGTCTGGGAGAAATCCTCGTCCTTATGGAATTTTTGTAGGCAAAAGCCCTGCATGGGCCGCAGGCAAGTTGGCTCCGAAAGGAGGCACTTTTCCCCAGGAAGCCAAACTCAAGAGCCCACTTGGCAGATGTCATTTTGTAGGGCGTGTTTGGACCTCCGATGGCAGCCAGGTTTGGAGGAGGGGGCAGCTTTGGTCTGGGAGGAATCCTCGTTCTTATGGAATTTTTGTAGCAAAAGCCCGGGCCCGGACGCAGGCAAGTTGGTTTTGAAAGGAGGCACTTTTACCCAAGAAGCCAAACTCAAGAGCCCACTTGGCAGGTGTCATTTTGTAGGGCGCGTTTGGGCCTCCGATGGCAGCCAGGTTTGGAGGAGGGGGCAGCTTTGGTCTGGGAGAAATTCTTGTCCTTATGGAATTTTTGTTGGCAAAAGCCCTGGACGGTCCGCAGGCAAGTTAGGCAAGTTGGCTATGAAAGGAGGCACTTTTCCCCAAGAACCCAAACTCAAGAGCCCACAATGCAGATGTCACTTTGTGGGGCGCGTTTGGGTCTCCGATGGCAGCCAGGTTTGGAGGAGGGGCCAGCTTTGGTCTGGGAGAAATCCTCGTCCTTATGGAATTTTTGTAGTCTAAAGCCCAGCACGGGCCGCAGGCAAGTTAGGCAAGTTGGCTTTGAAAGGAGGCACTTCCACCCAAGAAGCCAAACTCAAGAGCCCACTTGGCAGATGTCATTTTTTAGGGCACGTTTGGGCCTCCGATGGCAGCCAGGTTTGGAGGAGGGGGCAGCTTTGGTCTGGGAGAAATCCTCGTCCTTCTGGAATTTTTGTAGGCAAAAGCCCTGCATGGGCCGCCGGCAAGTTGACTCCGAAAGGAGGCACTTTTCCCCAAGAAGCCAAACTCAAGAGCCCACTTGGCAGATGTCATTTTGTAGGGCGCGTTTGGGCCTCCGATGGCAGCCAGGTTTGGAGGAGGGGGCAGCTTTGGTCTGGGAGGAATCCTCGTCCTTATGGAATTTTTGTAGCAAAAGTCCGGGATGGGAAGCAGGCAAGTTGGTTTTTAAAGGAGTCACTTTTCCCCAAGAAGCCAAACTCAAGAGCCCACTTGGCAGATGTCATTTTGTAGGGCGCGTTTGGGCCTCCGATGGCAGCCAGGTTTGGAGGAGGGGGCAGCTTTGGTCTGGGAGAAATCCTTGTCCTTATGGAATTTTTGTAGGCACAAGCCCAGGACGGGCCGCAGGCAAGTTAGGCAAGTTTGTTTTGAAAGGAGTCACTTTTCCCCAAGAAGCCAAACTCAAGAGCCCACTTGGCAGGTGTCATTTTGTAGGGCACGTTTGGGCCTCCGATGGCAGCCAGGTTTGGAGGAGGGGGCAGCTTTGGTCTGGGAGAAATCCTCGTCCTTCTGGAATTTTTGTAGGCAAAAGCCCTGCATGGGCCGCAGGCAAGTTGACTCCGAAAGGAGGCACTTTTCCCCAAGAAGCCAAACTCAAGAACCCTCAAAGCAGGTGTCATTTTGTGGGGCGCGTTTGGGCCTCCGATGGCAGCCAGGTTTGGAGGAGGGGGCAGCTTTGGTCTGGGAGAAATCCTCGTCCTTATGGAATTTTTGTAGGCAAAAGCCCAGGACGGGCCGCAGGCAAGTTAGGCAAGTTGGCTCCGAAAGGAGGCACTTTTCCCCAAGAAGCCAAACTCAAGAGCTCACTTGGCAGATGTCATTTTGTGGGGCGCGTTTGGGCCTCTGATGGCAGCCAGGTTTGGAGGAGGGGGCAGCTTTGGTCTTGGAGAAATCCTCGTCCTTATGGAATTTTTGTAGTCTAAAGACCAGCACGGGCCGCAGGCTAGTTAGGCAAGTTGGCTTTGAAAGGAGGCACTTTCCCCCAAGAAGCCAAACTCAAGAGCCCACTTGGCAGATATCATTTTGTAGGGCGCGTTTCGGCCTCCGATGGCAGCCAGGTTTGGAGGAGGGGGCAGCTTTGGTCTGGGAGAAATCCTCGTCCTTCTGGAATTTTTGTAGGCAAAAGCCCAGGACGGGCCGCAGGCAAGTTGGCTTTGAAAGGAGGCACTTCCACCCAAGAAGCCAAACTCAAGAGCCCTCTTGGCAGATGTCATTTTGTAGGGCGCGTTTGGGCCTCCGATGGCAGCCAGGTTTGGAGGAGGGGGCAGCTTTGGTCTGGGAGAAATCCTCGTCCTTATGGAATTTTTGTAGGCAAAAGCCCTGCATGGGCCGCAGGCATGTTGACTCCGAAAGGAGGCACTTTTCCCCAGGAAGCCAAACTCAAGAGCCCACTTGGCAGATGTCATTTTGTAGGGCGTGTTTGGACCTCCGATGGCAGCCAGGTTTGGAGGAGGGGGCAGCTTTGGTCTGAGAGGAATCCTCGTTCTTATGGAATTTTTGTAGCAAAAGCCCGGGACGGGACGCAGGCGAGTTGGTTTTGAAAGGAGGCACTTTTCCCCAAGAAGCCAAACTCAAAAGCCCACTTGGCAGGTGTCATTTTGTAGGGCGCGTTTGGGCCTCCGATGGCAGCCAGGTTTGGAGGAGGGGGCAGCTTTGGTCTGGGAGAAATTCTTGTCCTTATGGAATTTTTGTTGGCAAAAGCCCAGGACGGTCCGCAGGCAAGTTAGGCAAGTTGGCTATGAAAGGAGGCACTTTTCCCCAAGAAGCCAAACTCAAGAGCCCACTTGGCAGATGTCACTTTGGAGGGCGCGTTTGGGCCTCCGATGGCAGCCAGGTTTGGAGGAGGGGGCAGCTTTGGTCTGGGAGAAATCCTCGTCCTTATGGAATTTTTGTAGGCAAAAGCCCAGGACGGGCCGCAGGCAAGTTGGCTTTGAAAGGAGGCACTTCCACCCAAGAAGCCAAACTCAAGAGCCCACTTGGCAGATGTCATTTTGTAGGGCACGTTTGGGCCTCCGATGGCAGCCAGGTTTGGAGGAGGGGGCAGCTTTGGTCTGGGAGAAACCCTCGTCCTTATGGAATTTTTGTAGGCAAAAGCCCTGCATGGGCCGCCGGCAAGTTGACTCCGAAAGGAGGCACTTTTCCCCAAGAAGCCAAACTCAAGAGCCCACTTGGCAGATGTCATTTTGTAGGGTGCGTTTGGGCCTCCGATGGCAGCCAGGTTTGGAGGAGGGGGCAGCTTTGGTCTGGGAGAAATCCTCGTCCTTATGGAATTTTTGTAGGCAAAAGTCCGGGACGGGAAGCAGGCAAGTTGGTTTTTAAAGGAGTCACTTTTCCCCAAGAAGCCAAACTCAAGAGCCCACTTGGCAGATGTCATTTTGTAGGGCGCGTTTGGGCCTCCGATGGCAGCCAGGTTTGGAGGAGGGGGCAGCTTTGGTCTGGGAGAAATCCTTGTCCTTATGGAATTTTTGTAGGCACAAGCCCAGGACGGGCCGCAGGCAAGTTAGGCAAGTTGGTTTTGAAAGGAGTCACTTTGCCCCAAGAAGCCAAACTCAAGAGCCCACTTGGCAGGTGTCATTTTGTAGGGCACGTTTGGGCCTCCGATGGCAGCCAGGTTTGGAGGAGGGGGCAGCTTTGGTCTGGGAGAAATCCTCGTCCTTCTGGAATTTTTGGAGGCAAAAGCCCAGCACGGGCCGCAGGCTAGTTAGGCAAGTTGGCTTTGAAAGCAGGCACTTTTCCGCAAGAAGCCAAACTCAAGAGCCCACTTGGCAGATATCATTTTGTAGGGCGCGTTTGGGCCTCCGATGGCAGCCAGGTTTGGAGGAGGGGGCAGCTTTGGTCTGGGAGAAATCCTCGTCCTTATGGAATTTTTGTAGGCAAAAGCCCTGCATGGGCCGCAGGCATGTTGACTCCGAAAGGAGGCACTTTTCCCCAGGAAGCCAAACTCAAGAGCCCACTTGGCAGATGTCATTTTGTAGGGCGTGTTTGGACCTCCGATGGCAGCCAGGTTTGGAGGAGGGGGCAGCTTTGGTCTGGGAGGAATCCTCGTCCTTATGGAATTTTTGTAGCTAAAGCCCGGGACGGGACGCAGGCAAGTTGGTTTTGAAAGGAGGCACTTTTCCCCAAGAAGCCAAACTCAAGAGCCCACTTGGCAGGTGTCATTTTGTAGGGCGCGTTTGGGCCTCCGATGGCAGCCAGGTTTGGAGGAGGGGGCAGCTTTGGTCTGGGAGAAATTCTTGTCCTTATGGAATTTTTGTTGGCAAAAGCCCAGGACGGTCCGCAGGCAAGTTAGGCAAGTTGGCTATGAAAGGAGGCACTTTTCCCCAAGAAGCCAAACTCAAGAGCCCACTTGGCAGATGTCACTTTGTGGGGCGCGTTTGGGCCTCCGATGGCAGCCAGGTTTGGAGGAGGGGGCAGCTTTGGTCTGGGAGAAATCCTTGTCCTTATGGAATTTTTGTTGGCAAAAGCCCAGGACGGTCCGCAGGCAAGTTAGGCAAGTTGGCTATGAAAGGAGGCACTTTTCCCCAAGAAGCCAAACTCAAGAGCCCACTTGGCAGATGTCACTTTGTGGGGCGCGTTTGGGCCTCCGATGGCAGCCAGGTTTGGAGGAGGGGGCAGCTTTGGTCTGGGAGAAATCCTCGTCCTTATGGAATTTTTGTAGGCAAAAGCCCAGGACGGGCCGCAGGCAAGTTGGCTCCGAAAGGAGGCACTTTTCCCCAAGGAGCCAAACTCAAGAGCCCACTTGGCAGATGTCACTTTGTGGGGCGCGTTTGGGCCTCCGATGGCAGCCAGGTTTGGAGGAGGGGGCAGCTTTGGTCTGGGAGAAATCCTCGTCCTTATGGAATTTTTGTAGTCTAAAGCCCAGCACGGGCCGCAGGCAAGTTAGGCAAGTTGGCTCCGAAAGGAGGTACTTTTCCCCAAGAAGCCAAACTCAAGAGCCCACTTGGCAGATGTCACTCTGTGGGGCGCGTTTGGGCCTCCGATGGCAGCCAGGTTTGGAGGAGGGGGCAGCTTTGGTCTGGGAGAAATCCTCGTCCTTATGGAAATTTTGTAGTCTAAAGCCCAGCACGGGCCGCAGGCAAGTTGGCTTTGAAAGGAGTCACTTCCACCCAAGAAGCCAAACTCAAGAGCCCACTTGGCAGATGTCATTTTGTAGGGCGCATTTGGGCCTCCGATGGCAGCCAGGTTTGGAGGAGGGGGCAGCTTTGGTCTGGGAGAAATCCTCGTCCTTCTGGAATTTTTGGAGGCAAAAGCCCAGGACGGGCCCCAGGCAAGTTAGGCAAGTTGACTCCGAAAGGAGGCACTTTTCCCCAAGAAGCCAAACTCAAGAGCCCACTTGGCAGATGACATTTTGTGGGGCGCATTTGGGCCTCCGATGGCAGCCAGGTTTGGAGGAGGGGGCAGCTTTGGTCTGGGAGAAATCCTCGTCCTTATGGAATTTTTGTAGGCAAAAGCCCAGGACGGGCCGCAGGCAAGTTGGCTTTGAAAGGAGTAACTTCCACCCAAGAAGCCAAACTCAAGAGCCCTCTTGGCAGATGTCATTTTTTAGGGCACATTTGGGCCTCCGATGGCAGCCAGGTTTGGAGGAGGGGGCAGCTTTGGTCTGGGAGAAATCCTCGTCCTTATGGAATTTTTGTAGGCAAAAGCCCTGCATGGGCCGCCGGCAAGTTGACTCCGAAAGGAGGCACTTTTCCCCAGGAAGCCAAACTCAGGAGCCCACTTGGCAGATGTCATTTTGTAGGGCGCGTTTGGGCCTCCGATGGCAGCCAGGTTTGGAGGAGGGGGCAGCTTTGGTCTGGGAGGAATCCTCGTCCTTATGGAATTTTTGTAGCAAAAGTCCGGGACGGGAAGCAGGCAAGTTGGTTTTGAAAGGAGTCACTTTTCCCCAAGAAGCCAAACTCAAGAGCCCACTTGGCAGATGTCATTTTGTAGGGCGCGTTTGGGCCTCCGATGGCAGCCAGGTTTGGAGGAGGGGGCAGCTTTGGTCTGGGAGAAATCCTTGTCCTTATGGAATTTTTGTAGGCAAAAGCCCAGGACGGGCCGCAGGCAAGTTAGGCAAGTTGGCTTTGAAAGGAGGCACTTTTCCCCAAGAAGCCAAACTCAAGAGCCCACAATGCAGATGTCATTTTGTAGGGCACGTTTGGGCCTCCAATGGCAGCCAGGTTTGGAGGAGGGGGCAGCTTTGGTCTGGGAGAAATCCTCGTCCTTATGGAATTTTTGTAGTCTAAAGCCCAGCACGGGCCGCAGGCAAGTTAGGCAAGTTGGCTTTGAAAGCAGGCACTTTCCCGCAAGAAGCCAAACTCAAGAGCCCACTTGGCAGATGTCACTTTGTGGGGCGCGTTTGGGCCTCCAATGGCAGCCAGGTTTGGAGGAGGGGGCAGCTTTGGTCTGGGAGAAATCCTCGTCCTTATGGAATTTTTGTAGTCTAAAGCCCAGCACGGGCCGCAGGCAAGTTAGGCAAGTTGGCTCCGAAAGGAGGTACTTTTCCCCAAGAAGCCAAACTCAAGAGCCCACTTGGCAGATGTCACTCTGTGGGGCGCGTTTGGGCCTCCGATGGCAGCCAGGTTTGGAGGAGGGGGCAGCTTTGGTCTGGGAGAAATCCTCGTCCTTATGGAAATTTTGTAGTCTAAAGCCCAGCACGGGCCGCAGGCAAGTTGGCTTTGAAAGGAGGCACTTCCACCCAAGAAGCCAAACTCAAGAGCCCACTTGGCAGATGTCATTTTGTAGGGCGCATTTGGGCCTCCGATGGCAGCCAGGTTTAGAGGAGGGGGCAGCTTTGGTCTGGGAGAAATCCTCGTCCTTCTGGAATTTTTGTAGGCAAAAGCCCAGGACGGGCCGCAGGCAAGTTGGCTTTGAAAGGAGGCACTTCCACCCAAGAAGCCAAACTCAAGAGCCCACTTGGCAGATGTCATTTTGTAGGGCACGTTTGGGCCTCCGATGGCAGCCAGGTTTGGAGGAGGGGGCAGCTTTGTTCTGGGAGAAATCCTCGTCCTTATGGAATTTTTGTAGGCAAAAGCCCTGCATGGGCCGCCGGCAAGTTGACTCCGAAAGGAGGCACTTTTCCCCAAGAAGCCAAACTCAAGAGCCCACTTGGCAGATGTCATTTTGTAGGGCGCGTTTGGGCCTCCGATGGCAGCCAGGTTTGGAGGAGGGGGCAGCTTTGGTCTGGGAGAAATCCTCATCCTTATGGAATTTTTGTAGCAAAAGTCCGGGACGGGAAGCAGGCAAGTTGGTTTTAAAAGAAGTCACTTTTCCCCAAGAAGCCAAACTCAAGAGCCCACTTGGCAGATGTCATTTTGTAGGGCGTGTTTGGGCCTCCGATGGCAGCCAGGTTTGGAGGAGGGGGCAGCTTTGGTCTGGGAGAAATCCTTGTCCTTATGGAATTTTTGTAGGCAAAAGCCCAGGACGGGCCGCAGGCAAGTTAGGCAAGTTGGCTTTGAAAGGAGGCACTTCCACCCAAGAAGCCAAACTCAAGAGCCCACTTGGCAGATGTCATTTTGTAGGGCGTGTTTGGGCCTCCGATGGCAGCCAGGTTTGGAGGAGGGGGCAGCTTTGGTCTGGGAGAAATCCTCGTCCTTCTGGAATTTTTGTAGGCAAAAGCCCTGCATGGGCCGCAGGCAAGTTGACTCCGAAAGGAGGCACTTTTCCCTAAGAAGCCAAACTCAAGAGCCCACTTGGCAGGTGTCATTTTGTAGGGCGCGTTTGGGCCTCCGATGGCAGCGAGGTTTGGAGGAGGGGGCAGCTTTGGTCTGGGAGAAATCCTCGTCCTTATGGAATTTTTGTAGGCAAAAGCCCAGGACGGGCCGCAGGCAAGTTGGCTTTGAAAGGAGGCACTTCCACCCAAGAAGCCAAACTCAAGAGCCCTCTTGGCAGATGTCATTTTGTAGGGCGCGTTTGGGCCTCCGATGGCAGCCAGGTTTGGAGGAGGGGGCAGCTTTGGTCTGGGAGAAATCCTCGTCCTTATGGAATTTTTGTAGGCAAAAGCCCTGCATGGGCCGCAGGCAAGTTGACTCCGAAATGAGGCACTTTTCCCCAGGAAGCCAAACTCAAGAGCCCACTTGGCAGATGTCATTTTGTAGGGCGTGTTTGGACCTCCGATGGCAGCCAGGTTTGGAGGAGGGGGCAGCTTTGGTCTGGGAGGAATCCTCGTTCTTATGGAATTTTTGTAGCAAAAGCCCGGGCCCGGACGCAGGCAAGTTGGTTTTGAAAGGAGGCACTTTTCCCCAAGAAGCCAAACTCAAGAGCCCACTTGGCAGGTGTCATTTTGTAGGGCGCGTTTGGGCCTCCGATGGCAGCCAGGTTTGGAGGAGGGGGCAGCTTTGGTCTGGGAGAAATTCTTGTCCTTATGGAATTTTTGTTGGCAAAAGCCCTGGACGGTCCGCAGGCAAGTTAGGCAAGTTGGCTATGAAAGGAGGCACTTTTCCCCAAGAACCCAAACTCAAGAGCCCACAATGCAGATGTCACTTTGTGGGGCGCGTTTGGGTCACCGATGGCAGCCAGGTTTGGAGGAGGGGCCAGCTTTGGTCTGGGAGAAATCCTCGTCCTTATGGAATTTTTGTAGTCTAAAGCAAAGCACGGGCCGCAGGCAAGTTAGGCAAGTTGGCTTTGAAAGGAGGCACTTCCACCCAAGAAGCCAAACTCAAGAGCCCACTTGGCAGATGTCATTTTTTAGGGCACGTTTGGGCCTCCGATGGCAGCCAGGTTTGGAGGAGGGGGCAGCTTTGGTCTGGGAGAAATCCTCGTCCTTCTGGAATTTTTGTAGGCAAAAGCCCTGCATGGGCCGCCGGCAAGTTGACTCCGAAAGGAGGCACTTTTCCCCAAGAAGCCAAACTCAAGAGCTCACTTGGCAGATGTCATTTTGTGGGGCGCGTTTGGGCCTCTGATGGCAGCCAGGTTTGGAGGAGGGGGCAGCTTTGGTCTTGGAGAAATCCTCGTCCTTATGGAATTTTTGTAGTCTAAAGCCCAGCACGGGCCGCAGGCTAGTTAGGCAAGTTGGCTTTGAAAGGAGGCACTTTCCCCCAAGAAGCCAAACTCAAGAGCCCACTTGGCAGATATCATTTTGTAGGGCGCGTTTGGGCCTCCGATGGCAGCCAGGTTTGGAGGAGGGGGCAGCTTTGGTCTGGGAGAAATCCTCGTCCTTCTGGAATTTTTGTAGGCAAAAGCCCAGGACGGGCCGCAGGCAAGTTGGCTTTGAAAGGAGGCACTTCCACCCAAGAAGCCAAACTCAAGAGCCCTCTTGGCAGATGTCATTTTGTAGGGCGCGTTTGGGCCTCCGATGGCAGCCAGGTTTGGAGGAGGGGGCAGCTTTGGTCTGGGAGAAATCCTCGTCCTTATGGAATTTTTGTAGGCAAAAGCCCTGCATGGGCCGCAGGCATGTTGACTCCGAAAGGAGGCACTTTTCCCCAGGAAGCCAAACTCAAAAGCCCACTTGGCAGATGTCATTTTGTAGGGCGTGTTTGGACCTCCGATGGCAGCCAGGTTTGGAGGAGGGGGCAGCTTTGGTCTGGGAGGAATCCTCGTCCTTATGGAATTTTTGTAGCAAAAGCCCGGGACGGGACGCAGGCAAGTTGGTTTTGAAAGGAGGCACTTTTCCCCAAGAAGCCAAACTCAAGAGCCCACTTGGCAGATGTCACTTTGTGGGGCGCGTTTGGGCCTCCGATGGCAGCCAGGTTTGGAGGAGGGGGCAGCTTTGGTCTGGGAGAAATTCTTGTCCTTATGGAATTTTTGTTGGCAAAAGCCCAGGACGGTCCGCAGGCAAGTTAGGCAAGTTGGCTATGAAAGGAGGCACTTTTCCCCAAGAAGCCAAACTCAAGAGCCCACTTGGCAGATGTCACTTTGTAGGGCGCGTTTGGGCCTCCGATGGCAGCCAGGTTTGGAGGAGGGGGCAGCTTTGGTCTGGGAGAAATCCTCGTCCTTATGGAATTTTTGTAGGCAAAAGCCCAGGACGGGCCGCAGGCAAGTTGGCTTTGAAAGGAGGCACTTTTCCCCAAGAAGCCAAACTCAAGAGCCCACTTGGCAGATGTCATTTTGTAGGGCGCGTTTGGGCCTCCGATGGCAGCCAGGTTTGGAGGAGGGGGCAGCTTTGGTCTTGGAGAAATCCTCGTCCTTATGGAATTTTTGTAGTCTAAAGCCCAGCACGGGCCGCAGGCTAGTTAGGCAAGTTGGCTTTGAAAGGAGGCACTTTCCCCCAAGAAGCCAAACTCAAGAGCCCACTTGGCAGATATCATTTTGTAGGGCGCGTTTGGGCCTCCGATGGCAGCCAGGTTTGGAGGAGGGGGCAGCTTTGGTCTGGGAGAAATCCTCGTCCTTATGGAATTTTTGTAGGCAAAAGCCCAGGACGGGCCGCAGGCAAGTTGGCTTTGAAAGGAGGCACTTCCACCCAAGAAGCCAAACTCAAGAGCCCTCTTGGCAGATGTCATTTTGTAGGGCGCGTTTGGGCCTCCGATGGCAGCCAGGTTTGGAGGAGGGGGCAGCTTTGGTCTGGGAGAAATCCTCGTCCTTATGGAATTTTTGTAGGCAAAAGCCCTGCATGGGCCGCAGGCATGTTGACTCCGAAAGGAGGCACTTTTCCCCAGGAAGCCAAACTCAAAAGCCCACTTGGCAGATGTCATTTTGTAGGGCGTGTTTGGACCTCCGATGGCAGCCAGGTTTGGAGGAGGGGGCAGCTTTGGTCTGAGAGGAATCCTCGTTCTTATGGAATTTTTGTAGCAAAAGCCCGGGACGGGACGCAGGCGAGTTGGTTTTGAAAGGAGGCATTTTTCCCCAAGAAGCCAAACTCAAAAGCCCACTTGGCAGGTGTCATTTTGTAGGGCGCGTTTGGGCCTCCGATGGCAGCCAGGTTTGGAGGAGGGGGCAGCTTTGGTCTGGGAGAAATTCTTGTCCTTATGGAATTTTTGTTGGCAAAAGCCCAGGACGGTCCGCAGGCAAGTTAGGCAAGTTGGCTATGAAAGGAGGCACTTTTCCCCAAGAAGCCAAACTCAAGAGCCCACTTGGCAGATGTCACCTTGTAGGGCGCGTTTGGGCCTCCGATGGCAGCCAGGTTTGGAGGAGGGGGCAGCTTTGGTCTGGGAGAAATCCTCGTCCTTATGGAATTTTTGTAGGCAAAAGCCCAGGACGGGCCGCAGGCAAGTTGGCTTTGAAAGGAGGCACTTTTCCCCAAGAAGCCAAACTCAAGAGCCCACTTGGCAGATGTCATTTTGTAGGGCACGTTTGGGCCTCCGATGGCAGCCAGGTTTGGAGGAGGGGGCAGCTTTGGTCTGGGAGAAACCCTCGTCCTTATGGAATTTTTGTAGGCAAAAGCCCTGCATGGGCCGCCAGCAAGTTGACTCCGAAAGGAGGCACTTTTCCCCAAGAAGCCAAACTCAAGAGCCCACTTGGCAGATGTCATTTTGTAGGGTGCGTTTGGGCCTCCGATGGCAGCCAGGTTTGGAGGAGGGGGCAGCTTTGGTCTGGGAGGAATCCTCGTCCTTATGGAATTTTTGTAGCAAAAGTCCGGGACGGGAAGCAGGCAAGTTGGTTTTTAAAGGAGTCACTTTTCCCCAAGAAGCCAAACTCAAGAGCCCACTTGGCAGATGTCATTTTGTAGGGCGCGTTTGGGCCTCCGATGGCAGCCAGGTTTGGAGGAGGGGGCAGCTTTGGTCTGGGAGAAATCCTTGTCCTTATGGAATTTTTGTAGGCACAAGCCCAGGACGGGCCGCAGGCAAGTTAGGCAAGTTGGTTTTGAAAGGAGTCACTTTGCCCCAAGAAGCCAAACTCAAGAGCCCACTTGGCAGGTGTCATTTTGTAGGGCACGTTTGGGCCTCCGATGGCAGCCAGGTTTGGAGGAGGGGGCAGCTTTGGTCTGGGAGAAATCCTCGTCCTTCTGGAATTTTTGGAGGCAAAAGCCCAGCACGGGCCGCAGGCTAGTTAGGCAAGTTGGCTTTGAAAGCAGGCACTTTTCCGCAAGAAGCCAAACTCAAGAGCCCACTTGGCAGATGTCATTTTGTAGGGCGCGTTTGGGCCTCCGATGGCAGCCAGGTTTGGAGGAGGGGGCAGCTTTGGTCTGGGAGAAATCCTCGTCCTTATGGAATTTTTGTAGGCAAAAGCCCTGCATGGGCCGCAGGCATGTTGACTCCGAAAGGAGGCACTTTTCCCCAGGAAGCCAAACTCAAGAGCCCACTTGGCAGATGTCATTTTGTAGGGCGTGTTTGGACCTCCGATGGCAGCCAGGTTTGGAGGAGGGGGCAGCTTTGGTCTGGGAGGAATCCTCGTCCTTATGGAATTTTTGTAGCAAAAGCCCGGGACGGGACGCAGGCAAGTTGGTTTTGAAAGGAGGCACTTTTCCCCAAGAAGCCAAACTCAAGAGCCCACTTGGCAGGTGTCATTTTGTAGGGCGCGTTTGGGCCTCCGATGGCAGCCAGGTTTGGAGGAGGGGGCAGCTTTGGTCTGGGAGAAATTCTTGTCCTTATGGAATTTTTGTTGGCAAAAGCCCAGGACGGTCCGCAGGCAAGTTAGGCAAGTTGGCTATGAAAGGAGGCACTTTTCCCCAAGAAGCCAAACTCAAGAGCCCACTTGGCAGATGTCACTTTGTGGGGCGCGTTTGGGCCTCCGATGGCAGCCAGGTTTGGAGGAGGGGGCAGCTTTGGTCTGGGAGAAATCCTTGTCCTTATGGAATTTTTGTTGGCAAAAGCCCAGGACGGTCCGCAGGCAAGTTAGGCAAGTTGGCTATGAAAGGAGGCACTTTTCCCCAAGAAGCCAAACTCAAGAGCCCACTTGGCAGATGTCACTTTGTGGGGCGCGTTTGGGCCTCCGATGGCAGCCAGGTTTGGAGGAGGGGGCAGCTTTGGTCTGGGAGAAATCCTCGTCCTTATGGAATTTTTGTAGGCAAAAGCCCAGGACGGGCCGCAGGCAAGTTGGCTCCGAAAGGAGGCACTTTTCCCCAAGGAGCCAAACTCAAGAGCCCACTTGGCAGATGTCACTTTGTGGGGCGCGTTTGGGCCTCCGATGGCAGCCAGGTTTGGAGGAGGGGGCAGCTTTGGTCTGGGAGAAATCCTCGTCCTTATGGAATTTTTGTAGTCTAAAGCCCAGCACGGGCCGCAGGCAAGTTAGGCAAGTTGGCTCCGAAAGGAGGTACTTTTCCCCAAGAAGCCAAACTCAAGAGCCCACTTGGCAGATGTCACTCTGTGGGGCGCGTTTGGGCCTCCGATGGCAGCCAGGTTTGGAGGAGGGGGCAGCTTTGGTCTGGGAGAAATCCTCGTCCTTATGGAAATTTTGTAGTCTAAAGCCCAGCACGGGCCGCAGGCAAGTTGGCTTTGAAAGGAGGCACTTCCACCCAAGAAGCCAAACTCAAGAGCCCACTTGGCAGATGTCATTTTGTAGGGCGCATTTGGGCCTCCGATGGCAGCCAGGTTTGGAGGAGGGGGCAGCTTTGGTCTGGGAGAAATCCTCGTCCTTCTGGAATTTTTGGAGGCAAAAGCCCAGGACGGGCCGCAGGCAAGTTAGGCAAGTTGACTCCGAAAGGAGGCACTTTTCCCCAAGAAGCCAAACTCAAGAGCCCACTTGGCAGATGACATTTTGTGGGGCGCATTTGGGCCTCCGATGGCAGCCAGGTTTGGAGGAGGGGGCAGCTTTGGTCTGGGAGAAATCCTCGTCCTTATGGAATTTTTGTAGTCTAAAGCCCAGCATGGGCCGCAGGCTAGTTAGGCAAGTTGGCTTTGAAAGGAGGCATTTTCCCCCAAGAAGCCAAACTCAAGAGCCCACTTGGCAGATGTCATTTTGTAGGGCGCGTTTGGGCCTCCGATGGCAGCCAGGTTTGGAGGAGGGGGCAGCTTTGGTCTGGGAGAAATCCTCGTCCTTATGGAATTTTTGTAGGCAAAAGCCCAGGACGGGCCGCAGGCAAGTTGGCTTTGAAAGGAGTAACTTCCACCCAAGAAGCCAAACTCAAGAGCCCTCTTGGCAGATGTCATTTTTTAGGGCACATTTGGGCCTCCGATGGCAGCCAGGTTTGGAGGAGGGGGCAGCTTTGGTCTGGGAGAAATCCTCGTCCTTATGGAATTTTTGTAGGCAAAAGCCCTGCATGGGCCGCCGGCAAGTTGACTCCGAAAGGAGGCACTTTTCCCCAAGAAGCCAAACTCAGGAGCCCACTTGGCAGATGTCATTTTGTAGGGCGCGTTTGGGCCTCCGATGGCAGCCAGGTTTGGAGGAGGGGGCAGCTTTGGTCTGGGAGGAATCCTCGTCCTTATGGAATTTTTGTAGCAAAAGTCCGGGACGGGAAGCAGGCAAGTTGGTTTTGAAAGGAGTCACTTTTCCCCAAGAAGCCAAACTCAAGAGCCCACTTGGCAGATGTCATTTTGTAGGGCGCGTTTGGGCCTCCGATGTCAGCCAGGTTTGGAGGAGGGGGCAGCTTTGGTCTGGGAGAAATCCTTGTCCTTATGGAATTTTTGTAGGCAAAAGCCCAGGACGGGCCGCAGGCAAGTTAGGCAAGTTGGCTTTGAAAGGAGGCACTTTTCCCCAAGAAGCCAAACTCAAGAGCCCACAATGCAGATGTCATTTTGTAGGGCACGTTTGGGCCTCCAATGGCAGCCAGGTTTGGAGGAGGGGGCAGCTTTGGTCTGGGAGAAATCCTCGTCCTTATGGAATTTTTGTAGTCTAAAGCCCAGCACGGGCCGCAGGCAAGTTAGGCAAGTTGGCTTTGAAAGCAGGCACTTTCCCGCAAGAAGCCAAACTCAAGAGCCCACTTGGCAGATGTCACTTTGTGGGGCGCGTTTGGGCCTCCAATGGCAGCCAGGTTTGGAGGAGGGGGCAGCTTTGGTCTGGGAGAAATCCTCGTCCTTATGGAATTTTTGTAGTCTAAAGCCCAGCACGGGCCGCAGGCAAGTTAGGCAAGTTGGCTCCGAAAGGAGGTACTTTTCCCCAAGAAGCCAAACTCAAGAGCCCACTTGGCAGATGTCACTCTGTGGGGCGCGTTTGGGCCTCCGATGGCAGCCAGGTTTGGAGGAGGGGGCAGCTTTGGTCTGGGAGAAATCCTCGTCCTTATGGAAATTTTGTAGTCTAAAGCCCAGCACGGGCCGCAGGCAAGTTGGCTTTGAAAGGAGGCACTTCCACCCAAGAAGCCAAACTCAAGAGCCCACTTGGCAGATGTCATTTTGTAGGGCGCATTTGGGCCTCCGATGGCAGCCAGGTTTGGAGGAGGGGGCAGCTTTGGTCTGGGAGAAATCCTCGTCCTTCTGGAATTTTTGTAGGCAAAAGCCCTGCATGGGCCGCCGGCAAGTTGACTCCGAAAGGGGACACTTTTCCCCAAGAAGCCAAACTCAAGAGCCCGCTTGGCAGATGTCCTTTTGTAGGGCGCGTTTGGGCCTCCGATGCCAGCCAGGTTTGGCGGAGGGGGCAGCTTTGGTCTGGGAGGAATCCTCGTCCTTATGGAATTTTTGTAGCAAAAGTCCGAGACGGGATGCAGGCAAGTTGGTTTTGAAAGGAGTCACTTTTCCCCAAGAAGCCAAACTCAAGAGCCCACTTGGCAGATGTCATTTTGTAGGGCGCGTTTGGGCCTCCGATGGCAGCCAGGTTTGGAGGAGGGGGCAGCTTTGGTCTGGGAGAAATCCTCGTCCTTCTGGAATTTTTGGAGGCAAAAGCCCAGGACGGGCCGCAGGCAAGTTAGGCAAGTTGACTCCGAAAGGAGGCACTTTTCCCCAAGAAGCCAAACTCAAGAGCCCACTTGGCAGATGACATTTTGTGGGGCGCATTTGGGCCTCCGATGGCAGCCAGGTTTGGAGGAGGGGGCAGCTTTGGTCTGGGAGAAATCCTCGTCCTTATGGAATTTTTGTAGTCTAAAGCCCAGCATGGGCCGCAGGCTAGTTAGGCAAGTTGGCTTTGAAAGGAGGCATTTTCCCCCAAGAAGCCAAACTCAAGAGCCCACTTGGCAGATGTCATTTTGTAGGGCGCGTTTGGGCCTCCGATGGCAGCCAGGTTTGGAGGAGGGGGCAGCTTTGGTCTGGGAGAAATCCTCGTCCTTATGGAATTTTTGTAGGCAAAAGCCCAGCACGGGCCGCAGGCAAGTTGGCTTTGAAAGGAGTAACTTCCACCCAAGAAGCCAAACTCAAGAGCCCTCTTGGCAGATGTCATTTTTTAGGGCACATTTGGGCCTCCGATGGCAGCCAGGTTTGGAGGAGGGGGCAGCTTTGGTCTGGGAGAAATCCTTGTCCTTATGGAATTTTTGTAGGCAAAAGCCCTGCATGGGCCGCCGGCAAGTTGACTCCGAAAGGAGGCACTTTTCCCCAAGAAGCCAAACTCAGGAGCCCACTTGGCAGATGTCATTTTGTAGGGCGCGTTTGGGCCTCCGATGGCAGCCAGGTTTGGAGGAGGGGGCAGCTTTGGTCTGGGAGGAATCCTCGTCCTTATGGAATTTTTGTAGCAAAAGTCCGGGACGGGAAGCAGGCAAGTTGGTTTTGAAAGGAGTCACTTTTCCCCAAGAAGCCAAACTCAAGAGCCCACTTGGCAGATGTCATTTTGTAGGGCGCGTTTGGGCCTCCGATGTCAGCCAGGTTTGGAGGAGGGGGCAGCTTTGGTCTGGGAGAAATCCTCGTCCTTATGGAAATTTTGTAGTCTAAAGCCCAGCACGGGCCGCAGGCAAGTTGGTTTTGAAAGGAGGCACTTCCACCCAAGAAGCCAAACTCAAGAGCCCACTTGGCAGATGTCATTTTGTAGGGCGCATTTGGGCCTCCGATGGCAGCCAGGTTTGGAGGAGGGGGCAGCTTTGGTCTGGGAGAAATCCTCGTCCTTCTGGAATTTTTGTAGGCAAAAGCCCTGCATGGGCCGCCGGCAAGTTGACTCCGAAAGGGGACACTTTTCCCCAAGAAGCCAAACTCAAGAGCCCGCTTGGCAGATGTCCTTTTGTAGGGCGCGTTTGGGCCTCCGATGCCAGCCAGGTTTGGCGGAGGGGGCAGCTTTGGTCTGGGAGGAATCCTCGTCCTTATGGAATTTTTGTAGCAAAAGTCCGAGACGGGATGCAGGCAAGTTGGTTTTGAAAGGAGTCACTTTTCCCCAAGAAGCCAAACTCAAGAGCCCACTTGGCAGATGTCATTTTGTAGGGCGCGTTTGGGCCTCCGATGGCAGCCAGGTTTGGAGGAGGGGGCAGCTTTGGTCTGGGAGAAATCCTCGTCCTTCTGGAATTTTTGGAGGCAAAAGCCCAGGACGGGCCGCAGGCAAGTTAGGCAAGTTGACTCCGAAAGGAGGCACTTTTCCCCAAGAAGCCAAACTCAAGAGCCCACTTGGCAGATGACATTTTGTGGGGCGCATTTGGGCCTCCGATGGCAGCCAGGTTTGGAGGAGGGGGCAGCTTTGGTCTGGGAGAAATCCTCGTCCTTATGGAATTTTTGTAGTCTAAAGCCCAGCATGGGCCGCAGGCTAGTTAGGCAAGTTGGCTTTGAAAGGAGGCATTTTCCCCCAAGAAGCCAAACTCAAGAGCCCACTTGGCAGATGTCATTTTGTAGGGCGCGTTTGGGCCTCCGATGGCAGCCAGGTTTGGAGGAGGGGGCAGCTTTGGTCTGGGAGAAATCCTCGTCCTTATGGAATTTTTGTAGGCAAAAGCCCAGGACTGGCCGCAGGCAAGTTGGCTTTGAAAGGAGTAACTTCCACCCAAGAAGCCAAACTCAAGAGCCCTCTTGGCAGATGTCATTTTTTAGGGCACATTTGGGCCTCCGATGGCAGCCAGGTTTGGAGGAGGGGGCAGCTTTGGTCTGGGAGAAATCCTCGTCCTTATGGAATTTTTGTAGGCAAAAGCCCTGCATGGGCCGCCGGCAAGTTGACTCCGAAAGGAGGCACTTTTCCCCAAGAAGCCAAACTCAAGAACCCTCAATGCAGATGTCATTTTGTAGGGCGCGTTTGGGCCTCCGATGCCAGCCAGGTTTGGCGGAGGGGGCAGCTTTGGTCTGGGAGGAATCCTCGTCCTTATGGAATTTTTGTAGCAAAAGTCCGAGACGGGATGCAGGCAAGTTGGTTTTGAAAGGAGTCACTTTTCCCCAAGAAGCCAAACTCAAGAGCCCACTTGGCAGATGTCATTTTGTAGGGCGCGTTTGGGCCTCCGATGTCAGCCAGGTTTGGAGGAGGGGGCAGCTTTGGTCTGGGAGAAATCCTTGTCCTTATGGAATTTTTGTAGGCAAAAGCCCAGGACGGGCCGCAGGCAAGTTAGGCAAGTTGGCTTTGAAAGGAGGCACTTTTCCCCAAGAAGCCAAACTCAAGAGCCCATAATGCAGATGTCATTTTGTAGGGCACGTTTGGGCCTCCAATGGCAGCCAGGTTTGGAGGAGGGGGCAGCTTTGGTCTGGGAGAAATCCTCGTCCTTCTGGAATTTTTGTAGTCTAAAGCCCAGCACGGGCCGCAGGCTAGTTAGGCAAGTTGGCTTTGAAAGCAGGCACTTTCCCGCAAGAAGCCAAACTCAAGAGCCCACTTGGCAGATGTCATTTTGTAGGGCGCGTTTGGGCCTCCGATGGCAGCCAGGTTTGGAGGAGGGGGCAGCTTTGGTCTGGGAGAAATCCTCGTCCTTATGGAATTTTTGTAGGCAAAAGCCCAGCACGGGCCGCAGGCAAGTTGGCTTTGAAAGGAGGCACTTCCACCCAAGAAGCCAAACTCAAGAGCCCACTTGGCAGGTGTCATTTTGTAGGGCACGTTTGGGCCTCCGATGGCAGCCAGGTTTGGAGGAGGGGGCAGCTTTGGTCTGGGAGAAATCCTCGTCCTTCTGGAATTTTTGTAGGCAAAAGCCCTGCATGGGCCGCAGGCAAGTTGACTCCGAAAGGAGGCACTTTTCCCCAGGAAGCCAAACTCAAGAACCCTCAAAGCAGGTGTCATTTTGTAGGGCGCGTTTGGGCCTCCGATGGCAGCGAGGTTTGGAGGAGGGGGCAGCTTTGGTCTGGGAGAAATCCTCGTCCTTATGGAATTTTTGGAGGCAAAAGCCCAGGACGGGCCGCAGGCAAGTTAAGCAAGTTGGCTCCGAAAGGAGGCACTTTTCCCCAAGAAGCCAAACTCAAGAGCCCACTTGGCAGATGTCATTTTGTGGGGCGCGTTTGGGCCTCCAATGGCAGCCAGGTTTGGAGGAGGGGGCAGCTTTGGTCTGGGAGAAATCCTCGTCCTTCTGGAATTTTTGTAGGCAAAAGCCCTGCATGAGCCGCAGGCAAGTTGAATCCGAAAGGAGGCACTTTTCCCCAGGAAGCCAAATTCAAGAACCCTCAAAGCAGGTGTCATTTTGTGGGGCGCGTTTGGGCCTCCGATGGCACCGAGGTTTGGAGTAGGGGGCAGCTTTGGTCTGGGAGAAATCCTCGTCCTTATGGAATTTTTGGAGGCAAAAGCCCAGGACGGGCCGCAGGCAAGTTAGGCAAGTTGGCTCCGAAAGGAGGCACTTTTCCCCAAGAAGCCAAACTCAAGAGCCCACTTGGCAGATGTCATTTTGTGGGGCGCGTTTGGGCCTCTGATGGCAGCCAGGTTTGGAGGAGGGGGCAGCTTTGGTCTGGGAGAAATCCTCGTCCTTATGGAATTTTTGTAGGCAAAAGCCCAGGACGGGCTGCAGGCAAGTTGACTCCGAATGGAGGCACTTTTCCCCAAGAAGCCAAACTCAAGAGCCCACTTGGCAGATGTCATTTTGTAGGGCGCGTTTGGGCCTCCGATGGCAGCCAGGTTTGGAGGAGGGGGCAGCTTTGGTCTGGGAGAAGTCCTTGTCCTTATGGAATTTTTATAGGCAAAAGCCCAGGACGGGCCGCAGGCAAGTTAGGCAAGTTGGCTCCGAAAGGAGGCACTTTTCCCCAAGAAGCCAAACTCAAGAGCCCGCTTGGCAGATGTCCTTTTGTAGGGCGCATTTGGGCCTCCGATGCCAGCCAGGTTTGGCGGAGGGGGCAGCTTTGGTCTGGGAGGAATCCTCGTCCTTATGGAATTTTTGTAGCAAAAGTCCGAGACGGGATGCAGGCAAGTTGGTTTTGAAAGGAGTCACTTTTCCCCAAGAAGCCAAACTCAAGAGCCCACTTGGCAGATGTCATTTTGTAGGGCGCGTTTGGGCCTCCGATGGCAGCCAGGTTTGGAGGAGGGGGCAGCTTTGGTCTGGGAGAAATCCTCGTCCTTCTGGAATTTTTGGAGGCAAAAGCCCAGGACGGGCCGCAGGCAAGTTAGGCAAGTTGACTCTGAAAGGAGGCACTTTTCCCCAAGAAGCCAAACTCAAGAGCCCACTTGGCAGATGACATTTTGTGGGGCGCATTTGGGCCTCCGATGGCAGCCAGGTTTGGAGGAGGGGGCAGCTTTGGTCTGGGAGAAATCCTCGTCCTTATGGAATTTTTGTAGTCTAAAGCCCAGCATGGGCCGCAGGCTAGTTAGGCAAGTTGGCTTTGAAAGGAGGCATTTTCCCCCAAGAAGCCAAACTCAAGAGCCCACTTGGCAGATGTCATTTTGTAGGGCGCGTTTGGGCCTCCGATGGCAGCCAGGTTTGGAGGAGGGGGCAGCTTTGGTCTGGGAGAAATCCTCGTCCTTATGGAATTTTTGTAGGCAAAAGCCCAGGACGGGCCGCAGGCAAGTTGGCTTTGAAAGGAGTAACTTCCACCCAAGAAGCCAAACTCAAGAGCCCTCTTGGCAGATGTCATTTTTTAGGGCACATTTGGGCCTCCGATGGCAGCCAGGTTTGGAGGAGGGGGCAGCTTTGGTCTGGGAGAAATCCTCGTCCTTATGGAATTTTTGTAGGCAAAAGCCCTGCATGGGCCGCCGGCAAGTTGACTCCGAAAGGAGGCACTTTTCCCCAAGAAGCCAAACTCAGGAGCCCACTTGGCAGATGTCATTTTGTAGGGCGCGTTTGGGCCTCCGATGGCAGCCAGGTTTGGAGGAGGGGGCAGCTTTGGTCTGGGAGGAATCCTCGTCCTTATGGAATTTTTGTAGCAAAAGTCCGGGACGGGAAGCAGGCAAGTTGGTTTTGAAAGGAGTCACTTTTCCCCAAGAAGCCAAACTCAAGAGCCCACTTGGCAGATGTCATTTTGTAGGGCGCGTTTGGGCCTCCGATGTCAGCCAGGTTTGGAGGAGGGGGCAGCTTTGGTCTGGGAGAAATCCTTGTCCTTATGGAATTTTTGTAGGCAAAAGCCCAGGACGGGCCGCAGGCAAGTTAGGCAAGTTGGCTTTGAAAGGAGGCACTTTTCCCCAAGAAGCCAAACTCAAGAGCCCATAATGCAGATGTCATTTTGTAGGGCACGTTTGGGCCTCCAATGGCAGCCAGGTTTGGAGGAGGGGGCAGCTTTGGTCTGGGAGAAATCCTCGTCCTTCTGGAATTTTTGTAGTCTAAAGCCCAGCACGGGCCGCAGGCTAGTTAGGCAAGTTGGCTTTGAAAGGAGGCACTTTCCCCCAAGAAGCCAAACTCAAGAGCCCACTTGGCAGATGTCATTTTGTAGGGCGCGTTTGGGCCTCCGATGTCAGCCAGGTTTGGAGGAGGGGGCAGCTTTGGTCTGGGAGAAATCCTCGTCCTTATGGAATTTTTGTAGGCAAAAGCCCAGGACGGGCCGCAGGCAAGTTGGCTTTGAAAGGAGGCACTTCCACCCAAGAAGCCAAACTCAAGAGCCCACTTGGCAGATGTCATTTTGTAGGGCGCGTTTGGGCCTCCGATGGCAGCCAGGTTTGGAGGAGGGGGCAGCTTTGGTCTGGGAGAAATCCTCGTCCTTATGGAATTTTTGTAGGCAAAAGCCCAGGACGGGCCGCAGGCAAGTTGGCTTTGAAAGGAGTAACTTCCACCCAAGAAGCCAAACTCAAGAGCCCTCTTGGCAGATGTCATTTTTTAGGGCACATTTGGGCCTCCGATGGCAGCCAGGTTTGGAGGAGGGGGCAGCTTTGGTCTGGGAGAAATCCTCGTCCTTATGGAATTTTTGTAGGCAAAAGCCCTGCATGGGCCGCCGGCAAGTTGACTCCGAAAGGAGGCACTTTTCCCCAAGAAGCCAAACTCAGGAGCCCACTTGGCAGATGTCATTTTGTAGGGCGCGTTTGGGCCTCCGATGGCAGCCAGGTTTGGAGGAGGGGGCAGCTTTGGTCTGGGAGGAATCCTCGTCCTTATGGAATTTTTGTAGCAAAAGTCCGGGACGGGAAGCAGGCAAGTTGGTTTTGAAAGGAGTCACTTTTCCCCAAGAAGCCAAACTCAAGAGCCCACTTGGCAGATGTCATTTTGTAGGGCGCGTTTGGGCCTCCGATGTCAGCCAGGTTTGGAGGAGGGGGCAGCTTTGGTCTGGGAGAAATCCTTGTCCTTATGGAATTTTTGTAGGCAAAAGCCCAGGACGGGCCGCAGGCAAGTTAGGCAAGTTGGCTTTGAAAGGAGGCACTTTTCCCCAAGAAGCCAAACTCAAGAGCCCATAATGCAGATGTCATTTTGTAGGGCACGTTTGGGCCTCCGATGGCAGCCAGGTTTGGAGGAGGGGGCAGCTTTGGTCTGGGAGAAATCCTCGTCCTTCTGGAATTTTTGTAGTCTAAAGCCCAGCACGGGCCGCAGGCTAGTTAGGCAAGTTGGCTTTGAAAGCAGGCACTTTCCCGCAAGAAGCCAAACTCAAGAGCCCACTTGGCAGATGTCATTTTGTAGGGCGCGTTTGGGCCTCCGATGGCAGCCAGGTTTGGAGGAGGGGGCAGCTTTGGTCTGGGAGAAATCCTCGTCCTTATGGAATTTTTGTAGGCAAAAGCCCAGCACGGGCCGCAGGCAAGTTGGCTTTGAAAGGAGGCACTTCCACCCAAGAAGCCAAACTCAAGAGCCCACTTGGCAGGTGTCATTTTGTAGGGCACGTTTGGGCCTCCGATGGCAGCCAGGTTTGGAGGAGGGGGCAGCTTTGGTCTGGGAGAAATCCTCGTCCTTCTGGAATTTTTGTAGGCAAAAGCCCAGGACGGGCCGCAGGCAAGTTGACTCCGAAAGGAGGCACTTTTCCCCAGGAAGCCAAACTCAAGAACCCTCAAAGCAGGTGTCATTTTGTGGGGCGCGTTTGGGCCTCCGATGGCAGCGAGGTTTGGAGGAGGGGGCAGCTTTGGTCTGGGAGAAATCCTCGTCCTTATGGAATTTTTGGAGGCAAAAGCCCAGGACGGGCCGCAGGCAAGTTAAGCAAGTTGGCTCCGAAAGGAGGCACTTTTCCCCAAGAAGCCAAACTCAAGAGCCCACTTGGCAGATGTCATTTTGTGGGGCGCGTTTGGGCCTCTGATGGCAGCCAGGTTTGGAGGAGGGGGCAGCTTTGGTCTGGGAGAAATCCTCGTCCTTCTGGAATTTTTGTAGGCAAAAGCCCTGCATGGGCCGCAGGCAAGTTGAATCCGAAAGGAGGCACTTTTCCCCAGGAAGCCAAACTCAAGAACCCTCAAAGCAGGTGTCATTTTGTGGGGCGCGTTTGGGCCTCCGATGGCAGCCAGGTTTGGAGGAGGGGGCAGCTTTGGTCTGGGAGAAATCCTCGTCCTTATGGAATTTTTGGAGGCAAAAGCCCAGGACGGGCCGCAGGCAAGTTAGGCAAGTTGGCTCCGAAAGGAGGCACTTTTCCCCAAGAAGCCAAACTCAAGAGCCCACTTGGCAGATGTCATTTTGTGGGGCGCGTTTGGGCCTCTGATGGCAGCCAGGTTTGGAGGAGGGGGCAGCTTTGGTCTGGGAGAAATCCTCGTCCTTATGGAATTTTTGTAGGCAAAAGCCCAGGACGGGCTGCAGGCAAGTTGACTCCGAATGGAGGCACTTTTCCCCAAGAAGCCAAACTCAAGAGCCCACTTGGCAGATGTCATTTTGTAGGGCGCGTTTGGGCCTCCGATGGCAGCCAGGTTTGGAGGAGGGGGCAGCTTTGGTCTGGGAGAAGTCCTTGTCCTTATGGAATTTTTATAGGCAAAAGCCCAGGACGGGCCGCAGGCAAGTTAGGCAAGTTGGCTCCGAAAGGAGGCACTTTTCCCCAAGAAGCCAAACTCAAGAGCCCACTTGGCAGATGTCATTTTGTAGGGCGCGTTTGGGCCTCCGATGGCAGCCAGGTTTGGAGGAGGGGGCAGCTTTGGTCTGGGAGAAATCCTCGTCCTTCTGGAATTTTTGTAGGCAAAAGCCCTGCATGGGCCGCAGGCAAGTTGACTCCGAAAGGAGGCACTTTTCCCCAGGAAGCCAAACTCAAGAACCCTCAAAGCAGGTGTCATTTTGTGGGGCGCGTTTGGGCCTCCGATGGCAGCCAGGTTTGGAGGAGGGGGCAGCTTTGGTCTGGGAGGAATCTTCGTCCTTATGGAATTTTTGCAGCAAAAGCCCGGGACCGGACGCAGGCAAGTTGGTTTTGAAAGGAGGCACTTTTCCCCAAGAAGCCAAACTCAAGAGCCCACTTGGCAGGTGTCATTTTGTAGGGCGCGTTTGGGCCTCCGATGGCAGCCAGGTTTGGAGGAGGGGGCAGCTTTGGTCTGGGAGAAATTCTTGTCCTTATGGAATTTTTGTTGGCAAAAGCCCAGGACGGTCCGCTGGCAAGTTAGGCAAGTTGGCTATGAAAGGAGGCACTTTTCCCCAAGAAGCCAAACTCAAGAGCCCACTTGGCAGATGTCACTTTGTGGGGCGCGTTTGGGCCTCCGATGGCAGCCAGGTTTGGAGGAGGGGGCAGCTTTGGTCTGGGAGAAATCCTCGTCCTTATGGAATTTTTGTAGTCTAAAGCCCAGCACGGGCCGCAGGCAAGTTAGGCAAGTTGGCTTTGAAAGGAGGCACTTCCACCCAAGAAGCCAAACTCAAGAGCCCACTTGGCAGATGTCATTTTTTAGGGCACGTTTGGGCCTCCGATGGCAGCCAGGTTTGGAGGAGGGGGCAGCTTTGGTCTGGGAGAAATCCTCGTCCTTATGGAATTTTTGTAGGCAAAAGCCCTGCATGGGCCGCCGGCAAGTTGACTCCGAAAGGAGGCACTTTTCCCCAAGAAGCCAAACTCAAGAGCCCACTTGGCAGATGTCATTTTGTAGGGCGCGTTTGGGCCTCCGATGGCAGCCAGGTTTGGAGGAGGGGGCAGCTTTGGTCTGGGAGGAATCCTCGTCCTTATGGAATTTTTGTAGCAAAAGTCCGGGACGGGAAGCAGGCAAGTTGGTTTTGAAAGGAGTCACTTTTCCCCAAGAAGCCAAACTCAAGAGCCCACTTGGCAGATGTCATTTTGTAGGGCGCGTTTGGGCCTCCGATGGCAGCCAGGTTTGGAGGAGGGGGCAGCTTTGGTCTGGGAGAAATCCTTGTCCTTATGGAATTTTTGTAGGCACAAGCCCAGGACGGGCCGCAGGCAAGTTAGGCAAGTTGGTTTTGAAAGGAGTCACTTTTCCCCAAGAAGCCAAACTCAAGAGCCCACTTGGCAGGTGTCATTTTGTAGGGCACGTTTGGGCCTCCGATGGCAGCCAGGTTTGGAGGAGGGGGCAGCTTTGGTCTGGGAGAAATCCTCGTCCTTATGGAATTTTTGTAGGCAAAAGCCCAGGACGGGCCGCAGGCAAGTTGGCTTTGAAAGGAGGCACTTCCACCCAAGAAGCCAAACTCAAGAGCCCTCTTGGCAGATGTCATTTTGTAGGGCGCGTTTGGGCCTCCAATGGCAGCCAGGTTTGGAGGAGGGGGCAGCTTTGGTCTGGGAGAAATCCTCGTCCTTATGGAATTTTTGTAGGCAAAAGCCCTGCTTGGGCCGCAGGCATGTTGACTCCGAAAGGAGGCACTTTTCCCCAGAAAGCCAAACTCAAGAGCCCACTTGGCAGATGTCATTTTGTAGGGCGTGTTTGGACCTCCGATGGCAGCCAGGTTTGGAGGAGGGGGCAGCTTTGGTCTGGGAGAAATCCTCGTCCTTATGGAATTTTTGTAGTCTAAAGCCCAGCACGGGCCGCAGGCAAGTTAGGCAAGTTGGCTCCGAAAGGAGGCACTTTCCCCCAAGAAGCCAAACTCAAGAGCCCACTTGGCAGATGTCATTTTGTAGGGCGCGTTTGGGCCTCCGATGGCAGCCAGGTTTGGAGGAGGGGGCAGCTTTGGTCTGGGAGAAATCCTCGTCCTTATGGAATTTTTGTAGGCAAAAGCCCAGCACGGGCCGCAAGCAAGTTGGCTTTGAAAGGAGGCACTTCCACCCAAGAAGCCAAACTCAAGAGCCCACTTGGCAGATGTCATTTTTTAGGGCACGTTTGGGCCTCCGATGGCAGCCAGGTTTGGAGGAGGGGGCAGCTTTGGTCTGGGAGAAATCCTCGTCCTTATGGAATTTTTGTAGGCAAAAGCCCTGCATGGGCCGCCGGCAAGTTGACTCCGAAAGGAGGCACTTTTCTCCAAGAAGCCAAACTCAAGAGCCCACTTGGCAGATGTCATTTTGTAGGGCCCGTTTGGGCCTCCGATGGCAGCCAGGTTTGGAGGAGGGGGCAGCTTTGGTCTGGGAGGAATCCTCGTCCTTATGGAATTTTTGTAGCAAAAGTCCGGGACGGGAAGCAGGCAAGTTGGTTTTTAAAGGAGTACCTTTTCCCCAAGAAGCCAAACTCAAGAGCCCACTTGGCAGATGTCATTTTGTAGGGCGCGTTTGGGCCTCCGATGGCAGCCAGGTTTGGAGGAGGGGGCAGCTTTGGTCTGGGAGAAATCCTCGTCCTTATGGAATTTTTGTAGGCACAAGCCCAGGACGGGCCGCAGGGAAGTTAGGCAAGTTGGTTTTGAAAGGAGTCACTTTTCCCCAAGAAGCCAAACTCAAGAGCCCACTTGGCAGGTGTCATTTTCTAGGGCACGTTTGGGCCTCCGATGGCAGCCAGGTTTGGAGGAGGGGGCAGCTTTGGTCTGGGAGAAATCCTCGTCCTTCTGGAATTTTTGTAGTCTAAAGCCCAGCACGGGCCGCAGGCTAGTTAGGCAAGTTGGCTTTGAAAGCAGGCACTTTTCCGCAAGAAGCCAAACTCAAGAGCCCACTTGGCAGATGTCATTTTGTAGGGCGCGTTTGGGCCTCCGATGGCAGCCAGGTTTGGAGGAGGGGGCAGCTTTGGTCTGGGAGAAATCCTCGTCCTTATGGAATTTTTGTAGGCAAAAGCCCTGCATGGGCCGCAGGCATGTTGACTCCGAAAGGAGGCACTTTTCCTCAGGAAGCCAAACTCAAGAGCCCACTTGGCAGATGTCATTTTGTAGGGCGTGTTTGGACCTCCGATGGCAGCCAGGTTTGGAGGAGGGGGCAGCTTTGGTCTGGGAGGAATCCTCGTTCTTATGGAATTTTTGTAGCAAAAGCCCGGGACGGCACGCAGGCAAGTTGGTTTTGAAAGGAGGCACTTTTCCCCAAGAAGCCAAACTCAAGAGCCCACTTGGCAGGTGTCATTTTGTGGGGCGCGTTTGGGCCTCCGATGGCAGCCAGGTTTGGAGGAGGGGGCAGCTTTGGTCTGGGAGAAATTCTTGTCCTTATGGAATTTTTGTTGGCAAAAACCCAGGACGGTCCGCAGGCAAGTTAGGCAAGTTGGCTATGAAAGGAGGCACTTTTCCCCAAGAAGCCAAACTCAAGAGCCCACTTGGCAGATGTCACTTTGTGGGGCGCGTTTGGGCCTCCGATGGCAGCCAGGTTTGGAGGAGGGGGCAGCTTTGGTCTGGGAGAAATCCTCGTCCTTATGGAATTTTTGTAGTCTAAAGCCCAGCACGGGCCGCAGGCAAGTTAGGCAAGTTGGCTCCGAAATGAGGCACTTTTCCCCAAGAAGCCAAACTCAAGAGCCCACTTGGCAGATGTCACTTTGTGGGGCGCGTTTGGGCCTCCGATGGCAGCCAGGTTTGGAGGAGGGGGCAGCTTTGGTCTGGGAGAAATCCTCGTCCTTATGGAATTTTTGTAGGCAAAAGCCCAGGACGGGCCGCAGGCAAGTTGGCTTTGAAAGGAGGCACTTCCACCCAAGAAGCCAAACTCAAGAGCCCACTTGGCAGATGTCACTTTGTGGGGCGCGTTTGGGCCTCCGATGGCTGCCAGGTTTGGAGGAGGGGGCAGCTTTGGTCTGGGAGAAATCCTCGTCCTTATGGAATTTTTGTAGTCTAAAGCCCAGCACGGGCCGCAGGCAAGTTAGGCAAGTTGGCTCCGAAAGGAGGCACTTTTCCCCAAGAAGCCAAACTCAAGAGCCCACTTGGCAGATGTCACTTTGTGGGGCGCGTTTGGGCCTCCGATGGCAGCCAGGTTTGGAGGAGGGGGCAGCTTTGGTCTGGGAGAAATCCTCGTCCTTATGGAATTTTTGTAGGCAAAAGCCCTGCATGGGCCGCCGGCAAGTTGACTCCGAAAGGGGGCACTTTTCCCCAAGAAGCCAAACTCAAGAGCCCGCTTGGCAGATGTCCTTTTGTAGGGCGCGTTTGGGCCTCCGATGCCAGCCAGGTTTGGCGGAGGGGGCAGCTTTGGTCTGGGAGGAATCCTCGTCCTTATGGAATTTTTGTAGCAAAAGTCCGAGACGGGATGCAGGCAAGTTGGTTTTGAAAGGAGTCACTTTTCCCCAAGAAGCCAAACTCAAGAGCCCACTTGGCAGATGTCATTTTGTAGGGCGCGTTTGGGCCTCTGATGGCAGCCAGGTTTGGAGGAGGGGGCAGCTTTGGTCTGGGAGAAATCCTCGTCCTTATGGAATTTTTGTAGGCAAAAGACCAGGACGGGCCGCAGGCAAGTTAGGCAAGTTGGCTCCGAAAGGAGGCACTTTTCCCCAAGAAGCCAAACTCAAGAGCCCACTTGGCAGATGTCATTTTGTGGGGCGCGTTTGGGCCTCCGATGGCAGCCAGGTTTGGAGGAGGGGGCAGCTTTGGTCTGGGAGAAATCCTCGTCCTTCTGGAATTTTTGTAGTCTAAAGCCCAGCACGGGCCGCAGGCTAGTTAGGCAAGTTGGCTTTGAAAGGAGGCACTTTCCCCCAAGAAGCCAAACTCAAGAGCCCACTTGGCAGATGTCATTTTGTAGGGCGCGTTTGGGCCTCCGATGGCAGCCAGGTTTGGAGGAGGGGGCAGCTTTGGTCTGGGAGAAATCCTCGTCCTTATGGAATTTTTGTAGGCAAAAGCCCAGGATGGGCCGCAGGCAAGTTGGCTTTGAAAGGAGGCACTTCCACCCAAGAAGCCAAACTCAAGAGCCCACTTGGCAGATGTCATTTTTTAGGGCACGTTTGGGCCTCCGATGGCAGCCAGGTTTGGAGGAGGGGGCAGCTTTGGTCTGGGAGGAATCCTCGTCCTTATGGAATTTTTGTAGCAAAAGTCCGGGACGGGAAGCAGGCAAGTTGGTTTTGAAAGGAGTCACTTTTCCCCAAGAAGCCAAACTCAAGAGCCCACTTGGCAGATGTCATTTTGTAGGGCGCGTTTGGGCCTCCGATGTCAGCCAGGTTTGGAGGAGGGGGCAGCTTTGGTCTGGGAGAAATCCTTGTCCTTATGGAATTTTTGTAGGCAAAAGCCCAGGACGGGCCGCAGGCAAGTTAGGCAAGTTGGCTTTGAAAGGAGGCACTTTTCCCCAAGAAGCCAAACTCAAGAGCCCACAATGCAGATGTCATTATGTAGGGCACGTTTGGGCCTCCAATGGCAGCCAGGTTTGGAGGAGGGGGCAGCTTTGGTCTGGGAGAAATCCTCGTCCTTCTGGAATTTTTGTAGTCTAAAGCCCAGCACGGGCCGCAGGCTAGTTAGGCAAGTTGGCTTTGAAATCAGGCACTTTCCCGCAAGAAGCCAAATTCAAGAGCCCACTTGGCAGATGTCATTTTGTAGGGCGCGTTTGGGCCTCCGATGGCAGCCAGGTTTGGAGGAGGGGGCAGCTTTGGTCTGGGAGAAATCCTCGTCCTTATGGAATTTTTGTAGGCAAAAGCCCAGGACGGGCCGCAGGCAAGTTGGCTTTGAAAGGAGACACTTCCACCCAAGAAGCCAAACTCAAGAGCCCACTTGGCAGGTGTCATTTTGTAGGGCACGTTTGGGCCTCCGATGGCAGCCAGGTTTGGAGGAGGGGGCAGCTTTGGTCTGGGAGAAATCCTCGTCCTTCTGGAATTTTTGTAGGCAAAAGCCCTGCATGGGCCGCAGGCAAGTTGACTCCGAAAGGAGGCACTTTTCCCCAGGAAGCCAAACTCAAGAACCCTCAAAGCAGGTGTCATTTTGTGGGGCGCGTTTGGGCCTCCGATGGCAGCGAGGTTTGGAGGAGGGGGCAGCTTTGGTCTGGGAGAAATCCTCGTCCTTATGGAATTTTTGGAGGCAAAAGCCCAGGACGGGCTGCCGGCAAGTTGACTCCGAATGGAGGCACTTTTCCCCAAGAAGCCAAACTCAGGACCCCACTTGGCAGATGTCATTTTGTAGGGGGCGTTTGGGCCTCCGATGGCAGCCAGGTTTGGAGGAGGGGGCAGCTTTGGTCTGGGAGGAATCCTCGTCCTTATGGAATTTTTGTAGCAAAAGTCCGGGACGGGAAGCAGGCAAGTTGGTTTTTAAAGGAGTCACTTTTCCCCAAGAAGCCAAACTCAAGAGCCCACAATGCAGATGTCATTTTGTAGGGCACGTTTGGGCCTCCGATGGCAGCCAGGTTTGGAGGAGGGGGCAGCTTTGGTCTGGGAGAAGTCCTTGTCCTTATGGAATTTTTATAGGCAAAAGCCCAGGACGGGCCGCAGGCAAGTTAGGCAAGTTGGCTTTGAAAGGAGGCACTTTTCCCCAAGAAGCCAAACTCAAGAACCCACAATGCAGATGTCCGTTTGTAGGGCGCGTTTGGGCCTCCGATGGCAGCCAGGTTTGGAGGAGGGGGCAGCTTTGGTCTGGGAGAAATCCTCGTCCTTATGGAATTTTTGGAGGCAAAAGCCCAGGACGGGCCGCAGGCAAGTTAGGCAAGTTGGCTCCGAAAGGAGGCACTTTTCCCCAAGAAGCCAAACTCAAGAGCCCACTTGGCAGATGTCATTTTGTAGGGCGCGTTTGGGCCTCCGATGGCAGCCAGGTTTGGAGGAGGGGGCAGCTTTGGTCTGGGAGAAATCCTCGTCCTTCTGGAATTTTTGTAGGCAAAAACCCTGCATGGGCCGCAGGCAACTTGACTCCGAAAGGAGGCACTTTTCCCCAGGAAGCCAAACTCAAGAACCCTCAAAGTAGGTGTCATTTTGTGGGGCGCGTTTGGGCCTCCGATGGCAGCCAGGTTTGGAGGAGGGGGCAGCTTTGGTCTGGGAGAAATTCTTGTCCTTATGGAATTTTTGTAGGCAAAAGCCCAGGACGGGCCGCAGGCAAGTTAGGCAAGTTGGCTCCGAAAGGAGGCACTTTTCCCCAAGAAGCCAAACTCAAGAGCCCACTTGGCAGATGTCATTTTGTAGGGCGCGTTTGGGCCTCTGATGGCAGCCAGGTTTGGAGGAGGGGGCAGCTTTGGTCTGGGAGAAATCCTCGTCCTTATGGAATTTTTGTAGTCTAAAGCCCAGCACGGGCCGCAGGCTAGTTAGGCAAGTTGGCTTTGAAAGGAGGCACTTTCCCCCAAGAAGCCAAACTCAAGAGCCCACTTGGCAGATGTCATTTTGTAGGGCGCGTTTGGGCCTCCGATGGCAGCCAGGTTTGGAGGAGGGGGCAGCTTTGGTCTGGGAGAAATCCTCGTCCTTATGGAATTTTTGTAGGCAAAAGCCCTGCATGGGCCGCCGGCAAGTTGACTCCGAAAGGGGGCACTTTTCCCCAAGAAGCCAAACTCAAGAGCCCACTTGGCAGATGTCATTTTGTAGGGCGCGTTTGGGCCTCCGATGGCAGCCAGGTTTGGAGGAGGGGGCAGCTTTGGTCTGGGAGGAATCCTCGTCCTTATGGAATTTTTGTAGCAAAAGTCCGGGACGGGAAGCAGGCAAGTTGGTTTTTAAAGGAGTCACTTTTCCCCAAGAAGCCAAACTCAAGAGCCCACTTGGCAGATGTCATTTTGTAGGGCACGTTTGGGCCTCCGATGGCAGCCAGGTTTGGAGGAGGGGGCAGCTTTGGTCTGGGAGAAGTCCTTGTCCTTATGGAATTTTTATAGGCAAAAGCCCAGGACGGGCCGCAGGCAAGTTAGGCAAGTTGGCTTTGAAAGGAGGCACTTTTCCCCAAGAAGCCAAACTCAAGAACCCACAATGCAGATGTCCGTTTGTAGGACGCGTTTGGGCCTCCGATGGCAGCCAGGTTTGGAGGAGGGGGCAGCTTTGGTCTGGGAGAAATCCTCGTCCTTATGGAATTTTTGGAGGCAAAAGCCCAGGACGGGCCGCAGGCAAGTTAGGCAAGTTGGCTCCGAAAGGAGGCACTTTTCCCCAAGAAGCCAAACTCAAGAGCCCACTTGGCAGATGTCATTTTGTAGGGCGCGTTTGGGCCTCCGATGGCAGCCAGGTTTGGAGGAGGGGGCAGCTTTGGTCTGGGAGAAATCCTCGTCCTTCTGGAATTTTTGTAGGCAAAAGCCCTGCATGGGCCGCAGGCAAGTTGACTCCGAAAGGAGGCACTTTTCCCCAGGAAGCCAAACTCAAGAACCCTCAAAGCAGGTGTCATTTTGTGGGGCGCGTTTGGGCCTCCGATGGCAGCCAGGTTTGGAGGAGGGGGCAGCTTTGGTCTGGGAGAAATTCTTGTCCTTATGGAATTTTTGTAGGCAAAAGCCCAGGACGGGCCGCAGGCAAGTTAGGCAAGTTGGCTCCGAAAGGAGGCACTTTTCCCCAAGAAGCCAAACTCAAGAGCCCACTTGGCAGATGTCATTTAGTAGGGCGCGTTTGGGCCTCTGATGGCAGCCAGGTTTGGAGGAGGGGGCAGCTTTGGTCTGGGAGAAATCCTCGTCCTTATGGAATTTTTGTAGTCTAAAGCCCAGCACGGGCCGCAGGCTAGTTAGGCATGTTGGCTTTGAAAGGAGGCACTTTCCCCCAAGAAGCCAAACTCAAGAGCCCACTTGGCAGATGTCATTTTGTAGGGCGCGTTTGGGCCTCCGATGGCAGCCAGGTTTGGAGGAGGGGGCAGCTTTGGTCTGGGAGAAATCCTCGTCCTTATGGAATTTTTGTAGGCAAAAGCCCAGGACGTGCCGCAGGCAAGTTGGCTTTGAAAGGAGGCACTTCCACCCAAGAAGCCAAACTCAAGAGCCCACTTGGCAGATGTCATTTTGTAGGGCGCGTTTGGGCCTCCGATGGCAGCCAGGTTTGGAGGAGGGGGCAGCTTTGGTCTGGGAGAAATCCTCGTCCTTCTGGAATTTTTGTAGCCAAAAGCCCTGCATGGGCCGCAGGCAAGTTGACTCCGAAAGGAGGCACTTTTCCCTAGGAAGCCAATCTCAAGAGCCCACTTGGCAGATGTCATTTTGTAGGGCGTGTTTGGACCTCCGATGGCAGCCAGGTTTGGAGGAGGGGGCAGCTTTGGTCTGGGAGGAATCCTCGTCCTTATGGAATTTTTGTAGCAAAAGCCCGGGACGGGACGCAGGCAAGTTGGTTTTGAAAGGAGGCACTTTTCCCCAAGAAGCCAAACTCAAGAGCCCACTTGGCAGGTGTCATTTTGTAGGGCGCGTTTGGGCCTCCGATGGCAGCCAGGTTTGGAGGAGGGGGCAGCTTTGGTCTGGGAGAAATTCTTGTCCTTATGGAATTTTTGTTGGCAAAAGCCCAGGACGGTCCGCAGGCAAGTTAGGCAAGTTGGTTTTGAAAGGAGTCACTTTTCCCCAAGAAGCCAAACTCAAGAGCCCACTTGGCAGATGTCATTTTGTAGGGCGCGTTTGGGCCTCCGATGGCAGCCAGGTTTGGAGGAGGGGGCAGCTTTGGTCTGGGAGAAATCCTCGTCCTTCTGGAATTTTTATAGGCAAAAGCCCAGGACGTGCCGCAGGCAAGTTGGCTTTGAAAGGAGGCACTTCCACCCAAGAAGCCAAACTCAAGAGCCCACTTGGCAGATGTCATTTTGTAGGGCGCGTTTGGGCCTCCGATGGCAGCCAGGTTTGGAGGAGGGGGCAGCTTTGGTCTGGGAGGAATCCTCGTCCTTATGGAATTTTTGTAGGCAAAAGCCCTGTATGGGCCGCAGGCAAGTTGGCTCCGAAAGGAGGCACTTTTCCCCAAGAAGCCAAACTCAAGAGCCCACTTGGCAGATGTCATTTTGTACGGCGTGTTTGGGCCTCCGATGGCAGCCAGGTTTGGAGGAGGGGGCAGCTTTGGTCTGGGAGAAATTCTTGTCCTTATGGAATTTTTGTTGGCAAAAGCCCAGGACGGTCCGCAGGCACGTTAGGCAAGTTGGCTATGATAGGAGGCACTTTTCCCCAAGAAGCCAAACTCAAGAACCCACAATGCAGATGTCATTTTGTAGGGCGCGTTTGGGCCTCCGATGGCAGCCAGGTTTGGAGGAGGGGGCAGCTTTGGTCTGGGAGAAATCCTCGTCCTTATGGAATTTTTGTAGGCAAAAGCCCAGCACGGGCCGCAGGCTAGTTAGGCAAGTTGGCTCCGAAAGGAGGCACTTTTCCCCAAGAAGCCAAACTCAAGAGCCCACTTGGCAGGTGTCATTTTGTAGGGCGCGTTTGGGCCTCCGATGGCAGCCAGGTTTGGAGGAGGGGGCAGCTTTGGTCTGGGAGAAATCCTCGTCCTTATGGAATTTTTGTAGTCTAAAGCCCAGGAACGGCCGCAGGCAAGTTAGGCAAGTTGGCTTTGAAAGGAGGTACTTTTCCCAGGAAGCCAAACTCAAGAGCCCACTTGGCAGGTGTCATTTTGTAGGGCGCATTTGGGCCTCCGATGGCAGCCAGGTTTGGAGGAGGGGGCAGCTTTGGTCTGGGAGAAATCCTCGTCCTTATGGAATTTTTGTAGGCAAAAGCCCTGCATGGGCCGCAGGCAAGTTGACTCCGAAAGGAGGCACTTTTCCCCAGGAAGCCAAACTCAAGAACCCTCAAAGCAGGTGCCATTTTGTAGGGCGCGTTTGGGCCTCCGATGGCAGCCAGGTTTGGAGGAGGGGGCAGCTTTGGTCTGGGAGAAATCCTCGTCCTTATGGAATTTTTGGAGGCAAAAGCCCAGGACGGGCCGCAGGCAAGTTGGCTTTGAATGGAGGCACTTTTCCCCAAGAAGCCAAACTCAAGAGCCCACTTGGCAGATGTCATTTTGTAGGGCACGTTTGGGCCTCCGATGGCAGCCAGGTTTGGAGGAGGGGGCAGCTTTGGTCTGGGAGAAATCCTCGTCCTTATGGAATTTTTGTAGGCAAAAGCCCTGCATGGGCCGCCGGCAAGTTGACTCCGAAAGGAGGCACTTTTCCCCAAGAAGCCAAACTCAAGAGCCCACTTGGCAGATGTCATTTTGTAGGGCGCGTTTGGGCCTCCGATGGCAGCCAGGTTTGGAGGAGGGGGCAGCTTTGGTCTGGGAGGAATCCTCGTCCTTATGGAATTTTTGTAGCAAAAGTCCAGGACGGGAAGCAGGCAAGTTGGTTTTTAAAGGAGTAACTTTTCCCCAAGAAGCCAAACTCAAGAGCCCACTTGGCAGATGTCATTTTGTAGGGCGCGTTTGGGCCTCCGATGTCAGCCAGGTTTGGAGGAGGGGGCAGCTTTGGTCTGGGAGAAATCCTCGTCCTTATGGAATTTTTGTAGGCAAAAGCCCAGGACGGGCCGCAGGCAAGTTGGCTTTGAAAGGAGGCACTTCCACCCAAGAAGCCAAACTCAAGAGCCCACTTGGCAGATGTCATTTTTTAGGGCACGTTTGGGCCTCCGATGGCAGCCAGGTTTGGAGGAGGGGGCAGCTTTGGTCTGGGAGGAATCCTCGTCCTTATGGAATTTTTGTAGGCAAAAGCCCTGCATGGGCCGCCGGCAAGTTGACTCCGAAAGGAGGCACTTTTCCCCAAGAAGCCAAACTCAAGAGCCCACTTGGCAGATGTCATTTTGTAGGGCGCGTTTGGGCCTCTGATGGCAGCCAGGTTTGGAGGAGGGGGCAGCTTTGGTCTGGGAGAAATCCTCGTCCTTATGGAATTTTTGTAGCAAAAGTCCGGGACGGGCCGCAGGCAAGTTAGGCAAGTTGGCTTTGAAAGGAGGCACTTTTCCCCAAAAGCCAAACTCAAGAGCCCACAATGCAGATGTCATTTTGTAGGGCACGTTTGGGCCTCCAATGGCAGCCAGGTTTGGAGGAGGGGGCAGCTTTGGTCTGGGAGAAATCCTCGTCCTTCTGGAATTTTTGTAGTCTAAAGCCCAGCACGGGCCGCAGGCTAGTTAGGCAAGTTGGCTTTGAAAGCAGGCACTTTCCCGCAAGAAGCCAAACTCAAGAGCCCACTTGGCAGATGTCATTTTGTAGGGCGCGTTTGGGCCTCCGATGGCAGCCAGGTTTGGAGGAGGGGGCAGCTTTGGTCTGGGAGAAATCCTCGTCCTTATGGAATTTTTGTAGGCAAAAGCCCAGGACGGGCCGCAGGCAAGTTGGCTTTGAAAGGAGGCACTTTTCCCCAAGAAGCCAAACTCAAGAGCCCACTTGGCAGGTGTTATTTTGTAGGGCACGTTTGGGCCTCCGATGGCAGCCAGGTTTGGAGGAGGGGGCAGCTTTGGTCTGGGAGAAATCCTCGTCCTTCTGGAATTTTTGTAGTCTAAAGCCCAGCACGGGCCGCAGGCTAGTTAGGCAAGTTGGCTTTGAAAGCAGGCACTTTTCCGCAAGAAGCCAAACTCAAGAGCCCACTTGGCAGATGTCATTTTGTAGGGCGCGTTTGGGCCTCCGATGGCAGCCAGGTTTGGAGGAGGGGGCAGCTTTGGTCTGGGAGAAATCCTCGTCCTTATGGAATTTTTGTAGGCAAAAGCCCAGGACGGGCCGCAGGCAAGTTGGCTTTGAAAGGAGGCACTTCCACCCAAGAAGCCAAACTCAAGAGCCCACTTGGCAGATGTCATTTTTTAGGGCACGTTTGGGCCTCCGATGGCAGCCAGGTTTGGAGGAGGGGGCAGCTTTGGTCTGGGAGGAATCCTCGTCCTTATGGAATTTTTGTAGGCAAAAGCCCTGCATGGGCCGCCGGCAAGTTGACTCCGAAAGGAGGCACTTTTCCCCAAGAAGCCAAACTCAAGAGCCCACTTGGCAGATGTCATTTTGTAGGGCGCGTTTGGGCCTCTGATGGCAGCCAGGTTTGGAGGAGGGGGCAGCTTTGGTCTGGGAGAAATCCTCGTCCTTATGGAATTTTTGTAGCAAAAGTCCGGGACGGGAAGCAGGCAAGTTGGTTTTGAAAGGAGTCACTTTTCCCCAAGAAGCCAAACTCAAGAGCCCACTTGGCAGGTGTCATTTTGTAGGGCACGTTTGGGCCCCCGATGGCAGCCAGGTTTGGAGGAGGGGGCAGCTTTGGTCTGGGAGAAATCCTCGTCCTTATGGAATTTTTGTAGTCTAAAGCCCAGCACGGGCCGCAGGCTAGTTAGGCAAGTTGGCTTTGAAAGCAGGCACTTTCCCGCAAGAAGCCAAACTCAAGAGCCCACTTGGCAGATGTCATTTTGTAGGGCGCGTTTGGGCCTCCGATGGCAGCCAGGTTTGGAGGAGGGGGCAGCTTTGGTCTGGGAGAAATCCTCGTCCTTATGGAATTTTTGTAGGCAAAAGCCCAGGACGGGCCGCAGTCAAGTTGGCTTTGAAAGGAGGCACTTCCACCCAAGAAGCCAAACTCAAGAGCCCACTTGGCAGGTGTCATTTTGTAGGGCACGTTTGGGCCTCCGATGGCAGCCAGGTTTGGAGGAGGGGGCAGCTTTGGTCTGGGAGAAATCCTTGTCCTTATGGAATTTTTGTAGGCAAAAGCCCAGGACGGGCCGCAGGCAAGTTAGGCAAGTTGGCTTTGAAAGGAGGCACTTTTCCCCAAAAGCCAAACTCAAGAGCCCACAATGCAGATGTCATTTTGTAGGGCACGTTTGGGCCTCCAATGGCAGCCAGGTTTGGAGGAGGGGGCAGCTTTGGTCTGGGAGAAATCCTCGTCCTTCTGGAATTTTTGTAGTCTAAAGCCCAGCACGGGCCGCAGGCTAGTTAGGCAAGTTGGCTTTGAAAGCAGGCACTTTCCCGCAAGAAGCCAAACTCAAGAGCCCACTTGGCAGATGTCATTTTGTAGGGCGCGTTTGGGCCTCCGATGGCAGCCAGGTTTGGAGGAGGGGGCAGCTTTGGTCTGGGAGAAATCCTCGTCCTTATGGAATTTTTGTAGGCAAAAGCCCAGGACGGGCCGCAGGCAAGTTGGCTTTGAAAGGAGGCACTTCCACCCAACAAGCCAAACTCAAGAGCCCACTTGGCAGGTGTTATTTTGTAGGGCACGTTTGGGCCTCCGATGGCAGCCAGGTTTGGAGGAGGGGGCAGCTTTGGTCTGGGAGAAATCCTCGTCCTTCTGGAATTTTTGTAGGCAAAAGCCCTGCATGGGCCGCAGGCAAGTTGACTCCGAAAGGAGGCACTTTTCCCCAGGAAGCCAAACTCAAGAACCCTCAAAGCAGGTGTCATTTTGTGGGGCGCGTTTGGGCCTCCGATGGCAGCGAGGTTTGGAGGAGGGGGCAGCTTTGGTCTGGGAGAAATCCTCGTCCTTATGGAATTTTTGGAGGCAAAAGCCCAGGACGGGCCGCAGGCAAGTTAGGCAAGTTGGCTCCGAAAGGAGGCACTTTTCCCCAAGAAGCCAAACTCAAGAGCCCACTTGGCAGATGTCATTTTGTGGGGCGCGTTTGGGCCTCTGATGGCAGCCAGGTTTGGAGGAGGGGGCAGCTTTGGTCTGGGAGAAATCCTCGTCCTTATGGAATTTTTGTAGGCAAAAGCCCAAGACGGGCTGCAGGCAAGTTGACTCCGAATGGAGGCACTTTTCCCCAAGAAGCCAAACTCAAGAGCCCACTTGGCAGATGTCATTTTGTAGGGCGCGTTTGGGCCTCCGATGGCAGCCAGGTTTGGAGGAGGGGGCAGCTTTGGTCTGGGAGAAATCCTCGTCCTTATAGAATTTTTGTAGCAAAAGTCCGGGACGGGAAGCAGGCAAGTTGGTTTTTAAAGGAGTCACTTTTCCCCAAGAAGCCAAACTCAAGAGCCCACAATGCAGATGTCATTTTGTAGGGCGTGTTTGGGCCTCCGATGGCAGCCAGGTTTGGAGGAGGGGGCAGCTTTGGTCTGGGAGAAGTCCTTGTCCTTATGGAATTTTTATAGGCAAAAGCCCAGGACGGGCCGCAGGCAAGTTAGGCAAGTTGGCTTTGAAAGGAGGCACTTTTCCCCAAGAAGCCAAACTCAAGAACCCACAATGCAGATGTCCGTTTGTAGGGCGCGTTTGGGCCTCCGATGGCAGCCAGGTTTGGAGGAGGGGGCAGCTTTGGTCTGGGAGAAATCCTCGTCCTTCTGGAATTATTGTACTCAAAAGCCCAGGACGGGCCGCAGGCATGTTAGGCAAGTTGGCTTTGAAAGCAGGCACTTTTCCGCAAGAAGCCAAACTCAAGAGCCCACTTGGCAGATGTCATTTTGTAGGGCGCGTTTGGGCCTCCGATGGCAGCCAGGTTTGGAGGAGGGGGCAGCTTTGGTCTGGGAGAAATCCTCGTCCTTATGGAATTTTTGTAGGCAAAAGCCCAGGACGGGCCGCAGGCAAGTTGGCTTTGAAAGGAGGCACTTCCACCCAAGAAGCCAAACTCAAGAGCCCACTTGGCAGATGTCATTTTTTAGGGCGCGTTTGGGCCTCCGATGGCAGCCAGGTTTGGAGGAGGGGGCAGCTTTGGTCTGGGAGGAATCCTCGTCCTTATGGAATTTTTGTAGGCAAAAGCCCTGCATGGGCCGCCGGCAAGTTGACTCCGAAAGGAGGCACTTTTCCCCAAGAAGCCAAACTCAAGAGCCCACTTGGCAGATGTCATTTTGTAGGGCGCGTTTGGGCCTCTGATGGCAGCCAGGTTTGGAGGAGGGGGCAGCTTTGGTCTGGGAGAAATCCTCGTCCTTATGGAATTTTTGTAGCAAAAGTCCGGGACGGGAAGCAGGCAAGTTGGTTTTGAAAGGAGGCACTTTTCCCCAAGAAGCCAAACTCAAGAGCCCACTTGGCAGGTGTCATTTTGTAGGGCACGTTTGGGCCCCCGATGGCAGCCAGGTTTGGAGGAGGGGGCAGCTTTGGTCTGGGAGAAATCCTCGTCCTTCTGGAATTTTTGTAGTCTAAAGCCCAGCACGGGCCGCAGGCTAGTTAGGCAAGTTGGCTTTGAAAGCAGGCACTTTCCCGCAAGAAGCCAAACTCAAGAGCCCACTTGGCAGATGTCATTTTGTAGGGCGCGTTTGGGCCTCCGATGGCAGCCAGGTTTGGAGGAGGGGGCAGCTTTGGTCTGGGAGAAATCCTCGTCCTTCTGGAATTTTTGTAGGCAAAAGCCCTGCATGGGCCGCAGGCAAGTTGACTCCGAAAGGAGGCACTTTTCCCCAGGAAGCCAAACTCAAGAACCCTCAAAGCAGGTGTCATTTTGTGGGGCGCGTTTGGGCCTCCGATGGCAGCGAGGTTTGGAGGAGGGGGCAGCTTTGGTCTGGGAGAAATCCTCGTCCTTATGGAATTTTTGGAGGCAAAAGCCCAGGACGGGCCGCAGGCAAGTTGGCTTTGAAAGGAGGCACTTCCACCCAAGAAGCCAAACTCAAGAGCCCACTTGGCAGGTGTCATTTTGTAGGGCACGTTTGGGCCTCCGATGGCAGCCAGGTTTGGAGGAGGGGGCAGCTTTGGTCTGGGAGAAATCCTCGTCCTTCTGGAATTTTTGTAGGCAAAAGCCCTGCATGGGCCGCAGGCAAGTTGACTCCGAAAGGAGGCACTTTTCCCCAGGAAGCCAAACTCAAGAACCCTCAAAGCAGGTGTCATTTTGTGGGGCGCGTTTGGGCCTCCGATGGCAGCGAGGTTTGGAGGAGGGGGCAGCTTTGGTCTGGGAGAAATCCTCGTCCTTATGGAATTTTTGGAGGCAAAAGCCCAGGACGGGCCGGAGGCAAGTTAGGCAAGTTGGCTCCGAAAGGAGGCACTTTTCCCCAAGAAGCCAAACTCAAGAGCCCACTTGGCAGATGTCATTTTGTGGGGCGCGTTTGGGCCTCTGATGGCAGCCAGGTTTGGAGGAGGGGGCAGCTTTGGTCTGGGAGAAATCCTCGTCCTTATGGAATTTTTGTAGGCAAAAGCCCAGGACGGGCTGCAGGCAAGTTGACTCCGAAAGGAGGCACTTTTCCCCAAGAAGCCAAACTCAAGAGCCCACTTGGCAGATGTCATTTTGTAGGGCGCGTTTGGGCCTCCGATGGCAGCCAGGTTTGGAGGAGGGGGCAGCTTTGGTCTGGGAGAAATCCTCGTCCTTATGGAATTTTTGTAGCAAAAGTCCGGGACGGGAAGCAGGCAAGTTGGTTTTTAAAGGAGTCACTTTTCCCCAAGAAGCCAAACTCAAGAGCCCACAATGCAGATGTCATTTTGTAGGGCGTGTTTGGGCCTCCGATGGCAGCCAGGTTTGGAGGAGGGGGCAGCTTTGGTCTGGGAGAAGTCCTTGTCCTTATGGAATTTTTATAGGCAAAAGCCCAGGACGGGCCGCAGGCAAGTTAGGCAAGTTGGCTTTGAAATGAGGCACTTTTCCCCAAGAAGCCAAACTCAAGAACCCACAATGCAGATGTCCGTTTGTAGGGCGCGTTTGGGCCTCCGATGGCAGCCAGGTTTGGAGGAGGGGGCAGCTTTGGTCTGGGAGAAATCCTCGTCCTTCTGGAATTATTGTATTCAAAAGCCCAGGACGGGCCGCAGGCATGTTAGGCAAGTTGGCTTTGAAAGCAGGCACTTTTCCGCAAGAAGCCAAACTCAAGAGCCCACTTGGCAGATGTCATTTTGTAGGGCGCGTTTGGGCCTCCGATGGCAGCCAGGTTTGGAGGAGGGGGCAGCTTTGGTCTGGGAGAAATCCTCGTCCTTATGGAATTTTTGTAGGCAAAAGCCCAGGACGGGCCGCAGGCAAGTTGGCTTTGAAAGGAGGCACTTCCACCCAAGAAGCCAAACTCAAGAGCCCACTTGGCAGATGTCATTTTTTAGGGCACGTTTGGGCCTCCGATGGCAGCCAGGTTTGGAGGAGGGGGCAGCTTTGGTCTGGGAGGAATCCTCGTCCTTATGGAATTTTTGTAGGCAAAAGCCCTGCATGGGCCGCAGGCAAGTTGACTCCGAAAGGAGGCACTTTTCCCCAAGAAGCCAAACTCAAGAGCCCGCTTGGCAGATGTCATTTTGTAGGGCGCGTTTGGGCCTCTGATGGCAGCCAGGTTTGGAGGAGGGGGCAGCTTTGGTCTGGGAGAAATCCTCGTCCTTATGGAATTTTTGTAGCAAAAGTCCGGGACGGGAAGCAGGCAAGTTGGTTTTGAAAGGAGTCACTTTTCCCCAAGAAGCCAAACTCAAGAGCCCACTTGGCACGTGTCATTTTGTAGGGCACGTTTGGGCCCCCGATGGCAGCCAGGTTTGGAGGAGGGGGCAGCTTTGGTCTGGGAGAAATCCTCGTCCTTCTGGAATTTTTGTAGTCTAAAGCCCAGCACGGGCCGCAGGCTAGTTAGGCAAGTTGGCTTTGAAAGCAGGCACTTTCCCGCAAGAAGCCAAACTCAAGAGCCCACTTGGCAGATGTCATTTTGTAGGGCGCGTTTGGGCCTCCGATGGCAGCCAGGTTTGGAGGAGGGGGCAGCTTTGGTCTGGGAGAAATCCTCGTCCTTATGGAATTTTTGTAGGCACAAGCCCAGGACGGGCCGCAGGGAAGTTGGCTTTGAAAGGAGGCACTTCCACCCAAGAAGCCAAACTCAAGAGCCCACTTGGCAGGTGTCATTTTGTAGGGCACGTTTGGGCCTCCGATGGCAGCCAGGTTTGGAGGAGGGGGCAGCTTTGGTCTGGGAGAAATCCTTGTCCTTATGGAATTTTTGTAGGCAAAAGCCCAGGACGGGCCGCAGGCAAGTTAGGCAAGTTGGCTTTGAAAGGAGGCACTTTTCCCCAAGAAGCCAAACTCAAGAGCCCACAATGCAGATGTCATTTTGTAGGGCACGTTTGGGCCTCCAATGGCAGCCAGGTTTGGAGGAGGGGGCAGCTTTGGTCTGGGAGAAATCCTTGTCCTTCTGGAATTTTTGTAGTCTAAAGCCCAGCACGGGCCGCAGGCTAGTTAGGCAAGTTGGCTTTGAAAGCAGGCACTTTCCCGCAAGAAGCCAAACTCAAGAGCCCACTTGGCAGATGTCATTTTGTAGGGCGCGTTTGGGCCTCCGATGGCAGCCAGGTTTGGAGGAGGGGGCAGCTTTGGTCTGGGAGAAATCCTCGTCCTTATGGAATTTTTGTAGGCAAAAGCCCAGGACGGGCCGCAGGCAAGTTGGCTTTGAAAGGAGGCACTTCCACCCAAGAAGCCAAACTCAAGAGCCCACTTGGCAGGTGTCATTTTGTAGGGCACGTTTGGGCCTCCGATGGCAGCCAGGTTTGGAGGAGGGGGCAGCTTTGGTCTGGGAGAAATCCTCGTCCTTCTGGAATTTTTGTAGGCAAAAGCCCTGCATGGGCCGCAGGCAAGTTGACTCCGAAAGGAGGCACTTTTCCCCAGGAAGCCAAACTCAAGAACCCTCAAAGCAGGTGTCATTTTGTGGGGCGCGTTTGGGCCTCCGATGGCAGCGAGGTTTGGAGGAGGGGGCAGCTTTGGTCTGGGAGAAATCCTCGTCCTTATGGAATTTTTGGAGGCAAAAGCCCAGGACGGGCCGCAGGCAAGTTAGGCAAGTTGGCTCCGAAAGGAGGCACTTTTCCCCAAGAAGCCAAACTCAAGAGCCCACTTGGCAGATGTCATTTTGTGGGGCGCGTTTGGGCCTCTGATGGCAGCCAGGTTTGGAGGAGGGGGCAGCTTTGGTCTGGGAGAAATCCTCGTCCTTATGGAATTTTTGTAGGCAAAAGCCCAGGACGGGCTGCAGGCAAGTTGACTCCGAATGGAGGCACTTTTCCCCAAGAAGCCAAACTCAAGAGCCCACTTGGCAGATGTCATTTTGTAGGGCGCGTTTGGGCCTCTGATGGCAGCCAGGTTTGGAGGAGGGGGCAGCTTTGGTCTGGGAGAAATCCTCGTCCTTATGGAATTTTTGTAGCAAAAGTCCGGGACGGGAAGCAGGCAAGTTGGTTTTTAAAGGAGTCACTTTTCCCCAAGAAGCCAAACTCAAGAGCCCACAATGCAGATGTCATTTTGTAGGGCGTGTTTGGGCCTCCGATGGCAGCCAGGTTTGGAGGAGGGGGCAGCTTTGGTCTGGGAGGAATCCTCGTCCTTATGGAATTTTTGTAGCAAAAGCCCGGGACGGGATGCAGGCAAGTTGGTTTTGAAAGGAGGCACTTTTCCCCAAGAAGCCAAACTCAAGAGCCCACTTGGCAGATGTCATTTTGTAGGGCGCGTTTGGGCCTCCGATGGCAGCCAGGTTTGGAGGAGGGGGCAGCTTTGGTCTGGGAGAAATTCTTGTCCTTATGGAATTTTTGTTGGCAAAAGCCCAGGACGGTCCGCAGGCAAGTTAGGCAAGTTGGCTATGAAAGGAGGCACTTTCCCCCAAGAAGCCAAACTCAAGAACCCACAATGCAGATGTCATTTTGTAGGGCGCGTTTGGGCCTCCGATGGCAGCCAGGTTTGGAGGAGGGGGCAGCTTTGGTCTGGGAGAAATCCTCGTCCTTATGGAATTTTTGTAGGCAAAAGCCCAGGACATGCCGCAGGCAAGTTGGCTTTGAAAGGAGGCACTTCCACCCAAGAAGCCAAACTCAAGAGCCCACTTGGCAGATGTCATTTTGTAGGGCGCGTTTGGGCCTCCGATGGCAGCCAGGTTTGGAGGAGGGGGCAGCTTTGGTCTGGGAGAAATCCTCGTCCTTATGGAATTTTTGGAGGCAAAAGCCCTGCATGGGCCGCAGGCAAGTTGACTCCGAAAGGAGGCACTTTTCCCCAGGAAGCCAAACTCAAGAACCCTCAAAGCAGGTGTCATTTTGTGGGGCGCGTTTGGGCCTCCGATGGCAGCCAGGTTTGGAGGAGGGGGCAGCTTTGGTCTGGGAGAAATTCTTGTCCTTATGGAATTTTTGGAGGCAAAAGCCCAGGACGGGCCGCAGGCAAGTTAGGCAAGTTGGCTCCGAAAGGAGGCACTTTTCCCCAAGAAGCCAAACTCAAGAGCCCACTTGGCAGATGTCATTTTGTGGGGCGCGTTTGGGCCTCTGATGGCAGCCAGGTTTGGAGGAGGGGGCAGCTTTGGTCTGGGAGAAATCCTCGTCCTTATGGAATTTTTGTAGTCTAAAGCCCAGCACGGGCCGCAGGCTAATTAGGCAAGTTGGCTTTGAAAGGAGGCACTTTCCCCCAAGAAGCCAAACTCAAGAGCCCACTTGGCAGATGTCATTTTGTAGGGCGCGTTTGGGCCTCCGATGGCAGCCAGGTTTGGAGGAGGGGGCAGCTTTGGTCTGGGAGAAATCCTCGTCCTTATGGAATTTTTGTAGGCAAAAGCCCAGGACGGGCCGCAGGCAAGTTGGCTTTGAAAGGAGGCACTTCCACCCAAGAAGCCAAACTCAAGAGCCCACTTGGCAGATGTCATTTTGTAGGGCGCGTTTGGGCCTCCGATGGCAGCCAGGTTTGGAGGAGGGGGCAGCTTTGGTCTGGGAGAAATCCTCGTCCTTCTGGAATTTTTGTAGCCAAAAGCCCTGCATGGGCCGCAGGCAAGTTGACTCCGAAAGGAGGCACTTTTCCCCAGGAAGCCAAACTCAAGAGCCCACTTGGCAGATGTCATTTTGTAGGGCGTGTTTGGACCTCCGATGGCAGCCAGGTTTGGAGGAGGGGGCAGCTTTGGTCTGGGAGGAATCCTCGTCCTTATGGAATTTTTATAGGCAAAAGCCCAGGACGGGCCGCAGGCAAGTTGGCTTTGAAAGGAGGCACTTCCACCCAAGAAGCCAAACTCAAGAGCCCACTTGGCAGATGTCATTTTGTAGGGCGCGTTTGGGCCTCCGATGGCAGGCAGGTTTGGAGGAGGGGGCAGCTTTGGTCTGGGAGAAATCCTCGTCCTTCTGGAATTTTTGTAGGCAAAAGCCCTGCATGGGCCGCAGGCAAGTTGACTCCGAAAGGAGGCATTTTCCCCAGGAAGCCAAACTCAAGAACCCTCAAAGCAGGTGTCATTTTGTGGGGCGCGTTTGGGCCTCCGATGGCAGCCAGGTTTGGAGGAGGGGGCAGCTTTGGTCTGGGAGAAATTCTTGTCCTTATGGAATTTTTGGAGGCAAAAGCCCAGGACGGGCCGCAGGCAAGTTAGGCAAGTTGGCTCCGAAAGGAGGCACTTTTCCCCAAGAAGCCAAACTCAAGAGCCCACTTGGCAGATGTCATTTTGTGGGGCGCGTTTGGGCCTCTGATGGCAGCCAGGTTTGGAGGAGGGGGCAGCTTTGGTCTGGGAGAAATCCTCGTCCTTATGGAATTTTTGTAGGCAAAAGCCCAGGACGGGCCGCAGGCAAGTTGGCTTTGAAAGGAGGCACTTCCACCCAAGAAGCCAAACTCAAGAGCCCTCTTGGCAGATGTCATTTTGTAGGGCGTGTTTGGACCTCCGATGGCAGCCAGGTTTGGAGGAGGGGGCAGCTTTGGTCTGGGAGGAATCCTCGTCCTTATGGAATTTTTGTAGCAAAAGCCCGGGACGGGATGCAGGCAAGTTGGTTTTGAAAGGAGGCACTTTTCCCCAAGAAGCCAAACTCAAGAGCCCACTTGGCAGATGTCATTTTGTAGGGCGCGTTTGGGCCTCCGATGGCAGCCAGGTTTGGAGGAGGGGGCAGCTTTGGTCTGGGAGAAATTCTTGTCCTTATGGAATTTTTGTTGGCAAAAGCCCAGGACGGTCCGCAGGCAAGTTAGGCAAGTTGGCTATGAAAGGAGGCACTTTCCCCCAAGAAGCCAAACTCAAGAACCCACAATGCAGATGTCATTTTGTAGGGCGCGTTTGGGCCTCCGATGGCAGCCAGGTTTGGAGGAGGGGGCAGCTTTGGTCTGGGAGAAATCCTCGTCCTTATGGAATTTTTGTAGGCAAAAGCCCAGGACATGCCGCCGGCAAGTTGGCTTTGAAAGGAGGCACTTCCACCCAAGAAGCCAAACTCAAGAGCCCACTTGGCAGATGTCATTTTGTAGGGCGCGTTTGGGCCTCCGATGGCAGCCAGGTTTGGAGGAGGGGGCAGCTTTGGTCTGGGAGAAATCCTCGTCCTTCTGGAATTTTTGTAGGCAAAAGCCCTGCATGGGCCGCAGGCAAGTTGACTCCGAAAGGAGGCACTTTTCCCCAGGAAGCCAAACTCAAGAACCCTCAAAGCAGGTGTCATTTTGTGGGGCGCGTTTGGGCCTCCGATGGCAGCCAGGTTTGGAGGAGGGGGCAGCTTTGGTCTGGGAGAAATTCTTGTCCTTATGGAATTTTTGGAGGCAAAAGCCCAGGACGGGCCGCAGGCAAGTTAGGCAAGTTGGCTCCGAAAGGAGGCACTTTTCCCCAAGAAGCCAAACTCAAGAGCCCACTTGGCAGATGTCATTTTGTGGGGCGCGTTTGGGCCTCTGATGGCAGCCAGGTTTGGAGGAGGGGGCAGCTTTGGTCTGGGAGAAATCCTCGTCCTTATGGAATTTTTGTAGTCTAAAGCCCAGCACGGGCCGCAGGCTAGTTAGGCAAGTTGGCTTTGAAAGGAGGCACTTTCCCCCAAGAAGCCAAACTCAAGAGCCCACTTGGCAGATGTCATTTTGTAGGGCGCGTTTGGGCCTCCGATGGCAGCCAGGTTTGGAGGAGGGGGCAGCTTTGGTCTGGGAGAAATCCTCGTCCTTATGGAATTTTTGTAGGCAAAAGCCCAGGACGGGCCGCAGGCAAGTTGGCTTTGAAAGGAGGCACTTCCACCCAAGAAGCCAAACTCAAGAGCCCACTTGGCAGATGTCATTTTGTAGGGCGCGTTTGGGCCTCCGATGGCAGCCAGGTTTGGAGGAGGGGGCAGCTTTGGTCTGGGAGAAATCCTCGTCCTTCTGGAATTTTTGTAGCCAAAAGCCCTGCATGGGCCGCAGGCAAGTTGACTCCGAAAGGAGGCACTTTTCCCCAGGAAGCCAAACTCAAGAGCCCACTTGGCAGATGTCATTTTGTAGGGCGTGTTTGGACCTCCGATGGCAGCCAGGTTTGGAGGAGGGGGCAGCTTTGGTCTGGGAGGAATCCTCGTCCTTATGGAATTTTTGTAGGCAAAAGCCCGGGACGGGACGCAGGCAAGTTGGTTTTGAAAGGAGTCACTTTTCCCCAAGAAGCCAAACTCAAGAGCCCACTTGGCAGGTGTCATTTTGTAGGGCGCGTTTGGGCCTCCGATGGCAGCCAGGTTTGGAGGAGGGGGCAGCTTTGGTCTGGGAGAAATTCTTGTCCTTATGGAATTTTTGTTGGCAAAAGCCCAGGACGGTCCGAAGGCAAGTTAGGCAAGTTGGCTATGAAAGGAGGCACTTTTCCCCAAGAAGCCAAACTAAAGAACCCACAATGCAGATGTCATTTTGTAGGGCGCGTTTGGGCCTCCGATGGCAGCCAGGTTTGGAGGAGGGGGCAGCTTTGGTCTGGGAGAAATCCTCGTCCTTCTGGAATTTTTATAGGCAAAAGCCCAGGACGTGCCGCAGGCAAGTTGGCTTTGAAAGGAGGCACTTCCACCCAAGAAGCCAAACTCAAGAGCCCACTTGGCAGATGTCATTTTGTAGGGCGCGTTTGGGCCTCCGATGGCAGCCAGGTTTGGAGGAGGGGGCAGCTTTGGTCTGGGAGAAATCCTCGTCCTTATGGAATTTTTGTAGGCAAAAGCCCTGCATGGGCCGCAGGCAAGTTGGCTCCGAAAGGAGGCACTTTTCCCCAAGAAGCCAAACTCAAGAGCCCACTTGGCAGATGTCATTTTGTAGGGCGCGTTTGGGCCTCCGATGGCAGCCAGGTTTGGAGGAGGGGGCAGCTTTGGTCAGGGAGAAATCCTCGTCCTTATGGAATTTTTGTAGGCAAAAGCCCAGCACGGGCCGCAGGCTAGTTAGGCAAGTTGGCTCCGAAAGGAAGCACTTTTCCCCAAGAAGCCAAACTCAAGAGCCCACTTGGCAGGTGTCATTTTGTAGGGCGCGTTTGGGCCTCCGATGGCAGCCAGGTTTGGAGGAGGGGGCAGCTTTGGTCTGGGAGAATTCCTCGTCCTTATGGAATTTTTGTAGTCTAAAGCCCAGGACCGGCCGCAGGCAAGTTAGGCAAGTTGGCTTTGAAAGGAGGTACTTTTCCCAGGAAGCCAAACTCAAGATCCCACTTTGCAGGTGTCATTTTTTAGGGCGCATTTGGGCCTCCGATGGCAGCCAGGTTTGGAGGAGGGGGCAGCTTTGGTCTGGGAGAAATCCTCGTCCTTCTGGAATTTTTGTAGGCAAAAGCCCTGCATGGGCCGCAGGCAAGTTGACTCCGAAAGGAGGCACTTTTCCCCAGGAAGCCAAACTCAAGAACCCTCAATGCAGGTGCCATTTTGTGGGGCGCGTTTGGGCCTCCGATGGCAGCCAGGTTTGGAGGAGGGGGCAGCTTTGGTCTGGGAGAAATCCTCGTCCTTATGGAATTTTTGGAGGCAAAAGCCCAGGACGGGCCGCAGGCAAGTTAGGCAAGTTGGCTCTGAAAGGAGGCACTTTTCCCCAAGAAGCCAAACTCAAGAGCCCACTTGGCAGATGTCATTTTGTGGGGCGCGTTTGGGCCTCTGATGGCAGCCAGGTTTGGAGGAGGGGGCAGCTTTGTTCTGGGAGAAATCCTAGTCCTTATGGAATTTTTGTAGTCCAAAGCCCAGTACGGGCCGCAGGCTAGTTAGGCAAGTTGGCTTTGAAAGGAGGCACTTTTCCCCCAAGAAGCCAAACTCAAGGGCCCACTTGGCAGATGTCATTTTGTAGGGCGCGTTTGGGCCTCCGATGGCAGCCAGGTTTGGAGGAGGGGGCAGCTTTGGTCTGGGAGAAATCCTCGTCCTTATGGAATTTTTGTAGGCAAAAGCCCTGCATGGGCCGCAGGCAAGTTGACTCCGAAAGGAGGCACTTTTCCCCAGGAAGCCAAACTCAAGAACCCTCAAAGCAGGTGTCATTTTGTGGGGCGCGTTTGGGCCTCCGATGGCAGCCAGGTTAGGAGGAGGGGGCAGCTTTGGTCTGGGAGAAATTCTTGTCCTTATGGAATTTTTGGAGGCAAAAGCCCAGGACGGGCCGCAGGCAAGTTAGGCAAGTTGGCTATGAAAGGAGGCACTTTTCCCCAAGAAGCCAAACTCAAGAGCCCACTTGGCAGATGTCATTTTGTAGGGCGCGTTTGGGCCTCCGATGGCAGCCAGGTTTGGAGGAGGGGGCAGCTTTGGTCTGGGAGAAATTCTTGTCCTTATGGAATTTTTGTTGGCAAAAGCCCAGGACGGTCCGCAGGCAAGTTAGGCAAGTTGGCTATGAAAGGAGGCACTTTTCCCCAAGAAGCCAAACTCAAGAGCCCACTTGGCAGATGTCATTTTGTAGGGCGCGTTTGGGCCTCCGATGGCAGCCAGGTTTGGAGGAGGGGGCAGCTTTGGTCTGGGAGAAATCCTCGTCCTTCTATAATTTTTGTAGGCAAAAGCCCAGCACGGGCCGCAGGCTAGTTAGGCAAGTTGGCTCCGAAAGGAGGCACTTTTCCCCAAGAAGCCAAACTCAAGAGCCCACTTGGCAGGTGTCATTTTGTAGGGCGCGTTTGGGCCTCCGATGGCAGCCAGGTTTGGAGGAGGGGGCAGCTTTGGTCTGGGAGAAATCCTCGTCCTTATGGAATTTTTGGAGGCAAAAGCCCTGCATGGGCCGCCGGCAAGTTGACTCCGAAAGGGGGCACTTTTCCCCAAGAAGCCAAACTCAAGAGCCCGCTTGGCAGATGTGATTTTGTAGGGCGCGTTTGGGCCTCCGATGGCAGCCAGGTTTGGCGGAGGAGGCAGCTTTGGTCTGGGTGGAATCCTCGTCCTTATGGAATTTTTGGAGGCAAAAGTCCGAGACGGGATGCAGGCAAGTTGGTTTTGAAAGGAGTCACTTTTCCCCAAGAAGCCAAACTCAAGAGCCCACTTGGCAGATGTCATTTTGTAGGGCGCGTTTGGGCCTCCGATGGCAGCCAGGTTTGGAGGAGGGGGCAGCTTTGGTCTGGGAGAAATCCTCGTCCTTCTGGAATTTTTGGAGGCAAAAGCCCAGGACGGGCCGCAGGCAAGTTAGGCAAGTTGACTCGGAATGGAGGCACTTTTCCCCAAGAAGCCAAACTCAAGAGCCCACTTGGAAGGTGTCATTTTGTAGGGCGCGTTTGGGCCTCCGATGGCAGCCAGGTTTGGAGGAGGGGGCAGCTTTGGTCTGGGAGAAATCCTCGTCCTTATGGAATTTTTGTAGTCTAAAGCCCAGGACGGTCCGCAGGCAAGTTAGGCAAGTTGGCTATGAAAGGAGGCACTTTCCCCCAAGAAGCCAAACTCAAGAGCCCACTTGGCAGATGTCATTTTGTAGGGCACGTTTGGGCCTCCGATGGCAGCCAGGTTTGGAGGAGGGGGCAGCTTTGGTCTGGGAGAAATCCTCGTCCTTCTGGAATTTTTGTAGGCAAAAGCCCAGGACGGCCCGCAGGCAAGTTGGCTTTGAAAGGAGGCACTTCCACCCAAGAAGCCAAACTCAAGAGCCCACTTGGCAGATGTCATTTTGTAGGGCGCGTTTGGGCCTCCGATGGCAGCCAGGTTTGGAGGAGGGGGCAGCTTTGGTCTGGGAGAAATCCTCGTCCTTATGGAATTTTTGTAGGCAAAAGCCCTGCATGGGCCGCCGGCAAGTTGACTCCGAAAGGAGGCACTTTTCCCCAAGAAGCCAAACTCAAGAGCCCACTTGGCAGATGTCATTTTGTAGGGCGCGTTTGGGCCTCCGATGGCAGCCAGGTTTGGAGGAGGGGGCAGCTTTGGTCTGGGAGAAATCCTTGTCCTTATGGAATTTTTGTAGGCACAAGCCCAGGACGGGCCGCAGGCAAGTTAGGCAAGTTGGCTTTGAAAGGAGGCACTTTTCCCCAAGAAGCCAAACTCAAGAGCCCACTTGGCAGGTGTCATTTTGTAGGGCACGTTTGGGCCTCCGATGGCAGCCAGGTTTGGAGGAGGGGGCAGCTTTGGTCTGGGAGAAATCCTCGTCCTTATGGAATTTTTGTAGTCTAAAGCCCAGCACGGGCCGCAGGCTAGTTAGGCAAGTTGGCTTTGAAAGCAGGCACTTTTCTGCAAGAAGCCAAACTCAAGAGCCCACTTGGCAGATGTTATTTTGTAGGGCGCGTTTGGGCCTCCGATGGCAGCCAGGTTTGGAGGAGGGGGCAGCTTTGGTCTGGGAGAAATCCTCGTCCTTATGGAATTTTTGTAGGCAAAAGCCCTGCATGGGCCGCAGGCAAGTTGATTCCGAAAGGAGGCACTTTTCCCCAGGAAGCCAAACTCAAGAACCCACTTGGCAGATGTCATTTTGTGGGGCGCGTTTGGGCCTCCGATGGCAGCCAGGTTTGGAGGAGGGGGCAGCTTTGGTCTGGGAGAAATCCTCGTCCTTCTGGAATTTTTGTAGGCAAAATCCCAGGACGGGCCGCAGGCAAGTTAGGCAAGTTGGCTCCGAAAGGAGGCACTTTTCCCCAAGAAGCCAAACTCAAGAGCCCACTTGGCAGATGTCATTTTGTGGGGCGCGTTTGGGCCTCTGATGGCAGCCAGGTTTGGAGGAGGGGGCAGCTTTGGTCTGGGAGAAATCCTCGTCCTTATGGAATTTTCGTAGTCTAAAGCCCAGCACGGGCCGCAGGCTAGTTAGTCAAGTTGGCTTTGAAAGGAGGCACTTTCCCCAGGAAGCCAAACTCAAGAGCCCACTTGGCAGGTGTCATTTTGTAGGGCGCGTTTGGGCCTCCGATGTCAGCCAGGTTTGGAGGAGGGGGCAGCTTTGGTCTGGGAGAAATCCTCGTCCATATGGAATTTTTGTAGGCAAAAGCCCAGGACGGGCCGCAGGCAAGTTGGCTTTGAAAAGAGGCACTTCCACCCAAGAAGCCAAACTCAAGAGCCCACAATGCAGATGTCATTTTGTAGGGCACGTTTGGGCCTCCGATGGCAGCCAGGTTTGGAGGAGGGGGCAGCTTTGTTCTGGGAGAAATCCTCGTCCTTATGGAATTTTTGTAGGCAAAAGCCCTGCATGGGCCGCCGGCAAGTTGACTCCGAAAGGAGGCACTTTTCCCCAAGAAGCCAAACTCAAGAGCCCACTTGGCAGATGTCATTTTGTAGGGCGCGTTTGGGCCTCCGATGGCAGCCAGGTTTGGAGGAGGGGGCAGCATTGGTCTGGGAGGAATCCTTGTCCTTATGGAATTTTTGTAGCAAAAGTCCGGGACGGGAAGCAGGCAAGTTGGTTTTAAAAGAAGTCACTTTTCCCCAAGAAGCCAAACTCAAGAGCCCACTTGGCAGGTGTCATTTTGTAGGGCGCGTTTGGGCCTCCGATGGCAGCCAGGTTTGGAGGAGGGGGCAGCTTTGGTCTGGGAGAAATCCTCGTCCTTATGGAATTTTTGTACTCAAAAGCCCAGGATGGGCCGCAGGCTAGTTAGGCAAGTTGGCTTTGAAAGGAGGCACTTTTCCCCAAGAAGCCAAACTCAAGAGCCCACTTGGCAGATGTCATTTTGTAGGGCGTGTTTGGACCTCCGATGGCAGCCAGGTTTGGAGGAGGGGGCAGCTTTGGTCTGGGAGGAATCCTCGTCCTTATGGAATTTTTGTAGTCTAAAGCCCAGGACGGTCCGCAGGCAAGTGAGGCAAGTTGGCTATGAAAGGAGGCACTTTCCCCCAAGAAGCCAAACTCAAGAGCCCACTTGGCAGATGTCATTTTGTAGCGCACGTTTGGGCCTCCGATGGCAGCCAGGTTTGGAGGAGGGGGCAGCTTTGGTCTGGGAGAAATCCTCGTCCTTATGGAATTTTTGTAGGCAAAAGCCCAGGACGGCCCGCAGGCAAGTTGGCTTTGAAAGGAGGCACTTCCACCCAAGAAGCCAAACTCAAGAGCCCACTTGGCAGATGTCATTTTGTAGGGCGCGTTTGGGCCTCCGATGGCAGCCAGGTTTGGAGGAGGGGGCAGCTTTGGTCTGGGAGAAATCCTCGTCCTTATGGAATTTTTGTAGGCAAAAGCCCTGCATGGGCCGCCGGCAAGTTGACTCCGAAAGGAGGCACTTTTCCCCAAGAAGCCAAACTCAAGAGCCCACTTGGCAGATGTCATTTTGTAGGGCGCGTTTGGGCCTCCGATGGCAGCCAGGTTTGGAGGAGGGGGCAGCTTTGGTCTGGGAGAAATCCTCGTCCTTATGGAATTTTTGTAGGCACAAGCCCAGGACGGGCCGCAGGCAAGTTAGGCAAGTTGGCTTTGAAAGCAGGCACTTTTCCGCAAGAAGCCAAACTCAAGAGCCCACTTGGCAGATGTTATTTTGTAGGGCGCGTTTGGGCCTCCGATGGCAGCCAGGTTTGGAGGAGGGGGCAGCTTTGGTCTGGGAGAAATCCTCGTCCTTATGGAATTTTTGTAGGCAAAAGCCCTGCATGGGCCGCAGGCAAGTTGATTCCGAAAGGAGGCACTTTTCCCCAGGAAGCCAAACTCAAGAACCCACTTGGCAGATGTCATTTTGTGGGGCGCGTTTGGGCCTCCGATGGCAGCCAGGTTTGGAGGAGGGGGCAGCTTTGGTCTGGGAGAAATCCTCGTCCTTCTGGAATTTTTGTAGGCAAAATCCCAGGACGGGACGCAGGCAAGTTAGGCAAGTTGGCTCCGAAAGGAGGCACTTTTCCCCAAGAAGCCAAACTCAAGAGCCCACTTGGCAGATGTCATTTTGTGGGGCGCGTTTGGGCCTCTGATGGCAGCCAGGTTTGGAGGAGGGGGCAGCTTTGGTCTGGGAGAAATCCTCGTCCTTATGGAATTTTCGTAGTCTAAAGCCCAGCACGGGCCGCAGGCTAGTTAGTCAAGTTGGCTTTGAAAGGAGGCACTTTCCCCAGGAAGCCAAACTCAAGAGCCCACTTGGCAGGTGTCATTTTGTAGGGCGCGTTTGGGCCTCCGATGGCAGCCAGGTTTGGAGGAGGGGGCAGCTTTGGTCTGGGAGAAATCCTCGTCCATATGGAATTTTTGTAGGCAAAAGCCCAGGACGGGCCGCAGGCAAGTTGGCTTTGAAAGGAGGCACTTCCACCCAAGAAGCCAAACTCAAGAGCCCACAATGCAGATGTCATTTTGTAGGGCACGTTTGGGCCTCCGATGGCAGCCAGGTTTGGAGGAGGGGGCAGCTTTGTTCTGGGAGAAATCCTCGTCCTTATGGAATTTTTGTAGGCAAAAGCCCTGCATGGGCCGCCGGCAAGTTGACTCCGAAAGGAGGCACTTTTCCGCAAGAAGCCAAACTCAAGAGCCCACTTGGCAGATGTCATTTTGTAGGGCGCGTTTGGGCCTCCGATGGCAGCCAGGTTTGGAGGAGGGGGCAGCTTTGGTCTGGGAGGAATCCTTGTCCTTATGGAATTTTTGTAGCAAAAGTCCGGGACGGGAAGCAGGCAAGTTGGTTTTAAAAGAAGTCACTTTTCCCCAAGAAGCCAAACTCAAGAGCCCACTTGGCAGGTGTCATTTTGTAGGGCGCGTTTGGGCCTCCGATGGCAGCCAGGTTTGGAGGAGGGGGCAGCTTTGGTCTGGGAGAAATCCTCGTCCTTATGGAATTTTTGTACTCAAAAGCCCAGGATGGGCCGCAGGCTAGTTAGGCAAGTTGGCTTTGAAAGGAGGCACTTTTCCCCAAGAAGCCAAACTCAAGAGCCCACTTGGCAGATGTCATTTTGTAGGGCGTGTTAGGACCTCCGATGGCAGCCAGGTTTGGAGGAGGGGGCAGCTTTGGTCTGGGAGGAATCCTCGTCCTTATGGAATTTTTGTAGCAAAAGCCCGGGACGGGACGCAGGCAAGTTGGTTTTGAAAGGAGGCACTTTTCCCCAAGAAGCCAAACTCAAGAGCCCACTTGGCAGATGTCATTTTGTAGGGCGCGTTTGGGCCTCCGATGGCAGCCAGGTTTGGAGGAGGGGGCAGCTTTGGTCTGGGAGAAATTCTTGTCCTTATGGAATTTTTGTTGGCAAAAGCCCAGGACGGTCCGCAGGCAAGTTAGGCAAGTTGGCTATGAAAGGAGGCACTTTCCCCCAAGAAGCCAAACTCAAGAACCCACAATGCAGATGTCATTTTGTAGGGCGCGTTTGGGCCTCCGATGGCAGCCAGGTTTGGAGGAGGGGGCAGCTTTGGTCTGGGAGAAATCCTCGTCCTTATGGAATTTTTGTAGGCAAAAGCCCAGGACGTGCCGCAGGCAAGTTGGCTTTGAAAGGAGGCACTTCCACCCAAGAAGCCAAACTCAAGAGCCCACTTGGCAGATGTCATTTTTTAGGGCACGTTTGGGCCTCCGATGGCAGCCAGGTTTGGAGGAGGGGGCAGTTTTGGTCTGGGAGAAATCCTCGTCCTTATGGAATTTTTGTAGGCAAAAGCCCTGCATGGGCCGCCGGCAAGTTGACTCCGAAAGGAGGCACTTTTCCCCAAGAAGCCAAACTCAAGGGCCCACTTGGCAGGTGTCATTTTGTAGGGCACGTTTGGGCCTCCGATGGCAGCCAGGTTTGGAGGAGGGGGCAGCTTTGGTCTGGGAGAAATCCTCGTCCTTATGGAATTTTTGTAGGCTAAAGCCCAGCACGGGCCGCAGGCTAGTTAGGCAAGTTGGCTTTGAAATGAGGCACTTTCCCCCAAGAAGCCAACCTCAAGAGCCCACTTGGCAGATGTCATTTTGTAGGGCGCGTTTGGGCCTCCGATGGCAGCCAGGTTTGGAGGAGGGGGCAGCTTTGGTCTGGGAGAAATCCTCGTCCTTATGGAATTTTTGTAGGCAAAAGCCCTGCATGGGCCGCAGGCAAGTTGACTCCGAAAGGAGGCACTTTTCCCCAGGAAGCCAAACTCAAGAACCCTCAAAGCAGGTGTCATTTTGTGGGGCGCGTTTGGGCCGCCGATGGCAGCCAGGTTAGGAGGAGGGGGCAGCTTTGGTCTGGGAGAAATTCTTGTCCTTATGGAATTTTTGGAGGCAAAAGCCCAGGACGGGCCGCAGGCAAGTTAGGCAAGTTGGCTATGAAAGGAGGCACTTTTCCCCAAGAAGCCAAACTCAAGAGCCCACTTGGCAAATGTCATTTTGTAGGGCGCGTTTGGGCCTCCGATGGCAGCCAGGTTTGGAGGAGGGGGCAGCTTTGGTCTGGGAGAAATCCTCGTCCTTATGGAATTTTTGTACTCAAAAGCCCAGGATGGGCCGCAGGCTAGTTAGGCAAGTTGGCTTTGAAAGGAGGCACTTTTCCCCAAGAAGCCAAACTCAAGAGCCCACTTGGCAGATGTCATTTTGTAGGGCGTGTTAGGACCTCCGATGGCAGCCAGGTTTGGAGGAGGGGGCAGCTTTGGTCTGGGAGGAATCCTCGTCCTTATGGAATTTTTGTAGCAAAAGCCCGGGACGGGACGCAGGCAAGTTGGTTTTGAAAGGAGGCACTTTTCCCCAAGAAGCCAAACTCAAGAGCCCACTTGGCAGATGTCATTTTGTAGGGCACGTTTGGGCCTCCGATGGCAGCCAGGTTTGGAGGAGGGGGCAGCTTTGGTCTGGGAGAAATTCTTGTCCTTATGGAATTTTTGTTGGCAAAAGCCCAGGACGGTCCGCAGGCAAGTTAGGCAAGTTGGCTATGAAAGGAGGCACTTTCCCCCAAGAAGCCAAACTCAAGAACCCACAATGCAGATGTCATTTTGTAGGGCGCGTTTGGGCCTCCGATGGCAGCCAGGTTTGGAGGAGGGGGCAGCTTTGGTCTGGGAGAAATCCTCGTCCTTATGGAATTTTTGTAGGCAAAAGCCCAGGACGTGCCGCAGGCAAGTTGGCTTTGAAAGGAGGCACTTCCACCCAAGAAGCCAAACTCAAGAGCCCACTTGGCAGATGTCATTTTTTAGGGCACGTTTGGGCCTCCGATGGCAGCCAGGTTTGGAGGAGGGGGCAGTTTTGGTCTGGGAGAAATCCTCGTCCTTATGGAATTTTTGTAGGCAAAAGCCCTGCATGGGCCGCCGGCAAGTTGACTCCGAAAGGAGGCACTTTTCCCCAAGAAGCCAAACTCAAGGGCCCACTTGGCAGGTGTCATTTTGTAGGGCACGTTTGGGCCTCCGATGGCAGCCAGGTTTGGAGGAGGGGGCAGCTTTGGTCTGGGAGAAATCCTCGTCCTTATGGAATTTTTGTAGGCTAAAGCCCAGCACGGGCCGCAGGCTAGTTAGGCAAGTTGGCTTTGAAAGGAGGCACTTTCCCCCAAGAAGCCAAACTCAAGAGCCCACTTGGCAGATGTCATTTTGTAGGGCGCGTTTGGGCCTCCGATGGCAGCCAGGTTTGGAGGAGGGGGCAGCTTTGGTCTGGGAGAAATCCTCGTCCTTATGGAATTTTTGTAGGCAAAAGCCCTGCATGGGCCGCAGGCAAGTTGACTCCGAAAGGAGGCACTTTTCCCCAGGAAGCCAAACTCAAGAACCCTCAAAGCAGGTGTCATTTTGTGGGGCGCGTTTGGGCCGCCGATGGCAGCCAGGTTAGGAGGAGGGGGCAGCTTTGGTCTGGGAGAAATTCTTGTCCTTATGGAATTTTTCGAGGCAAAAGCCCAGGACGGGCCGCAGGCAAGTTAGGCAAGTTGGCTATGAAAGGAGGCACTTTTCCCCAAGAAGCCAAACTCAAGAGCCCACTTGGCAAATGTCATTTTGTAGGGCGCGTTTGGGCCTCCGATGGCAGCCAGGTTTGGAGGAGGGGGCAGCTTTGGTCTGGGAGAAATTCTTGTCCTTATGGAATTTTTGTTGGCAAAAGCCCAGGACGGTCCGCAGGCAAGTTAGGCAAGTTGGCTATGAAAGGAGGCACTTTTCCCCAAGAAGCCAAACTCAAGAGCCCACTTGGCAGATGTCATTTTGTAGGGCGCGTTTGGGCCTCCGATGGCAGCCAGGTTTGGAGGAGGGGGCAGCTTTGGTCTGGGAGAAATCCTCGTCCTTCTATAATTTTTGTAGGCAAAAGCCCAGCACGGGCCGCAGGCTAGTTAGGCAAGTTGGCTTTGAAAGGAGGCACTTTCCCCCAAGAAGCCAAACTCAAGAGCCCACTTGGCAGATGTCATTTTGTAGGGCGCGTTTGGGCCTCCGATGGCAGCCAGGTTTGGAGGAGGGGGCAGCTTTGGTCTGGGAGAAATCCTCGTCCTTATGGAATTTTTGTAGGCAAAAGCCCTGCATGGGCCGCAGGCAAGTTGACTCCGAAAGGAGGCACTTTTCCCCAGGAAGCCAAACTCAAGAACCCTCAAAGCAGGTGTCATTTTGTGGGGCGCGTTTGGGCCTCCGATGGCAGCCAGGTTAGGAGGAGGGGGCAGCTTTGGTCTGGGAGAAATTCTTGTCCTTATGGAATTTTTGGAGGCAAAAGCCCAGGACGGGCCGCAGGCAAGTTAGGCAAGTTGGCTATGAAAGGAGGCACTTTTCCCCAAGAAGCCAAACTCAAGAGCCCACTTGGCAAATGTCATTTTGTAGGGCGCGTTTGGGCCTCCGATGGCAGCCAGGTTTGGAGGAGGGGGCAGCTTTGGTCTGGGAGAAATTCTTGTCCTTATGGAATTTTTGTTGGCAAAAGCCCAGAACGGTCCGCAGGCAAGTTAGGCAAGTTGGCTATGAAAGGAGGCACTTTTCCCCAAGAAGCCAAACTCAAGAGCCCACTTGGCAGATGTCATTTTGTAGGGCGCGTTTGGGCCTCCGATGGCAGCCAGGTTTGGAGGAGGGGGCAGCTTTGGTCTGGGAGAAATCCTCGTCCTTCTATAATTTTTGTAGGCAAAAGCCCAGCACGGGCCGCAGGCTAGTTAGGCAAGTTGGCTCCGAAAGGAGGCACTTTTCCCCAAGAAGCCAAACTCAAGAGCCCACTTGGCAGGTGTCATTTTGTAGGGCGCGTTTGGGCCTCCGATGGCAGCCAGGTTTGGAGGAGGGGGCAGCTTTGGTCTGGGAGAAATCCTCGTCCTTATGGAATTTTTGTAGGCAAAAGCCCTGCATGGGCCGCCGGCAAGTTGACTCCGAAAGGGGGCACTTTTCCCCAAGAAGCCAAACTCAAGAGCCCACTTGGCAGATGTCATTTTGTAGGGCACGTTTGGGCCTCCGATGGCAGCCAGGTTTGGAGGAGGGGGCAGCTTTGGTCTGGGAGAAATCCTCGTCCTTATGGAATTTTTGTAGGCAAAAGCCCAGGACGGCCCGCAGGCAAGTTGGCTTTGAAAGGAGGCACTTCCACCCAAGAAGCCAAACTCAAGAGCCCACTTGGCAGATGTCATTTTGTAGGGCACGTTTGGGCCTCCGATGGCAGCCAGGTTTGGAGGAGGGGGCAGCTTTGGTCTGGGAGAAATCCTCGTCCTTATGGAATTTTTGTAGGCAAAAGCCCTGCATGGGCCGCCGGCAAGTTGACTCCGAAAGGAGGCACTTTTCCCCAAGAAGCCAAACTCAAGAGCCCACTTGGCAGATGTCATTTTGTAGGGCGCGTTTGGGCCTCCGATGGCAGCCAGGTTTGGAGGAGGGGGCAGCTTTGGTCTGGGAGAAATCCTTGTCCTTATGGAATTTTTGTAGGCACAAGCCCAGGACGGGCCGCAGGCAAGTTAGGCAAGTTGGCTTTGAAAGGAGGCACTTTTCCCCAAGAAGCCAAACTCAAGAGCCCACTTGGCAGGTGTCATTTTGTAGGGCACGTTTGGGCCTCCGATGGCAGCCAGGTTTGGAGGAGGGGGCAGCTTTGGTCTGGGAGAAATCCTCGTCCTTATGGAATTTTTGTAGTCTAAAGCCCAGCACGGGCCGCAGGCTAGTTAGGCAAGTTGGCTTTGAAAGCAGGCACTTTTCCGCAAGAAGCCAAACTCAAGAGCCCACTTGGCAGATGTTATTTTGTAGGGCGCGTTTGGGCCTCCGATGGCAGCCAGGTTTGGAGGAGGGGGCAGCTTTGGTCTGGGAGAAATCCTCGTCCTTATGGAATTTTTGTAGGCAAAAGCCCTGCATGGGCCGCAGGCAAGTTGATTCCGAAAGGAGGCACTTTTCCCCAGGAAGCCAAACTCAAGAACCCACTTGGCAGATGTCATTTTGTGGGGCGCGTTTGGGCCTCCGATGGCAGCCAGGTTTGGAGGAGGGGGCAGCTTTGGTCTGGGAGAAATCCTCGTCCTTCTGGAATTTTTGTAGGCAAAATCCCAGGACGGGCCGCAGGCAAGTTAGGCAAGTTGGCTCCGAAAGGAGGCACTTTTCCCCAAGAAGCCAAACTCAAGAGCCCACTTGGCAGATGTCATTTTGTGGGGCGCGTTTGGGCCTCTGATGGCAGCCAGGTTTGGAGGAGGGGGCAGCTTTGGTCTGGGAGAAATCCTCGTCCTTATGGAATTTTCGTAGTCTAAAGCCCAGCACGGGCCGCAGGCTAGTTAGTCAAGTTGGTTTTGAAAGGAGGCACTTTCCCCAGGAAGCCAAACTCAAGAGCCCACTTGGCAGGTGTCATTTTGTAGGGCGCGTTTGGGCCTCCGATGGCAGCCAGGTTTGGAGGAGGGGGCAGCTTTGGTCTGGGAGAAATCCTCGTCCATATGGAATTTTTGTAGGCAAAAGCCCAGGACGGGCCGCAGGCAAGTTGGCTTTGAAAGGAGGCACTTCCACCCAAGAAGCCAAACTCAAGAGCCCACTTGGCAGATGTCATTTTGTAGGGCGTGTTTGGACCTCCGATGGCAGCCAGGTTTGGAGGAGGGGGCAGCTTTGTTCTGGGAGAAATCCTCGTCCTTATGGAATTTTTGTAGGCAAAAGCCCTGCATGGGCCGCCGGCAAGTTGACTCCGAAAGGAGGCACTTTTCCCCAAGAAGCCAAACTCAAGAGCCCACTTGGCAGATGTCATTTTGTAGGGCGCGTTTGGGCCTCCGATGGCAGCCAGGTTTGGAGGAGGGGGCAGCTTTGGTCTGGGAGGAATCCTTGTCCTTATGGAATTTTTGTAGCAAAAGTCCGGGACGGGAAGCAGGCAAGTTGGTTTTAAAAGAAGTCACTTTTCCCCAAGAAGCCAAACTCAAGAGCCCACTTGGCAGGTGTCATTTTGTAGGGCGCGTTTGGGCCTCCGATGGCAGCCAGGTTTGGAGGAGGGGGCTGCTTTGGTCTGGGAGAAATCCTCGTCCTTATGGAATTTTTGTACTCAAAAGCCCAGGATGGGCCGCAGGCTAGTTCGGCAAGTTGGCTTTGAAAGGAGGCACTTTTCCCCAAGAAGCCAAACTCAAGAGCCCACTTGGCAGATGTCATTTTGTAGGGCGTGTTTGGACCTCCGATGGCAGCCAGGTTTGGAGGAGGGGGCAGCTTTGGTCTGGGAGGAATCCTCGTCCTTATGGAATTTTTGTAGCAAAAGCCCGGGACGGGACGCAGGCAAGTTAGGCAAGTTGGCTATGAAAGCAGGCACTTTTCCCCAAGAAGCCAAACTCAAGAACCCACAATGCAGATGTCATTTTGTAGGGCGCGTTTGGGCCTCCGATGGCAGCCAGGTTTGGAGGAGGGGGCAGCTTTGGTCTGGGAGAAATCCTCGTCCTTATGGAATTTTTGTAGGCAAAAGCCCAGGACGTGCCGCAGGCAAGTTGGCTTTGAAAGGAGGCACTTCCACCCAAGAAGCCAAACTCAAGAGCCCACTTGGCAGATGTCATTTTGTAGGGCGCGTTTGGGCCTCCGATGGCAGCCAGGTTTGGAGGAGGGGGCAGCTTTGGTCTGGGAGAAATCCTCGTCCTTCTGGAATTTTTGTAGGCAAAAGCCCTGCATGGGCCGCAGGCAAGTTGACTCCGAAAGGAGGCACTTTTCCCCAGGAAGCCAAACTCAAGAACCCTCAAAGCAGGTGTCATTTTGTGGGGCGCGTTTGGGCCTCCGATGGCAGCCAGGTTTGGAGGAGGGGGCAGCTTTGGTCTGGGAGAAATTCTTGTCCTTATGGAATTTTTGGAGTCAAAAGCCCAGGACGGGCCGCAGGCAAGTTAGGCAAGTTGGCTCCGAAAGGAGGCACTTTTCCCCAAGAAGCCAAACTCAAGAGCCCACCTGGCAGATGTCATTTTGTGGGGCGCGTTTGGGCCTCTGATGGCAGCGAGGTTTGGAGGAGGGGGCAGCTTTGGTCTGGGAGAAATCCTCGTCCTTATGGAATTTTTGGAGGCAAAAGCCCGGGACGGGACACAGGCTAGTTAGGCAAGTTGGCTTTGAAAGGAGGCACTTTCCCCCAAGAAGCCAAACTCAAGAGCCCACTTGGCAGATGTCATTTTGTAGGGCGCGTTTGGGCCTCCGATGGCAGCCAGGTTTGGAGGAGGGGGCAGCTTTGGTCTGGGAGAAATCCTCGTCCTTATGGAATTTTTGTAGGCAAAAGCCCAGGACGGGCCGCAGGCAAGTTGGCTTTGAAAGGAGGCACTTCCACCCAAGAAGCCAAACTCAAGAGCCCACTTGGCAGATGTCATTTTGTAGGGCGCGTTTGGGCCTCCGATGGCAGCCAGGTTTGGAGGAGGGGGCAGCTTTGGTCTGGGAGAAATCCTCGTCCTTATGGAATTTTTGTAGCCAAAAGCCCAGCATGGGCCGCAGGCAAGTTGACTCCGAAAGGAGGCACTTTTCCCCAGGAAGCCAAACTCAAGAGCCCACTTGGCAGATGTCATTTTGTAGGGCGTGTTTGGACCTCCGATGGCAGCCAGGTTTGGAGGAGGGGGCAGCTTTGGTCTGGGAGGAATCCTCGTCCTTATGGAATTTTTGTAGCAAAAGCCCGGGACGGGACGCAGGCAAGTTAGGCAAGTTGGCTATGAAAGGAGGCACTTTTCCCCAAGAAGCCAAACTAAAGAACCCACAATGCAGATGTCATTTTGTAGGGCGCGTTTGGGCCTCCGATGGCAGCCAGGTTTGGAGGAGGGGGCAGCTTTGGTCTGGGAGAAATCCTCGTCCTTATGGAATTTTTGTAGGCAAAAGCCCTGCATGGGCCGCAGGCAAGTTGGCTCCGAAAGGAGGCACTTTTCCCCAAGAAGCCAAACTCAAGAGCCCACTTGGCAGATGTCATTTTGTAGGGCGCGTTTGGGCCTCCGATGGCAGCCAGGTTTGGAGGAGGGGGCAGCTTTGGTCTGGGAGAAATTCTTGTCCTTATGGAATTTTTGTTGGCAAAAGCCCAGGACGGTCCGCAGGCAAGTTAGGCAAGTTGGCTATGAAAGGAGGCACTTTTCCCCAAGAAGCCAAACTCAAGAACCCACAATGCAGATGTCATTTTGTAGGGCGCGTTTGGGCCTCCGATGGCAGCCAGGTTTGGAGGAGGGGGCAGCTTTGGTCAGGGAGAAATCCTCGTCCTTATGGAATTTTTGTAGGCAAAAGCCCAGCACGGGCCGCAGGCTAGTTAGGCAAGTTGGCTCCGAAAGAAAGCACTTTTCCCCAAGAAGCCAAACTCAAGAGCCCACTTGGCAGGTGTCATTTTGTAGGGCGCATTTGGGCCTCCGATGGCAGCCAGGTTTGGAGGAGGGGGCAGCTTTGGTCTGGGAGAAATCCTCGTCCTTATGGAATTTTTGTAGTCTAAAGCCCAGGACCGGCCGCAGGCAAGTTAGGCAAGTTGGCTTTGAAAGGAGGTACTTTTCCCAGGAAGCCAAACTCAAGAGCCCACTTGGCAGGTGTCATTTTGTAGGGCGCATTTGGGCCTCCGATGGCAGCCAGGTTTGGAGGAGGGGGCAGCTTTGGTCTGGGAGAAATCCTCGTCCTTCTGGAATTTTTGTAGGCAAAAGCCCTGCATGGGCCGCAGGCAAGTTGACTCCGAAAGGAGGCACTTTTCCCCAGGAAGCCAAACTCAAGAACCCTCAATGCAGGTGCCATTTTGTGGGGCGCGTTTGGGCCTCCGATGGCAGCCAGGTTTGGAGGAGGGGGCAGCTTTGGTCTGGGAGAAATCCTCGTCCTTATGGAATTTTTGTAGGCAAAAGCCCAGGACGGGCCGCAGGCAAGTTAGGCAAGTTGGCTCTGAAAGGAGGCACTTTTCCCCAAGAAGCCAAACTCAAGAGCCCACTTGGCAGATGTCATTTTGTGGGGCGCGTTTGGGCCTCTGATGGCAGCCAGGTTTGGAGGAGGGGGCAGCTTTGTTCTGGGAGAAATCCTAGTCCTTATGGAATTTTTGTAGTCTAAAGCCCAGTACGGGCCGCAGGCTAGTTAGGCAAGTTGGCTTTGAAAGGAGGCACTTTTCCCCCAAGAAGCCAAACTCAAGGGCCCACTTGGCAGATGTCATTTTGTAAGGCGCGTTTGGGCCTCCGATGGCAGCCAGGTTTGGAGGAGGGGGCAGCTTTGGTCTGGGAGAAATCCTCGTCCTTATGGAATTTTTGTAGGCAAAAGCCCAGGACGGGCCGCAGGCAAGTTGGCTTTGAATGGAGGCACTTCCACCCAAGAAGCCAAACTCAAGAGCCCACAATGCAGATGTCATTTTGTAGGGCAAGTTTGGGCCTCCGATGGCAGCCAGGTTTGGAGGAGGGGGCAGCTTTGGTCTGGGAGGAATCCTCGTCCTTATGGAATTTTTGTAGCAAAAGCCCGGGACGGGAAGCAGGCAAGTTGGTTTTGAAAGGTGTCACTTTTCCCCAAGAAGCCAAACTCAAGAGCCCACTTGGCAGATGTCATTTTGTAGGGCGCGTTTGGGCCTCCGATGTCAGCCAGGTTTGGAGGAGGGGGCAGCTTTGGTCTGGGAGAAATCCTTGTCCTTATGGAATTTTTGTAGGCAAAAGCCCAGGACGGGCCGCAGGCAAGTTAGGCAAGTTGGCTTTGAAAGGAGGCACTTTTCCCCAAGAAGCCAAACTCAAGAGCCCACTTGGCAGGTGTCATTTTGTAGGGCACGTTTGGGCCCCCGATGGCAGCCAGGTTTGGAGGAGGGGGCAGCTTTGGTCTGGGAGAAATCCTCGTCCTTCTGGAATTTTTGTAGTCTAAAGCCCAGCACGGGCCACAGGCTAGTTAGGCAAGTTGGCTTTGAAAGCAGGCACTTTTCCGCAAGAAGCCAAACTCAAGAGCCCACTTGGCAGATGTCATTTTGTAGGGCGCGTTTGGGCCTCCGATGGCAGCCAGGTTTGGAGGAGGGGGCAGCTTTGGTCTGGGAGAAATCCTCGTCCTTCTGGAATTTTTGTAGGCAAAAGCCCTGCATGGGTCGCAGGCAAGTTGACTCCGAAAGGAGGCACTTTTCCCCAGGAAGCCAAACTCAAGAACCCTCAAAGCAGGTGTCATTTTGTGGGGCGCGTTTGGGCCTCCGATGGCAGTCAGGTTTGGAGGAGGGGGCAGCTTTGGTCTGGGAGAAATCCTCGTCCTTATGGAATTTTTGTAGGCAAAAGCCCAGGACGGGCCGCAGGCAAGTTAGGCAAGTTGGCTCCGAAAGGAGGCACTTTTCCCCAAGAAGCCAAACTCAAGAACCCACAATGCAGATGTCATTTTGTGGGGCGCGTTTGGGCCTCTGATGGCAGCCAGGTTTGGAGGAGGGGGCAGCTTTGGTCTGGGAGAAATCCTCGTCCTTATGGAATTTTTGTAGGCAAAAGCCCAGGACGGGCCGCAGGCAAGTTGGCTTTGAAAGGAGGCACTTCCACCCAAGAAGCCAAACTCAAGAGCCCACTTGGCAGATGTCATTTTGTAGGGCGCGTTTGGGCCTCCGATGGCAGCCAGGTTTGGAGGAGGGGGCAGCTTTGGTCTGGGAGAAATCCTCGTCCTTATGGAATTTTTGTAGGCAAAACCCTGCATGGGCCGCAGGCAAGTTGACTCCGAAAGGAGGCACTTTTCCCCAAGAAGCCAAACTCAAGAGCCCACTTGGCGGATGTCATTTTGTAGGGCGTGTTTGGGCCTCTGATGGCAGCCAGGTTTGGAGGAGGGGGCAGCTTTGGTCTGGGAGAAATCCTCGTCCTTATGGAATTTTTGTAGGCAAAAGCCCAGCACGGGCCGCAGGCTAGTTAGGCAAGTTGGCTCCGAAAGGAGGCACTTTTCCCCAAGAAGCCAAACTCAAGAGCCCACTTGGCAGATGTCATTTTGTAGGGCGCGTTTGGGCCTCCGATGGCAGCCAGGTTTGGAGGAGGGGGCAGCTTTGGTCTGGGAGAAATCCTCGTCCTTATGGAATTTTTGTAGGCAAAAGCCCAGGACGGGCCGCAGGCAAGTTGGCTTTGAAAGGAGGCACTTCCACCCAAGAAGCCAAACTCAAGAGCCCACTTGGCAGATGTCATTTTTTAGGGCACGTTTGGGCCTCCGATGGCAGCCAGGTTTGGAGGAGGGGGCAGCTTTGGTCTGGGAGAAATCCTCGTCCTTATGGAATTTTTGTAGGCAAAAGCCCTGCATGGGCCGCCGGCAAGTTGACTCCGAAAGGAGGCACTTTTCCCCAAGAAGCCAAACTCAAGAGCCCACTTGGCAGATGTCATTTTGTAGGGCGCGTTTGGGCCTCCGATGGCAGCCAGGTTTGGAGGAGGGGGCAGCTTTGGTCTGGGAGGAATCCTCGTCCTTATGGAATTTTTGTAGCAAATGTCCTGTACGGGAAGCAGGCAAGTTTGTTTTTAAAGGAGTCACTTTTCCCCAAGAAGCCAAACTCAAGAGCCTACTAGGCAGGTGTCATTTTGTAGGGCGCGTTTGGGCCTCCGATGTCAGCCAGGTTTGGAGGAGGTGGCAGCTTTGGTCTGGGAGAAATCCTTGTCCTTTTGGTATTTTTGTAGGCAAAAGCCCTGCATGGGCCGCAGGCAAGTTAGGCAAGTTGGCTTTGAAAGGAGGCACTTTTCCCCAAGAAGCCAAAGTCAAGAGCCCACTTGGCAGGTGTCATTTTGTAGGGCACGTTTGGGCCTCCGATGGCAGCCAGGTTTGGAGGAGGGGGCAGCTTTGGTCTGGGAGAAATCCTCGTCCTTATGGAATTTTTGTAGGCTAAAGCCCAGCACGGGCCGCAGGCTAGTTAGGCAAGTTGGCTTTGAAAGGAGGCACTTTCCCCCAAGAAGCCAAACTCAAGAGCCTGCTTGGCAGATGTCATTTTGTAGGGCGCGTTTGGGCCTCCGATGGCAGCCAGGTTTGGAGGAGGGGGCAGCTTTGGTCTGGGAGAAATCCTCGTCCTTATGGAATTTTTGTAGGCAAAAGCCCTGCATGGGCCGCAGGCAAGTTGACTCCGAAAGGAGGCACTTTTCCCCAGGAAGCCAAACTCAAGAACCCTCAAAGCAGGTGTCATTTTGTGGGGCGGGTTTGGGCCTCCGATGGCAGCCAGGTTAGGAGGATGGGGCAGCTTTGGTCTGGGAGAAATTCTTGTCCTTATGGAATTTTTGGAGGCAAAAGCCCAGGACGGGCCGCAGGCAAGTTAGGCAAGTTGGCTATGAAAGGAGGCACTTTTCCCCAAGAAGCCAAACTCAAGAGCCCACTTGGCAAATGTCATTTTGTAGGGCGCGTTTGGGCCTCCGATGGCAGCCAGGTTTGGAGGAGGGGGCAGCTTTGGTCTGGGAGAAATTCTTGTCCTTATGGAATTTTTGTTGGCAAAAGCCCAGGACGGTCCGCAGGCAAGTTAGGCAAGTTGGCTATGAAAGGAGGCACTTTTCCCCAAGAAGCCAAACTCAAGAGCCCACTTGGCAGATGTCATTTTGTAGGGCGCGTTTGGGCCTCCGATGGCAGCCAGGTTTGGAGGAGGGGGCAGCTTTGGTCTGGGAGAAATCCTCGTCCTTCTATAATTTTTGTAGGCAAAAGCCCAGCACGGGCCGCAGGCTAGTTAGGCAAGTTGGCTCCGAAAGGAGGCACTTTTCCCCAAGAAGCCAAACTCAAGAGCCCACTTGGCAGGTGTCATTTTGTAGGGCGCGTTTGGGCCTCCGATGGCAGCCAGGTTTGGAGGAGGGGGCAGCTTTGGTCTGGGAGAAATTCTCGTCCTTCTGGAATTTTTGTTGGCAAAAGCCCAGGACGGTCCGCAGGCAAGTTAGGCAAGTTGGCTATGAAAGGAGGCACTTTTCCCCAAGAAGCCAAACTCAAGAACCCACAATGCAGATGTCATTTTGTAGGGCGCGTTTCGGCCTCCGATGGCAGCCAGGTTTGGAGGAGGGGGCAGCTTTGGTCTGGGAGAAATCCTCGTCCTTATGGAATTTTTGTAGGCAAAAGCCCAGGACGTGCCGCAGGCAAGTTGGCTTAGAAAGGAGGCACTTCCACCCAAGAAGCCAAACTCAAGAGCCCACTTGGCAGATGTCATTTTGTAGGGCGCGTTTGGGCCTCCGATGGCAGCCAGGTTTGGAGGAGGGGGCAGCTTTGGTCTGGGAGGAATCCTCGTCCTTCTGGAATTTTTGTAGGCAAAAGCCCTGCATGGGCCGCAGGCAAGTTTACTCCGAAAGGAGGCACTTTTCCCCAGGAAGCCAAACTCAAGAACCCTCAAAGCAGGTGTCATTTTGTGGGGCGCGTTTGGGCCTCCGATGGCAGCCAGGTTTGGAGGAGGGGGCAGCTTTGGTCTGGGAGAAATTCTTGTCCTTATGGAATTTTTGGAGGCAAAAGCCCAGGACGGGCCGCAGGCAAGTTAGGCAAGTTGGCTCCGAAAGGAGGCACTTTTCCCCAAGAAGCCAAACTCAAGAGCCCACTTGGCAGATGTCATTTTGTGGGGCGCATTTGGGCCTCTGATGGCAGCCAGGTTTGGAGGAGGGGGCAGCTTTGGTCTGGGAGAAATCCTCGTCCTTCTGGAATTTTTGTAGTCTAAAGCCCAGCACGGGCCGCCGGCTAGTTAGGCAAGTTGGCTTTGAAAGGAGGCACTTTCCCCCAAGAAGCCAAACTCAAGAGCCCACTTGGCAGATGTCATTTTGTAGGGCGCGTTTGGGCCTCCGATGGCAGCCAGGTTTGGAGGAGGGGGCAGCTTTGGTCTGGGAGAAATCCTCGTCCTTCTGGAATTTTTGTAGGCAAAAGCCCAGGACGGGCCGCAGGCAAGTTGGCTTTGAAAGGAGGCACTTCCACCCAAGAAGCCAAACTCAAGAGCCCACTTGGCAGATGTCATTTTGTAGGGCACGTTTGGGCCTCCGATGGCAGCCAGGTTTGGAGGAGGGGGCAGCTTTGGTCTGGGAGAAATCCTCGTCCTTCTGGAATTTTTGTAGGCAAAAGCCCTGCATGGGCCGCAGGCAAGTTGACTCCGAAAGGAGGCACTTTTCCCCAGGAAGCCAAACTCAAGAGCCCACTTGGCAGATGTCATTTTGTAGGGCGTGTTTGGACCTCCGATGGCAGCCAGGTTTGGAGGAGGGGGCAGCTTTGGTCTGGGAGGAATCCTCGTCCTTATGGAATTTTTGTAGCAAAAGCCCGGGCCGGAACGCAGGCAAGTTGGTTTTGAAAGGAGGCACTTTTCCCCAAGAAGCCAAACTCAAGAGCCCACTTGGCAGGCGTCATTTTGTAGGGCGCGTTTGGGCCTCCGATGGCAGCCAGGTTTGGAGGAGGGGGCAGCTTTGGTCTGGGAGAAATTCTTGTCCTTATGGAATTTTTGTTGGCAAAAGCCCAGAACTGTCCGCAGGCAAGTTAGGCAAGTTGGCTTTGAAAGGAGGCACTTTTCCCCAAGAAGCCAAACTCAAGAACCCACAATGCAGATGTCATTTTGTAGGGCGCGTTTGGGCCTCCGATGGCAGCCAGGTTTGGAGGAGGGGGCAGCTTTGGTCTGGGAGAAATCCTCGTCCTTATGGAATTTTTGTAGGCAAAAGCCCAGCACGGGCCGCAGGCAAGTTGGCTCCGAAAGGAGGCACTTTTCCCCAAGAAGCCAAACTCAAGAGCCCACTTGGAAGGTGCCATTTTGTGGGGCGCGTTTGGGCCTCCGATGGCAGCCAGGTTTGGAGGAGGGGGCAGCTTTGGTCTGGGAGAAATCCTCGTCCTTCTGGAATTTTTGTAGGCAAAAGCCCTGCATGGGCCGCAGGCAAGTTGACCCCGAAAGGAGGCACTTTTCCCCAAGAAGCCAAACTCAAGAACCCTCAATGAAAGTGCCATTTTGTGGGGCGCGTTTGGGCCTCCGATGGCAGCCAGGTTTGGAGGAGGGGGCAGCTTTGGTCTGGGAGAAATCCTCGTCCTTATGGAATTTTTGGAGGCAAAAGCCCAGGACGGGCCGCAGGCAAGTTGGCTTTGAAAGGAGGCACTTTTCCGCAAGAAGCCAAACTCAAGAGCCCACTTGGCAGATGTCATTTTGTAGGGCGCGTTTGGGCCTCCGATGGCAGCCAGGTTTGGAGGAGGGGGCAGCTTTGGTCTGGGAGAAATCCTCGTCCTTATGGAATTTTTGGAGGCAAAAGCCCAGGACGCGCCGCCGGCAAGTTGACTCCGAAAGGAGGCACTTTTCCCCAAGAAGCCAAACTCAAGAGCCCACTTGGCAGATGTCATTTTGTAGGGCGCGTTTGGGCCTCCGATGGCAGCCAGGTTTGGAGGAGGGGGCAGCTTTGGTCTGGGAGGAATCCTCGTCCTTATGGAATTTTTGTAGCAAAAGTCCGGGACGGGAAGCAGGCAAGTTGGTTTTTAAAGGAGTCACTTTTCCCCAAGAAGCCAAACTCAAGAGCCCACTTGGCAGATGTCATTTTGTAGGGCGCGTTTGGGCCTCCGATGTCAGCCAGGTTTGGAGGAGGGGGCAGCTTTGGTCTGGGAGAAATCCTTGTCCTTATGGAATTTTTATAGGCAAAAGCCCAGGACGGGCCGCAGGCAAGTTAGGCAAGTTTGCTTTGAAAGGAGGCACTTTTCCCCAAGAAGCCAAACTCAAGAGCCCACTTGGCAGGTGTCATTTTGTAGGGCACATTTGGGCCCCCGATGGCAACCAGGTTTGGAGGAGGGGGCAGCTTTGGTCTGGGAGAAATCCTCGTCCTTCTGGAATTTTTGTAGTCTAAAGCCCAGCACGGGCCGCAGGCTAGTTAGGCAAGTTGGCTTTGAAAGCAGGCACTTTTCCGCAAGAAGCCAAACTCAAGAGCCCACTTGGCAGATGTCATTTTGTAGGGCGCGTTTGGGCCTCCGATGGCAGCCAGGTTTGGAGGAGGGGGCAGCTTTGGTCTGGGAGAAATCCTCGTCCTTATGGAATTTTTGTAGTCTAAAGCCCAGCACGGGCCGCAGGCTAGTTAGGCAAGTTGGCTTTGAAAGGAGGCACTTTCCCCAAGAAGCCAAACTCAAGAGCCCACTTGGCAGATGTCATTTTGTAGGGCGCGTTTGGGCCTCCGATGGCAGCCAGGTTTGGAGGAGGGGGCAGCTTTGGTCTGGGAGAAATCCTCGTCCTTATGGAATTTTTTTAGGCAAAAGCCCTGCATGGGCCGCAGGCAAGTTGACTCCGAAAGGAGGCACTTTTCCCCAGGAAGCCAAACTCAAGAACCCTCAAAGCAGGTGTCATTTTGTGGGGCGCGTTAGGGCATCCGATGGCAGCCAGGTTTGGAGGAGGGGGCAGCTTTGGTCTGGGAGAAATCCTCGTCCTTATGGAATTTTTGGAGGCAAAAGCCCAGGACGGGACGCAGGCAAGTTAGGCAAGTTGGCTATGAAAGGAGGCACTTTTCCGCAAGAAGCCAAACTCAAGAACCCACAATGCAGATGTCATTTTGTGGGGCGCGTTTGGGCCTCTGATGGCAGCCAGGTTTGGAGGAGGGGGCAGCTTTGGTCTGGGAGGAATCCTCGTCCTTATGGAATTTTTGTAGCAAAAGTCCGAGACGGGATGCAGGCAAGTGGGTTTTGAAAGGAGTCACTTTTCCCCAAGAAGCCAAACTCAAGAGCCCACTTGGCAGGTGTCATTTTGTAGGGCGTGTTTGGGCCTCCGATGGCAGCCAGGTTTGGAGGAGGGGGCAGCTTTGGTCTGGGAGAAATTCTTGTCCTTATGGAATTTTTGTTGGCAAAAGCCCAGTGCTGTCCGCAGGCAAGTTAGGCAAGTTGGCTATGAAAGGAGGCACTTTTCCCCAAGAAGCCAAACTCAAGAACCCACAATGCAGATGTCATTTTGTAGGGCGCGTTTGGGCCTCCGATGGCAGCCAGGTTTGGAGGAGGGGGCAGCTTTGGTCTGGGAGAAATCCTCGTCCTTATGGAATTTTTGTAGGCAAAAGCCCAGGACGGGCCGCAGGCAAGTTGGCTTTGAAAGGAGGCACTTCCACCCAAGAAGCCAAACTCAAGAGTCCACTTGGCAGATGTCATTTTGTAGGGCACGTTTGGGCCTCCGATGGCAGCCAGGTTTGGAGGAGGGGGCAGCTTTGGTCTGGGAGAAATCCTCGTCCTTATGGAATTTTTGTAGGCAAAAGCCCTGCATGGGCCGCCGGCAAGTTGACTCCGAAAGGAGGCACTTTTCCCCAAGAAGCCAAACTCAAGAGCCCACTTGGCAGATGTCATTTTGTAGGGCGCGTTTGGGCCTCCGATGGCAGCCAGGTTTGGAGGAGGGGGCAGCTTTGGTCTGGGAGGAATCCTCGTCCTTATGGAATTTTTGTAGCAAAAGTCCGAGACGGGAAGCAGGGAAGTTGGTTTTTAAAGGAGTCACTTTTCCCCAAGAAGCCAAACTCAAGAGCCCACTTGGCAGATGTCATTTTGTAGGGCGCGTTTGGGCCTCCGATGTCAGCCAGGTTTGGAGGAGGGGGCAGCTTTGGTCTGGGAGAAATCCTTGTCCTTATGGAATTTTTGTAGGCAAAAGCCCAGCACGGGCCGCAGGCAAGTTAGGCAAGTTGGCTTTGAAAGGAGGCACTTTTCCCCAAGAAGCCAAACTCAAGAGCCCACTTGGCAGGTGTCATTTTGTAGGGCACGTTTGGGCCCCCGATGGCAGCCAGGTTTGGAGGAGGGGGCAGCTTTGGTCTGGGAGAAATCCTCGTCCTTCTGGAATTTTTGTAGTCTAAAGCCCAGCACGGGCCGCAGGCTAGTTAGGCAAGTTGGCTTTGAAAGCAGGCACTTTTCCGCAAGAAGCCAAACTCAAGAGCCCACTTGGCAGATGTCATTTTGTAGGGCGCGTTTGGGCCTCCGATGGCAGCCAGGTTTGGAGGAGGGGGCAGCTTTGGTCTGGGAGAAATCCTCGTCCTTATGGAATTTTTGTAGGCAAAAGCCCTGCACGGGCCGCAGGCTAGTTAGGCAAGTTGGCTTTGAAAGGAGGCACTTTCCCCCAAGAAGCCAAACTCAAGAGCCCACTTGGCAGATGTCATTTTGTAGGGCGCGTTTGGGCCTCCGATGGCAGCCAGGTTTGGAGGAGGGGGCAGCTTTGGTCTGGGAGAAATCCTCGTCCTTATGGAATTTTTGTAGGCAAAACCCCTGCATGGGCCGCAGGCAAGTTGACTCCGAAAGGAGGCACTTTTCCCCAGGAAGCCAAACTCAAGAACCCTCAAAGCATGTGTCATTTTGTGGGGCGCGTTTGGGCCTCCGATGGCAGTCAGGTTTGGAGGAGGGGGCAGCTTTGGTCTGGGAGAAATCCTCGTCCTTATGGAATTTTTGGAGGCAAAAGCCCAGGACGGGCCGCAGGCAAGTTAGGCAAGTTGGCTCCGAAAGGAGGCACTTTTCCCCAAGAAGCCAAACTCAAGAACCCACAATGCAGATGTCATTTTGTGGGGCGCGTTTGGGCCTCTGATGGCAGCCAGGTTTGGAGGAGGGGGCAGCTTTGGTCTGGGAGAAATCCTCGTCCTTCTGGAATTTTTGTAGTCTAAAGCCCAGCACGGGCCGCCGGCTAGTTAGGCAAGTTGGCTTTGAAAGGAGGCACTTTCCCCCAAGAAGCCAAACTCAAGAGCCCACTTGGCAGATGTCATTTTGTAGGGCGCGTTTGGGCCTCCGATGGCAGCCAGGTTTGGAGGAGGGGGCAGCTTTGGTCTGGGAGAAATCCTCGTCCTTATGGAATTTTTGTAGTCTAAAGCCCAGCACGGGCCGCAGGCTAGTTAGGCAAGTTGGCTTTGAAAGGAGGCACTTTCCCCCAAGAAGCCAGACTCAAGAGCCCACTTGGCAGATGTCATTTTGTAGGGCGCGTTTGGGCCTCCGATGGCAGCCAGGTTTGGAGGAGGGGGCAGCTTTGGTCTGGGAGAAATCCTCGTCCTTATGGAATTTTTGTAGGCAAAAGCCCAGGACTGGCCGCAGGCAAGTTGGCTTTGAAAGGAGGCACTTCCACCCAAGAAGCCAAACTCAAGAGCCCACTTGGCAGATGTCATTTTGTAGGGCGCGTTTGGGCCTCCGATGGCAGCCAGGTTTGGAGGAGGGGGCAGCTTTGGTCTGGGAGAAATCCTCGGCCTTATGGAATTTTTGTAGGCAAAAGCCCTGCATGGGCCGCCGGCAAGTTGACTCCGAAAGGGGGCACTTTTCCCCAAGAAGCCAAACTCAAGAGCCCGCTTGGCAGATGTCATTTTGTAGGGCGCGTTTGGACCTCCGATGGCAGCCAGGTTTGGAGGAGGGGGCAGCTTTGGTCTGGGAGAAATCCTCGTCCTTATGGAATTTTTGTAGCAAAAGTCCGAGACGGGATGCAGGCAAGTTGGTTTTGAAAGGAGTCACTTTTCCCCAAGAAGCCAAACTCAAGAGCCCACTTGGCAGGTGTCATTTTGTAGGGCGCGTTTGGGCCTCCGATGGCAGCCAGGTTTGGAGGAGGGGGCAGCTTTGGTCTGGGAGAAATTCTTGTCCTTATGGAATTTTTGTTGGCAAAAGCCCAGGACTGTCCGCAGGCAAGTTAGGCAAGTTGGCTATGAAAGGAGGCACTTTTCCCCAAGAAGCCAAACTCAAGAACCCACAATGCAGATGTCATTTTGTAGGGCGCGTTTGGGCCGCCGATGGCAGCCAGGTTTGGAGGAGGGGGCAGCTTTGGTCTGGGAGAAATCCTCGTCCTTCTGGAATTTTTATAGGCAAAAGCCCAGGACGTGCCGCAGGCAAGTTGGCTTTGAAAGGAGGCACTTCCACCCAAGAAGCCAAACTCAAGAGCCCACTTGGCAGATGTCATTTTGTAGGGCGCGTTTGGGCCTCCGATGGCAGCCAGGTTTGGAGGAGGGGGCAGCTTTGGTCTGGGAGAAATCCTCGTCCTTCTGGAATTTTTGTAGGCAAAAGCCCTGCATGGGCCGCAGGCAAGTTGGCTCCGAAAGGAGGCACTTTTCCCCAAGAAGCCAAACTCAAGAGCCCGCTTGGCAGATGTCATTTTGTAGGGCGCGTTTGGACCTCCGATGGCAGCCAGGTTTGGAGGAGGGGGCAGCTTTGGTCTGGGAGGAATCCTCGTCCTTATGGAATTTTTGTAGCAAAAGTCCGAGACGGGATGCAGGCAAGTTGGTTTTGAAAGGAGTCACTTTTCCCCAAGAAGCCAAACTCAAGAGCCCACTTGGCAGGTGTCATTTTGTAGGGCGCGTTTGGGCCTCCGATGGCAGCCAGGTTTGGAGGAGGGGGCAGCTTTGGTCTGGGAGAAATTCTTGTCCTTATGGAATTTTTGTTGGCAAAAGCCCAGGACTGTCCGCAGGCAAGTTAGGCAAGTTGGCTATGAAAGGAGGCACTTTTCCCCAAGAAGCCAAACTCAAGAACCCACAATGCAGATGTCATTTTGTAGGGCGCGTTTGGGCCGCCGATGGCAGCCAGGTTTGGAGGAGGGGGCAGCTTTGGTCTGGGAGAAATCCTCGTCCTTCTGGAATTTTTATAGGCAAAAGCCCAGGACGTGCCGCAGGCAAGTTGGCTTTGAAAGGAGGCACTTCCACCCAAGAAGCCAAACTCAAGAGCCCACTTGGCAGATGTCATTTTGTAGGGCGCGTTTGGGCCTCCGATGGCAGCCAGGTTTGGAGGAGGGGGCAGCTTTGGTCTGGGAGAAATCCTCGTCCTTCTGGAATTTTTGTAGGCAAAAGCCCAGGACGGGCCGCAGGCAAGTTGGCTCCGAAAGGAGGCACTTTTCCCCAAGAAGCCAAACTCAAGAGCCCAATTGGCAGGTGTCATTTTGTAGGGCGCGTTTGGGCCTCCGATGGCAGCCAGGTTTGGAGGAGGGGGCAGCTTTGGTCTGGGAGAAATTCTTGTCCTTATGGAATTTTTGTTGGCAAAAGCCCAGGGCGGTCCGCAGGCAAGTTGACTCCGAAAGGGGGCACTTTTCCCCAAGAAGCCAAACTCAAGAGCCCGCTTGGCAGATGTCATTTTGTAGGGCGCGTTTGGGCCTCCGATGGCAGCCAGGTTTGGCGGAGGGGGCAGCTTTGGTCTGGGAGAAATCCTCGTCCTTATGGAATTTTTGTAGGCAAAAGCCCTGCATGGGCCGCCGGCAAGTTGACTCCGAAAGGGGGCACTTTTCCCCAAGAAGCCAAACTCAAGAGCCCGCTTGGCAGATGTCATTTTGTAGGGCGCGTTTGGGCCTTCGATGGCAGCCAGGTTTGGCGGAGGGGGCAGCTTTGGTCTGGGAGGAATCCTCGTCCTTATGGAATTTTTGTAGCAAAAGTCCGAGACGGGATGCAGGCAAGTTGGTTTTGAAAGGAGTCACTTTTCCCCAAGAAGCCAAACTCAAGAGCCCACTTGGCAGGTGTCATTTTGTAGGGCGTGTTTGGGCCTCCGATGGCAGCCAGGTTTGGAGGAGGGGGCAGCTTTGGTCTGGGAGAAATTCTTGTCCTTATGGAATTTTTGTTGGCAAAAGCCCAGGACTGTCCGCAGGCAAGTTAGGCAAGTTGGCTATGAAAGGAGGCACTTTTCCCCAAGAAGCCAAACTCAAGAACCCACAATGCAGATGTCATTTTGTAGGGCGCGTTTGGGCCTCCGATGGCAGCCAGGTTTGGAGGAGGGGGCAGCTTTGGTCTGGGAGAAATCCTCGTCCTTATGGAATTTTTGTAGGCAAAAGCCCTGCATGGGCCGCAGGCAAGTTGGCTCCGAAAGGAGGCACTTTTCCCCAAGAAGCCAAACTCAAGAGCCCACTTGGCAGGTGTCATTTTGTAGGGCGCGTTTGGGCCTCCGATGGCAGCCAGGTTTGGAGGAGGGGGCAGCTTTGGTCTGGGAGAAATTCTTGTCCTTATGGAATTTTTCGAGGCAAAAGCCCAGGACGGGCCGCAGGCAAGTTAGGCAAGTTGGCTTTGAAAGGAGGTACTTTTCCCAGGAAGCCAAACTCAAGAACCCTCAATGCAAGTGCCATTTTGTGGGGCGCGTTTGGGCCTCCGATGGCAGCCAGGTTTGGAGGAGGGGCCAGCTTTGGTCTGGGAGAAATCCTCGTCCTTATGGAATTTTTGGAGGCAAAAGCCCAGGACGGGCCGCAGGCAAGTTAGGCAAGTTGGCTCTGAAAGGAGGCACTTTTCCCCAAGAAGCCGAACTCAAGAGCCCACTTGGCAGATGTCATTTTGTGGGGCGCGTTTGGGCCTCTGATGGCAGCCAGGTTTGGAGGAGGGGGCAGCTTTGTTCTGGGAGAAATCCTCGTCCTTATGGAATTTTTGTAGTCTAAAGCCCAGCACGGGCCGCAGGCTAGTTAGGCAAGTTGGCTTTGAAAGGAGGCACTTTTCCCCCAAGAAGCCAAACTCAAGGGCCCACTTGGCAGATGTCATTTTGTAGGGCGCGTTTGGGCCTCCGATGGCAGCCAGGTTTGGAGGAGGGGGCAGCTTTGGTCTGGGAGAAATCCTCGTCCTTATGGAATTTTTGTAGGCAAAAGCCCAGGACGGGCCGCAGGCAAGTTGGCTTTGAAAGGAGGCACTTCCACCCAAGAAGCCAAACTCAAGAGTCCACTTGGCAGATGTCATTTTGTAGGGCACGTTTGGGCCTCCGATGGCAGCCAGGTTTGGAGGAGGGGGCAGCTTTGGTCTGGGAGAAATCCTCGTCCTTATGGAATTTTTGTAGGCAAAAGCCCTGCATGGGCCGCCGGCAAGTTGACTCCGAAAGGAGGCACTTTTCCCCAAGAAGCCAAACTCAAGAGCCCACTTGGCAGATGTCATTTTGTAGGGCGCGTTTGGGCCTCCGATGGCAGCCAGGTTTGGAGGAGGGGGCAGCTTTGGTCTGGGAGGAATCCTCGTCCTTATGGAATTTTTGTAGCAAAAGTCCGGGACGGGAAGCAGGCAAGTTGGTTTTTAAAGGAGTCACTTTTCCCCAAGAAGCCAAACTCAAGAGCCCACTTGGCAGATGTCATTTTGTAGGGCGCGTTTGGGCCTCCGATGGCAGCCAGGTTTGGAGGAGGGGGCAGCTTTGGTCTGGGAGAAATCCTTGTCCTTATGGAATTTTTGTAGGCAAAAGCCCAGCACGGGCCGCAGGCAAGTTAGGCAAGTTGGCTTTGAAAGGAGGCACTTTTCCCCAAGAAGCCAAACTCAAGAGCCCACTTGGCAGATGTCATTTTGTAGGGCGCGTTTGGGCCTCCGATGGCAGCCAGGTTTGGCGGAGGGGGCAGCTTTGGTCTGGGAGAAATCCTCGTCCTTATGGAATTTTTGTAGTCTAAAGCCCAGCACGGGCCGCAGGCTAGTTAGGCAAGTTGGCTTTGAAAGGAGGCACTTTCCCCCAAGAAGCCAAACTCAAGAGCCCACTTGGCAGATGTCATTTTGTAGGGCGCGTTTGGGCCTCCGATGGCAGCCAGGTTTGGAGGAGGGGGCAGCTTTGGTCTGGGAGAAATCCTCGTCCTTATGGAATTTTTGTAGGCAAAAGCCCTGCATGGGCCGCAGGCAAGTTGACTCCGAAAGGAGGCACTTTTCCCCAGGAAGCCAAACTCAAGAACCCTCAAAGCAGGTGTCATTTTGTGGGGCGCGTTTGGGCCTCCGATGGCAGTCAGGTTTGGAGGAGGGGGCAGCTTTGGTCTGGGAGAAATCCTCGTCCTTATGGAATTTTTGGAGGCAAAAGCCCAGGACGGGCCGCAGGCAAGTTAGGCAAGTTGGCTCCGAAAGGAGGCACTTTTCCCCAGGAAGCCAAACTCAAGAACCCACAATGCAGATGTCATTTTGTGGGGCGCGTTTGGGCCTCTGATGGCAGCCAGGTTAGGAGGAGGGGGCAGCTTTGGTCTGGGAGAAATCCTCGTCCTTATGGAATTTTTGTAGTCTAAAGCCCAGCACGGGCCGCAGGCTAGTTAGGCAAGTTGGCTTTGAAAGGAGGCACTTTCCCCCAAGAAGCCAAACTCAAGAGCCCACTTGGCAGATGTCCTTTTGTAGGGCGCGTTTGGACCTCCGATGGCAGCCAGGTTTGGCGGAGGGGGCAGCTTTGGTCTGGGAGGAATCCTCGTCCTTATGGAATTTTTGTAGCAAAAGTCCGAGACGGGATGCAGGCAAGTTGGTTTTGAAAGGAGTCACTTTTCCCCAAGAAGCCAAACTCAAGAGCCCACTTGGCAGGTGTCATTTTGTAGGGCGCGTTTGGGCCTCCGATGGCAGCCAGGTTTGGAGGAGGGGGCAGCTTTGGTCTGGGAGAAATCCTCGTCCTTCTGGAATTTTTGTAGGCAAAAGCCCTGCATGGGCCGCAGGCAAGTTGACCCCGAAAGGAGGCACTTTTCCCCAGGAAGCCAAACTCAAGAACCCTCAATGCAAGTGCCATTTTGTGGGGCGCGTTTGGGCCTCCGATGGCAGCCAGGTTTGGAGGAGGGGGCAGCTTTGGTCTGGGAGAAATCCTCGTCCTTATGGAATTTTTGGAGGCAAAAGCCCAGGACGGGCCGCAGGCAAGTTAGGCAAGTTGGCTCTGAAAGGAGGCACTTTTCCCCAAGAAGCCGAACTCAAGAGCCCACTTGGCAGATGTCATTTTGTGGGGCGCGTTTGGGCCTCTGATGGCAGCCAGGTTTGGAGGAGGGGGCAGCTTTGTTCTGGGAGAAATCCTCGTCCTTATGGAATTTTTGTAGTCTAAAGCCCAGCACGGGCCGCAGGCTAGTTAGGCAAGTTGGCTTTGAAAGGAGGCACTTTTCCCCCAAGAAGCCAAACTCAAGGGCCCACTTGGCAGATGTCATTTTGTAGGGCGCGTTTGGGCCTCCGATGGCAGCCAGGTTTGGAGGAGGGGGCAGCTTTGGTCTGGGAGAAATCCTCGTCCTTATGGAATTTTTGTAGGCAAAAGCCCAGGACGGGCCGCAGGCAAGTTGGCTTTGAAAGGAGGCACTTTTCCCCCAAGAAGCCAAACTCAAGAGTCCACTTGGCAGATGTCATTTTGTAGGGCACGTTTGGGCCTCCGATGGCAGCCAGGTTTGGAGGAGGGGGCAGCTTTGGTCTGGGAGAAATCCTCGTCCTTATGGAATTTTTGTAGGCAAAAGCCCTGCATGGGCCGCCGGCAAGTTGACTCCGAAAGGAGGCACTTTTCCCCAAGAAGCCAAACTCAAGAGCCCACTTGGCAGATGTCATTTTGTAGGGCGCGTTTGGGCCTCCGATGGCAGCCAGGTTTGGAGGAGGGGGCAGCTTTGGTCTGGGAGGAATCCTCGTCCTTATGGAATTTTTGTAGCAAAAGTCCGGGACGGGAAGCAGGCAAGTTGGTTTTTAAAGGAGTCACTTTACCCCAAGAAGCCAAACTCAAGAGCCCACTTGGCAGATGTCATTTTGTAGGGCACGTTTGGGCCTCCGATGGCAGCCAGGTTTGGAGGAGGGGGCAGCTTTGGTCTGGGAGAAATCCTCGTCCTTATGGAATTTTTGTAGGCAAAAGCCCAGGACGGGCCGCAGGCAAGTTAGGCAAGTTGGCTTTGAAAGGAGGCACTTTTCCCCAAGAAGCCAAACTCAAGAGCCCACTTGGCAGGTGTCATTTTGTAGGGCACGTTTGGGCCCCCGATGGTAGCCAGGTTTGGAGGAGGGGGCAGATTTGGTCTGGGAGAAATCCTCGTCCTTCTGGAATTTTTGTAGTCTAAAGCCCAGCACGGGCCGCAGGCTAGTTAGGCAAGTTGGCTTTGAAAGCAGGCACTTTTCCGCAAGAAGCCAAACTCAAGAGCCCACTTGGCAGATGTCATTTTGTAGGGCGCGTTTGGGCCTCCGATGGCAGCCAGGTTTGGAGGAGGGGGCAGCTTTGGTCTGGGAGAAATCCTCGTCCTTATGGAATTTTTGTAGTCTAAAGCCCAGCACGGGCCGCAGGCTAGTTAGGCAAGTTGGCTTTGAAAGGAGGCACTTTCCCCCAAGAAGCCAAACTCAAGAGCCCACTTGGCAGATGTCATTTTGTAGGGCGCGTTTGGGCCTCCGATGGCAGCCAGGTTTGGAGGAGGGGGCAGCTTTGGTCTGGGAGAAATCCTCGTCCTTATGGAATTTTTGTAGGCAAAAGCCCTGCATGGGCCGCAGGCAAGTTGACTCCGAAAGGAGGCACTTTTCCCCAGGAAGCCAAACTCAAGAACCCTCAAAGCAGGTGTCATTTTGTGGGGCGCGTTTGGGCCTCCGATGGCAGTCAGGTTTGGAGGAGGGGGCAGCTTTGGTCTGGGAGAAATCCTCGTCCTTATGGAATTTTTGTAGCAAAAGTCCGAGACGGGATGCAGGCAAGTTGGTTTTGAAAGCAGTCACTTTTCCCCAAGAAGCCAAACTCAAGAGCCCACTTGGCAGATGTCATTTTGTAGGGCGTGTTTGGGCCTCCGATGGCAGCCAGGTTTGGAGGAGGGGGCAGCTTTGGTCTGGGAGAAATCCTCGTCCTTATGGAATTTTTGTAGTCTAAAGCCCAGCACGGGCCGCAGGCTAGTTAGGCAAGTTGGCTTTGAAAGGAGGCACTTTCCCCCAAGAAGCCAAACTCAAGAGCCCACTTGGCAGATGTCATTTTGTAGGGCGCGTTTGGGCCTCCGATGGCAGCCAGGTTTGGAGGAGGGGGCAGCTTTGGTCTGGGAGAAATCCTCGTCCTTCTGGAATTTTTGTAGGCAAAAGCCCAGGACGGGCCGCAGGCAAGTTGGCTTTGAAAGGAGGCACTTCCACCCAAGAAGCCAAACTCAAGAGCCCACTTGGCAGATGTCATTTTTTAGGGCACGTTTGGGCCTCCGATGGCAGCCAGGTTTGGAGGAGGGGGCAGCTTTGGTCTGGGAGAAATCCTCGTCCTTATGGAATTTTTGTAGGCAAAAGCCCTGCATGGGCCGCCGGCAAGTTGCCTCCGAAAGGAGGCACTTTTCCCCAAGAAGCCAAACTCAAGAGCCCACTTGGCAGATGTCATTTTGTAGGGCGCGTTTGGGCCTCCGATGGCAGCCAGGTTTGGAGGAGGGGGCAGCTTTGGTCTGGGAGAAATCCTCGTCCTTATGGAATTTTTGGAGGCAAAAGCCCTGCATGGGCCGCAGGCAAGTTGACTCCGAAAGGAGGCACTTTTCCCCAGGAAGCCAAACTCAAGAGCCCACTTGGCAGGTGTCATTTTCTAGGGCACGTTTGGGCCTCCGATGGCAGCCAGGTTTGGAGGAGGGGGCAGCTTTGGTCTGGGAGAAATCCTCGTCCTTATGGAATTTTTGTAGCAAAAGTCCGAGACGGGATGCAGGCAAGTTGGTTTTGAAAGCAGTCACTTTTCCCCAAGAAGCCAAACTCAAGAGCCCACTTGGCAGATGTCATTTTGTAGGGCGTGTTTGGGCCTCCGATGGCAGCCAGGTTTGGAGGAGGGGGCAGCTTTGGTCTGGGAGAAATCCTCGTCCTTATGGAATTTTTGTAGTCTAAAGCCCAGCACGGGCCGCAGGCTAGTTAGGCAAGTTGGCTTTGAAAGGAGGCACTTTCCCCCAAGAAGCCAAACTCAAGAGCCCACTTGGCAGATGTCATTTTGTAGGGCGCGTTTGGGCCTCCGATGGCAGCCAGGTTTGGAGGAGGGGGCAGCTTTGGTCTGGGAGAAATCCTCGTCCTTCTGGAATTTTTGTAGGCAAAAGCCCTGCATGGGCCGCAGGCAAGTTGACTCCGAAAGGAGGCACTTTTCCCCAGGAAGCCAAACTCAAGAACCCTCAAAGCAGGTGTCATTTTGTGGGGCGCGTTTGGGCCTCCGATGGCAGCCAGGTTTGGAGGAGGGGGCAGCTTTGGTCTGGGAGAAATTCTTGTCCTTATGGAATTTTTGGAGTCAAAAGCCCAGGACGGGCCGCAGGCAAGTTAGGCAAGTTGGCTCCGAAAGGAGGCACTTTTCCCCAAGAAGCCAAACTCAAGAGCCCACCTGGCAGATGTCATTTTGTGGGGCGCGTTTGGGCCTCCGATGGCAGCCAGGTTTGGAGGAGGGGGCAGCTTTGGTCTGGGAGAAATCCTCGTCCTTATGGAATTTTTGGAGGCAAAAGCCCTGCATGGGCCGCAGGCAAGTTGACTCCGAAAGGAGGCACTTTTCCCCAGGAAGCCAAACTCAAGAGCCCACTTGGCAGGTGTCATTTTCTAGGGCACGTTTGGGCCTCCGATGGCAGCCAGGTTTGGAGGAGGGGGCAGCTTTGGTCTGGGAGAAATCCTCGTCCTTATGGAATTTTTGTAGTCTAAAGCCCAGCACGGGCCGCAGGCTAGTTAGGCAAGTTGGCTTTGAAAGCAGGCACTTTTCCGCAAGAAGCCAAACTCAAGAGCCCACTTGGCAGATGTCATTTTGTAGGGCGCGTTTGGGCCTCCGATGGCAGCCAGGTTTGGAGGAGGGGGCAGCTTTGGTCTGGGAGAAATCCTCGTCCTTATGGAATTTTTGTAGTCTAAAGCCCAGCACGGGCCGCAGGCTAGTTAGGCAAGTTGGCTTTGAAAGGAGGCACTTTCCCCCAAGAAGCCAAACTCAAGAGCCCACTTGGCAGATGTCATTTTGTAGGGCGCGTTTGGGCCTCCGATGGCAGCCAGGTTTGGAGGAGGGGGCAGCTTTGGTCTGGGAGAAATCCTCGTCCTTATGGAATTTTTGTAGGCAAAAGCCCTGCATGGGCCGCAGGCAAGTTGACTCCGAAAGGAGGCACTTTTCCCCAGGAAGCCAAACTCAAGAACCCTCAAAGCAGGTGTCATTTTGTGGGGCGCGTTTGGGCCTCCGATGGCAGTCAGGTTTGGAGGAGGGGGCAGCTTTGGTCTGGGAGAAATCCTCGTCCTTATGGAATTTTTGTAGCAAAAGTCCGAGACGGGATGCAGGCAAGTTGGTTTTGAAAGCAGTCACTTTTCCCCAAGAAGCCAAACTCAAGAGCCCACTTGGCAGATGTCATTTTGTAGGGCGTGTTTGGGCCTCCGATGGCAGCCAGGTTTGGAGGAGGGGGCAGCTTTGGTCTGGGAGAAATCCTCGTCCTTATGGAATTTTTGTAGTCTAAAGCCCAGCACGGGCCGCAGGCTAGTTAGGCAAGTTGGCTTTGAAAGGAGGCACTTTCCCCCAAGAAGCCAAACTCAAGAGCCCACTTGGCAGATGTCATTTTGTAGGGCGCGTTTGGGCCTCCGATGGCAGCCAGGTTTGGAGGAGGGGGCAGCTTTGGTCTGGGAGAAATCCTCGTCCTTCTGGAATTTTTGTAGGCAAAAGCCCTGCATGGGCCGCAGGCAAGTTGACTCCGAAAGGAGGCACTTTTCCCCAGGAAGCCAAACTCAAGAACCCTCAAAGCAGGTGTCATTTTGTGGGGCGCGTTTGGGCCTCCGATGGCAGCCAGGTTTGGAGGAGGGGGCAGCTTTGGTCTGGGAGAAATTCTTGTCCTTATGGAATTTTTGGAGTCAAAAGCCCAGGACGGGCCGCAGGCAAGTTAGGCAAGTTGGCTCCGAAAGGAGGCACTTTTCCCCAAGAAGCCAAACTCAAGAGCCCACCTGGCAGATGTCATTTTGTGGGGCGCGTTTGGGCCTCTGATGGCAGCGAGGTTTGGAGGAGGGGGCAGCTTTGGTCTGGGAGAAATCCTCGTCCTTATGGAATTTTTGGAGGCAAAAGCCCGGGACGGGACACAGGCTAGTTAGGCAAGTTGGCTTTGAAAGGAGGCACTTTCCCCCAAGAAGCCAAACTCAAGAGCCCACTTGGCAGATGTCATTTTGTAGGGCGCGTTTGGGCCTCCGATGGCAGCCAGGTTTGGAGGAGGGGGCAGCTTTGGTCTGGGAGAAATCCTCGTCCTTATGGAATTTTTGTAGGCAAAAGCCCAGGACGGGCCGCAGGCAAGTTGGCTTTGAAAGGAGGCACTTCCACCCAAGAAGCCAAACTCAAGAGCCCACTTGGCAGATGTCATTTTGTAGGGCGCGTTTGGGCCTCCGATGGCAGCCAGGTTTGGAGGAGGGGGCAGCTTTGGTCTGGGAGAAATCCTCGTCCTTATGGAATTTTTGTAGCCAAAAGCCCAGCATGGGCCGCAGGCAAGTTGACTCCGAAAGGAGGCACTTTTCCCCAGGAAGCCAAACTCAAGAGCCCACTTGGCAGATGTCATTTTGTAGGGCGTGTTTGGACCTCCGATGGCAGCCAGGTTTGGAGGAGGGGGCAGCTTTGGTCTGGGAGGAATCCTCGTCCTTATGGAATTTTTGTAGCAAAAGCCCGGGACGGGACGCAGGCAAGTTAGGCAAGTTGGCTATGAAAGGAGGCACTTTTCCCCAAGAAGCCAAACTAAAGAACCCACAATGCAGATGTCATTTTGTAGGGCGCGTTTGGGCCTCCGATGGCAGCCAGGTTTGGAGGAGGGGGCAGCTTTGGTCTGGGAGAAATCCTCGTCCTTATGGAATTTTTGTAGGCAAAAGCCCTGCATGGGCCGCAGGCAAGTTGGCTCCGAAAGGAGGCACTTTTCCCCAAGAAGCCAAACTCAAGAGCCCACTTGGCAGATGTCATTTTGTAGGGCGCGTTTGGGCCTCCGATGGCAGCCAGGTTTGGAGGAGGGGGCAGCTTTGGTCTGGGAGAAATTCTTGTCCTTATGGAATTTTTGTTGGCAAAAGCCCAGGACGGTCCGCAGGCAAGTTAGGCAAGTTGGCTATGAAAGGAGGCACTTTTCCCCAAGAAGCCAAACTCAAGAACCCACAATGCAGATGTCATTTTGTAGGGCGCGTTTGGGCCTCCGATGGCAGCCAGGTTTGGAGGAGGGGGCAGCTTTGGTCAGGGAGAAATCCTCGTCCTTATGGAATTTTTGTAGGCAAAAGCCCAGCACGGGCCGCAGGCTAGTTAGGCAAGTTGGCTCCGAAAGAAAGCACTTTTCCCCAAGAAGCCAAACTCAAGAGCCCACTTGGCAGGTGTCATTTTGTAGGGCGCATTTGGGCCTCCGATGGCAGCCAGGTTTGGAGGAGGGGGCAGCTTTGGTCTGGGAGAAATCCTCGTCCTTATGGAATTTTTGTAGTCTAAAGCCCAGGACCGGCCGCAGGCAAGTTAGGCAAGTTGGCTTTGAAAGGAGGTACTTTTCCCAGGAAGCCAAACTCAAGAGCCCACTTGGCAGGTGTCATTTTTTAGGGCGCATTTGGGCCTCCGATGGCAGCCAGGTTTGGAGGAGGGGGCAGCTTTGGTCTGGGAGAAATCCTCGTCCTTCTGGAATTTTTGTAGGCAAAAGCCCTGCATGGGCCGCAGGCAAGTTGACTCCGAAAGGAGGCACTTTTCCCCAGGAAGCCAAACTCAAGAACCCTCAATGCAGGTGCCATTTTGTGGGGCGCGTTTGGGCCTCCGATGGCAGCCAGGTTTGGAGGAGGGGGCAGCTTTGGTCTGGGAGAAATCCTCGTCCTTATGGAATTTTTGTAGGCAAAAGCCCAGGACGGGCCGCAGGCAAGTTAGGCAAGTTGGCTCTGAAAGGAGGCACTTTTCCCCAAGAAGCCAAACTCAAGAGCCCACTTGGCAGATGTCATTTTGTGGGGCGCGTTTGGGCCTCTGATGGCAGCCAGGTTTGGAGGAGGGGGCAGCTTTGTTCTGGGAGAAATCCTAGTCCTTATGGAATTTTTGTAGTCTAAAGCCCAGTACGGGCCGCAGGCTAGTTAGGCAAGTTGGCTTTGAAAGGAGGCACTTTTCCCCCAAGAAGCCAAACTCAAGGGCCCACTTGGCAGATGTCATTTTGTAGGGCGCGTTTGGGCCTCCGATGGCAGCCAGGTTTGGAGGAGGGGGCAGCTTTGGTCTGGGAGAAATCCTCGTCCTTATGGAATTTTTGTAGGCAAAAGCCCAGGACGGGCCGCAGGCAAGTTGGCTTTGAATGGAGGCACTTCCACCCAAGAAGCCAAACTCAAGAGCCCACAATGCAGATGTCATTTTGTAGGGCACGTTTGGGCCTCCGATGTCAGCCAGGTTTGGAGGAGGGGGCAGCTTTGGTCTGGGAGGAATCCTCGTCCTTATGGAATTTTTGTAGCAAAAGCCCGGGACGGGAAGCAGGCAAGTTGGTTTTGAAAGGTGTCACTTTTCCCCAAGAAGCCAAACTCAAGAGCCCACTTGGCAGATGTCATTTTGTAGGGCGCGTTTGGGCCTCCGATGTCAGCCAGGTTTGGAGGAGGGGGCAGCTTTGGTCTGGGAGAAATCCTTGTCCTTATGGAATTTTTGTAGGCAAAAGCCCAGGACGGGCCGCAGGCAAGTTAGGCAAGTTGGCTTTGAAAGGAGGCACTTTTCCCCAAGAAGCCAAACTCAAGAGCCCACTTGGCAGGTGTCATTTTGTAGGGCACGTTTGGGCCCCCGATGGCAGCCAGGTTTGGAGGAGGGGGCAGCTTTGGTCTGGGAGAAATCCTCGTCCTTCTGGAATTTTTGTAGTCTAAAGCCCAGCACGGGCCACAGGCTAGTTAGGCAAGTTGGCTTTGAAAGCAGGCACTTTTCCTCAAGAAGCCAAACTCAAGAGCCCACTTGGCAGATGTCATTTTGTAGGGCGCGTTTGGGCCTCCGATGGCAGCCAGGTTTGGAGGAGGGGGCAGCTTTGGTCTGGGAGAAATCCTCGTCCTTATGGAATTTTTGTAGGCAAAAGCCCTGCATGGGTCGCAGGCAAGTTGACTCCGAAAGGAGGCACTTTTCCCCAGGAAGCCAAACTCAAGAACCCTCAAAGCAGGTGTCATTTTGTGGGGCGCGTTTGGGCCTCCGATGGCAGTCAGGTTTGGAGGAGGGGGCAGCTTTGGTCTGGGAGAAATCCTCGTCCTTATGGAATTTTTGTAGGCAAAAGCCCAGGACGGGCCGCAGGCAAGTTAGGCAAGTTGGCTCCGAAAGGAGGCACTTTTCCCCAAGAAGCCAAACTCAAGAACCCACAATGCAGATGTCATTTTGTGGGGCGCGTTTGGGCCTCTGATGGCAGCCAGGTTTGGAGGAGGGGGCAGCTTTGGTCTGGGAGAAATCCTCGTCCTTATGGAATTTTTGTAGGCAAAAGCCCAGGACGGGCCGCAGGCAAGTTGGCTTTGAAAGGAGGCACTTCCACCCAAGAAGCCAAACTCAAGAGCCCACTTGGCAGATGTCATTTTGTAGGGCGCGTTTGGGCCTCCGATGGCAGCCAGGTTTGGAGGAGGGGGCAGCTTTGGTCTGGGAGAAATCCTCGTCCTTATGGAATTTTTGTAGGCAAAACCCTGCATGGGCCGCAGGCAAGTTGACTCCGAAAGGAGGCACTTTTCCCCAAGAAGCCAAACTCAAGAGCCCACTTGGCGGATGTCATTTTGTAGGGCGTGTTTGGGCCTCTGATGGCAGCCAGGTTTGGAGGAGGGGGCAGCTTTGGTCTGGGAGAAATCCTCGTCCTTATGGAATTTTTGTAGGCAAAAGCCCAGCACGGGCCGCAGGCTAGTTAGGCAAGTTGGCTCCGAAAGGAGGCACTTTTCCCCAAGAAGCCAAACTCAAGAGCCCACTTGGCAGATGTCATTTTGTAGGGCGCGTTTGGGCCTCCGATGGCAGCCAGGTTTGGAGGAGGGGGCAGCTTTGGTCTGGGAGAAATCCTCGTCCTTATGGAATTTTTGTAGGCAAAAGCCCAGGACGGGCCGCAGGCAAGTTGGCTTTGAAAGGAGGCACTTCCACCCAAGAAGCCAAACTCAAGAGCCCACTTGGCAGATGTCATTTTTTAGGGCACGTTTGGGCCTCCGATGGCAGCCAGGTTTGGAGGAGGGGGCAGCTTTGGTCTGGGAGAAATCCTCGTCCTTATGGAATTTTTGTAGGCAAAAGCCCTGCATGGGCCGCCGGCAAGTTGACTCCGAAAGGAGGCACTTTTCCCCAAGAAGCCAAACTCAAGAGCCCACTTGGCAGATGTCATTTTGTAGGGCGCGTTTGGGCCTCCGATGGCAGCCAGGTTTGGAGGAGGGGGCAGCTTTGGTCTGGGAGGAATCCTCGTCCTTATGGAATTTTTGTAGCAAATGTCCGGTACGGGAAGCAGGCAAGTTTGTTTTTAAAGGAGTCACTTTTCCCCAAGAAGCCAAACTCAAGAGCCTACTTGGCAGGTGTCATTTTGTAGGGCGCGTTTGGGCCTCCGATGTCAGCCAGGTTTGGAGGAGGTGGCAGCTTTGGTCTGGGAGAAATCCTTGTCCTTTTGGAATTTTTGTAGGCAAAAGCCCTGCATGGGCCGCAGGCAAGTTAGGCAAGTTGGCTTTGAAAGGAGGCACTTTTCCCCAAGAAGCCAAACTCAAGAGCCCACTTGGCAGGTGTCATTTTGTAGGGCACGTTTGGGCCTCCGATGGCAGCCAGGTTTGGAGGAGGGGGCAGCTTTGGTCTGGGAGAAATCCTCGTCCTTATGGAATTTTTGTAGGCTAAAGCCCAGCACGGGCCGCAGGCTAGTTAGGCAAGTTGGCTTTGAAAGGAGGCACTTTCCCCCAAGAAGCCAAACTCAAGAGCCTGCTTGGCAGATGTCATTTTGTAGGGCGCGTTTGGGCCTCCGATGGCAGCCAGGTTTGGAGGAGGGGGCAGCTTTGGTCTGGGAGAAATCCTCGTCCTTATGGAATTTTTGTAGGCAAAAGCCCTGCATGGGCCGCAGGCAAGTTGACTCCGAAAGGAGGCACTTTTCCCCAGGAAGCCAAACTCAAGAACCCTCAAAGCAGGTGTCATTTTGTGGGGCGGGTTTGGGCCTCCGATGGCAGCCAGGTTAGGAGGGTGGGGCAGCTTTGGTCTGGGAGAAATTCTTGTCCTTATGGAATTTTTGGAGGCAAAAGCCCAGGACGGGCCGCAGGCAAGTTAGGCAAGTTGGCTATGAAAGGAGGCACTTTTCCCCAAGAAGCCAAACTCAAGAGCCCACTTGGCAAATGTCATTTTGTAGGGCGCGTTTGGGCCTCCGATGGCAGCCAGGTTTGGAGGAGGGGGCAGCTTTGGTCTGGGAGAAATTCTTGTCCTTATGGAATTTTTGTTGGCAAAAGCCCAGGACGGTCCGCAGGCAAGTTAGGCAAGTTGGCTATGAAAGGAGGCACTTTTCCCCAAGAAGCCAAACTCAAGAGCCCACTTGGCAGATGTCATTTTGTAGGGCGCGTTTGGGCCTCCGATGGCAGCCAGGTTTGGAGGAGGGGGCAGCTTTGGTCTGGGAGAAATCCTCGTCCTTCTATAATTTTTGTAGGCAAAAGCCCAGCACGGGCCGCAGGCTAGTTAGGCAAGTTGGCTCCGAAAGGAGGCACTTTTCCCCAAGAAGCCAAACTCAAGAGCCCACTTGGCAGGTGTCATTTTGTAGGGCGCGTTTGGGCCTCCGATGGCAGCCAGGTTTGGAGGAGGGGGCAGCTTTGGTCTGGGAGAAATTCTCGTCCTTCTGGAATTTTTGTTGGCAAAAGCCCAGGACGGTCCGCAGGCAAGTTAGGCAAGTTGGCTATGAAAGGAGGCACTTTTCCCCAAGAAGCCAAACTCAAGAACCCACAATGCAGATGTCATTTTGTAGGGCGCGTTTGGGCCTCCGATGGCAGCCAGGTTTGGAGGAGGGGGCAGCTTTGGTCTGGGAGAAATCCTCGTCCTTATGGAATTTTTGTAGGCAAAAGCCCAGGACGTGCCGCAGGCAAGTTGGCTTAGAAAGGAGGCACTTCCACCCAAGAAGCCAAACTCAAGAGCCCACTTGGCAGATGTCATTTTGTAGGGCGCGTTTGGGCCTCCGATGGCAGCCAGGTTTGGAGGAGGGGGCAGCTTTGGTCTGGGAGGAATCCTCGTCCTTCTGGAATTTTTGTAGGCAAAAGCCCTGCATGGGCCGCAGGCAAGTTTACTCCGAAAGGAGGCACTTTTCCCCAGGAAGCCAAACTCAAGAACCCTCAAAGCAGGTGTCATTTTGTGGGGCGCGTTTGGGCCTCCGATGGCAGCCAGGTTTGGAGGAGGGGGCAGCTTTGGTCTGGGAGAAATTCTTGTCCTTATGGAATTTTTGGAGGCAAAAGCCCAGGACGGGCCGCAGGCAAGTTAGGCAAGTTGGCTCCGAAAGGAGGCACTTTTCCCCAAGAAGCCAAACTCAAGAGCCCACTTGGCAGATGTCATTTTGTGGGGCGCGTTTGGGCCTCTGATGGCAGCCAGGTTTGGAGGAGGGGGCAGCTTTGGTCTGGGAGAAATCCTCGTCCTTCTGGAATTTTTGTAGTCTAAAGCCCAGCACGGGCCGCCGGCTAGTTAGGCAAGTTGGCTTTGAAAGGAGGCACTTTCCCCCAAGAAGCCAAACTCAAGAGCCCACTTGGCAGATGTCATTTTGTAGGGCGCGTTTGGGCCTCCGATGGCAGCCAGGTTTGGAGGAGGGGGCAGCTTTGGTCTGGGAGAAATCCTCGTCCTTCTGGAATTTTTGTAGGCAAAAGCCCAGGACGGGCCGCAGGCAAGTTGGCTTTGAAAGGAGGCACTTCCACCCAAGAAGCCAAACTCAAGAGCCCACTTGGCAGATGTCATTTTGTAGGGCACGTTTGGGCCTCCGATGGCAGCCAGGTTTGGAGGAGGGGGCAGCTTTGGTCTGGGAGAAATCCTCGTCCTTCTGGAATTTTTGTAGGCAAAAGCCCTGCATGGGCCGCAGGCAAGTTGACTCCGAAAGGAGGCACTTTTCCCCAGGAAGCCAAACTCAAGAGCCCACTTGGCAGATGTCATTTTGTAGGGCGTGTTTGGACCTCCGATGGCAGCCAGGTTTGGAGGAGGGGGCAGCTTTGGTCTGGGAGGAATCCTCGTCCTTATGGAATTTTTTTAGCAAAAGCCCGGGCCGGAACGCAGGCAAGTTGGTTTTGAAAGGAGGCACTTTTCCCCAAGAAGCCAAACTCAAGAGCCCACTTGGCAGGCGTCATTTTGTAGGGCGCGTTTGGGCCTCCGATGGCAGCCAGGTTTGGAGGAGGGGGCAGCTTTGGTCTGGGAGAAATTCTTGTCCTTATGGAATTTTTGTTGGCAAAAGCCCAGGACTGTCCGCAGGCAAGTTAGGCAAGTTGGCTTTGAAAGGAGGCACTTTTCCCCAAGAAGCCAAACTCAAGAACCCACAATGCAGATGTCATTTTGTAGGGCGCGTTTGGGCCTCCGATGGCAGCCAGGTTTGGAGGAGGGGGCAGCTTTGGTCTGGGAGAAATCCTCGTCCTTATGGAATTTTTGTAGGCAAAAGCCCAGCACGGGCCGCAGGCAAGTTGGCTTTGAAAGGAGGCACTTTTCCCCAAGAAGCCAAACTCAAGAGCCCACTTGGAAGGTGCCATTTTGTGGGGCGCGTTTGGGCCTCCGATGGCAGCCAGGTTTGGAGGAGGGGGCAGCTTTGGTCTGGGAGAAATCCTCGTCCTTCTGGAATTTTTGTAGGCAAAAGCCCTGCATGGGCCGCAGGCAAGTTGACCCCGAAAGGAGGCACTTTTCCCCAAGAAGCCAAACTCAAGAACCCTCAATGCAAGTGCCATTTTGTGGGGCGCGTTTGGGCCTCCGATGGCAGCCAGGTTTGGAGGAGGGGGCAGCTTTGGTCTGGGAGAAATCCTCGTCCTTATGGAATTTTTGGAGGCAAAAGCCCAGGACGGGCCGCAGGCAAGTTGGCTTTGAAAGGAGGCACTTCCACCCAAGAAGCCAAACTCAAGAGTCCACTTGGCAGATGTCATTTTGTAGGGCACGTTTGGGCCTCCGATGGCAGCCAGGTTTGGAGGAGGGGGCAGCTTTGGTCTGGGAGAAATCCTCGTCCTTATGGAATTTTTGGAGGCAAAAGCCCAGGACGCGCCGCCGGCAAGTTGACTCCGAAAGGAGGCACTTTTCCCCAAGAAGCCAAACTCAAGAGCCCACTTGGCAGATGTCATTTTGTAGGGCGCGTTTGGGCCTCCGATGGCAGCCAGGTTTGGAGGAGGGGGCAGCTTTGGTCTGGGAGGAATCCTCGTCCTTATGGAATTTTTGTAGCAAAAGTCCGGGACGGGAAGCAGGCAAGTTGGTTTTTAAAGGAGTCACTTTTCCCCAAGAAGCCAAACTCAAGAGCCCACTTGGCAGATGTCATTTTGTAGGGCGCGTTTGGGCCTCCGATGTCAGCCAGGTTTGGAGGAGGGGGCAGCTTTGGTCTGGGAGAAATCCTTGTCCTTATGGAATTTTTATAGGCAAAAGCCCAGGACGGGCCGCAGGCAAGTTAGGCAAGTTTGCTTTGAAAGGAGGCACTTTTCCCCAAGAAGCCAAACTCAAGAGCCCACTTGGCAGGTGTCATTTTGTAGGGCACATTTGGGCCCCCGATGGCAACCAGGTTTGGAGGAGGGGGCAGCTTTGGTCTGGGAGAAATTCTTGTCCTTCTGGAATTTTTGTAGTCTAAAGCCCAGCACGGGCCGCAGGCTAGTTAGGCAAGTTGGCTTTGAAAGCAGGCACTTTTCCGCAAGAAGCCAAACTCAAGAGCCCACTTGGCAGATGTCATTTTGTAGGGCGCGTTTGGGCCTCCGATGGCAGCCAGGTTTGGAGGAGGGGGCAGCTTTGGTCTGGGAGAAATCCTCGTCCTTATGGAATTTTTGTAGTCTAAAGCCCAGCACGGGCCGCAGGCTAGTTAGGCAAGTTGGCTTTGAAAGGAGGCACTTTCCCCAAGAAGCCAAACTCAAGAGCCCACTTGGCAGATGTCATTTTGTAGGGCGCGTTTGGGCCTCCGATGGCAGCCAGGTTTGGAGGAGGGGGCAGCTTTGGTCTGGGAGAAATCCTCGTCCTTATGGAATTTTTTTAGGCAAAAGCCCTGCATGGGCCGCAGGCAAGTTGACTCCGAAAGGAGGCACTTTTCCCCAGGAAGCCAAACTCAAGAACCCTCAAAGCAGGTGTCATTTTGTGGGGCGCGTTTGGGCATCCGATGGCAGTCAGGTTTGGAGGAGGGGGCAGCTTAGGTCTGGGAGAAATCCTCGTCCTTATGGAATTTTTGGAGGCAAAAGCCCAGGACGGGCCGCAGGCAAGTTAGGCAAGTTGGCTATGAAAGGAGGCACTTTTCCGCAAGAAGCCAAACTCAAGAACCCACAATGCAGATGTCATTTTGTGGGGCGCGTTTGGGCCTCTGATGGCAGCCAGGTTTGGAGGAGGGGGCAGCTTTGGTCTGGGAGGAATCCTCGTCCTTATGGAATTTTTGTAGCAAAAGTCCGAGACGGGATGCAGGCAAGTGGGTTTTGAAAGGAGTCACTTTTCCCCAAGAAGCCAAACTCAAGAGCCCACTTGGCAGGTGTCATTTTGTAGGGCGTGTTTGGGCCTCCGATGGCAGCCAGGTTTGGAGGAGGGGGCAGCTTTGGTCTGGGAGAAATTCTTGTCCTTATGGAATTTTTGTTGGCAAAAGCCCAGTGCTGTCCGCAGGCAAGTTAGGCAAGTTGGCTATGAAAGGAGGCACTTTTCCCCAAGAAGCCAAACTCAAGAACCCACAATGCAGATGTCGTTTTGTAGGGCGCGTTTGGGCCTCCGATGGCAGCCAGGTTTGGAGGAGGGGGCAGCTTTGGTCTGGGAGAAATCCTCGTCCTTCTGGAATTTTTGTAGGCAAAAGCCCAGGACGTGCCGCAGGCAAGTTGGCTTTGAAAGGAGGCACTTCCACCCAAGAAGCCAATCTCAAGAGCCCACTTGGCAGATGTCATTTTGTAGGGCGCGTTTGGGCCTCCGATGGCAGCCATGTTTGGAGGAGGGGGCAGCTTTGGTCTGGGAGAAATCCTCGTCCTTCTGGAATTTTTGTAGGCAAAAGCCCTGCATGGGCCGCAGGCAAGTTGGCTCCGAAAGGAGGCACTTTTCCCCAAGAAGCCAAACTCAAGAGCCCACTTGGCAGGTGTCATTTTGTAGGGCGCGTTTGGGCCTCCGATGGCAGCCAGGTTTGGAGGAGGGGGCAGCTTTGGTCTGGGAGAAATTCTTGTCCTTATGGAATTTTTGTTGGCAAAAGCCCAGGACGGTCCGCAGGCAAGTTAGGCAAGTTGGCTTTGAAAGGAGGTACTTTTCCCAGGAAGCCAAACTCAAGAGCCCACTTGGCAGATGTCATTTTGTAGGGCGCGTTTGGGCCTCCGATGGCAGCCAGGTTTGGAGGAGGGGGCAGCTTTGGTCTGGGAGAAATCCTCGTCCTTCTGGAATTTTTGTAGGCAAAAGCCCTGCATGGGCCGCAGGCAAGTTGACCCCGAAAGGAGGCACTTTTCCCCAAGAAGCCAAACTCAAGAACCCTCAATGCAAGTGCCATTTTGTGGGGCGCGTTTGGGCCTCCGATGGCAGCCAGGTTTGGAGGAGGGGGCAGCTTTGTTCTGGGAGAAATCCTCGTCCTTATGGAATTTTTGTAGTCTAAAGCCCAGCACGGGCCGCAGGCTAGTTAGGCAAGTTGGCTTTGAAAGGAGGCACTTTTCCCCCAAGAAGCCAATCTCAAGGGCCCACTTGGCAGATGTCATTTTGTAGGGCGCGTTTGGGCCTCCGATGGCAGCCAGGTTTGGAGGAGGGGGCAGCTTTGGTCTGGGAGAAATCCTCGTCCTTATGGAATTTTTGTAGGCAAAAGCCCAGGACGGGCCGCAGGCAAGTTGGCTTTGAAAGGAGGCACTTCCACCCAAGAAGCCAAACTCAAGAGTCCACTTGGCAGATGTCATTTTGTAGGGCACGTTTGGGCCTCCGATGGCAGCCAGGTTTGGAGGAGGGGGCAGCTTTGGTCTGGGAGAAATCCTCGTCCTTATGGAATTTTTGTAGGCAAAAGCCCTGCATGGGCCGCCGGCAAGTTGACTCCGAAAGGAGGCACTTTTCCCCAAGAAGCCAAACTCAAGAGCCCACTTGGCAGATGTCATTTTGTAGGGCGCGTTTGGGCCTCCGATGGCAGCCAGGTTTGGAGGAGGGGGCAGCTTTGGTCTGGGAGGAATCCTCGTCCTTATGGAATTTTTGTAGCAAAAGTCCGAGACGGGAAGCAGGGAAGTTGGTTTTTAAAGGAGTCACTTTTCCCCAAGAAGCCAAACTCAAGAGCCCACTTGGCAGATGTCATTTTGTAGGGCGCGTTTGGGCCTCCGATGTCAGCCAGGTTTGGAGGAGGGGGCAGCTTTGGTCTGGGAGAAATCCTTGTCCTTATGGAATTTTTGTAGGCAAAAGCCCAGCACGGGCCGCAGGCAAGTTAGGCAAGTTGGCTTTGAAAGGAGGCACTTTTCCCCAAGAAGCCAAACTCAAGAGCCCACTTGGCAGGTGTCATTTTGTAGGGCACGTTTGGGCCCCCGATGGCAGCCAAGTTTGGAGGAGGGGGCAGCTTTGGTCTGGGAGAAATCCTCGTCCTTCTGGAATTTTTGTAGTCTAAAGCCCAGCACGGGCCGCAGGCTAGTTAGGCAAGTTGGCTTTGAAAGCAGGCACTTTTCCGCAAGAAGCCAAACTCAAGAGCCCACTTGGCAGATGTCATTTTGTAGGGCGCGTTTGGGCCTCCGATGGCAGCCAGGTTTGGAGGAGGGGGCAGCTTTGGTCTGGGAGAAATCCTCGTCCTTATGGAATTTTTGTAGGCAAAAGCCCTGCACGGGCCGCAGGCTAGTTAGGCAAGTTGGCTTTGAAAGGAGGCACTTTCCCCCAAGAAGCCAAACTCAAGAGCCCACTTGGCAGATGTCATTTTGTAGGGCGCGTTTGGGCCTCCGATGGCAGCCAGGTTTGGAGGAGGGGGCAGCTTTGGTCTGGGAGAAATCCTCGTCCTTATGGAATTTTTGTAGGCAAAACCCCTGCATGGGCCGCAGGCAAGTTGACTCCGAAAGGAGGCACTTTTCCCCAGGAAGCCAAACTCAAGAACCCTCAAAGCATGTGTCATTTTGTGGGGCGCGTTTGGGCCTCCGATGGCAGTCAGGTTTGGAGGAGGGGGCAGCTTTGGTCTGGGAGAAATCCTCGTCCTTATGGAATTTTTGGAGGCAAAAGCCCAGGACGGGCCGCAGGCAAGTTAGGCAAGTTGGCTCCGAAAGGAGGCACTTTTCCCCAAGAAGCCAAACTCAAGAACCCACAATGCAGATGTCATTTTGTGGGGCGCGTTTGGGCCTCTGATGGCAGCCAGGTTTGGAGGAGGGGGCAGCTTTGGTCTGGGAGAAATCCTCGTCCTTCTGGAATTTTTGTAGTCTAAAGCCCAGCACGGGCCGCCGGCTAGTTAGGCAAGTTGGCTTTGAAAGGAGGCACTTTCCCCCAAGAAGCCAAACTCAAGAGCCCACTTGGCAGATGTCATTTTGTAGGGCGCGTTTGGGCCTCCGATGGCAGCCAGGTTTGGAGGAGGGGGCAGCTTTGGTCTGGGAGAAATCCTCGTCCTTATGGAATTTTTGTAGTCTAAAGCCCAGCACGGGCCGCAGGCTAGTTAGGCAAGTTGGCTTTGAAAGGAGGCACTTTCCCCCAAGAAGCCAGACTCAAGAGCCCACTTGGCAGATGTCATTTTGTAGGGCGCGTTTGGGCCTCCGATGGCAGCCAGGTTTGGAGGAGGGGGCAGCTTTGGTCTGGGAGAAATCCTCGTCCTTCTGGAATTTTTGTAGGCAAAAGCCCAGGACTGGCCGCAGGCAAGTTGGCTTTGAAAGGAGGCACTTCCACCCAAGAAGCCAAACTCAAGAGCCCACTTGGCAGATGTCATTTTGTAGGGCGCGTTTGGGCCTCCGATGGCAGCCAGGTTTGGAGGAGGGGGCAGCTTTGGTCTGGGAGAAATCCTCGGCCTTATGGAATTTTTGTAGGCAAAAGCCCTGCATGGGCCGCCGGCAAGTTGACTCCGAAAGGGGGCACTTTTCCCCAAGAAGCCAAACTCAAGAGCCCGCTTGGCAGATGTCATTTTGTAGGGCGCGTTTGGACCTCCGATGGCAGCCAGGTTTGGAGGAGGGGGCAGCTTTGGTCTGGGAGGAATCCTCGTCCTTATGGAATTTTTGTAGCAAAAGTCCGAGACGGGATGCAGGCAAGTTGGTTTTGAAAGGAGTCACTTTTCCCCAAGAAGCCAAACTCAAGAGCCCACTTGGCAGGTGTCATTTTGTAGGGCGCGTTTGGGCCTCCGATGGCAGCCAGGTTTGGAGGAGGGGGCAGCTTTGGTCTGGGAGAAATTCTTGTCCTTATGGAATTTTTGTTGGCAAAAGCCCAGGACTGTCCGCAGGCAAGTTAGGCAAGTTGGCTATGAAAGGAGGCACTTTTCCCCAAGAAGCCAAACTCAAGAACCCACAATGCAGATGTCATTTTGTAGGGCGCGTTTGGGCCGCCGATGGCAGCCAGGTTTGGAGGAGGGGGCAGCTTTGGTCTGGGAGAAATCCTCGTCCTTCTGGAATTTTTGTAGGCAAAAGCCCTGCATGGGCCGCAGGCAAGTTGGCTCCGAAAGGAGGCACTTTTCCCCAAGAAGCCAAACTCAAGAGCCCAATTGGCAGGTGTCATTTTGTAGGGCGCGTTTGGGCCTCCGATGGCAGCCAGGTTTGGAGGAGGGGGCAGCTTTGGTCTGGGAGAAATTCTTGTCCTTATGGAATTTTTGTTGGCAAAAGCCCAGGGCGGTCCGCAGGCAAGTTGACTCCGAAAGGGGGCACTTTTCCCCAAGAAGCCAAACTCAAGAGCCCGCTTGGCAGATGTCATTTTGTAGGGCGCGTTTGGGCCTCCGATGGCAGCCAGGTTTGGAGGAGGGGGCAGCTTTGGTCTGGGAGAAATCCTCGTCCTTATGGAATTTTTTTAGGCAAAAGCCCTGCATGGGCCGCAGGCAAGTTGACTCCGAAAGGAGGCACTTTTCCCCAGGAAGCCAAACTCAAGAACCCTCAAAGCAGGTGTCATTTTGTGGGGCGCGTTTGGGCATCCGATGGCAGTCAGGTTTGGAGGAGGGGGCAGCTTTGGTCTGGGAGAAATCCTCGTCCTTATGGAATTTTTGGAGGCAAAAGCCCAGGACGGGCCGCAGGCAAGTTAGGCAAGTTGGCTATGAAAGGAGGCACTTTTCCGCAAGAAGCCAAACTCAAGAACCCACAATGCAGATGTCATTTTGTGGGGCGCGTTTGGGCCTCTGATGGCAGCCAGGTTTGGAGGAGGGGGCAGCTTTGGTCTGGGAGGAATCCTCGTCCTTATGGAATTTTTGTAGCAAAAGTCCGAGACGGGATGCAGGCAAGTGGGTTTTGAAAGGAGTCACTTTTCCCCAAGAAGCCAAACTCAAGAGCCCACTTGGCAGGTGTCATTTTGTAGGGCGTGTTTGGGCCTCCGATGGCAGCCAGGTTTGGAGGAGGGGGCAGCTTTGGTCTGGGAGAAATTCTTGTCCTTATGGAATTTTTGTTGGCAAAAGCCCAGTGCTGTCCGCAGGCAAGTTAGGCAAGTTGGCTATGAAAGGAGGCACTTTTCCCCAAGAAGCCAAACTCAAGAACCCACAATGCAGATGTCGTTTTGTAGGGCGCGTTTGGGCCTCCGATGGCAGCCAGGTTTGGAGGAGGGGGCAGCTTTGGTCTGGGAGAAATCCTCGTCCTTCTGGAATTTTTGTAGGCAAAAGCCCAGGACGTGCCGCAGGCAAGTTGGCTTTGAAAGGAGGCACTTCCACCCAAGAAGCCAAACTCAAGAGCCCACTTGGCAGATGTCATTTTGTAGGGCGCGTTTGGGCCTCCGATGGCAGCCATGTTTGGAGGAGGGGGCAGCTTTGGTCTGGGAGAAATCCTCGTCCTTATGGAATTTTTGTAGGCAAAAGCCCTGCATGGGCCGCAGGCAAGTTGGCTCCGAAAGGAGGCACTTTTCCCCAAGAAGCCAAACTCAAGAGCCCACTTGGCAGGTGTCATTTTGTAGGGCGCGTTTGGGCCTCCGATGGCAGCCAGGTTTGGAGGAGGGGGCAGCTTTGGTCTGGGAGAAATTCTTGTCCTTATGGAATTTTTGTTGGCAAAAGCCCAGGACGGTCCGCAGGCAAGTTAGGCAAGTTGGCTTTGAAAGGAGGTACTTTTCCCAGGAAGCCAAACTCAAGAGCCCACTTGGCAGATGTCATTTTGTAGGGCGCGTTTGGGCCTCCGATGGCAGCCAGGTTTGGAGGAGGGGGCAGCTTTGGTCTGGGAGAAATCCTCGTCCTTCTGGAATTTTTGTAGGCAAAAGCCCTGCATGGGCCGCAGGCAAGTTGACCCCGAAAGGAGGCACTTTTCCCCAAGAAGCCAAACTCAAGAACCCTCAATGCAAGTGCCATTTTGTGGGGCGCGTTTGGGCCTCCGATGGCAGCCAGGTTTGGAGGAGGGGGCAGCTTTGTTCTGGGAGAAATCCTCGTCCTTATGGAATTTTTGTAGTCTAAAGCCCAGCACGGGCCGCAGGCTAGTTAGGCAAGTTGGCTTTGAAAGGAGGCACTTTTCCCCCAAGAAGCCAAACTCAAGAGCCCACTTGGCAGATGTCATTTTGTAGGGCGCGTTTGGGCCTCCGATGGCAGCCAGGTTTGGAGGAGGGGGCAGCTTTGGTCTGGGAGAAATCCTCGTCCTTATGGAATTTTTGTAGGCAAAAGCCCAGGACGGGCCGCAGGCAAGTTGGCTTTGAAAGGAGGCACTTCCACCCAAGAAGCCAAACTCAAGAGTCCACTTGGCAGATGTCATTTTGTAGGGCACGTTTGGGCCTCCGATGGCAGCCAGGTTTGGAGGAGGGGGCAGCTTTGGTCTGGGAGAAATCCTCGTCCTTATGGAATTTTTGTAGGCAAAAGCCCTGCATGGGCCGCCGGCAAGTTGACTCCGAAAGGAGGCACTTTTCCCCAAGAAGCCAAACTCAAGAGCCCACTTGGCAGATGTCATTTTGTAGGGCGCGTTTGGGCCTCCGATGGCAGCCAGGTTTGGAGGAGGGGGCAGCTTTGGTCTGGGAGGAATCCTCGTCCTTATGGAATTTTTGTAGCAAAAGTCCGAGACGGGAAGCAGGGAAGTTGGTTTTTATAGGAGTCACTTTTCCCCAAGAAGCCAAACTCAAGAGCCCACTTGGCAGATGTCATTTTGTAGGGCGCGTTTGGGCCTCCGATGTCAGCCAGGTTTGGAGGAGGGGGCAGCTTTGGTCTGGGAGAAATCCTTGTCCTTATGGAATTTTTGTAGGCAAAAGCCCAGCACGGGCCGCAGGCAAGTTAGGCAAGTTGGCTTTGAAAGGAGGCACTTTTCCCCAAGAAGCCAAACTCAAGAGCCCACTTGGCAGGTGTCATTTTGTAGGGCACGTTTGGGCCCCCGATGGCAGCCAGGTTTGGAGGAGGGGGCAGCTTTGGTCTGGGAGAAATCCTCGTCCTTCTGGAATTTTTGTAGTCTAAAGCCCAGCACGGGCCGCAGGCTAGTTAGGCAAGTTGGCTTTGAAAGGAGGCACTTTCCCCCAAGAAGCCAAACTCAAGAGCCCACTTGGCAGATGTCATTTTGTAGGGCGCGTTTGGGCCTCCGATGGCAGCCAGGTTTGGAGGAGGGGGCAGCTTTGGTCTGGGAGAAATCCTCGTCCTTATGGAATTTTTGTAGGCAAAAGCCCTGCATGGGCCGCAGGCAAGTTGACTCCGAAAGGAGGCACTTTTCCCCAGGAAGCCAAACTCAAGAACCCTCAAAGCAGGTGTCATTTTGTGGGGCGCGTTTGGGCCTCCGATGGCAGTCAGGTTTGGAGGAGGGGGCAGCTTTGGTCTGGGAGAAATCCTCGTCCTTATGGAATTTTTGGAGGCAAAAGCCCAGGACGGGCCGCAGGCAAGTTAGGCAAGTTGGCTCCGAAAGGAGGCACTTTTCCCCAGGAAGCCAAACTCAAGAACCCACAATGCAGATGTCATTTTGTGGGGCGCGTTTTGGCCTCTGATGGCAGCCAGGTTAGGAGGAGGGGGCAGCTTTGGTCTGGGAGAAATCCTCGTCCTTATGGAATTTTTGTAGTCTAAAGCCCAGCACGGGCCGCAGGCTAGTTAGGCAAGTTGGCTTTGAAAGGAGGCACTTTCCCCCAAGAAGCCAAACTCAAGAGCCCACTTGGCAGATGTTATTTTGTAGGGCGCGTTTGGGCCTCCGATGGCAGCCAGGTTTGGAGGAGGGGGCAGCTTTGGTCTGGGAGAAATCCTCGTCCTTATGGAATTTTTGTAGTCTAAAGCCCAGCACGGGCCGCAGGCTAGTTAGGCAAGTTGGCTTTGAAAGGAGGCACTTTCCCCCAAGAAGCCAAACTCAAGAGCCCACTTGGCAGATGTCCTTTTGTAGGGCGCGTTTGGGCCTCCGATGGCAGCCAGGTTTGGAGGAGGGGGCAGCTTTGGTCTGGGAGAAATCCTCGTCCTTATGGAATTTTTGTAGGCAAAAGCCCAGGACGGGCCGCAGGCAAGTTGGCTTTGAAAGGAGGCACTTCCACCCAAGAAGCCAAACTCAAGAGCCCACTTGGCAGATGTCATTTTGTAGGGCGCGTTTGGGCCTCCGATGGCAGCCAGGTTTGGAGGAGGGGGCAGCTTTGGTCTGGGAGAAATCCTCGTCCTTATGGAATTTTTGTAGGCAAAAGCCCTGCATGGGCCGCCGGCAAGTTGACTCCGAAAGGGGGCACTTTTCCCCAAGAAGCCAAACTCAAGAGCCCGCTTGGCAGATGTCATTTTGTAGGGCGCGTTTGGACCTCCGATGGCAGCCAGGTTTGGCGGAGGGGGCAGCTTTGGTCTGGGAGGAATCCTCGTCCTTATGGAATTTTTGTAGCAAAAGTCCGAGACGGGATGCAGGCAAGTTGGTTTTGAAAGGAGTCACTTTTCCCCAAGAAGCCAAACTCAAGAGCCCACTTGGCAGGTGTCATTTTGTAGGGCGCGTTTGGGCCTCCGATGGCAGCCAGGTTTGGAGGAGGGGGCAGCTTTGGTCTGGGAGGAATCCTCGTCCTTATGGAATTTTTGTAGCAAAAGTCCGAGACGGGATGCAGGCAAGTTGGTTTTGAAAGGAGTCACTTTTCCCCAAGAAGCCAAACTCAAGAGCCCACTTGGCAGGTGTCATTTTGTAGGGCGCGTTTGGGCCTCCGATGGCAGCCAGGTTTGGAGGAGGGGGCAGCTTTGGTCTGGGAGGAATCCTCGTCCTTCTGGAATTTTTGTAGGCAAAAGCCCTGCATGGGCCGCAGGCAAGTTGACCCCGAAAGGAGGCACTTTTCCCCAGGAAGCCAAACTCAAGAACCCTCAATGCAAGTGCCATTTTGTGGGGCGCGTTTGGGCCTCCGATGGCAGCCAGGTTTGGAGGAGGGGGCAGCTTTGGTCTGGGAGAAATCCTCGTCCTTATGGAATTTTTGGAGGCAAAAGCCCAGGACGGGCCGCAGGCAAGTTAGGCAAGTTGGCTCTGAAAGGAGGCACTTTTCCCCAAGAAGCCGAACTCAAGAGCCCACTTGGCAGATGTCATTTTGTGGGGCGCGTTTGGGCCTCTGATGGCAGCCAGGTTTGGAGGAGGGGGCAGCTTTGTTCTGGGAGAAATCCTCGTCCTTATGGAATTTTTGTAGTCTAAAGCCCAGCACGGGCCGCAGGCTAGTTAGGCAAGTTGGCTTTGAAAGGAGGCACTTTTCCCCCAAGAAGCCAAACTCAAGGGCCCACTTGGCAGATGTCATTTTGTAGGGCGCGTTTGGGCCTCCGATGGCAGCCAGGTTTGGAGGAGGGGGCAGCTTTGGTCTGGGAGAAATCCTCGTCCTTATGGAATTTTTGTAGGCAAAAGCCCAGGACGGGCCGCAGGCAAGTTGGCTTTGAAAGGAGGCACTTTTCCCCCAAGAAGCCAAACTCAAGAGTCCACTTGGCAGATGTCATTTTGTAGGGCACGTTTGGGCCTCTGATGGCAGCCAGGTTTGGAGGAGGGGGCAGCTTTGGTCTGGGAGAAATCCTCGTCCTTATGGAATTTTTGTAGGCAAAAGCCCTGCATGGGCCGCCGGCAAGTTGACTCCGAAAGGAGGCACTTTTCCCCAAGAAGCCAAACTCAAGAGCCCACTTGGCAGATGTCATTTTGTAGGGCGCGTTTGGGCCTCCGATGGCAGCCAGGTTTGGAGGAGGGGGCAGCTTTGGTCTGGGAGGAATCCTCGTCCTTATGGAATTTTTGTAGCAAAAGTCAGGGACGGGAAGCAGGCAAGTTGGTTTTTAAAGGAGTCACTTTTCCCCAAGAAGCCAAACTCAAGAGCCCACTTGGCAGATGTCATTTTGTAGGGCACGTTTGGGCCTCCGATGGCAGCCAGGTTTGGAGGAGGGGGCAGCTTTGGTCTGGGAGAAATCCTCGTCCTTATGGAATTTTTGTAGGCAAAAGCCCAGGACGGGCCGCAGGCAAGTTAGGCAAGTTGGCTTTGAAAGGAGGCACTTTTCCCCAAGAAGCCAAACTCAAGAGCCCACTTGGCAGGTGTCATTTTGTAGGGCACGTTTGGGCCCCCGATGGCAGCCAGGTTTGGAGGAGGGGGCAGATTTGGTCTGGGAGAAATCCTCGTCCTTCTGGAATTTTTGTAGTCTAAAGCCCAGCACGGGCCGCAGGCTAGTTAGGCAAGTTGGCTTTGAAAGCAGGCACTTTTCCGCAAGAAGCCAAACTCAAGAGCCCACTTGGCAGATGTCATTTTGTAGGGCGCGTTTGGGCCTCCGATGGCAGCCAGGTTTGGAGGAGGGGGCAGCTTTGGTCTGGGAGAAATCCTCGTCCTTATGGAATTTTTGTAGTCTAAAGCCCAGCACGGGCCGCAGGCTAGTTAGGCAAGTTGGCTTTGAAAGGAGGCACTTTCCCCCAAGAAGCCAAACTCAAGAGCCCACTTGGCAGATGTCATTTTGTAGGGCGCGTTTGGGCCTCCGATGGCAGCCAGGTTTGGAGGAGGGGGCAGCTTTGGTCTGGGAGAAATCCTCGTCCTTATGGAATTTTTGTAGGCAAAAGCCCTGCATGGGCCGCAGGCAAGTTGACTCCGAAAGGAGGCACTTTTCCCCAGGAAGCCAAACTCAAGAACCCTCAAAGCAGGTGTCATTTTGTGGGGCGCGTTTGGGCCTCCGATGGCAGTCAGGTTTGGAGGAGGGGGCAGCTTTGGTCTGGGAGAAATCCTCGTCCTTATGGAATTTTTGTAGCAAAAGTCCGAGACGGGATGCAGGCAAGTTGGTTTTGAAAGCAGTCACTTTTCCCCAAGAAGCCAAACTCAAGAGCCCACTTGGCAGATGTCATTTTGTAGGGCGTGTTTGGGCCTCCGATGGCAGCCAGGTTTGGAGGAGGGGGCAGCTTTGGTCTGGGAGAAATCCTCGTCCTTATGGAATTTTTGTAGTCTAAAGCCCAGCACGGGCCGCAGGCTAGTTAGGCAAGTTGGCTTTGAAAGGAGGCACTTTCCCCCAAGAAGCCAAACTCAAGAGCCCACTTGGCAGATGTCATTTTGTAGGGCGCGTTTGGGCCTCCGATGGCAGCCAGGTTTGGAGGAGGGGGCAGCTTTGGTCTGGGAGAAATCCTCGTCCTTCTGGAATTTTTGTAGGCAAAAGCCCAGGACGGGCCGCAGGCAAGTTGGCTTTGAAAGGAGGCACTTCCACCCAAGAAGCCAAACTCAAGAGCCCACTTGGCAGATGTCATTTTTTAGGGCACGTTTGGGCCTCCGATGGCAGCCAGGTTTGGAGGAGGGGGCAGCTTTGGTCTGGGAGAAATCCTCGTCCTTATGGAATTTTTGTAGGCAAAAGCCCTGCATGGGCCGCCGGCAAGTTGCCTCCGAAAGGAGGCACTTTTCCCCAAGAAGCCAAACTCAAGAGCCCACTTGGCAGATGTCATTTTGTAGGGCGCGTTTGGGCCTCCGATGGCAGCCAGGTTTGGAGGAGGGGGCAGCTTTGGTCTGGGAGAAATCCTCGTCCTTATGGAATTTTTGGAGGCAAAAGCCCTGCATGGGCCGCAGGCAAGTTGACTCCGAAAGGAGGCACTTTTCCCCAGGAAGCCAAACTCAAGAGCCCACTTGGCAGGTGTCATTTTCTAGGGCACGTTTGGGCCTCCGATGGCAGCCAGGTTTGGAGGAGGGGGCAGCTTTGGTCTGGGAGAAATCCTCGTCCTTCTGGAATTTTTGTAGTCTAAAGCCCAGCACGGGCCGCAGGCTAGTTAGGCAAGTTGGCTTTGAAAGCAGGCACTTTTCCGCAAGAAGCCAAACTCAAGAGCCCACTTGGCAGATGTCATTTTGTAGGGCGCGTTTGGGCCTCCGATGGCAGCCAGGTTTGGAGGAGGGGGCAGCTTTGGTCTGGGAGAAATCCTCGTCCTTATGGAATTTTTGTAGTCTAAAGCCCAGCACGGGCCGCAGGCTAGTTAGGCAAGTTGGCTTTGAAAGGAGGCACTTTCCCCCAAGAAGCCAAACTCAAGAGCCCACTTGGCAGATGTCATTTTGTAGGGCGCGTTTGGGCCTCCGATGGAAGCCAGGTTTGGAGGAGGGGGCAGCTTTGGTCTGGGAGAAATCCTCGTCCTTATGGAATTTTTGTAGGCAAAAGCCCTGCATGGGCCGCAGGCAAGTTGACTCCGAAAGGAGGCACTTTTCCCCAGGAAGCCAAACTCAAGAACCCTCAAAGCAGGTGTCATTTTGTGGGGCGCGTTTGGGCCTCCGATGGCAGTCAGGTTTGGAGGAGGGGGCAGCTTTGGTCTGGGAGAAATCCTCGTCCTTATGGAATTTTTGTAGCAAAAGTCCGAGACGGGATGCAGGCAAGTTGGTTTTGAAAGCAGTCACTTTTCCCCAAGAAGCCAAACTCAAGAGCCCACTTGGCAGGTGTCATTTTGTAGGGCGTGTTTGGGCCTCCGATGGCAGCCAGGTTTGGAGGAGGGGGCAGCTTTGGTCTGGGAGAAATCCTCGTCCTTATGGAATTTTTGTAGTCTAAAGCCCAGCACGGGCCGCAGGCTAGTTAGGCAAGTTGGCTTTGAAAGGAGGCACTTTCCCCCAAGAAGCCAAACTCAAGAGCCCACTTGGCAGATGTCATTTTGTAGGGCGCGTTTGGGCCTCCGATGGCAGCCAGGTTTGGAGGAGGGGGCAGCTTGTTCTGGGAGAAATCCTCGTCCTTCTGGAATTTTTGTAGGCAAAAGCCCAGGACGGGCCGCAGGCAAGTTGGCTTTGAAAGGAGGCACTTCCACCCAAGAAGCCAAACTCAAGAGCCCACTTGGCAGATGTCATTTTGTAGGGCGTGTTTGGGCCTCCGATGGCAGCCAGGTTTGGAGGAGGGGGCAGCTTTGGTCTGGGAGAAATCCTCGTCCTTCTGGAATTTTTGTAGGCAAAAGCCCTGCATGGGCCGCCGGCAAGTTGCCTCCGAAAGGAGGCACTTTTCCCCAAGAAGCCAAACTCAAGAGCCCACTTGGCAGATGTCATTTTGTAGGGCGCGTTTGGGCCTCCGATGGCAGCCAGGTTTGGAGGAGGGGGCAGCTTTGGTCTGGGAGAAATCCTCGTCCTTATGGAATTTTTGGAGGCAAAAGCCCTGCATGGGCCGCAGGCAAGTTGACTCCGAAAGGAGGCACTTTTCCCCAGGAAGCCAAACTCAAGAGCCCACTTGGCAGGTGTCATTTTCTAGGGCACGTTTGGGCCTCCGATGGCAGCCAGGTTTGGAGGAGGGGGCAGCTTTGGTCTGGGAGAAATCCTCGTCCTTCTGGAATTTTTGTAGGCAAAAGCCCAGGACGGGCCGCAGGCAAGTTAGGCAAGTTGGCTCCGAAAGGAGGCACTTTTCCCCAAGAAGCCAAACTCAAGAGCCCACTTGGCAGATGTCATTTTGTGGGGCGCGTTTGGGCCTCTGATGGCAGCCAGGTTTGGAGGAGGGGGCAGCTTTGGTCTGGGAGAAATCCTCGTCCTTATGGAATTTTCGTAGTCTAAAGCCCAGCACGGGCCGCAGGCTAGTTAGGCAAGTTGGCTTTGAAAGGAGGCACTTTCCCCCAAGAAGCCAAACTCAAGAGCCCACTTGGCAGATGTCATTTTGTAGGGCGCGTTTGGGCCTCCAATGGCAGCCAGGTTTGGAGGAGGGGGCAGCTTTGGTCTGGGAGAAATCCTCGTCCATATGGAATTTTTGGAGGCAAAAGCCCAGGACGGGCCGCAGGCAAGTTGACTTTGAAAGGAGGCACTTCCACCCAAGAAGCGAAACTCAAGCGCCAACAATGCAGATGTCATTTTGTAGGGCACGTTTGGGCCTCCGATGGCAGCCAGGTTTGGAGGAGGGGGCAGCTTTGTTCTGGGAGAAATCCTCGTCCTTATGGAATTTTTGTAGGCAAAAGCCCTGCATGGGCCGCCGGCAAGTTGACTCCGAAAGGAGACACTTTTCCCCAAGAAGCCAAACTCAAGAGCCCACTTGGCAGATGTCATTTTGTAGGGCGCGTTTGGGCCTCCGATGGCAGCCAGGTTTGGAGGAGGGGGCAGCTTTGGTCTGGGAGGAATCCTCGTCCTTATGGAATTTTTGTAGCAAAAGTCCGGGACGGGAAGCAGGCAAGTTGGTTTTAAAAGAAGTCACTTTTCCCCAAGAAGCCAAACTCAAGAGCCCACTTGGCAGATGTCATTTTGTAGGGCGTGTTTGGGCCTCCGATGGCAGCCAGGTTTGGAGGAGGGGGCAGCTTTGGTCTGGGAGAAATCCTTGTCGTTATGGAATTTTTATAGGCAACAGCCCAGGACGGGCCGCAGGCAAGTTAGGCAAGTTGGCTTTGAAAGGAGGCACTTTTCCCCAAGAAGCCAAACTCAAGAACCCACAATGCAGATGTCCGTTTGTAGGGCGCGTTTGGGCCTCCGATGGCAGCCAGGTTTGGAGGAGGGGGCAGCTTTGTTCTGGGAGAAATCCTCGTCCTTCTGGAATTTTTGTACTCAAAAGCCCAGGATGGGCCGCAGGCTAGTTAGGCAAGTTGGCTTTGAAAGGAGGCACTTTTCCCCAAGAAGCCAAACTCAAGAGCCCACTTGGCAGATGTCATTTTGTAGGGCGCGTTTGGGCCTCTGATGGCAGCCAGGTTTGGAGGAGGGGGCAGCTTTGGTCTGGGAGAAATCCTCGTCCTTATGGAATTTTTGTAGTCTAAAGCCCAGCACGGGCCGCAGGCTAGTTAGGCAAGTTGGCTTTGAAAGGAGGCACTTTTCCGCAAGAAGCCAAACTCAAGAGCCCACTTGGCAGATGTCATTTTGTAGGGCGCGTTTGGGCCTCCGATGGCAGCCAGGTTTGGAGGAGGGGGCAGCTTTGGTCTGGGAGAAATCCTCGTCCTTATGGAATTTTTGTAGGCAAAAACCCAGCACGGGCCGCAGGCAAGTTTGCTTTGAAAGGAGGCATTTTCACCCAAGAAGCCAAAATCAAGAGCCCACTTGGCAGATGTCAGTTTGTAGGGCACGTTTGGGCCTCCGATGGCAGCCAGGTTTGGAGGAGGGGGCAGCTTTGGTCTGGGAGAAATCCTCGTCCTTATGGAATTTTTGTAGGCAAAAGCCCTGCATGGGCCGCAGGCAAGTTGACTCCGAATGGAGGAACTTTTCCCCAAGAAGCCAAACTCAAGAGCCCACTTGGCAGGTGTCATTTTGTAGGGCGCGTTTGGGCCTCCGATGGCAGCCAGGTTTGGAGGAGGGGGCAGCTTTGGTCTGGGAGAAATCCTCGTCCTTATGGAATTTTTGTAGGCAAAAGCCCAGGACCGGATGCAGGGAAGTTGGCTTTGAAAGGAGGCACTTTTCCCCAAGAAGCCAAACTCAAGAGCCCACTTGGCAGATGTCATTTTGTAGGGCGCGTTTGTGCCTCCGATGGCAGCCAGGTTTGGAGGAGGGGGCAGCTTTGGTCTGGGAGAAATCCTCGTCCTTATGGAATTTTTGGAGGCAAAAGCCCAGGACGGGCCGCAGGCAAGTTAGGCATGTTGGCTTTGAAAGGAGGCACTTTGCCCCAAGAAGCCAAACTCAAGAGCCCACTTGGCAGGCGTCATTTTGTAAGGCGCGTTTGGGCCTCCGATGGCAGCCAGGTTTGGAGGAGGGGGTAGCTTTGTTCTGGGAGAAATCCTCGTCCTTATGGAATTTTTGTAGGCAAAAGCCCAGGACGGGCCGCAGGCAAGTTGGCTTCGAAAGGAGGCACTTTTCCCCAAGAAGCCAAACTCAAGAACCCACAATGCAGATGTCATTTTGTAGGGCGCGTTTGGGCCTCCGATGGCAGCCAGGTTTGGAGGAGGGGGCAGCTTTGGTCTGGGAGAAATCCTCGTCCTTATGGAATTTTTGTAGGCAAAAGCCCTGGACCAGGTGCAGACAAGTTGACTCCGAATGGAGGCACTTTTCCCCAAGAAGCCAAACTCAAGAGCCCACTTGGCAGGTGTCATTTTGTAGGGCGCGCTTGGGCCTCCGATGGCAGCCAGGTTTGGAGGAGGGGGCAGCTTTGGTCTGGGAGAAATCCTCGTCCTTCTGGAATTTTTGTAGGCAAAAGCCCAGGACGGGCTGCAGGCAAGTTAGGCATGTTGGCTTTGAAAGGAGGCACTTTTCCCCAAGAAGCCAAACTCAAGAGCCCACTTGGCAGGTGTCATTTTGTAGGGCGCGTTTGGGCCTCCGATGGCAGCCAGGTTTGGAGGAGGGGGCAGCTTTGGTCTGGGAGAAATCCTCGTCCTTATGGAATTTTTGTAGGCAAAAGCCCAGGACGGGCCGCAGGCAAGTTAGGCAAGTTGGCTTTGAAAGGAGGCACTTCCACCCAAGAAGCCAAACTCAAGAGCCCACTTGGCAGGTGTCATTTTGTAGGGCGCGTTTGGGCCTCCGATGGCAGCCAGGTTTGGAGGAGGGGGCAGCTTTGGTCTGGGAGAAATCCTCGTCCTTATGGAATTTTTTTAGGCAAAAGCCCCGGACCGGATGCAGGGAAGTTGGCTTTGAAAGGAGGCACTTTTCCCCAAGAAGCCAAACTCAAGAGCCCACTTGGCAGGCGTCATTTTGTAGGGCGCGTTTGGGCCTCCGATGGCAGCCAGGTTTGGAGGAGGGGGTAGCTTTGGTCTGGGAGAAATCCTCGTCCTTATGGAATTTTTGTAGGCAAAAGCCCAGGACGGGCCGCAGGCAAGTTAGGCATGTTGGCTTTGAAAGGAGGCACTTTGCCCCAAGAAGCCAAACTCAAGAGCCCACTTGGCAGGCGTCATTTTGTAGGGCGCGTTTGGGCCTCCGATGGCAGCCAGGTTTGGAGGAGGGGGTAGCTTTGGTCTGGGAGAAATCCTCGTCCTTATGGAATTTTTGGAGGCAAAAGCCCAGGACCAGGTGCAGGGAAGTTGGCTTTGAAAGGAGGCACTTTTCCCCAAGAAGCCAAACTCAAGAGCCCACTTGGCAGGTGTCATTTTGTAGGGCGCGCTTGGGCCTCCGATGGCAGCCAGGTTTGGAGGAGGGGGCAGCTTTGGTCTGGGAGAAATCCTCGTCCTTATGGAATTTTTGTAGGCAAAAGCCCAGGACGGGCCGCAGGCAAGTTAGGAATGTTGGCTTTGAAAGGAGGCACTTTTCCCCAAGAAGCCAAACTCAAGAGCCCACTTGGCAGGTGTCATTTTGTAGGGCGCGTTTGGGCCTCCGATGGCAGCCAGGTTTGGAGGAGGGGGCAGCTTTGGTCTGGGAGAAATCCTCGTCCTTATGGAATTTTTGTAGGCAAAAGCCCAGGACCGGATGCAGGGAAGTTGGCTTTGAAAGGAGGCACTTTTCCCCAAGAAGCCAAACTCAAGAGCCCACTTGGCAGGTGTCATTTTGTAGGGCGCGTTTGGGCCTCCGATGGCAGCCAGGTTTGGAGGAGGGGGCAGCTTTGGTCTGGGAGAAATCCTCGTCCTTATGGAATTTTTGGAGGCAAAAGCCCACGACCGGGTGCAGGGAAGTTGGCTTTGAAAGGAGGCACTTTTCCCCAAGAAGCCAAACTCAAGAGCCCACTTGGCAGGTGTCATTTTGTAGGGAGCGTTTGGGCCTCCGATGGCAGCCAGGTTTGGAGGAGGGGGCAGCTTTGGTCTGGGAGAAATCCTCGTCCTTATGGAATTTTTGTAGCAAAAGTCCGGGACGGGACGCAGGCCAGTTGGTTTTGAAAGGAGTCACTTTTACCCAAGAAGCCAAACTCAAGAGCCCACTTGGCAGGTGTCATTTTGTAGGGCGCGTTTGGGCCTCCGATGGCAGCCAGGTTTGGAGGAGGGGGCAGCTTTGGTCTGGGAGAAATCCTCGTCCTTCTGGAATTTTTGGAGGCAAAAGCCCAGGACGGGCCGCAGGCAAGTTAGGCAAGTTGGCTTTGAAAGGAGGCACTTTTCCCCAAGAAGCCAAACTCAAGACCCCACTTGGCAGATGTCATTTTGTAGGGCACGTTTGGGCCTCCGATGGCAGCCAGGTTAGGAGGAAGGGGAAGCTTTCGTCTGGGAGAAATCCTCGTCCTTATGGAATTTTTGTAGGCAAATCCCAGGACGGGCCGCAGGCAAGTTGACTCCGAAAGGAGGCACTTTTCCCCAAGAAGCCAAACGCAAGAGCCCACAATGCAGTTGTCATTTTGTAGGGCGTGTTTGGGCCTCCGATGGCAGCCAGGTTTGGAGGAGGGGGCAGCTTTGGTCTGGGAGAAATCCTCGTCCTTATGGAATTTTTGGAGTCAAAAGCCCGGGACGGGACGCCGGCAAGTTGGTTTTGAAAGGAGGCACTTTTCCCCAAGAAGCCAAACTCAAGAGCCCACTTGGCAGGTGTCATTTTGTAGGGCGCGTTTGGGCCTCCGATGGCAGCCAGGTTTGGAGGAGGGGGCAGCTTTGGTCTGGGAGAAATCCTCGTCCTTATGGAATTTTTGGAGGCAAAAGCCCAGGATGGGCCGCAGGCTAGTTAGGCAAGTTGGCTTTGAAAGGAGGCACTTTTCCCCAAGAAGCCAAACTCAAGAGCCCACTTGGCAGATGTCATTTTGTAGGGCGCGTTTGGGCCTCTGATGGCAGCCAGGTTTGGAGGAGGGGGCAGCTTTGGTCTGGGAGAAATCCTCGTCCTTATGGAATTTTTGTAGGCAAAAACCCAGCACGGGCCGCAGGCAAGTTTGCTTTGAAAGGAGGCATTTTCACCCAAGAAGCCAAAATCAAGAGCCCACTTGGCAGATGTCAGTTTGTAGGGCACGTTTGGGCCTCCGATGGCAGCCAGGTTTGGAGGAGGGGGCAGCTTTGGTCTGGGAGAAATCCTCGTCCTTATGGAATTTTTGTAGGCAAAAGCCCAGGACGGGCCGCAGGCAATTTAGGCAAGTTGGCTCCGAAAGGAGGCACTTTTCCCCAAGAAGCCAAACTCAAGAGCCCACTTGGCAGATGTCATTTTGTAGGGCGCGTTTGGGCCTCCGATGGCAGCCAGGTTTGGAGGACGGGGCAACTTTGGTCTGGGAGAAATCCTCGTCCTTATGGAATTTTTGTAGGCAAAAGCCCTGCATGGGCCGCAGGCAAGTTGACTCCGAATGGAGGCACCTTTCCCCAAGAAGCCAAACTCAAGAGCCCACTTGGCAGGTGTCATTTTGTAGGGCACGTTTGGGCCTCCGATGGCAGCCAGGTTAGGAGGAGGGGGCAGCTTTGGTCTGGGAGGAATCCTCGTCCTTATGGAATTTTTGTAGCAAAAGCCCGGGACGGGACGCAGGCAAGTTGGTTTTGAAAGGAGTCACTCTTCCCCAAGAAGCCAAACTGAATAGCCCACTTGGCAGATGTCATTTTGTAGGGCGCGTTTGGGCCTCGATGGCAGCCAGGTTTGGAGGAGGGGGCAGCTTTGGTCTGGGAGAAATCCTCGTCCTTACGGAATTTTTGTAGCCAAAAGCCCACGACCGGGTGCAGGGAAGTTGGCTTTGAAAGGAGGCACTTTTCCCCAAGAAGCCAAACTCAAGAGCCCACTTGGCAGGTGTCATTTTGTAGGGCGCGTTTGGGCCTCCGATGGCAGCCAGGTTTGGAGGAGGGGGCAGCTTTGGTCTGGGAGAAATCCTCGTCCTTCTGGAATATTTGTATGCAAAAGCCCAGGACCGCATGCAGGCAAGTTGGCTTTGAAAGGAGGCACTTTTCCCCAAGAAGCCAAACTCAAGAGCCCACTTGGCAGGTGTCATTTTGTAGGGCGCGTTTGGGCCTCCGATGGCAGCCAGGTTTGGAGGAGGGGGCAGCTTTGGTCTGGGAGAAATCCTCGTCCTTATGGAATTTTTGTAGGAAAAAGCCCAGGACGGGCCGCAGGCAAGTTTGCTTTGAAAGGAGGCACTTTCCTCCAAGAAGCCAAACTCAAGACCCCACTTGGCAGATGTCATTTTGTAGGGCGCGTTTGGGCCTCCGATGGCAGCCAGGTTTGGAGGAGGGGGCAGCTTTGGTCTGGGAGAAATCCTCGTCCTTCTGGAATTTTTGGAGGCAAAAGCCCACGACCGGGTGCAGGGAAGTTGGCTTTGAAAGGAGGCACTTTTCCCCAAGAAGCCAAACTCAAGAGCCCACTTGGCAGGTGTCATTTTGTAGGGAGCGTTTGGGCCTCCGATGGCAGCCAGGTTTGGAGGAGGGGGCAGCTTTGGTCTGGGAGAAATCCTCGTCCTTATGGAATTTTTGTTGGCAAAAGCCCAGGACCGGATGCAGGCAAGTTGGCTTTGAAAGGAGGCACTTTTCCCCAAGAAGCCAAACTCAAGAGCCCACTTGGCAGGTGTCATTTTGTAGGGCGCGTTTGGACCTCCGATGGCAGCCAGGTTTGGAGGAGGGGGCAGCTTTGGTCTGGGAGAAATCCTCGTCCTTCTGGAATTTTTGTAGGCAAAAGCCCAGGACGGGCCGCAGGCAAGTTAGGCAAGTTGGCTTTGAAAGGAGGCACTTTTCCCCAAGAAGCCAAACTCAAGAGCCCACTTGGCAGATGTCATTTTGTAGGGCACGTTTGGGCCTCCGATGGCAGCCAGGTTAGGAGGAAGGGGAAGCTTTCGTCTGGGAGAAATCCTCGTCCTTATGGAATTTTTGTAGGCAAATCCCAGAACGGGCCGCAGGCAAGTTGACTCCGAAAGGAGGCACTTTTCCCCAAGAATCCAAACGCAAGAGCCCACAATGCAGTTGTCATTTTGTAGGGCGTGTTTGGGCCTCCGATGGCAGCCAGGTTTGGAGGAGGGGGCAGCTTTGGTCTGGGAGAAATCCTCGTCCTTATGGAATTTTTGTAGCAAAAGCCCGGGACGGGACGCCGGCAAGTTGGTTTTGAAAGGAGTCACTTTTCCCCAAGAAGCCAAACTCAAGAGCCCACTTGGCAGGTGTCATTTTGTAGGGCGCGTTTGGGCCTCCGATGGCAGCCAGGTTTGGAGGAGGGGGCAGCTTTGGTCTGGGAGAAATCCTCGTCCTTATGGAATTTTTGTAGGCAAAAGCCCAGGACGGGCCGCAGGCAAGTTAGGCATGTTGGCTTTGAAAGGAGGCACTTTTCCCCAAGAAGCCAAACTCAAGAGCCCACTTGGCAGGTGTCATTTTGTAGGGCGCGTTTGGGCCTCCGATGGCAGCCAGGTTTGGAGGAGGGGGCAGCTTTGGTCTGGGAGAAATCCTCGTCCTTATGGAATTTTTGTAGGCAAAAGCCCAGGACCGGATGCAGGGAAGTTGGCTTTGAAAGGAGGCACTTTTCCCCAAGAAGCCAAACTCAAGAGCCCACTTGGGAGATGTCATTTTGTAGGGCGCGTTTGGGCCTCCGATGGCAGCCAGGTTTGGAGGAGGGGGCAGCTTTGGTCTGGGAGAAATCCTCGTCCTTATGGAATTTTTGGAGGCAAAAGCCCACGACCGGGTGCAGGGAAGTTGGCTTTGAAAGGAGGCACTTTTCCCCAAGAAGCCAAACTCAAGAGCCCACTTGGCAGGTGTCATTTTGTAGGGAGCGTTTGGGCCTCCGATGGCAGCCAGGTTTGGAGGAGGGGGCAGCTTTGGTCTGGGAGAAATCCTCGTCCTTATGGAATTTTTGTAGGCAAAAGCCCAGGACCGGATGCAGGCAAGTTGGCTTTGAAAGGAGGCACTTTTCCCCAAGAAGCCAAACTCAAGAGCCCACTTGGCAGGTGTCATTTTGTAGGGCGCGTTTGGGCCTCCGATGGCAGCCAGGTTTGGAGGAGGGGGCAGCTTTGGTCTGGGAGAAATCCTCGTCCTTATGGAATTTTTGTCGGCAAAAGCCCTGCATGGGCCGCAGGCAAGTTGACTCCGAAAGGAGGCACTTTTCCCCAAGAAGCCAAACTCAAGAGCCCACTTGGCAGGTGTCAGTTTGTAGGGCGCGTTTGGGCCTCCGATGGCAGCCAGGTTTAGAGGAGGGGGCAGCTTTGGTCTGGGAGAAATCCTCGTCCTTCTGGAATTTTTGGAGGCAAAAGCCCAGGACGGGCCGCAGGCAAGTTAGGCAAGTTGGCTTTGAAAGGAGGCACTTTTCCCCAAGAAGCCAAACTCAAGACCCCACTTGGCAGATGTCATTTTGTAGGGCACGTTTGGGCCTCCGATGGCAGCCAGGTTAGGAGGAAGGGGAAGCTTTCGTCTGGGAGAAATCCTCGTCCTTATGGAATTTTTGTAGGCAAATCCCAGAACGGGCCGCAGGCAAGTTGACTCCGAAAGGAGGCACTTTTCCCCAAGAATCCAAACGCAAGAGCCCACAATGCAGTTGTCATTTTGTAGGGCGTGTTTGGGCCTCCGATGGCAGCCAGGTTTGGAGGAGGGGGCAGCTTTGGTCTGGGAGGAATCCTCGTCCTTATGGAATTTTTGTAGCAAAAGCCCGGGACGGGACGCCGGCAAGTTGGTTTTGAAAGGAGTCACTTTTCCCCAAGAAGCCAAACTCAAGAGCCCACTTGGCAGGTGTCATTTTGTAGGGCGCGTTTGGGCCTCCGATGGCAGCCAGGTTTGGAGGAGGGGGCAGCTTTGGTCTGGGAGAAATCCTCGTCCTTATGGAATTTTTGTAGGCAAAAGCCCAGGACGGGCCGCAGGCAAGTTAGGCAAGTTGGCTTTGAAAGGAGGCACTTCCACCCAAGAAGCCAAACTCAAGAGCCCACTTGGCAGGTGTCATTTTGTAGGGCGCGTTTGGGCCTCCGATGGCAGCCAGGTTTGGAGGAGGGGGCAGCTTTGGTCTGGGAGAAATCCTCGTCCTTATGGAATTTTTGTAGGCAAAAGCCCAGGACCGGATGCAGGGAAGTTGGCTTTGAAAGGAGGCACTTTTCCCCAAGAAGCCAAACTCAAGAGCCCACTTGGCAGATGTCATTTTGTAGGGCGCGTTTGGGCCTCCGATGGCAGCCAGGTTTGGAGGAGGGGGCAGCTTTGGTCTGGGAGAAATCCTCGTCCTTATGGAATTTTTGGAGGCAAAAGCCCACGACCGGGTGCAGGGAAGTTGGCTTTGAAAGGAGGCACTTTTCCCCAAGAAGCCAAACTCAAGAGCCCACTTGGCAGGTGTCATTTTGTAGGGAGCGTTTGGGCCTCCGATGGCAGCCAGGTTTGGAGGAGGGGGCAGCTTTGGTCTGGGAGAAATCCTCGTCCTTATGGAATTTTTGTAGGCAAAAGCCCAGGACCGGATGCAGGCAAGTTGGCTTTGAAAGGAGGCACTTTTCCCCAAGAAGCCAAACTCAAGAGCCCACTTGACAGGTGTCATTTTGTAGGGCGCGTTTGGGCCTCCGATGGCAGCCAGGTTTGGCGGAGGGGGCAGCTTTGGTCTGGGAGAAATCCTCGTCCTTATGGAATTTTCGTAGTCTAAAGCCCAGGACGGGCCGCAGGCAAGTTAGGCAAGTTGGCTTTGAAAGGAGGCACTTTTCCCCAAGAAGCCAAACTCAAGACCCCACTTGGCAGATGTCATTTTGTAGGGCACGTTTGGGCCTCCGATGGCAGCCAGGTTAGGAGGAAGGGGAAGCTTTCGTCTGGGAGAAATCCTCGTCCTTATGGAATTTTTGTAGGCAAATCCCAGAACGGGCCGCAGGCAAGTTGACTCCGAAAGGAGGCACTTTTCCCCAAGAATCCAAACGCAAGAGCCCACAATGCAGTTGTCATTTTGTAGGGCGTGTTTGGGCCTCCGATGGCAGCCAGGTTTGGAGGAGGGGGCAGCTTTGGTCTGGGAGAAATCCTCGTCCTTATGGAATTTTTGGAGGCAAAAGCCCGGGACGGGACGCCGGCAAGTTGGTTTTGAAAGGAGTCACTTTTCCCCAAGAAGCCAAACTCAAGAGCCCACTTGGCAGGTGTCATTTTGTAGGGCGCGTTTGGGCCTCCGATGGCAGCCAGGTTTGGAGGAGGGGGCAGCTTTGGTCTGGGAGAAATCCTCGTCCTTATGGAATTTTTGTAGGCAAAAGCCCAGGACGGGCCGCAGGCAAGTTAGGCATGTTGGCTTTGAAAGGAGGCACTTTTCCCCAAGAAGCCAAACTCAAGAGCCCACTTGGCAGGTGTCATTTTGTAGGGCGCGTTTGGGCCTCCGATGGCAGCTAGGTTTGGAGGAGGGGGCAGCTTTGGTCTGGGAGAAATCCTCGTCCTTATGGAATTTTTGTAGGCAAAAGCCCAGGACCGGATGCAGGGAAGTTGGCTTTGAAAGGAGGCACTTTTCCCCAAGAAGCCAAACTCAAGAGCCCACTTGGCAGGTGTCATTTTGTAGGGCGCGTTTGGGCCTCCGATGGCAGCCAGGTTTGGAGGAGGGGGCAGCTTTGGTCTGGGAGAAATCCTCGTCCTTATGGAATTTTTGGAGTCAAAAGCCCACGACCGGGTGCAGGGAAGTTGGCTTTGAAAGGAGGCACTTTTCCCCAAGAAGCCAAACTCAAGAGCCCACTTGGCAGATGTCATTTTGTAGGGCGCGTTTGGGCCTCCGATGGCAGCTAGGTTTGGAGGAGGGGGCAGCTTTGGTCTGGGAGAAATCCTCGTCCTTATGGAATTTTTGTAGGCAAAAGCCCAGGACAGGCCGCAGGCAAGTTGGCTTTGAAAGGAGGCACTTCCACCCAAGAAGCCAAACTCAAGAGCCCACTTGGCAGATGTCATTTTGTAGGGCACGTTTGGGCCTCCGATGGCAGCCAGGTTTGGAGGAGGGGGCAGCTTTGGTCTGGGAGAAATCCTCGTCCTTATGGAATTTTTGTAGGCAAAAGCCCAGGACCGGATGCAGGCAAGTTGGCTTTGAAAGGAGGCACTTTTCCCCAAGAAGCCAAACTCAAGAGCCCACTTGGCAGGTGTCATTTTGTAGGGCGCGTTTGGGCCTCCGATGGCAGCCAGGTTTGGATGAGGGGGCAGCTTTGGTCTGGGAGAAATCCTCGTCCTTATGGAATTTTTGTCGGCAAAAGCCCTGCATGGGCCGCAGGCAAGTTGACTCCGAAAGGAGGCACTTTTCCCCAAGAAGCCAAACTCAAGAGCCCACTTGGCAGGTGTCAGTTTGTAGGGCGCGTTTGGGCCTCCGATGGCAGCCAGGTTTAGAGGAGGGGGCAGCTTTGGTCTGGGAGAAATCCTCGTCCTTCTGGAATTTTTGGAGGCAAAAGCCCAGGACGGGCCGCAGGCAAGTTAGGCAAGTTGGCTTTGAAAGGAGGCACTTTTCCCCAAGAAGCCAAACTCAAGACCCCACTTGGCAGATGTCATTTTGTAGGGCACGTTTGGGCCTCCGATGGCAGCCAGGTTAGGAGGAAGGGGAAGCTTTCGTCTGGGAGAAATCCTCGTCCTTATGGAATTTTTGTAGGCAAATCCCAGAACGGGCCGCAGGCAAGTTGACTCCGAAAGGAGGCACTTTTCCCCAAGAATCCAAACGCAAGAGCCCACAATGCAGTTGTCATTTTGTAGGGCGTGTTTGGGCCTCCGATGGCAGCCAGGTTTGGAGGAGGGGGCAGCTTTGGTCTGGGAGAAATCCTCGTCCTTATGGAATTTTTGTAGCAAAAGCCCGGGACGGGACGCCGGCAAGTTGGTTTTGAAAGGAGTCACTTTTCCCCAAGAAGCCAAACTCAAGAGCCCACTTGGCAGGTGTCATTTTGTAGGGCGCGTTTGGGCCTCCGATGGCAGCCAGGTTTGGAGGAGGGGGCAGCTTTGGTCTGGGAGAAATCCTCGTCCTTATGGAATTTTTGTAGGCAAAAGCCCAGGACGGGCCGCAGGCAAGTTAGGCATGTTGGCTTTGAAAGGAGGCACTTTTCCCCAAGAAGCCAAACTCAAGAGCCCACTTGGCAGGTGTCATTTTGTAGGGCGCGTTTGGGCCTCCGATGGCAGCCAGGTTTGGAGGAGGGGGCAGCTTTGGTCTGGGAGAAATCCTCGTCCTTATGGAATTTTTGGAGGCAAAAGCCCAGGACCGGATGCAGGGAAGTTGGCTTTGAAAGGAGGCACTTTTCCCCAAGAAGCCAAACTCAAGAGCCCACTTGGCAGATGTCATTTTGTAGGGCGCGTTTGGGCCTCCGATGGCAGCCAGGTTTGGAGGAGGGGGCAGCTTTGGTCTGGGAGAAATCCTCGTCCTTATGGAATTTTTGGAGGCAAAAGCCCACGACCGGGTGCAGGCAAGTTGGCTTTGAAAGGAGGCACTTTTCCCCAAGAAGCCAAACTCAAGAGCCCACTTGGCAGGTGTCATTTTGTAGGGAGCGTTTGGGCCTCCGATGGCAGCCAGGTTTGGAGGAGGGGGCAGCTTTGGTCTGGGAGAAATCCTCGTCCTTATGGAATTTTTGTAGGCAAAAGCCCAGGACCGGATGCAGGCAAGTTGGCTTTGAAAGGAGGCACTTTTCCCCAAGAAGCCAAACTCAAGAGCCCACTTGGCAGGTGTCATTTTGTAGGGCGCGTTTGGGCCTCCGATGGCAGCCAGGTTTGGCGGAGGGGGCAGCTTTGGTCTGGGAGAAATCCTCGTCCTTATGGAATTTTCGTAGTCTAAAGCCCAGGACGGGCCGCAGGCAAGTTAGGCAAGTTGGCTTTGAAAGGAGGCACTTTTCCCCAAGAAGCCAAACTCAAGACCCCACTTGGCAGATGTCATTTTGTAGGGCACGTTTGGGCCTCCGATGGCAGCCAGGTTAGGAGGAAGGGGAAGCTTTCGTCTGGGAGAAATCCTCGTCCTTATGGAATTTTTGTAGGCAAATCCCAGAACGGGCCGCAGGCAAGTTGACTCCGAAAGGAGGCACTTTTCCCCAAGAATCCAAACGCAAGAGCCCACAATGCAGTTGTCATTTTGTAGGGCGTGTTTGGGCCTCCGATGGCAGCCAGGTTTGGAGGAGGGGGCAGCTTTGGTCTGGGAGAAATCCTCGTCCTTATGGAATTTTTGGAGGCAAAAGCCCGGGACGGGACGCCGGCAAGTTGGTTTTGAAAGGAGTCACTTTTCCCCAAGAAGCCAAACTCAAGAGCCCACTTGGCAGGTGTCATTTTGTAGGGCGCGTTTGGGCCTCCGATGGCAGCCAGGTTTGGAGGAGGGGGCAGCTTTGGTCTGGGAGAAATCCTCGTCCTTATGGAATTTTTGTAGGCAAAAGCCCAGGACGGGCCGCAGGCAAGTTAGGCATGTTGGCTTTGAAAGGAGGCACTTTTCCCCAAGAAGCCAAACTCAAGAGCCCACTTGGCAGGTGTCATTTTGTAGGGCGCGTTTGGGCCTCCGATGGCAGCCAGGTTTGGAGGAGGGGGCAGCTTTGGTCTGGGAGAAATCCTCGTCCTTATGGAATTTTTGTAGGCAAAAGCCCAGGACCGGATGCAGGGAAGTTGGCTTTGAAAGGAGGCACTTTTCCCCAAGAAGCCAAACTCAAGAGCCCACTTGGCAGGTGTCATTTTGTAGGGCGCGTTTGGGCCTCCGATGGCAGCCAGGTTTGGAGGAGGGGGCAGCTTTGGTCTGGGAGAAATCCTCGTCCTTATGGAATTTTTGGAGGCAAAAGCCCACGACCGGGTGCAGGGAAGTTGGCTTTGAAAGGAGGCACTTTTCCCCAAGAAGCCAAACTCAAGAGCCCACTTGGCAGATGTCATTTTGTAGGGCGCGTTTGGGCCTCCGATGGCAGCTAGGTTTGGAGGAGGGGGCAGCTTTGGTCTGGGAGAAATCCTCGTCCTTATGGAATTTTTGTAGGCAAAAGCCCAGGACAGGCCGCAGGCAAGTTGGCTTTGAAAGGAGGCACTTCCACCCAAGAAGCCAAACTCAAGAGCCCACTTGGCAGATGTCATTTTGTAGGGCACGTTTGGGCCTCCGATGGCAGCCAGGTTTGGAGGAGGGGGCAGCTTTGGTCTGGGAGAAATCCTCGTCCTTATGGAATTTTTGGAGGCAAAAGCCCAGGACGGGCCGCAGGCAAGTTGACTCCGAAAGGAGGCACTTTTCCCCAGAAAGCCAAACTCAAGAGCCCACTTGGCAGATGTCATTTTGTAGGGCGCGTTTGGGCCTCCGATGGCAGCCAGGTTTGGAGGAGGGGGCAGCTTTGGTCTGGGAGGAATCCTCGTCCTTATGGAATTTTTGTAGCAAAAGCCCGGGACGGGACGCAGGCAAGTTGGCTTTGAAAGGAGGCACTTTTCCCCAAGAAGCCAAACTCAAGAGCCCACTTGGCAGGTGTCATTTTGTAGGGCGCGTTTGGGCCTCCGATGGCAGCCAGGTTTGGAGGAGGGGGCAGCTTTGGTCTGGGAGAAATCCTCGTCCTTATGGAATTTTTGTAGGCAAAAACCCCGCATGGGCCGCAGGCAAGTTAGGCAAGTTGGCTTTGAAAGGAGGCACTTTTCCCCAAGAAGCCAAACTCAAGAACCCACAATGCAGATGTCATTTTGAAGGGCGTGTTTGGGCCTCCCATGGCAGCCAGGTTTGGAGGAGGGGGCAGCTTTGGTCTGGGAGAAATCCTCGTCCTTATGGAATTTTTGCAGCAAAAGCCCAGGACGGGCCGCAGGCAAGTTAGGCAAGTTGGCTCCGAAAGGAGGCACTTTTCCCCAAGAAGCCAAACTCAAGAACCCTCAATGCAGATGTCATTTTGTGGGGCGCGTTTGGGCCTCCGATGGCAGCCAGGTTTGGAGGAGGGGGCAACTTTGGTCTGGGAGAAATCCTCGTCCTTATGGAATTTTTGTAGGCAAAAGCCCTGCATGGGCCGCAGGCAAGTTGACTCCGAATGGAGGCACCTTTCCCCAAGAAGCCAAACTCAAGAGCCCACTTGGCAGGTGTCATTTTGTAGGGCACGTTTGGGCCTCCGATGGCAGCCAGGTTAGGAGGAGGGGGCAGCTTTGGTCTGGGAGGAATCCTCGTCCTTATGGAATTTTTGTAGCAAAAGCCCGGGACGGGACGCAGGCAAGTTGGTTTTGAAAGCAGTCACTCTTCCCCAAGAAGCCAAACTGAATAGCCCACTTGGCAGATGTCATTTTGTAGGGCGCGTTTGGGCCTCGATGGCAGCCAGGTTTGGAGGAGGGGGCAGCTTTGGTCTGGGAGAAATCCTCGTCCTTACGGAATTTTTGTAGGCAAAAGCCCACGACCGGGTGCAGGGAAGTTGGCTTTGAAAGGAGGCACTTTTCCCCAAGAAGCCAAACTCAAGAGCCCACTTGGCAGGTGTCATTTTGTAGGGCGCGTTTGGGCCTCCGATGGCAGCCAGGTTTGGAGGAGGGGGCAGCTTTGGTCTGGGAGAAATCCTCGTCCTTCTGGAATATTTGTATGCAAAAGCCCAGGACCGCATGCAGGCAAGTTGGCTTTGAAAGGAGGCACTTTTCCCCAAGAAGCCAAACTCAAGAGCCCACTTGGCAGGTGTCATTTTGTAGGGCGCGTTTGGGCCTCCGATGGCAGCCAGGTTTGGAGGAGGGGGCAGCTTTGGTCTGGGAGAAATCCTCGTCCTTATGGAATTTTTGTAGGAAAAAGCCCAGGACGGGCCGCAGGCAAGTTTGCTTTGAAAGGAGGCACTTTCCTCCAAGAAGCCAAACTCAAGACCCCACTTGGCAGATGTCATTTTGTAGGGCGCGTTTGGGCCTCCGATGGCAGCCAGGTTTGGAGGAGGGGGCAGCTTTGGTCTGGGAGAAATCCTCGTCCTTCTGGAATTTTTGGAGGCAAAAGCCCACGACCGGGTGCAGGGAAGTTGGCTTTGAAAGGAGGCACTTTTCCCCAAGAAGCCAAACTCAAGAGCCCACTTGGCAGGTGTCATTTTGTAGGGAGCGTTTGGGCCTCCGATGGCAGCCAGGTTTGGAGGAGGGGGCAGCTTTGGTCTGGGAGAAATCCTCGTCCTTATGGAATTTTTGTAGGCAAAAGCCCAGGACCGGATGCAGGCAAGTTGGCTTTGAAAGGAGGCACTTTTCCCCAAGAAGCCAAACTCAAGAGCCCACTTGGCAGGTGTCATTTTGTAGGGCGCGTTTGGGCCTCCGATGGCAGCCAGGTTTGGAGGAGGGGGCAGCTTTGGTCTGGGAGAAATCCTCGTCCTTCTGGAATTTTTGGAGGCAAAAGCCCAGGACGGGCCGCAGGCAAGTTAGGCAAGTTGGCTTTGAAAGGAGGCACTTTTCCCCAAGAAGCCAAACTCAAGACCCCACTTCGCAGATGTCATTTTGTAGGGCACGTTTGGGCCTCCGATGGCAGCCAGGTTAGGAGGAAGGGGAAGCTTTCGTCTGGGAGAAATCCTCGTCCTTATGGAATTTTTGTAGGCAAATCCCAGAACGGGCCGCAGGCAAGTTGACTCCGAAAGGAGGCACTTTTCCCCAAGAATCCAAACGCAAGAGCCCACAATGCAGTTGTCATTTTGTAGGGCGTGTTTGGGCCTCCGATGGCAGCCAGGTTTGGAGGAGGGGGCAGCTTTGGTCTGGGAGAAATCCTCGTCCTTATGGAATTTTTGTAGCAAAAGCCCGGGACGGGACGCCGGCAAGTTGGTTTTGAAAGGAGTCACTTTTCCCCAAGAAGCCAAACTCAAGAGCCCACTTGGCAGGTGTCATTTTGTAGGGCGCGTTTGGGCCTCCGATGGCAGCCAGGTTTGGAGGAGGGGGCAGCTTTGGTCTGGGAGAAATCCTCGTCCTTATGGAATTTTTGTAGGCAAAAGCCCAGGACGGGCCGCAGGCAAGTTAGGCATGTTGGCTTTGAAAGGAGGCACTTTTCCCCAAGAAGCCAAACTCAAGAGCCCACTTGGCAGGTGTCATTTTGTAGGGCGCGTTTGGGCCTCCGATGGCAGCCAGGTTTGGAGGAGGGGGCAGCTTTGGTCTGGGAGAAATCCTCGTCCTTATGGAATTTTTGTAGGCAAAAGCCCAGGACCGGATGCAGGGAAGTTGGCTTTGAAAGGAGGCACTTTTCCCCAAGAAGCCAAACTCAAGAGCCCACTTGGGAGATGTCATTTTGTAGGGCGCGTTTGGGCCTCCGATGGCAGCCAGGTTTGGAGGAGGGGGCAGCTTTGGTCTGGGAGAAATCCTCGTCCTTATGGAATTTTTGTAGGCAAAAGCCCAGGACCGGATGCAGGCAAGTTGGCTTTGAAAGGAGGCACTTTTCCCCAAGAAGCCAAACTCAAGAGCCCACTTGGCAGGTGTCATTTTGTAGGGCGCGTTTGGGCCTCCGATGGCAGCCAGGTTTGGAGGAGGGGGCAGCTTTGGTCTGGGAGAAATCCTCGTCCTTATGGAATTTTTGTCGGCAAAAGCCCTGCATGGGCCGCAGGCAAGTTGACTCCGAAAGGAGGCACTTTTCCCCAAGAAGCCAAACTCAAGAGCCCACTTGGCAGGTGTCAGTTTGTAGGGCGCGTTTGGGCCTCCGATGGCAGCCAGGTTTAGAGGAGGGGGCAGCTTTGGTCTGGGAGAAATCCTCGTCCTTCTGGAATTTTTGGAGGCAAAAGCCCAGGACGGGCCGCAGGCAAGTTAGGCAAGTTGGCTTTGAAAGGAGGCACTTTTCCCCAAGAAGCCAAACTCAAGACCCCACTTGGCAGATGTCATTTTGTAGGGCACGTTTGGGCCTCCGATGGCAGCCAGGTTAGGAGGAAGGGGAAGCTTTCGTCTGGGAGAAATCCTCGTCCTTATGGAATTTTTGTAGGCAAATCCCAGAACGGGCCGCAGGCAAGTTGACTCCGAAAGGAGGCACTTTTCCCCAAGAATCCAAACGCAAGAGCCCACAATGCAGTTGTCATTTTGTAGGGCGTGTTTGGGCCTCCGATGGCAGCCAGGTTTGGAGGAGGGGGCAGCTTTGGTCTGGGAGGAATCCTCGTCCTTATGGAATTTTTGTAGCAAAAGCCCGGGACGGGACGCCGGCAAGTTGGTTTTGAAAGGAGTCACTTTTCCCCAAGAAGCCAAACTCAAGAGCCCACTTGGCAGGTGTCATTTTGTAGGGCGCGTTTGGGCCTCCGATGGCAGCCAGGTTTGGAGGAGGGGGCAGCTTTGGTCTGGGAGAAATCCTCGTCCTTATGGAATTTTTGTAGGCAAAAGCCCAGGACGGGCCGCAGGCAAGTTAGGCAAGTTGGCTTTGAAAGGAGGCACTTCCACCCAAGAAGCCAAACTCAAGAGCCCACTTGGCAGGTGTCATTTTGTAGGGCGCGTTTGGGCCTCCGATGGCAGCCAGGTTTGGAGGAGGGGGCAGCTTTGGTCTGGGAGAAATCCTCGTCCTTATGGAATTTTTGTAGGCAAAAGCCCAGGACCGGATGCAGGGAAGTTGGCTTTGAAAGGAGGCACTTTTCCCCAAGAAGCCAAACTCAAGAGCCCACTTGGCAGATGTCATTTTGTAGGGAGCGTTTGGGCCTCCGATGGCAGCCAGGTTTGGAGGAGGGGGCAGCTTTGGTCTGGGAGAAATCCTCGTCCTTATGGAATTTTTGGAGGCAAAAGCCCACGACCGGGTGCAGGGAAGTTGGCTTTGAAAGGAGGCACTTTTCCCCAAGAAGCCAAACTCAAGAGCCCACTTGGCAGGTGTCATTTTGTAGGGAGCGTTTGGGCCTCCGATGGCAGCCAGGTTTGGAGGAGGGGGCAGCTTTGGTCTGGGAGAAATCCTCGTCCTTATGGAATTTTTGTAGGCAAAAGCCCAGGACCGGATGCAGGCAAGTTGGCTTTGAAAGGAGGCACTTTTCCCCAAGAAGCCAAACTCAAGAGCCCACTTGACAGGTGTCATTTTGTAGGGCGCGTTTGGGCCTCCGATGGCAGCCAGGTTTGGCGGAGGGGGCAGCTTTGGTCTGGGAGAAATCCTCGTCCTTATGGAATTTTCGTAGTCTAAAGCCCAGGACGGGCCGCAGGCAAGTTAGGCAAGTTGGCTTTGAAAGGAGGCACTTTTCCCCAAGAAGCCAAACTCAAGACCCCACTTGGCAGATGTCATTTTGTAGGGCACGTTTGGGCCTCCGATGGCAGCCAGGTTAGGAGGAAGGGGAAGCTTTCGTCTGGGAGAAATCCTCGTCCTTATGGAATTTTTGTAGGCAAATCCCAGAACGGGCCGCAGGCAAGTTGACTCCGAAAGGAGGCACTTTTCCCCAAGAATCCAAACGCAAGAGCCCACAATGCAGTTGTCATTTTGTAGGGCGTGTTTGGGCCTCCGATGGCAGCCAGGTTTGGAGGAGGGGGCAGCTTTGGTCTGGGAGAAATCCTCGTCCTTATGGAATTTTTGGAGGCAAAAGCCCGGGACGGGACGCCGGCAAGTTGGTTTTGAAAGGAGTCACTTTTCCCCAAGAAGCCAAACTCAAGAGCCCACTTGGCAGGTGTCATTTTGTAGGGCGCGTTTGGGCCTCCGATGGCAGCCAGGTTTGGAGGAGGGGGCAGCTTTGGTCTGGGAGAAATCCTCGTCCTTATGGAATTTTTGTAGGCAAAAGCCCAGGACGGGCCGCAGGCAAGTTAGGCATGTTGGCTTTGAAAGGAGGCACTTTTCCCCAAGAAGCCAAACTCAAGAGCCCACTTGGCAGGTGTCATTTTGTAGGGCGCGTTTGGGCCTCCGATGGCAGCTAGGTTTGGAGGAGGGGGCAGCTTTGGTCTGGGAGAAATCCTCGTCCTTATGGAATTTTTGTAGGCAAAAGCCCAGGACCGGATGCAGGGAAGTTGGCTTTGAAAGGAGGCACTTTTCCCCAAGAAGCCAAACTCAAGAGCCCACTTGGCAGGTGTCATTTTGTAGGGCGCGTTTGGGCCTCCGATGGCAGCCAGGTTTGGAGGAGGGGGCAGCTTTGGTCTGGGAGAAATCCTCGTCCTTATGGAATTTTTGGAGGCAAAAGCCCACGACCGGGTGCAGGGAAGTTGGCTTTGAAAGGAGGCACTTTTCCCCAAGAAGCCAAACTCAAGAGCCCACTTGGCAGATGTCATTTTGTAGGGCGCGTTTGGGCCTCCGATGGCAGCTAGGTTTGGAGGAGGGGGCAGCTTTGGTCTGGGAGAAATCCTCGTCCTTATGGAATTTTTGTAGGCAAAAGCCCAGGACAGGCCGCAGGCAAGTTGGCTTTGAAAGGAGGCACTTCCACCCAAGAAGCCAAACTCAAGAGCCCACTTGGCAGATGTCATTTTGTAGTGCACGTTTGGGCCTCCGATGGCAGCCAGGTTTGGAGGAGGGGGCAGCTTTGGTCTGGGAGAAATCCTCGTCCTTATGGAATTTTTGTAGGCAAAAGCCCAGGACCGGATGCAGGCAAGTTGGCTTTGAAAGGAGGCACTTTTCCCCAAGAAGCCAAACTCAAGAGCCCACTTGGCAGGTGTCATTTTGTAGGGCGCGTTTGGGCCTCCGATGGCAGCCAGGTTTGGATGAGGGGGCAGCTTTGGTCTGGGAGAAATCCTCGTCCTTATGGAATTTTTGTCGGCAAAAGCCCTGCATGGGCCGCAGGCAAGTTGACTCCGAAAGGAGGCACTTTTCCCCAGGAAGCCAAACTCAAGAGCCCACTTGGCAGGTGTCAGTTTGTAGGGCGCGTTTGGGCCTCCGATGGCAGCCAGGTTTAGAGGAGGGGGCAGCTTTGGTCTGGGAGAAATCCTCGTCCTTCTGGAATTTTTGGAGGCAAAAGCCCAGGACGGGCCGCAGGCAAGTTAGGCAAGTTGGCTTTGAAAGGAGGCACTTTTCCCCAAGAAGCCAAACTCAAGACCCCACTTGGCAGATGTCATTTTGTAGGGCACGTTTGGGCCTCCGATGGCAGCCAGGTTAGGAGGAAGGGGAAGCTTTCGTCTGGGAGAAATCCTCGTCCTTATGGAATTTTTGTAGGCAAATCCCAGAACGGGCCGCAGGCAAGTTGACTCCGAAAGGAGGCACTTTTCCCCAAGAATCCAAACGCAAGAGCCCACAATGCAGTTGTCATTTTGTAGGGCGTGTTTGGGCCTCCGATGGCAGCCAGGTTTGGAGGAGGGGGCAGCTTTGGTCTGGGAGAAATCCTCGTCCTTATGGAATTTTTGTAGCAAAAGCCCGGGACGGGACGCCGGCAAGTTGGTTTTGAAAGGAGTCACTTTTCCCCAAGAAGCCAAACTCAAGAGCCCACTTGGCAGGTGTCATTTTGTAGGGCGCGTTTGGGCCTCCGATGGCAGCCAGGTTTGGAGGAGGGGGCAGCTTTGGTCTGGGAGAAATCCTCGTCCTTATGGAATTTTTGTAGGCAAAAGCCCAGGACGGGCCGCAGGCAAGTTAGGCATGTTGGCTTTGAAAGGAGGCACTTTTCCCCAAGAAGCCAAACTCAAGAGCCCACTTGGCAGGTGTCATTTTGTAGGGCGCGTTTGGGCCTCCGATGGCAGCCAGGTTTGGAGGAGGGGGCAGCTTTGGTCTGGGAGAAATCCTCGTCCTTATGGAATTTTTGGAGGCAAAAGCCCAGGACCGGATGCAGGGAAGTTGGCTTTGAAAGGAGGCACTTTTCCCCAAGAAGCCAAACTCAAGAGCCCACTTGGCAGATGTCATTTTGTAGGGCGCGTTTGGGCCTCCGATGGCAGCCAGGTTTGGAGGAGGGGGCAGCTTTGGTCTGGGAGAAATCCTCGTCCTTATGGAATTTTTGGAGGCAAAAGCCCACGACCGGGTGCAGGGAAGTTGGCTTTGAAAGGAGGCACTTTTCCCCAAGAAGCCAAACTCAAGAGCCCACTTGGCAGGTGTCATTTTGTAGGGAGCGTTTGGGCCTCCGATGGCAGCCAGGTTTGGAGGAGGGGGCAGCTTTGGTCTGGGAGAAATCCTCGTCCTTATGGAATTTTTGTAGGCAAAAGCCCAGGACCGGATGCAGGCAAGTTGGCTTTGAAAGGAGGCACTTTTCCCCAAGAAGCCAAACTCAAGAGCCCACTTGGCAGGTGTCATTTTGTAGGGCGCGTTTGGGCCTCCGATGGCAGCCAGGTTTGGCGGAGGGGGCAGCTTTGGTCTGGGAGAAATCCTCGTCCTTATGGAATTTTCGTAGTCTAAAGCCCAGGACGGGCCGCAGGCAAGTTAGGCAAGTTGGCTTTGAAAGGAGGCACTTTTCCCCAAGAAGCCAAACTCAAGACCCCACTTGGCAGATGTCATTTTGTAGGGCACGTTTGGGCCTCCGATGGCAGCCAGGTTAGGAGGAAGGGGAAGCTTTCGTCTGGGAGAAATCCTCGTCCTTATGGAATTTTTGTAGGCAAATCCCAGAACGGGCCGCAGGCAAGTTGACTCCGAAAGGAGGCACTTTTCCCCAAGAATCCAAACGCAAGAGCCCACAATGCAGTTGTCATTTTGTAGGGCGTGTTTGGGCCTCCGATGGCAGCCAGGTTTGGAGGAGGGGGCAGCTTTGGTCTGGGAGAAATCCTCGTCCTTATGGAATTTTTGGAGGCAAAAGCCCGGGACGGGACGCCGGCAAGTTGGTTTTGAAAGGAGTCACTTTTCCCCAAGAAGCCAAACTCAAGAGCCCACTTGGCAGGTGTCATTTTGTAGGGCGCGTTTGGGCCTCCGATGGCAGCCAGGTTTGGAGGAGGGGGCAGCTTTGGTCTGGGAGAAATCCTCGTCCTTATGGAATTTTTGTAGGCAAAAGCCCAGGACGGGCCGCAGGCAAGTTAGGCATGTTGGCTTTGAAAGGAGGCACTTTTCCCCAAGAAGCCAAACTCAAGAGCCCACTTGGCAGGTGTCATTTTGTAGGGCGCGTTTGGGCCTCCGATGGCAGCCAGGTTTGGAGGAGGGGGCAGCTTTGGTCTGGGAGAAATCCTCGTCCTTATGGAATTTTTGTAGGCAAAAGCCCAGGACCGGATGCAGGGAAGTTGGCTTTGAAAGGAGGCACTTTTCCCCAAGAAGCCAAACTCAAGAGCCCACTTGGCAGGTGTCATTTTGTAGGGCGCGTTTGGGCCTCCGATGGCAGCCAGGTTTGGAGGAGGGGGCAGCTTTGGTCTGGGAGAAATCCTCGTCCTTATGGAATTTTTGGAGGCAAAAGCCCACGACCGGGTGCAGGGAAGTTGGCTTTGAAAGGAGGCACTTTTCCCCAAGAAGCCAAACTCAAGAGCCCACTTGGCAGATGTCATTTTGTAGGGCGCGTTTGGGCCTCCGATGGCAGCTAGGTTTGGAGGAGGGGGCAGCTTTGGTCTGGGAGAAATCCTCGTCCTTATGGAATTTTTGTAGGCAAAAGCCCAGGACAGGCCGCAGGCAAGTTGGCTTTGAAAGGAGGCACTTCCACCCAAGAAGCCAAACTCAAGAGCCCACTTGGCAGATGTCATTTTGTAGGGCACGTTTGGGCCTCCGATGGCAGCCAGGTTTGGAGGAGGGGGCAGCTTTGGTCTGGGAGAAATCCTCGTCCTTATGGAATTTTTGGAGGCAAAAGCCCAGGACGGGCCGCAGGCAAGTTGACTCCGAAAGGAGGCACTTTTCCCCAGAAAGCCAAACTCAAGAGCCCACTTGGCAGATGTCATTTTGTAGGGCGCGTTTGGGCCTCCGATGGCAGCCAGGTTTGGAGGAGGGGGCAGCTTTGGTCTGGGAGGAATCCTCGTCCTTATGGAATTTTTGTAGCAAAAGCCCGGGACGGGACGCAGGCAAGTTGGCTTTGAAAGGAGGCACTTTTCCCCAAGAAGCCAAACTCAAGAGCCCACTTGGCAGGTGTCATTTTGTAGGGCGCGTTTGGGCCTCCGATGGCAGCCAGGTTTGGAGGAGGGGGCAGCTTTGGTCTGGGAGAAATCCTCGTCCTTATGGAATTTTTGTAGGCAAAAACCCCGCATGGGCCGCAGGCAAGTTAGGCAAGTTGGCTTTGAAAGGAGGCACTTTTCCCCAAGAAGCCAAACTCAAGAACCCACAATGCAGATGTCATTTTGAAGGGCGTGTTTGGGCCTCCCATGGCAGCCAGGTTTGGAGGAGGGGGCAGCTTTGGTCTGGGAGAAATCCTCGTCCTTATGGAATTTTTGCAGCAAAAGCCCAGGACGGGCCGCAGGCAAGTTAGGCAAGTTGGCTCCGAAAGGAGGCACTTTTCCCCAAGAAGCCAAACTCAAGAACCCTCAATGCAGATGTCATTTTGTGGGGCGCGTTTGGGCCTCCGATGGCAGCCAGGTTTGGAGGAGGGGGCAGCTTTGGTCTGGGAGGAATCCTCGTCCTTATGGAATTTTTGTAGTCTAAAGCCCAGCACGGGCTGCAGGCAAGTTGGCTTTGAAAGGAGGCACTTTCCCCCAAGAAGCCAAACTCAGGAGCCCACTTGGCAGATGTCATTTTGTGGGGCGCGTTTGGGCCTCCGATGGCAGCCAGGTTTGGAGGAGGGGGCAGCTTTGGTCTGGGAGAAATCCTCGTCCTTATGGAATTTTTGTAGGCAAAAGCCCAGCACGGGCCGCAGGCAAGTTGGCTTTGAAAGGAGGTACTTCTACCCAAGAAGCCAAACTCAAGAGCCCACTTGGCAGATGTCATTTTGTAGGGCGCGTTTGGGCCTCCGATGGCAGCCAGGTTTGGAGGAGGGGGCAGCTTTGGTCTGGGAGAAATCCTCGTCCTTATGGAATTTTTGGAGGCAAAAGCCCAGGACGGGCCGCAGGCAAGTTGGCTTTGAAAGGAGGCACTTCCACCCAAGAAGCCAAACTCAAGCGCCCACTTGGCAGATGTCATTTTGTAGGGCACGTTTGGGCCTCCGATGGCAGCCAGGTTTGGAGGAGGGGGCAGCTTTGGTCTGGGAGAAATCCTCGTCCTTATGGAATTTTTGTAGGCAAAAGCCCTGCATGGGCCGCCGGCAAGTTGGCTCCGAAAGGAGGCACTTTTCCCCAAGAAGCCAAACTCAAGAGCCCACTTGGCAGATGTCATTTTGTAGGGCGCGTTTGGGCCTCCGATGGCAGCCAGGTTTGGAGGAGGGGGCAGCTTTGGTCTGGGAGAAATCCTTGTCCTTATGGAATTTTTGTAGGCAAAAGCCCAGGACGGGCCGCAGGCAAGTTAGGCAAGTTGGCTTTGAAAGGAGGCACTTTTCCCCAAGAAGCCAAACTCAAGAACCCACAGTGCAGATGTCCTTTTGTAGGGCGCGTTTGGGCCTCTGATGGCAGCCAGGTTTGGAGGAGGGGGCAGCTTTGGTCTGGGAGAAATCCTCGTCCTTCTGGAATTTTTGTACTCAAAAGCCCTGGACGGGCCGCAGGCAAGTTAGGCATTTTGGCTCCGAAAGGAAGCACTTTTCCCCAAGAACCCAAACTCAAGAGCCCACTTGGCAGATGTCATTTTGTAGGGCGCGTTTGGGCCTCCGATGGCAGCCAGGTTTGGAGGAGGGGGCAGCTTTGGTCTGGGAGAAATCCCCGTCCTTATGGAATTTTTGTCGGCAAAAGCCCTGCATGGGCCGCAGACAAGTTGACTCCGAAAGGAGGCACTTTTCCCCAGGAAGCCAAACTCAAGAGCCCACTTGGCAGATGTCATTTTGTAGGGCGCGTTTGGGCCTCCGATGGCAGCCAGGTTTGGAGGAGGGGGCAGCTTTGGTCTGGGAGGAATCCTCGTCCTTATGGAATTTTTGTAGCAAAAGCCCGGGACGGGACGCAGGCAAGTTGGTTTTGAAAGGAGTCACTTTTCCCCAAGAAGCCAAACTCAAGAGCCCACTTGGCAGGTGTCATTTTGTAGGGCACGTTTGGGCCTCCGATGGCAGCCAGGTTTGGAGGAGGGGGCAGCTTTGGCCTGGGAGTAATCCTCGTCCTTCTGGAATTTTTGGAGGCAAAAGCCCAGGACGGGCCGCAGGCAAGTTAGGCAAGTTGGCTCCGAAAGGAGGCACTTTACCCCAAGAAGCCAAACTCAAGAGCCCACTTGGCAGATGTCATTTTGTGGGGCGCGTTTGGGCCTCCGATGGCAGCCAGGTTTGGAGGAGGGGGCAGCTTTGGTCTGGGAGGAATCCTCGTCGTTATGGAATTTTTGTAGTCTAAAGCCCAGCACGGGCTGCAGGCAAGTTGGCTTTGAAAGGAGGCACTTTCCCCCAAGAAGCCAAACTCAGGAGCCCACTTGGCAGATGTCATTTTGTAGGGCGCGTTTGGGCCACCGATGGCAGCCAGGTTTGGAGGAGGGGGCAGCTTTGGTCTGGGAGAAATCCTCGTCCTTATGGAATTTTTGTAGGCAAAAGCCCAGCACGGGCCGCAGGCAAGTTGGCTTTGAAAGGAGGTACTTCTACCCAAGAAGCCAAACTCAAGAGCCCACTTGGCAGATGTCATTTTGTAGGGCGCGTTTGGGCCTCCGATGGCAGCCAGGTTTGGAGGAGGGGGCAGCTTTGGTCTGGGAGAAATCCTCGTCCTTATGGAATTTTTGGAGGCAAAAGCCCAGGACGGGCCGCAGGCAAGTTGGCTTTGAAAGGAGGCACTTCCACCCAAGAAGCCAAACTCAAGCGCCCACTTGGCACATGTCATTTTGTAGGGCACGTTTGGGCCTCCGATGGCAGCCAGGTTTGGAGGAGGGGGCAGCTTTGGTCTGGGAGAAATCCTCGTCCTTATGGAATTTTTGTAGGCAAAAGCCCTGCATGGGCCGCCGGCAAGTTGACTCCGAAAGGAGGCACTTTTCCGCAAGAAGCCAAACTCAAGAGCCCACTTGGCAGATGTCATTTTGTAGGGCGCGTTTGGGCCTCCGATGGCAGCCAGGTTTGGAGTAGGGGGCAGCTTTGGTCTGGGAGAAATCCTTGTCCTTATGGAATTTTTGTAGGCAAAAGCCCAGGACGGGCCGCAGGCAAGTTAGGCAAGTTGGCTTTGAAAGGAGGCACTTTTCCCCAAGAAGCCAAACTCAAGAACCCACAATGCAGATGTCCTTTTGTAGGGCGCGTTTGGGCCTCTGATGGCAGCCAGGTTTGGAGGAGGGGGCAGCTTTGGTCTGGGAGAAATCCTCGTCCTTCTGGAATTTTTGTACTCAAAAGCCCTGGACGGGCCGCAGGCAAGTTAGGCATTTTGGCTCCGAAAGTAAGCACTTTTCCCCAAGAACCCAAACTCAAGAGCCCACTTGGCAGATGTCATTTTGTAGGGCGCGTTTGGGCCTCCGATGGCAGCCAGGTTTGGAGGAGGGGGCAGCTTTGGTCTGGGAGAAATCCCCGTCCTTATGGAATTTTTGTCGGCAAAAGCCCTGCATGGGCCGCAGGCAAGTTGACTCCGAAAGGAGGCACTTTTCCCCAGGAAGCCAAACTCAAGAGCCCACTTGGCAGGTGTCATTTTGTAGGGCGCGTTTGGGCCTCCGATGGCAGCCAGGTTTGGAGGAGGGGGCAGCTTTGGTCTGGGAGGAATCCTCGTCCTTATGGAATTTTTGTAGCAAAAGCCCGGGACGGGACGCAGGCAAGTTGGTTTTGAAAGGAGTCACTTTTCCCCAAGAAGCCAAACTCAAGAGCCCACTTGGCAGGTGTCATTTTGTAGGGCACGTTTGGGCCTCCGATGGCAGCCAGGTTTGGAGGAGGGGGCAGCTTTGGCCTGGGAGTAATCCTCGTCCTTCTGGAATTTTTGGAGGCAAAAGCCCAGGACGGGCCGCAGGCAAGTTAGGCAAGTTGGCTCCGAAAGTAGGCACTTTACCCCAAGAAGCCAAACTCAAGAGCCCACTTGGCAGATGTCATTTTGTGGGGCGCGTTTGGGCCTCTGTTGGCAGCCAGGTTTGGAGGAGGGGGCAGATTTGGTCTGGGAGAAATCGTCGTCGTTATGGAATTTTTGTAGTCTAATGCCCAGAACGGGCCGCAGGCTAGTTAGGCAAGTTGGCTTTGAAAGGAGGCACTTTTCCCCAAGAAGCCAAACTCAAGAACCCTCAATGCAGATGTCATTTTGTGGGGCGCGTTTGGGCCTCCGATGGCAGCCAGGTTTGGAGGAGGGGGCAGCTTTGGTCTGGGAGAAATCCTCGTCCTTATGGAATTTTTGTAGGCAAAAGCCCAGGACGGGGCGCAGGCAAGTTGGCTTTGAAAGGAGGCACTTCCACCCAAGAAGCCAAACTCAAGAGCCCACTTGGCAGGTGTCATTTTGTAGGGCGCGTTTGGGCCTCCGATGGCAGCCAGGTTTGGAGGAGGGGGCAGCTTTGGTCTGGGAGAAATCCTCGTCCTTATGGAATTTTTGTAGGCAAAAACCCCGCATGGGCCGCAGGCAAGTTAGGCAAGTTGGCTTTGAAAGGAGGCACTTTTCCCCAAGAAGCCAAACTCAAGAACCCACAATGCAGATGTCATTTTGAAGGGCGTGTTTGGGCCTCCCATGGCAGCCAGGTTTGGAGGAGGGGGCAGCTTTGGTCTGGGAGAAATCCTCGTCCTAATGGAATTTTTGTAGCAAAAGCCCAGGACGGGCCGCAGGCAAGTTAGGCAAGTTGGCTCCGAAAGGAGGCACTTTTCCCCAAGAAGCCAAACTCAAGAACCCTCAATGCAGATGTCATTTTGTGGGGCGCGTTTGGGCCTCCGATGGCAGCCAGGTTTGGAGGAGGGGGCAGCTTTGGTCTGGGAGGAATCCTCGTCCTTATGGAATTTTTGTAGTCTAAAGCCCAGCACGGGCTGCAGGCAAGTTGGCTTTGAAAGGAGGCACTTTCCCCCAAGAAGCCAAACTCAGGAGCCCACTTGGCAGATGTCATTTTGTAGGGCGCGTTTGGGCCACCGATGGCAGCCAGGTTTGGAGGAGGGGGCAGCTTTGGTCTGGGAGAAATCCTCGTCTTTTTGGAATTTTTGTAGGCAAAAGCCCAGCACGGGCCGCAGGCAAGTTGGCTTTGAAAGGAGGTACTTCTACCCAAGAAGCCAAACTCAAGAGCCCACTTGGCAGATGTCATTTTGTAGGGCGCGTTTGGGCCTCCGATGGCAGCCAGGTTTGGAGGAGGGGGCAGCTTTGGTCTGGGAGAAATCCTCGTCCTTATGGAATTTTTGTAGCAAAAGCCCAGGACGGGCCGCAGGCAAGTTGGCTTTGAAAGGAGGCACTTCCACCCAAGAAGCCAAACTCAAGCGCCCACTTGGCAGATGTCATTTTGTAGGGCACGTTTGGGCCTCCGATGGCAGCCAGGTTTGGAGGAGGGGGCAGCTTTGGTCTGGGAGAAATCCTCGTCCTTATGGAATTTTTGTAGGCAAAAGCCCTGCATGGGCCGCCGGCAAGTTGACTCCGAAAGGAGGAACTTTTCCCCAAGAAGCCAAACTCAAGAGCCCACTTGGCAGATGTCATTTTGTAGGGCGCGTTTGGGCCTCCGATGGCAGCCAGGTTTGGAGGAGGGGGCAGCTTTGGTCTGGGAGAAATCCTTGTCCTTATGGAATTTTTGTAGGCAAAAGCCCAGGACGGGCCGCAGGCAAGTTAGGCAAGTTGGCTTTGAAAGGAGGCACTTTTCCCCAAGAAGCCAAACTCAAGAACCCACAATGCAGATGTCCTTTTGTAGGGCGCGTTTGGGCCTCCGATGGCAGCCAGGTTTGGAGGAGGGGGCAGCTTTGGTTTGGGAGAAATCCTCGTCCTTCTGGAATTTTTGTACTCAAAAGCCCTGGACGGGCCGCAGGCAAGTTAGGCATTTTGGCTCCGAAAGGAAGCACTTTTCCCCAAGAACCCAAACTCAAGAGCCCACTTGGCAGATGTCATTTTGTAGGGCGCGTTTGGGCCTCCGATGGCAGCCAGGTTTGGAGGAGGGGGCAGCTTTGGTCTGGGAGAAATCCTCGTCCTTATGGAATTTTTGTAGGCAAAAGCCCAGGACGGGCCGCAGGCAAGTTGGCTTTGAAAGGAGGCACTTCCACCCAAGAAGCCAAACTCAAGAGCCCACTTGGCAGGTGTCATTTTGTAGGGCGCGTTTGGGCCTCCGATGGCAGCCAGGTTTGGAGGAGGGGGCAGCTTTGGTCTGGGAGAAATCCTCGTCCTTATGGAATTTTTGTAGGCAAAAACCCCGCATGGGCCGCAGGCAAGTTAGGCATGTTGGCTTTGAAAGGAGGCACTTTTCCCCAAGAAGCCAAACTCAAGAACCCACAATGCAGATGTCATTTTGAAGGGCGTGTTTGGGCCTCCCATGGCAGCCAGGTTTGGAGGAGGGGGCAGCTTTGGTCTGGGAGAAATCCTCGTCCTAATGGAATTTTTGTAGCAAAAGCCAAGGACGGGCCGCAGGCAAGTTAGGCAAGTTGGCTCCGAAAGGAGGCACTTTTCCCCAAGAAGCCAAACTCAAGAACCCTCAATGCAGATGTCATTTTGTGGGGCGCGTTTGGGCCTCCGATGGCAGCCAGGTTTGGAGGAGGGGGCAGCTTTGGTCTGGGAGGAATCCTCGTCCTTATGGAATTTTTGTAGTCTAAAGCCCAGCACGGGCTGCAGGCAAGTTGGCTTTGAAAGGAGGCACTTTCCCCCAAGAAGCCAAACTCAGGAGCCCACTTGGCAGATGTCATTTTGTAGGGCGCGTTTGGGCCACCGATGGCAGCCAGGTTTGGAGGAGGGGGCAGCTTTGGTCTGGGAGAAATCCTCGTCTTTTTGGAATTTTTGTAGGCAAAAGCCCAGCACGGGCCGCAGGCAAGTTGGCTTTGAAAGGAGGTACTTCTACCCAAGAAGCCAAACTCAAGAGCCCACTTGGCAGATGTCATTTTGTAGGGCGCGTTTGGGCCTCCGATGGCAGCCAGGTTTGGAGGAGGGGGCAGCTTTGGTCTGGGAGAAATCCTCGTCCTTATGGAATTTTTGTAGCAAAAGCCCAGGACGGGCCGCAGGCAAGTTGGCTTTGAAAGGAGGCACTTCCACCCAAGAAGCCAAACTCAAGCGCCCACTTGGCAGATGTCATTTTGTAGGGCACGTTTGGGCCTCCGATGGCAGCCAGGTTTGGAGGAGGGGGCAGCTTTGGTCTGGGAGAAATCCTCGTCCTTATGGAATTTTTGTAGGCAAAAGCCCTGCATGGGCCGCCGGCAAGTTGACTCCGAAAGGAGGAACTTTTCCCCAAGAAGCCAAACTCAAGAGCCCACTTGGCAGATGTCATTTTGTAGGGCGCGTTTGGGCCTCCGATGGCAGCCAGGTTTGGAGGAGGGGGCAGCTTTGGTCTGGGAGAAATCCTTGTCCTTATGGAATTTTTGTAGGCAAAAGCCCAGGACGGGCCGCAGGCAAGTTAGGCAAGTTGGCTTTGAAAGGAGGCACTTTTCCCCAAGAAGCCAAACTCAAGAACCCACAATGCAGATGTCCTTTTGTAGGGCGCGTTTGGGCCTCTGATGGCAGCCAGGTTTGGAGGAGGGGGCAGCTTTGGTCTGGGAGAAATCCTCGTCCTTCTGGAATTTTTGTACTCAAAAGCCCTGGACGGGCCGCAGGCAAGTTAGGCATTTTGGCTCCGAAAGGAAGCACTTTTCCCCAAGAACCCAAACTCAAGAGCCCACTTGGCAGATGTCATTTTGTAGGGCGCGTTTGGGCCTCCGATGGCAGCCAGGTTTGGAGGAGGGGGCAGCTTTGGTCTGGGAGAAATCCCCGTCCTTATGGAATTTTTGTCGGCAAAAGCCCTGCATGGGCCGCAGGCAAGTTGACTCCGAAAGGAGGCACTTTTCCCCAGGAAGCCAAACTCAAGAGCCCACTTGGCAGGTGTCATTTTGTAGGGCGCGTTTGGGCCTCCGATGGCAGCCAGGTTTGGAGGAGGGGGCAGCTTTGGTCTGGGAGGAATCCTCGTCCTTCTGGAATTTTTGTAGCAAAAGCCCGGGACGGGACGCAGGCAAGTTGGTTTTGAAAGGAGTCACTTTTCCCCAAGAAGCCAAACTCAAGAGCCCACTTGGCAGGTGTCATTTTGTAGGGCACGTTTGGGCCTCCGATGGCAGCCAGGTTTGGAGGAGGGGGCAGCTTTGGCCTGGGAGTAATCCTCGTCCTTCTGGAATTTTTGGAGGCAAAAGCCCAGGACGGGCCGCAGGCAAGTTAGGCAAGTTGGCTCCGAAAGGAGGCACTTTACCCCAAGAAGCCAAACTCAAGAGTCCACTTGGCAGATGTCATTTTGTGGGGCGCGTTTGGGCCTCTGATGGCAGCCAGGTTTGGAGGAGGGGGCAGATTTGGTCTGGGAGAAATCGTCGTCGTTATGGAATTTTTGTAGTCTAATGCCCAGAACGGGCCGCAGGCTAGTTAGGCAAGTTGGCTTTGAAAGGAGGCACTTTTCCCCAAGAAGCCAAACTCAAGAGCCCACTTGGCAGATGTCATTTTGTAGGGCGCGTTTGGGCCTCCGATGGCAGCCAGGTTTGGAGGAGGGGGCAGCTTTGGTCTGGGAGAAATCCTCGTCCTTATGGAATTTTTGTAGGCAAAAGCCCAGCACGGGCCGCAGGCAAGTTGACTCCGAAAGGAGGCACTTTTCCCCAGGAAGCCAAACTCAAGAACCCTCAATGCAGGTGTCATTTTGTGGGGCGCGTTTGGTCCTCCGATGGCAGCCAGGTTTGGAGGAGGGGGCAGCTTTGGTCTGGGAGAAATCCTCGTCCTTATGGAATTTTTGTAGGCAAAAGCCCAGGACGGGCCACAGGCAAGTTGGCTTTGAAAGGAGGCACTTCCACCCAAGGAGCCAAACTCAAGAGCCCACTTGGCAGGTGTCATTTTGTAGGGCACGTTTGGGCCTCCGATGGCAGCCAGGATTGGAGGAGGGGGCAGCTTTGGTCTGGGAGAAATCCTCGTCCTTCTGGAATTTTGTAGGCAAAAGCCCTGCATGGGCCGCAGGCAAGTTGACTCCGAAAGGAGGCACTTTTCCCCAGGAAGCCAAACTCAAGAACCCTCAATGCAGGTGTCATTTTGTAGGGCACGTTTGGGCCTCCGATGGCAGCCAGGTTTGGAGGAGGGGGCAGCTTTGGTCTGGGAGAAATCCTCGTCCTTATGGAATTTTTGGAGGCAAAAGCCCAGCACGGGCCGCAGGCAAGTTGGCTTTGAAAGGCGGCACTTCAACCCAAGAAGCCAAACTCAAGAGCCCACTTGGCAGGTGTCATTTTCTAGGGCACGTTTGGGCCTCCGATGGCACCCAGGTTTGGCGGAGGGGGCAGCTTTGGTCTGGGAGAAATCCTCGTCCTTCTGGAATTTTTGTAGGCAAAAGCCCTGCATGGGCCGCAGGCAAGTTGACTCCGAAAGGAGGCACTTTTCCCCAGGAAGCCAAACTCAAGAACCCTCAATGCAGGTGTCATTTTGTGGGGCGCGTTTGGTCCTCCGATGGCAGCCAGGTTTGGAGGAGGGGGCAGCTTTGGTCTGGGAGAAATCCTCGTCCTTATGGAATTTTTGTAGTCTAAAGCCCAGGACGGGCCGCAGGCTAGTTAGGCAAGTTGGCTTTGAAAGGAGGCACTTTTCCCCAAGAAGCCAAACTCAAGAGCCCACTTGGCAGATGTCATTTTGTAGGGCGCGTTTGGGCCTCCGATGGCAGCCAGGTTTGGCGGAGGGGGCAGCTTTGGTCTGGGAGAAATCCTCGTCCTTATGGAATTTTTGTAGGCAAAAGCCCAGGACGGGCCGCAGGCAAGTTGGCTTTGAAAGGAGGTACTTCCACCCAAGAAGCCAAACTCAAGAGCCCACTTGGCAGATGTCATTTTGTAGGGCGCGTTTGGGCCTCCGATGACAGCCAGGTTTGGAGGAGGGGGCAGCTTTGGTCTGGGAGGAATCCTCGTCCTTATGGAATTTTTGGAGGCAAAAGCCCAGGACGGGCCGCAGGCAAGTTGGCTTTGAAAGGAGGCACTTCCACCCAAGAAGCCAAACTCAAGAGCCCACTTGGCAGGTGTCATTTTGTAGGGCGCGTTTGGGCCTCCGATGGCAGCCAGGTTTGGAGGAGGGGGCAGCTTTGGTCTGGGAGGAATCCTCGTCCTTATGGAATTTTTGTAGCAAAAGCCCGGGACGGGACGCAGGCAAGTTGGTTTTGAAAGGAGTCACTTTTCCCCAAGAAGCCAAACTCAAGAGCCCACTTGGCAGGTGTCATTTTGTAGGGCGCGTTTGGGCCTCCGATGGCAGCCAGGTTTGGAGGAGGGGGCAGCTTTGGTCTGGGAGAAATCCTCGTCCTTATGGAATTTTTGTAGGCAAAAACCCCGCATGGGCCGCAGGCAAGTTAGGCAAGTTGGCTTTGAAAGGAGGCACTTTTCCCCAAGAAGCCAAACTCAAGAACCCACAATGCAGATGTCATTTTGTAGGGCGTGTTTGGGCCTCCCATGGCAGCCAGGTTTGGAGGAGGGGGCAGCTTTGGTCTGGGAGAAATCCTCGTCCTTATGGAATTTTTGTAGCAAAAGCCCAGGACGGGCCGCAGGCAAGTTAGGCAAGTTGGCTCCGAAAGGAGGCACTTTTCCCCAAGAAGCCAAACTCAAGAACCCTCAATGCAGATGTCATTTTGTGGGGCGCGTTTGTGCCTCCGATGGCAGCCAGGTTTGGAGGAGGGGGCAGCTTTGGTCTGGGAGAAATCCTCGTCCTTATGGAATTTTTGTAGTCTAAAGCCCAGCACGGGCTGCAGGCAAGTTGGCTTTGAAAGGAGGCACTTTCCCCCAAGAAGCCAAACTCAGGAGCCCACTTGGCAGATGTCATTTTGTGGGGCGCGTTTGGGCCTCCGATGGCAGCCAGGTTTGGAGGAGGGGGCAGCTTTGGTCTGGGAGAAATCCTCGTCCTTATGGAATTTTTGTAGCAAAAGCCCAGCACGGGCCGCAGGCAAGTTGGCTTTGAAAGGAGGTACTTCTACCCAAGAAGCCAAAATCAAGAGCCCACTTGGCAGATGTCATTTTGTAGGGCGCGTTTGGGCCTCCGATGGCAGCCAGGTTTGGAGGAGGGGGCAGCTTTGGTCTGGGAGAAATCCTTGTCCTTATGGAATTTTTGGAGGCAAAAGCCCAGGACGGGCCGCAGGCAAGTTGGCTTTGAAAGGAGGCACTTCCACCCAAGAAGCCAAACTCAAGCGCCCACTTGGCAGATGTCATTTTGTAGGGCACGTTTGGGCCTCCGATGGCAGCCAGGTTTGGAGGAGGGGGCAGCTTTGGTCTGGGAGAAATCCTCGTCCTTATGGAATTTTTGTAGGCAAAAGCCCAGGACGGGCCGCAGGCAAGTTAGGCAAGTTGGCTTTGAAAGGAGGCACTTTTCCCCAAGAAGCCAAACTCAAGAACCCACAATGCAGATGTCCTTTTGTAGGGCGCGTTTGGGCCTCTGATGGCAGCCAGGTTTGGAGGAGGGGGCAGCTTTGGTCTGGGAGAAATCCTCGTCCTTATGGAATTTTTGTCGGCAAAAGCCCTGCATGGGCCGCAGGCAAGTTGACTCCGAAAGGAGGCACTTTTCCCCAGGAAGCCAAACTCAAGAGCCCACTTGGCAGGTGTCATTTTGTAGGGCGCGTTTGGGCCTCCGATGGCAGCCAGGTTTGGAGGAGGGGGCAGCTTTGGTCTGGGAGGAATCCTCGTCCTTATGGAATTTTTGTAGCAAAAGCCCGGGACGGGACGCAGGCAAGTTGGTTTTGAAAGGAGTCACTTTTCCCCAAGAAGCCAAACTCAAGAGCCCACTTGGCAGGTGTCATTTTGTAGGGCACGTTTGGGCCTCCGATGGCAGCCAGGTTTGGAGGAGGGGGCAGCTTTGGCCTGGGAGTAATCCTCGTCCTTCTGGAATTTTTGGAGGCAAAAGCCCAGGACGGGCCGCAGGCAAGTTAGGCAAGTTGGCTCCGAAAGGAGGCACTTTACCCCAAGAAGCCAAACTCAAGAGCCCACTTGGCAGATGTCATTTTGTGGGGCGCGTTTGGGCCTCTGATGGCAGCCAGGTTTGGAGGAGGGGGCAGATTTGGTCTGGGAGAAATCGTCGTCGTTATGGAATTTTTGTAGTCTAATGCCCATAACGGGCCGCAGGCTAGTTAGGCAAGTTGGCTTTGAAAGGAGGCACTTTTCCCCAAGAAGCCAAACTCAAGAGCCCACTTGGCAGATGTCATTTTGTAGGGCGCGTTTGGGCCTCCGATGGCAGCCAGGTTTGGAGGAGGGGGCAGCTTTGGTCTGGGAGAAATCCTCGTCCTTCTGGAATTTTTGTAGGCAAAATCCCAGCACGGGCCGCAGGCAAGTTGGCTTTGAAAGGAGGCACTTCCACCCAAGAAGCCAAAATCAAGAGCCCACTTGGCAGGTGTCATTTTGTAGGGCACGTTTGGGCCTCCGATGGCAGCCAGGTTTGGAGGAGGGGGCAGCTTTGGTCTGGGAGAAATCCTCGTCCTTCTGGAATTTTGTAGGCAAAAGCCCTGCATGGGCCGCAGGCAAGTTGACTCCGAAAGGAGGCACTTTTCCCCAGGAAGCCAAACTCAAGAACCCTCAATGCAGGTGTCATTTTGTAGGGCACGTTTGGGCCTCCGATGGCAGCCAGGTTTGGAGGAGGGGGCAGCTTTGGTCTGGGAGAAATCCTCGTCCTTCTGTAATTTTTGGAGGCAAAAGCCCAGGACGGGCCGCAGGCGAGTTCGGCAAGTTGGCTCCGAAAGGAGGCACTTTTCCCCAAGAAGCCAAACTCAAGAGCCCACTTGGCAGATGTCATTTTGTAGGGCGCGTTTGGGCCTCTGATGGCAGCCAGGTTTGGAGGAGGGGGCAGCTTTGGTCTGGGAGAAATCCTCGTCCTTATGGAATTTTTGTAGGCAAAAGCCCTGCATGGGCCGCAGGCTAGTTAGGCAAGTTGGCTTTGAAAGGAGGCACTTTCCCCCAAGAAGCCAAACTCAAGAGCCCACTTGGCAGATGTCATTTTGTAGGGCGCGTTTGGGCCTCCGATGGCAGCCAGGTTTGGAGGAGGGGGCAGCTTTGGTCTGGGAGAAATCCTCGTCCTTATGGAATTTTTGTAGGCAAAAGCCCAGGACGGGCCGCAGGCAAGTTAGGCAAGTTGGCTCCGAAAGGAGGCACTTTTCCCCAAGAAGCCAAACTCAAGAACCCTCAATGCAGATGTCATTTTGTGGGGCGCGTTTGGGCCTCCGATGGCAGCCAGGTTTGGAGGAGGGGGCAGCTTTGGTCTGGGAGAAATCCTCGTCCTTATGGAATTTTTGTAGTCTAAAGCCCAGCACGGGCTGCAGGCAAGTTGGCTTTGAAAGGAGGCACTTTCCCCCAAGAAGCCAAACTCAGGAGCCCACTTGGCAGATGTCATTTTGTAGGGCGCGTTTGGGCCACCGATGGCAGCCAGGTTTGGAGGAGGGGGCAGCTTTGGTCTGGGAGAAATCCTCATCCTTATGGAATTTTTGTAGCAAAAGCCCAGCACGGGCCGCAGGCAAGTTAGGCAAGTTGGCTTTGAAAGGAGGCACTTTTCCCCAAGAAGCCAAACTCAAGAACCCACAATGCAGATGTCCTTTTGTAGGGCGCGTTTGGGCCTCCGATGGCAGCCAGGTTTGGAGGAGGGGGCATCTTTGGTCTGGGAGAAATCCTCGTCCTTCTGGAATTTTTGTACTCAAAAGCCCTGGACGGGCCGCAGGCAAGTTAGGCATTTTGGCTCCGAAAGGAAGCACTTTTCCCCAAGAACCCAAACTCAAGAGCCCACTTGGCAGATGTCATTTTGTAGGGCGCGTTTGGGCCTCCGATGGCAGCCAGGTTTGGAGGAGGGGGCAGCTTTGGTCTGGGAGAAATCCCCGTCCTTATTGAATTTTTGTCGGCAAAAGCCCTGCATGGGCCGCAGGCAAGTTGACTCCGAAAGGAGGCACTTTTCCCCAGGAAGCCAAACTCAAGAGCCCACTTGGCAGGTGTCATTTTGTAGGGCGCGTTTGGGCCTCCGATGGCAGCCAGGTTTGGAGGAGGGGGCAGCTTTGGTCTGGGAGGAATCCTCGTCCTTATGGAATTTTTGTAGCAAAAGCCCGGGACGGGACGCAGGCAAGTTGGTTTTGAAAGGAGTCACTTTTCCCCAAGAAGCCAAACTCAAGAGCCCACTTGGCAGGTGTCATTTTGTAGGGCACGTTTGGGCCTCCGATGGCAGCCAGGTTTGGAGGAGGGGGCAGCTTTGGCCTGGGAGTAATCCTCGTCCTTCTGGAATTTTTGGAGGCAAAAGCCCAGGACGGGCCGCAGGCAAGTTAGGCAAGTTGGCTCCGAAAGGAGGCACTTTACCCCAAGAAGCCAAACTCAAGAGCCCACTTGGCAGATGTCATTTTGTGGGGCGCGTTTGGGCCTCTGATGGCAGCCAGGTTTGGAGGAGGGGGCAGATTTGGTCTGGGAGAAATCCTCGTCCTTATGGAATTTTTGTAGTCTAATGCCCAGAACGGGCCGCAGGCTAGTTAGGCAAGTTGGCTTTGAAAGGAGGCACTTTTCCCCAAGAAGCCAAACTCAAGAGCCCACTTGGCAGATGTCATTTTGTAGGGCGCGTTTGGGCCTCCGATGGCAGCCAGGTTTGGAGGAGGGGGCAGCTTTGGTCTGGGAGAAATCCTCGTCCTTATGGAATTTTTGTAGGCAAAAGCCCAGGACGGGCCGCAGGCAAGTTGGCTTTGAAAGGAGGCACTTCCACCCAAGAAGCCAAACTCAAGAGCCCACTTGGCAGGTGTCATTTTGTAGGGCACGTTTGGGCCTCCGATGGCAGCCAGGTTTGGAGGAGGGGGCAGCTTTGGTCTGGGAGAAATCCTCGTCCTTCTGGAATTTTTGTAGGCAAAAGCCCTTCATGGGCCGCAGGCAAGTTGACTCCGAAAGGAGGCACTTTTCCCCAGGAAGCCAAACTCAAGAACCCTCAATGCAGGTGTCATTTTGTAGGGCACGTTTGGGCCTCCGATGGCAGCCAGGTTTGGAGGAGGGGGCAGCTTTGGTCTGGGAGAAATCCTCGTCCTTCTGGAATTTTTGGAGGCAAAAGCCCAGGACGGGCCGCAGGCGAGTTCGGCAAGTTGGCTTTGAAAGGAGGCACTTTTCCCCAAGAAGCCAAACTCAAGAGCCCACTTGGCAGATGTCATTTTGTAGGGCGCGTTTGGGCCTCTGATGGCAGCCAGGTTTGGAGGAGGGGGCAGCTTTGGTCTGGGAGAAATCCTCGTCCTTATGGAATTTTTGTAGGCAAAAGCCCTGCATGGGCCGCAGGCTAGTTAGGCAAGTTGGCTTTGAAAGGAGGCACTTTCCCCCAAGAAGCCAAACTCAAGAGCCCACTTGGCAGATGTCATTTTGTAGGGCGCGTTTGGGCCTCCGATGGCAGCCAGGTTTGGAGGAGGGGGCAGCTTTGGTCTGGGAGAAATCCTCGTCCTTATGGAATTTTTGTTGGCAAAAGCCCAGGACGGGCCGCAGGCAAGTTGGCTTTGAAAGGAGGCACTTCCACCCAAGAAGCCAAAATCAAGAGCCCACTTGGCAGGTGTCATTTTGTAGGGCACGTTTGGGCCTCCGATGGCAGCCAGGTTTGGAGGAGGGGGCAGCTTTGGTCTGGGAGAAATCCTCGTCCTTCTGGAATTTTGTAGGCAAAAGCCCTGCATGGGCCGCAGGCAAGTTGACTCCGAAAGGAGGCACTTTTCCCCAGGAAGCCAAACTCAAGAACCCTCAATGCAGGTGTCATTTTGTAGGGCACGTTTGGGCCTCCGATGGCAGCCAGGTTTGGAGGAGGGGGCAGCTTTGGTCTGGGAGAAATCCTCGTCCTTCTGTAATTTTTGGAGGCAAAAGCCCAGGACGGGCCGCAGGCGAGTTCGGCAAGTTGGCTCCGAAAGGAGGCACTTTTCCCCAAGAAGCCAAACTCAAGAGCCCACTTGGCAGATGTCATTTTGTAGGGCGCGTTTGGGCCTCTGATGGCAGCCAGGTTTGGAGGAGGGGGCAGCTTTGGTCTGGGAGAAATCCTCGTCCTTATGGAATTTTTGTAGTCTAAAGCCCAGCACGGGCCGCAGGCTAGTTAGGCAAGTTGGCTTTGAAAGGAGGCACTTTCCCCCAAGAAGCCAAACTCAAAGCCCACTTGGCAGATGTCATTTTGTAGGGCGCGTTTGGGCCTCCGATGGCAGCCAGGTTTGGAGGAGGGGGCAGCTTTGGTCTGGGAGAAATCCTCGTCCTTATGGAATTTTTGTAGGCAAAAGCCCAGGACGGGCCGCAGGCAAGTTAGGCAAGTTGGCTCCGAAAGGAGGCACTTTTCCCCAAGAAGCCAAACTCAAGAACCCTCAATGCAGATGTCATTTTGTGGGGCGCGTTTGGGCCTCCGATGGCAGCCAGGTTTGGAGGAGGGGGCAGCTTTGGTCTGGGAGAAATCCTCGTCCTTATGGAATTTTTGTAGTCTAAAGCCCAGCACGGGCTGCAGGCAAGTTGGCTTTGAAAGGAGGCACTTTCCCCCAAGAAGCCAAACTCAGGAGCCCACTTGGCAGATGTCATTTTGTAGGGCGCGTTTGGGCCACCGATGGCAGCCAGGTTTGGAGGAGGGGGCAGCTTTGGTCTGGGAGAAATCCTCATCCTTATGGAATTTTTGTAGCAAAAGCCCAGCACGGGCCGCAGGCAAGTTAGGCAAGTTGGCTTTGAAAGGAGGCACTTTTCCCCAAGAAGCCAAACTCAAGAACCCACAATGCAGATGTCCTTTTGTAGGGCGCGTTTGGGCCTCCGATGGCAGCCAGGTTTGGAGGAGGGGGCATCTTTGGTCTGGGAGAAATCCTCGTCCTTCTGGAATTTTTGTACTCAAAAGCCCTGGACGGGCCGCAGGCAAGTTAGGCATTTTGGCTCCGAAAGGAAGCACTTTTCCCCAAGAACCCAAACTCAAGAGCCCACTTGGCAGATGTCATTTTGTAGGGCGCGTTTGGGCCTCCGATGGCAGCCAGGTTTGGAGGAGGGGGCAGCTTTGGTCTGGGAGAAATCCCCGTCCTTATTGAATTTTTGTCGGCAAAAGCCCTGCATGGGCCGCAGGCAAGTTGACTCCGAAAGGAGGCACTTTTCCCCAGGAAGCCAAACTCAAGAGCCCACTTGGCAGGTGTCATTTTGTAGGGCGCGTTTGGGCCTCCGATGGCAGCCAGGTTTGGAGGAGGGGGCAGCTTTGGTCTGGGAGGAATCCTCGTCCTTATGGAATTTTTGTAGCAAAAGCCCGGGACGGGACGCAGGCAAGTTGGTTTTGAAAGGAGTCACTTTTCCCCAAGAAGCCAAACTCAAGAGCCCACTTGGCAGGTGTCATTTTGTAGGGCACGTTTGGGCCTCCGATGGCAGCCAGGTTTGGAGGAGGGGGCAGCTTTGGCCTGGGAGTAATCCTCGTCCTTCTGGAATTTTTGGAGGCAAAAGCCCAGGACGGGCCGCAGGCAAGTTAGGCAAGTTGGCTCCGAAAGGAGGCACTTTACCCCAAGAAGCCAAACTCAAGAGCCCACTTGGCAGATGTCATTTTGTGGGGCGCGTTTGGGCCTCTGATGGCAGCCAGGTTTGGAGGAGGGGGCAGATTTGGTCTGGGAGAAATCCTCGTCCTTATGGAATTTTTGTAGTCTAATGCCCAGAACGGGCCGCAGGCTAGTTAGGCAAGTTGGCTTTGAAAGGAGGCACTTTTCCCCAAGAAGCCAAACTCAAGAGCCCACTTGGCAGATGTCATTTTGTAGGGCGCGTTTGGGCCTCCGATGGCAGCCAGGTTTGGAGGAGGGGGCAGCTTTGGTCTGGGAGAAATCCTCGTCCTTATGGAATTTTTGTAGGCAAAAGCCCAGGACGGGCCGCAGGCAAGTTGGCTTTGAAAGGAGGCACTTCCACCCAAGAAGCCAAACTCAAGAGCCCACTTGGCAGGTGTCATTTTGTAGGGCACGTTTGGGCCTCCGATGGCAGCCAGGTTTGGAGGAGGGGGCAGCTTTGGTCTGGGAGAAATCCTCGTCCTTCTGGAATTTTTGTAGGCAAAAGCCCTTCATGGGCCGCAGGCAAGTTGACTCCGAAAGGAGGCACTTTTCCCCAGGAAGCCAAACTCAAGAACCCTCAATGCAGGTGTCATTTTGTAGGGCACGTTTGGGCCTCCGATGGCAGCCAGGTTTGGAGGAGGGGGCAGCTTTGGTCTGGGAGAAATCCTCGTCCTTCTGGAATTTTTGGAGGCAAAAGCCCAGGACGGGCCGCAGGCGAGTTCGGCAAGTTGGCTTTGAAAGGAGGCACTTTTCCCCAAGAAGCCAAACTCAAGAGCCCACTTGGCAGATGTCATTTTGTAGGGCGCGTTTGGGCCTCTGATGGCAGCCAGGTTTGGAGGAGGGGGCAGCTTTGGTCTGGGAGAAATCCTCGTCCTTATGGAATTTTTGTAGGCAAAAGCCCTGCATGGGCCGCAGGCTAGTTAGGCAAGTTGGCTTTGAAAGGAGGCACTTTCCCCCAAGAAGCCAAACTCAAGAGCCCACTTGGCAGATGTCATTTTGTAGGGCGCGTTTGGGCCTCCGATGGCAGCCAGGTTTGGAGGAGGGGGCAGCTTTGGTCTGGGAGAAATCCTCGTCCTTATGGAATTTTTGTAGGCAAAAGCCCAGCACGGGCCGCAGGCAAGTTGGCTTTGAAAGGAGGCACTTCCACCCAAGAAGCCAAACTCAAGAGCCCACTTGGCAGATGTCATTTTGTAGGGCACGTTTGGGCCTCCGATGGCAGCCAGGTTTGGAGGAGGGGGCAGCTTTGGTCTGGGAGAAATCCTCGTCCTTATGGAATTTTTGTAGGCAAAAGCCCTGCATGGGCCGCAGGCAAGTTGACTCCGAAAGGAGGCACTTTTCCCCAGAAAGCCAAACTCAAGAGCCCACTTGGCAGATGTCATTTTGTAGGGCGCGTTTGGGCCTCCGATGGCAGCCAGGTTTGGAGGAGGGGGCAGCTTTGGTCTGGGAGGAATCCTCGTCCTTATGGAATTTTTGTAGCAAAAGCCCGGTACGGGACGCAGGCAAGTTGGTTTTGAAAGGAGTCACTTTTCCCCAGGAAGCCAAACTCAAGAGCCCACTTGGCAGGTGTCATTTTGTAGGGCGCGTTTGGGCCTCCGATGGCAGCCAGGTTTGGAGGAGGGGGCAGCTTTGGTCTGGGAGAAATCCTCGTCGTTATGGAATTTTTGTAGGCAAAAACCCCGCATGGGCCGCAGGCAAGTTAGGCAAGTTGCTTTGAAAGGAGGCACTTTTCCCCAAGAAGCCAAACTCAAGAGCCCACTTGGCAGATGTCATTTTGTAGGGCGCGTTTGGGCCTCCGATGGCAGCCAGGTTTGGAGGAGGGGGCAGCTTTGGTCTGGGAGGAATCCTCGTCCTTATGGAATTTTTGTAGCAAAAGCCCGGGACGGGACACAGGCAAGTTGGTTTTGAAAGGAGTCACTTTTCCCCAAGAAGCCAAACTCAAGAGCCCACTTGGCAGGTGTCATTTTGTAGGGCGCGTTTGGGCCTCCGATGGCAGCCAGGTTTGGAGGAGGGGGCAGCTTTGGCCTGGGAGAAATCCTCGTCCTTATGGAATTTTTGGAGGCAAAAGCCCAGGACGGGCCGCAGGCAAGTTAGGCAAGTTGGCTCCGAAGGGAGGAACTTTTCCCCAAGAAGCCAAACTCAAGAACCCTCAATGCAGATGTCATTTTGTGGGGCGCGTTTGGGCCTCCGATGGCAGCCAGGTTTGGAGGAGGGGGCAGCTTTGGTCTGGGAGAAATCCTCGTCCTTATGGAATTTTTGTAGTCTAAAGCCCAGCACGGGCCGCAGGCTAGTTAGGCAAGTTGGCTTTGAAAGGAGGCACTTTTCCGCAAGAAGCCAAACTCAAGAGCCCACTTGGCAGATGTCATTTTGTAGGGCGCGTTTGGGCCTCCGATGGCAGCCAGGTTTGGAGGAGGGGGCAGCTTTGGTCTGGGAGAAATCCTCGTCCTTATGGAATTTTTGTAGGCAAAAGCCCAGGACGGGCCGCAGGCAAGTTGGCTTTGAAAGGAGGCACTTCCACCCAAGAAGCCAAACTCAAGAGCCCACTTGGCAGGTGTCATTTTGTAGGGCACGTTTGGGCCTCCGATGGCAGCCAGGTTTGGAGGAGGGGGCAGCTTTGGTCTGGGAGAAATCCTCGTCCTTCTGGAATTTTTGGAGGCAAAAGCCCTGGACGGGCCGGAGGCAAGTTAGGCAAGTTGGCTCCGAAAGGAGGCACTTTTCCCCAAGAAGCCAAACTCAAGAGCCCACTTGGCAGATGTCATTTTGTAGGGCGCGTTTGGGCCTCTGATGGCAGCCAGGTTTGGAGGAGGGGGCAGCTTTGGTCTGGGAGAAATCCTCGTCCTTATGGAATTTTTGTAGTCTAAAGCCCAGCACGGGCCGCAGGCTAGTTAGGCAAGTTGGCTTTGAAAGGAGGCACTTTCCCCCAAGAAGCCAAACTCAAGAGCCCACTTGGCAGATGTCATTTTGTAGGGCGCGTTTGGGCCTCCGATGGCAGCCAGGTTTGGAGGAGGGGGCAGCTTTGGTCTGGGAGAAATCCTCGTCCTTCTGGAATTTTTGTAGGCAAGAGCCCAGGACGGGCCGCAGGCAAGTTGGCTTTGAAAGGAGGTACTTCCACCCAAGAAGCCAAACTCAAGAGCCCACTTGGCAGATGTCATTTTGTAGGGCACGTTTGGGCCTCCGATGGCAGCCAGGTTTGGAGGAGGGGGCAGCTTTGGTCTGGGAGAAATCCTCGTCCTTATGGAATTTTTGTAGGCAAAAGCCCTGCATGGGCCGCAGGCAAGTTGACTCCGAAAGGAGGCACTTTTCCCCAGAAAGCCAAACTCAAGAGCCCACTTGGCAGATGTCATTTTGTAGGGCGCGTTTGGGCCTCCGATGGCAGCCAGGTTTGGAGGAGGGGGCAGCTTTGGTCTGGGAGGAATCCTCGTCCTTATGGAATTTTTGTAGCAAAAGCCCGGTACGGGACGCAGGCAAGTTGGTTTTGAAAGGAGTCACTTTTCCCCAGGAAGCCAAACTCAAGAGCCCACTTGGCAGGTGTCATTTTGTAGGGCGCGTTTGGGCCTCCGATGGCAGCCAGGTTTGGAGGAGGGGGCAGCTTTGGTCTGGGAGAAATCTTCGTCCTTATGGAATTTTTGCAGGCAAAAACCCCGCATGGGCCGCAGGCAAGTTAGGCAAGTTGCTTTGAAAGGAGGCACTTTTCCCCAAGAAGCCAAACTCAAGAGCCCACTTGGCAGATGTCATTTTGTAGGGCGCGTTTGGGCCTCCGATGGCAGCCAGGTTTGGAGGAGGGGGCAGCTTTGGTCTGGGAGAAATCCTCATCCTTATGGAATTTTTGTAGCAAAAGCCCAGGACGGGCCGCAGGCAAGTTAGGCAAGTTGGCTCCGATAGGAGGCACTTTTCCCCAAGAAGCCAAACTCAAGAACCCACAATGCAGATGTCATTTTGTGGGGCGCGTTTGGGCCTCCGATGGCAGCCAGGTTTGGAGGAGGGGGCAGCTTTGGTCTGGGAGAAATCCTCGTCCTTATGGAATTTTTGTAGTCTAAAGCCCAGCACGGGCTGCAGGCAAGTTGGCTCCGAAAGGAGGCACTTTCCCCCAAGAAGCCAAACTCAGGAGCCCACTTGGCAGATGTCATTTTGTAGGGCGCGTTTGGGCCTCCAATGGCAGCCAGGTTTGGAGGAGGGGGCAGCTTTGGTCTGGGAGAAATCCTCGTCCTTATGGAATTTTTGTAGGCAAAAGCCCAGGACGGGCCGCAGGCAAGTTGGCTTTGAAAGGAGGTACTTCCACCCAAGAAGCCAAACTCAAGAGCCCACTTGGCAGATGTCATTTTGTAGGGCACGTTTGGGCCTCCGATGGCAGCCAGGTTTGGAGGAGGGGGCAGCTTTGGTCTGGGAGAAATCCTCGTCCTTATGGAATTTTTGGAGGCAAAAGCCCAGCACGGGCCGCAGGCAAGTTGGCTTTGAAAGGAGGCACTTCCACCCAAGAAGCCAAACTCAAGAGCCCACTTGGCAGATGTCATTTTGTAGGGCACGTTTGGGCCTCCGATGGCAGCCAGGTTTGGAGGAGGGGGCAGCTTTGGTCTGGGAGGAATCCTCGTCCTTATGGAATTTTTGGAGGCAAAAGCCCGGGACGGGACACAGGCAAGTTGGTTTTGAAAGGAGTCACTTTTCCCCAAGAAGCCAAACTCAAGAGCCCACTTGGCAGGTGTCATTTTGTAGGGCACGTTTGGGCCTCCGATGGCAGCCAGGTTTGGAGGAGGGGGCAGCTTTGGCCTGGGAGAAATCCTCGTCCTTATGGAATTTTTGTAGGCAAAAGCCCAGGACGGGCCGCAGGCAAGTTAGGCAAGTTGGCTCCGAAAGGAGGAACTTTTCCCCAAGAAGCCAAACTCAAGAACCCTCAATGCAGATGTCATTTTGTGGGGCGCGTTTGGGCCTCCGATGGCAGCCAGGTTTGGAGGAGGGGGCAGCTTTGGTCTGGGAGAAATCCTCGTCCTTATGGAATTTTTGTAGTCTAAAGCCCAGCACGGGCCGCAGGCTAGTTAGGCAAGTTGGCTTTGAAAGGAGGCACTTTTCCGCAAGAAGCCAAACTCAAGAGCCCACTTGGCAGATGTCATTTTGTAGGGCGCGTTTGGGCCTCCGATGGCAGCCAGGTTTGGAGGAGGGGGCAGCTTTGGTCTGGGAGAAATCCTCGTCCTTCTGGAATTTTTGGAGGCAAAAGCCCTGCATGGGCCGCAGGCAAGTTGACTCCGAAAGGAGGCACTTTTCCACAGGAAGCCAAACTCAAGAACCCTGAATGCAGGTGTCATTTTGTGGGGCACGTTTGGGCCTCCGATGGCAGCCAGGTTTGGAGGAGGGGGCAGCTTTGGTCTGGGAGAAATCCTCGTCCTTATGGAATTTTTGTAGGCAAAAGCCCAGCACGGCCGCAGGCTATTTAGGCAAGTTGGCTCCGAAAGGCAGCACTTTTCCCCAAGAAGCCAAACTCAAGAGCCCACTTGGCAGGTGTCATTTTGTAGGGCGCGTTTGGGCCTCCGATGGCAGCCAGGTATGGAGGAGGGGGCAGCTTTGGTCTGGGAGAAATCCTCGTCCTTATGGAATTTTTGTAGCAAAAGCCCTGCATGGGCCGCCGGCAAGTTGACTCCGAAAGGAGGTACTTCCACCCAAGAAGCCAAACTCAAGAGCCCACTTGGCAGATGTCATTTTGTAGGGCGCGTTTGGGCCTCCGATGGCAGCCAGGTTTGGCGGAGGGGGCAGCTTTGGTCTGGGAGGAATCCTCGTCCTTATGGAATTTTTGTAGCAAACGTCCGGGACGGGATGCAGGCAAGTTGGTTTTGAAAGGAGTCACTTTTCCCCAAGAAGCCAAACTCAAGAGCCCACTTGGCAGATGTCATTTTGTAGGGCGCGTTTGGGCCTCCGATGGCAGCCAGGTTTGGAGGAGGGGGCAGCTTTGGTCTGGGAGAAATCCTTGTCCTTATGGAATTTTTGTAGGCAAAAGCCCAGGACGGGCCGCAGGCAAGTTAGGAAGTTGGCTTTGAAAGGAGGCACTTTTCCCCAAGAAGCCAAACTCAAGAGCCCACTTGGCAGGTGTCATTTTGTAGGGCACGTTTGGGCCTCCGATGGCAGCCAGGTTTGGAGGAGGGGGCAGCTTTGGCCTGGGAGTAATCCTCGTCCTTCTGGAATCTTTGGAGGCAAAAGCCCAGGACGGGCCGCAGGCAAGTTAGGCAAGTTGGCTCCGAAAGGAGGCACTTTTCCCCAAGAAGCCAAACTCAAGAGCCCACTTGGCAGATGTCATTTTGTGGGGCGCATTTGGGCCTCTGATGGCAGCCAGGTTTGGAGGAGGAGGCAGATTTGGTCTGGGAGAAATCCTCGTCCTTATGGAATTTTTGTAGTCTAATGCCCAGAACGGGCCGCAGGCTAGTTAGGCAAGTTGGCTTTGAAAGGAGGCACTTTTCCCCAAGAAGCCAAACTCAAGAGCCCACTTGGCAGATGTCATTTTGTAGGGCGCGTTTGGGCCTCCGATGGCAGCCAGGTTTGGAGGAGGGGGCAGCTTTGGTCTGGGAGAAATCCTCGTCCTTATGGAATTTTTGTAGGCAAAAGCCCAGGACGGGCCGCAGGCAAGTTGGCTTTGAAAGGAGGCACTTCCACCCAAGAAGCCAAACTCAAGAGCCCACTTGGCAGGTGTCATTTTGTAGGGCACGTTTGGGCCTCCGATGGCAGCCAGGTTTGGAGGAGGGGGCAGCTTTGGTCTGGGAGAAATCCTCGTCCTTCTGGAATTTTTGTAGGCAAAAGCCCTGCATGGGCCGCAGGCAAGTTGACTCCCAAAGGAGGCACTTTTCCCCAGGAAGCCAAACTCAAGAACCCTCAATGCAGGTGTCATTTTGTAGGGCACGTTTGGGCCTCCGATGGCAGCCAGGTTTGGAGGAGGGGGCAGCTTTGGTCTGGGACAAATCCTCGTCCTTCTGGAATTTTTGTAGGCAAAAGCCCAGGACGGGCCGCAGGCAAGTTAGGCAAGTTGGCTCCGAAAGGAGGCACTTTTCCCCAAGAATCCAAACTCAAGAGCCCACTTGGCAGATGTCATTTTGTAGGGCGCGTTTGGGCCTCTGATGGCAGCCAGGTTTGGAGGAGGGGGCAGCTTTGGTCGGGGAGAAATCCTCGTCCTTATGGAATTTTTGTAGTCTAAAGCCCAGCACGGGCCGCAGGCTAGTTAGGCAAGTTGGCTTTGAAAGGAGGCACTTTTCCCCCAAGAAGCCAAACTCAAGAGCCCACTTGGCAGATGTCATTTTGTAGGGCGCGTTTGGGCCTCCGATGGCAGCCAGGTTTGGAGGAGGGGGCAGCTTTGGTCTGGGAGAAATCCTCGTCCTTCTGGAATTTTTGTAGGCAAAAGCCCAGGACGGGCCGCAGGCAAGTTGGCTTTGAAAGGAGGTACTTCCACCCAAGAAGCCAAACTCAAGAGCCCACTTGGCAGATGTCATTTTGTAGGGCACGTTTGGGCCTCCGATGGCAGCCAGGTTTGGAGGAGGGGGCAGCTTTGGTCTGGGAGATATCCTCGTCCTTATGGAATTTTTGTAGGCAAAAGCCCTGCATGGGCCGCAGGCAAGTTGACTCCGAAAGGAGGCACTTTTCCCCAGAAAGCCAAACTCAAGAGCCCACTTGGCAGATGTCATTTTGTAGGGCGCGTTTGGGCCTCCGATGGCAGCCAGGTTTGGAGGAGGGGGCAGCTTTGGTCTGGGAGGAATCCTCGTCCTTATGGAATTTTTGTAGCAAAAGCCCGGTACGGGACGCAGGCAAGTTGGTTTTGAAAGGAGTCACTTTTCCCCAGGAAGCCAAACTCAAGAGCCCACTTGGCAGGTGTCATTTTGTAGGGCGCGTTTGGGCCTCCGATGGCAGCCAGGTTTGGAGGAGGGGGCAGCTTTGGTCTGGGAGAAATCCTCGTCGTTATGGAATTTTTGTAGGCAAAAACCCCGCATGGGCCGCAGGCAAGTTAGGCAAGTTGCTTTGAAAGGAGGCACTTTTCCCCAAGAAGCCAAACTCAAGAACCCTCAATGCAGATGTCATTTTGTGGGGCGCGTTTGGGCCTCCGATGGCAGCCAGGTTTGGAGGAGGGGGCAGCTTTGGTCTGGGAGAAATCCTCGTCCTTATGGAATTTTTGTAGTCTAAAGCCCAGCACGGGCTGCAGGCAAGTTGGCTCCGAAAGGAGGCACTTTCCCCCAAGAAGCCAAACTCAGGAGCCCACTTGGCAGATGTCATTTTGTAGGGCGCGTTTGGGCCTCCAATGGCAGCCAGGTTTGGAGGAGGGGGCAGCTTTGGTCTGTGAGAAATCCTCTTCCTTCTGGAATTTTTGTAGGCAAAAGCCCAGGACGGGCCGCAGGCAAGTTGGCTTTGAAAGGATGTACTTCCACCCAAGAAGCCAAACTCAAGAGCCCACTTGGCAGATGTCATTTTGTAGGGCACGTTTGGGCCTCCGATGGCAGCCAGGTTTGGAGGAGGGGGCAGCTTTGGTCTGGGAGAAATCCTCGTCCTTATGGAATTTTTGTCGGCAAAAGCCCTGCATGGGCCGCAGGCAAGTTGACTCCGAAAGGAGGCACTTTTCCCCATAGAAGCCAAACTCAAGAGCCCACTTGGCCGATGTCATTTTGTAGGGCGCGTTTGGGCCTCCGATGGCAGCCAGGTTTGGAGGAGGGGGCAGCTTTGGTCTGGGAGAAATCCTCGTCCTTCTGGAATTTTTGTAGGCAAAAGCCCAGGACGGGCCGCAGGCAAGTTGGCTTTGAAAGGAGGCACTTCCACCCAAGAAGCCAAACTCAAGAGCCCACTTGGCAGATGTCATTTCGTAGGGCACGTTTGGGCCTCCGATGGCAGCCAGGTTTGGAGGAGGGGGCAGCTTTGGTCTGGGAGAAATCCTCGTCCTTCTGGAATTCTTGTACTCAAAAGCCCAGGACGGGCCGCAGGCAAGTTAGGCAAGTTGGCTCCGAAAGGAGGCACTTTTCCCCAAGAAGCCAAACTCAAGAACCCACAATGCAGATGTCATTTTGTAGGGCGCGTTTGGGCCTCCGATGGCAGCCAGGTTTGGAGGAGGGGGCAGCTTTGGTCTGGGAGAAATCCTCGTCCTTATGGAATTTTTGTAGCAAAAGCCCAGGATGGGCCGCAGGCAAGTTAGGCAAGTTGGCTCCGAAAGGAGGCACTTTTCCCCAAGAAGCCAAACTCAAGAACCCACAATGCAGATGTCATTTTGTGGGGCGCGTTTGGGCCTCCGATGGCAGCCAGGTTTGGAGGAGGGGGCAGCTTTGGTCTGGGAGAAATCCTCGTCCTTCTGGAATTTTTGTAGGCAAAAGCCCAGCACGGGCCGCAGGCAAGTTGGCTTTGAAAGGAGGCACTTCCACCCAAGAAGCCAAACTCAAGAGCCCACTTGGCAGATGTCATTTTGTAGGGCACGTTTGGGCCTCCGATGGCAGCCAGGTTTGGAGGAGGGGGCAGCTTTGGTCTGGGAGAAATCCTCGTCCTTATGGAATTTTTGTAGCAAAAGCCCGGGACGGGACACAGGCAAGTTGGTTTTGAAAGGAGTCACTTTTCCCCAAGAAGCCAAACTCAAGAGCCCACTTGGCAGGTGTCATTTTGTAGGGCACGTTTGGGCCTCCGATGGCAGCCAGGTTTGGAGGAGGGGGCAGCTTTGGCCTGGGAGAAATCCTCGTCCTTATGGAATTTTTGGAGGCAAAAGCCCAGGACGGGCCGCAGGCAAGTTAGGCAAGTTGGCTCCGAAAGGAGGAACTTTTCCCCAAGAAGCCAAACTCAAGAACCCTCAATGCAGATGTCATTTTGTGGGGCGCGTTTGGGCCTCCGATGGCAGCCAGGTTTGGAGGAGGGGGCAGCTTTGGTCTGGGAGAAATCCTCGTCCTTATGGAATTTTTGTAGTCTAAAGCCCAGCACGGGCCGCAGGCTAGTTAGGCAAGTTGGCTTTGAAAGGAGGCACTTTTCCGCAAGAAGCCAAACTCAAGAGCCCACTTGGCAGATGTCATTTTGTAGGGCGCGTTTGGGCCTCCGATGGCAGCCAGGTTTGAGGAGGGGGCAGCTTTGGTCTGGGAGAAATCCTCGTCCTTATGGAATTTTTGTAGGCAAAAGCCCAGGACGGGCCGCAGGCAAGTTGGCTTTGAAAGGAGGCACTTCCACCCAAGAAGCCAAACTCAAGAGCCCACTTGGCAGGTGTCATTTTGTAGGGCACGTTTGGGCCTCCGATGGCAGCCAGGTTTGGAGGAGGGGGCAGCTTTGGTCTGGGAGAAATCCTCGTCCTTCTGGAATTTTTGTAGGCAAAAGCCCTGCATGGGCCGCAGGCAAGTTGACTCCGAAAGGAGGCACTTTTCCCCAGGAAGCCAAACTCAAGAACCCTCAATGCAGGTGTCATTTTGTGGGGCGCGTTTGGGCCTCCGATGGCAGCCAGGTTTGGAGGAGGGGGCAGCTTTGGTCTGGGAGAAATCCTCGTCCTTATGGAATTTTTGTAGGCAAAAGCCCAGCACGGGCCGCAGGCTAGTTAGGCAAGTTGGCTCCGAAAGGAGGCACTTTTCCCCAAGAAGCCAAACTCAAGAGCCCACTTGGCAGGTGTCATTTTGTAGGGCGCGTTTGGGCCTCCGATGGCAGCCAGGTATGGAGGAGGGGGCAGCTTTGGTCTGGGAGAAATCCTCGTCCTTATGGAATTTTTGTAGCAAAAGCCCTGCATGGGCCGCCGGCAAGTTGACTCCGAAAGGAGGCACTTTTACCCAAGAAGCCAAACTCAAGAGCCCGCTTGGCAGATGTCATTTTGTAGGGCGCGTTTGGGCCTCCGATGGCAGCCAAGTTTGGCGGAGGGGGCAGCTTTGGTCTGGGAGGAATCCTCGTCCTTATGGAATTTTTGTAGCAAACGTCCGGGACGGGATGCAGGCAAGTTGGTTTTGAAAGGAGTCACTTTTCCCCAGGAAGCCAAACTCAAGAGCCCACTTGGCAGATGTCATTTTGTAGGGCGCGTTTGGGCCTCCGATGGTAGCCAGGTTTGGAGGAGGGGGCAGCTTTGGTCTGGGAGAAATCCTCGTCCTTCTGGAATTTTTGTAGGCAAAAGCCCAGGACGGGCCGCAGGCAAGTTGGCTTTGAAAGGAGGCACTTCCACCCAAGAAGCCAAACTCAAGAGCCCACTTGGCAGATGTCATTTCGTAGGGCACGTTTGGGCCTCCGATGGCAGCCAGGTTTGGAGGAGGGGGCAGCTTTGGTCTGGGAGAAATCCTCGTCCTTCTGGAATTCTTGTACTCAAAAGCCCAGGACGGGCCGCAGGCAAGTTAGGCAAGTTGGCTCCGAAAGGAGGCACTTTTCCCCAAGAAGCCAAACTCAAGAACCCACAATGCAGATGTCATTTTGTAGGGCGCGTTTGGGCCTCCGATGGCAGCCAGGTTTGGAGGAGGGGGCAGCTTTGGTCTGGGAGAAATCCTCGTCCTTATGGAATTTTTGTAGCAAAAGCCCAGGATTGGCCGCAGGCAAGTTAGGCAAGTTGGCTCCGAAAGGAGGCACTTTTCCCCAAGAAGCCAAACTCAAGAACCCTCAATGCAGATGTCATTTTGTGGGGCGCATTTGGGCCTCCGATGGCAGCCAGGTTTGGAGGAGGGGGCAGCTTTGGTCTGGGAGAAATCCTCGTCCTTCTGGAATTTTTGTAGGCAAAAGCCCAGCACGGGCCGCAGGCAAGTTGGCTTTGAAAGGAGGCACTTTCCCCCAAGAAGCCAAACTCAAGAGCCCACTTGGCAGATGTCATTTTGTAGGGCACGTTTGGGCCTCCGATGGCAGCCAGGTTTGGAGGAGGGGGCAGCTTTGGTCTGGGAGGAATCCTCGTCCTTATGGAATTTTTGTAGCAAAAGCCCGGGACGGGACACAGGCAAGTTGGTTTTGAAAGGAGTCACTATTCCCCAAGAAGCCAAACTCAAGAGCCCACTTGGCAGGTGTCATTTTGTAGGGCACGTTTGGGCCTCCGATGGCAGCCAGGTTAGGAGGAGGGGGCAGCTTTGGCCTGGGAGAAATCCTCGTCCTTATGGAATTTTTGGAGGCAAAAGCCCAGGACGGGCCGCAGGCAAGTTAGGCAAGTTGGCTCCGAAAGGAGGAACTTTTCCCCAAGAAGCCAAACTCAAGAACCCTCAATGCAGATGTCATTTTGTGGGGCGCGTTTGGGCCTCCGATGGCAGCCAGGTTTGGAGGAGGGGGCAGCTTTGGTCTGGGAGAAATCCTCGTCCTTATGGAATTTTTGTAGTCTAAAGCCCAGCACGGGCTGCAGGCAAGTTGGCTCCGAAAGGAGGCACTTTCCCCCAAGAAGCCAAACTCAGGAGCCCACTTGGCAGATGTCATTTTGTAGGGCGCGTTTGGGCCTCCAATGGCAGCCAGGTTTGGAGGAGGGGGCAGCTTTGGTCTGGGAGAAATCCTCGTCCTTCTGGAATTTTTGTAGGCAAAAGCCCAGGACGGGCCGCAGGCAAGTTGGCTTTGAAAGGATGTACTTCCACCCAAGAAGCCAAACTCAAGAGCCCACTTGGCAGATGTCATTTTGTAGGGCACGTTTGGGCCTCCGATGGCAGCCAGGTTTGGAGGAGGGGGCAGCTTTGGTCTGGGAGAAATCCTCGTCCTTATGGAATTTTTGTCGGCAAAAGCCCTGCATGGGCCGCAGGCAAGTTGACTCCGAAAGGAGGCACTTTTCCCCATAGAAGCCAAACTCAAGAGCCCACTTGGCCGATGTCATTTTGTAGGGCGCGTTTGGGCCTCCGATGGCAGCCAGGTTTGGAGGAGGGGGCAGCTTTGGTCTGGGAGAAATCCTCGTCCTTCTGGAATTTTTGTAGGCAAAAGCCCAGGACGGGCCGCAGGCAAGTTGGCTTTGAAAGGAGGCACTTCCACCCAAGAAGCCAAACTCAAGAGCCCACTTGGCAGATGTCATTTCGTAGGGCACGTTTGGGCCTCCGATGGCAGCCAGGTTTGGAGGAGGGGGCAGCTTTGGTCTGGGAGAAATCCTCGTCCTTCTGGAATTCTTGTACTCAAAAGCCCAGGACGGGCCGCAGGCAAGTTAGGCAAGTTGGCTCCGAAAGGAGGCACTTTTCCCCAAGAAGCCAAACTCAAGAACCCACAATGCAGATGTCATTTTGTAGGGCGCGTTTGGGCCTCCGATGGCAGCCAGGTTTGGAGGAGGGGGCAGCTTTGGTCTGGGAGAAATCCTCGTCCTTATGGAATTTTTGTAGCAAAAGCCCAGGATGGGCCGCAGGCAAGTTAGGCAAGTTGGCTCCGAAAGGAGGCACTTTTCCCCAAGAAGCCAAACTCAAGAACCCACAATGCAGATGTCATTTTGTGGGGCGCGTTTGGGCCTCCGATGGCAGCCAGGTTTGGAGGAGGGGGCAGCTTTGGTCTGGGAGAAATCCTCGTCCTTCTGGAATTTTTGTAGGCAAAAGCCCAGCACGGGCCGCAGGCAAGTTGGCTTTGAAAGGAGGCACTTCCACCCAAGAAGCCAAACTCAAGAGCCCACTTGGCAGATGTCATTTTGTAGGGCACGTTTGGGCCTCCGATGGCAGCCAGGTTTGGAGGAGGGGGCAGCTTTGGTCTGGGAGGAATCCTCGTCCTTATGGAATTTTTGTAGCAAAAGCCCGGGACGGGACACAGGCAAGTTGGTTTTGAAAGGAGTCACTTTTCCCCAAGAAGCCAAACTCAAGAGCCCACTTGGCAGGTGTCATTTTGTAGGGCACGTTTGGGCCTCCGATGGCAGCCAGGTTTGGAGGAGGGGGCAGCTTTGGCCTGGGAGAAATCCTCGTCCTTATGGAATTTTTGGAGGCAAAAGCCCAGGACGGGCCGCAGGCAAGTTAGGCAAGTTGGCTCCGAAAGGAGGAACTTTTCCCCAAGAAGCCAAACTCAAGAACCCTCAATGCAGATGTCATTTTGTGGGGCGCGTTTGGGCCTCCGATGGCAGCCAGGTTTGGAGGAGGGGGCAGCTTTGGTCTGGGAGAAATCCTCGTCCTTATGGAATTTTTGTAGTCTAAAGCCCAGCACGGGCCGCAGGCTAGTTAGGCAAGTTGGCTTTGAAAGGAGGCACTTTTCCGCAAGAAGCCAAACTCAAGAGCCCACTTGGCAGATGTCATTTTGTAGGGCGCGTTTGGGCCTCCGATGGCAGCCAGGTTTGAGGAGGGGGCAGCTTTGGTCTGGGAGAAATCCTCGTCCTTATGGAATTTTTGTAGGCAAAAGCCCAGGACGGGCCGCAGGCAAGTTGGCTTTGAAAGGAGGCACTTCCACCCAAGAAGCCAAACTCAAGAGCCCACTTGGCAGGTGTCATTTTGTAGGGCACGTTTGGGCCTCCGATGGCAGCCAGGTTTGGAGGAGGGGGCAGCTTTGGTCTGGGAGAAATCCTCGTCCTTCTGGAATTTTTGTAGGCAAAAGCCCTGCATGGGCCGCAGGCAAGTTGACTCCGAAAGGAGGCACTTTTCCCCAGGAAGCCAAACTCAAGAACCCTCAATGCAGGTGTCATTTTGTGGGGCGCGTTTGGGCCTCCGATGGCAGCCAGGTTTGGAGGAGGGGGCAGCTTTGGTCTGGGAGAAATCCTCGTCCTTATGGAATTTTTGTAGGCAAAAGCCCAGCACGGGCCGCAGGCTAGTTAGGCAAGTTGGCTCCGAAAGGAGGCACTTTTCCCCAAGAAGCCAAACTCAAGAGCCCACTTGGCAGGTGTCATTTTGTAGGGCGCGTTTGGGCCTCCGATGGCAGCCAGGTTTGGAGGAGGGGGCAGCTTTGGTCTGGGAGAAATCCTCGTCCTTATGGAATTTTTGTAGCAAAAGCCCTGCATGGGCCGCCGGCAAGTTGACTCCGAAAGGAGGCACTTTTACCCAAGAAGCCAAACTCAAGAGCCCGCTTGGCAGATGTCATTTTGTAGGGCGCGTTTGGGCCTCCGATGGCAGCCAAGTTTGGCGGAGGGGGCAGCTTTGGTCTGGGAGGAATCCTCGTCCTTATGGAATTTTTGTAGCAAACGTCCGGGACGGGATGCAGGCAAGTTGGTTTTGAAAGGAGTCACTTTTCCCCAGGAAGCCAAACTCAAGAGCCCACTTGGCAGATGTCATTTTGTAGGGCGCGTTTGGGCCTCCGATGGTAGCCAGGTTTGGAGGAGGGGGCAGCTTTGGTCTGGGAGAAATCCTCGTCCTTCTGGAATTTTTGTAGGCAAAAGCCCAGGACGGGCCGCAGGCAAGTTGGCTTTGAAAGGAGGCACTTCCACCCAAGAAGCCAAACTCAAGAGCCCACTTGGCAGATGTCATTTCGTAGGGCACGTTTGGGCCTCCGATGGCAGCCAGGTTTGGAGGAGGGGGCAGCTTTGGTCTGGGAGAAATCCTCGTCCTTCTGGAATTCTTGTACTCAAAAGCCCAGGACGGGCCGCAGGCAAGTTAGGCAAGTTGGCTCCGAAAGGAGGCACTTTTCCCCAAGAAGCCAAACTCAAGAACCCACAATGCAGATGTCATTTTGTAGGGCGCGTTTGGGCCTCCGATGGCAGCCAGGTTTGGAGGAGGGGGCAGCTTTGGTCTGGGAGAAATCCTCGTCCTTATGGAATTTTTGTAGCAAAAGCCCAGGATTGGCCGCAGGCAAGTTAGGCAAGTTGGCTCCGAAAGGAGGCACTTTTCCCCAAGAAGCCAAACTCAAGAACCCTCAATGCAGATGTCATTTTGTGGGGCGCATTTGGGCCTCCGATGGCAGCCAGGTTTGGAGGAGGGGGCAGCTTTGGTCTGGGAGAAATCCTCGTCCTTCTGGAATTTTTGTAGGCAAAAGCCCAGCACGGGCCGCAGGCAAGTTGGCTTTGAAAGGAGGCACTTTCCCCCAAGAAGCCAAACTCAAGAGCCCACTTGGCAGATGTCATTTTGTAGGGCACGTTTGGGCCTCCGATGGCAGCCAGGTTTGGAGGAGGGGGCAGCTTTGGTCTGGGAGGAATCCTCGTCCTTATGGAATTTTTGTAGCAAAAGCCCGGGACGGGACACAGGCAAGTTGGTTTTGAAAGGAGTCACTATTCCCCAAGAAGCCAAACTCAAGAGCCCACTTGGCAGGTGTCATTTTGTAGGGCACGTTTGGGCCTCCGATGGCAGCCAGGTTAGGAGGAGGGGGCAGCTTTGGCCTGGGAGAAATCCTCGTCCTTATGGAATTTTTGGAGGCAAAAGCCCAGGACGGGCCGCAGGCAAGTTAGGCAAGTTGGCTCCGAAAGGAGGAACTTTTCCCCAAGAAGCCAAACTCAAGAACCCTCAATGCAGATGTCATTTTGTGGGGCGCGTTTGGGCCTCCGATGGCAGCCAGGTTTGGAGGAGGGGGCAGCTTTGGTCTGGGAGAAATCCTCGTCCTTCTGGAATTTTTGTAGTCTAAAGCCCAGCACGGGCCGCAGGCTAGTTAGGCAAGTTGGCTTTGAAAGGAGGCACTTTTCCGCAAGAAGCCAAACTCAAGAGCCCACTTGGCAGATGTCATTTTGTAGGGCGCGTTTGGGCCTCCGATGGCAGCCAGGTTTGGAGGAGGGGGCAGCTTTGGTCTGGGAGAAATCCTCGTCCTTATGGAATTTTTGTAGGCAAAAGCCCAGGACGGGCCGCAGGCATGTTGACTTTGAAAGGAGGCACTTCCACCCAAGAAGCCAAACTCAAGAGCCCACTTGGCAGGTGTCATTTTGTAGGGCACGTTTGGGCCTCCGATGGCAGCCAGGTTTGGAGGAGGGGGCAGCTTTGGTCTGGGAGAAATCCTCGTGCTTCTGGAATTTTTGGAGGCAAAAGCCCTGCATGGGCCGCAGGCAAGTTGACTCCGAAAGGAGGCACTTTTCCCCAGGAAGCGAAACTCAAGAACCCTCAATGCAGATGTCATTTTGTAGGGCACGTTTGGGCCTCCGATGGCAGCCAGGTTTGGAGGAGGGGGCAGCTTTGGTCTGGGAGAAATCCTCGTCCTTCTGGAATTTTTGTAGGCAAAAGCCCAGGACGGGCCGCAGGCAAGTTGGCTTTGAAAGGAGGCACTTCCACCCAAGAAGCCAAACTCAAGAGCCCACTTGGCAGATGTCATTTTGTAGGGCACGTTTGGGCCTCCGATGGCAGCCAGGTTTGGAGGAGGGGGCAGCTTTGGTCTGGGAGAAATCCTCGTCCTTCTGGAATTTTTGGAGGCAAAAGCCCTGCATGGGCCGCAGGCAAGTTGACTCCGAAAGGAGGCACTTTTCCCCAGAAAGCCAAACTCAAGAGCCCACTTGGCAGATGTCATTTTGTAGGGCGCGTTTGGGCCTCCGATGGCAGCCAGGTTTGGAGGAGGGGGCAGCTTTGGTCTGGGAGAAATCCTCGTCGTTATGGAATTTTTGTAGGCAAAAACCCCGCATGGGCCGCAGGCAAGTTAGGCAAGTTGCTTTGAAAGGAGGCACTTTTCCCCAAGAAGCCAAACTCAAGAGCCCACTTGGCAGATGTCATTTTGTAGGGCGCGTTTGGGCCTCCGATGGCAGCCAGGTTTGGAGGAGGGGGCAGCTTTGGTCTGGGAGAAATCCTCGTCCTTATGGAATTTTTGTAGCAAAAGCCCAGGACGGGCCGCAGGCAAGTTAGGCAAGTTGGCTCCGAAAGGAGGCACTTTTCCCCAAGAAGCCAAACTCAAGAACCCTCAATGCAGATGTCATTTTGTGGGGCGCGTTTGGGCCTCCGATGGCAGCCAGGTTTGGAGGAGGGGGCAGCTTTGGTCTGGGAGAAATCCTCGTCCTTATGGAATTTTTGTAGTCTAAAGCCCAGCACGGGCTGCAGGCAAGTTGGCTCCGAAAGGAGGCACTTTCCCCCAAGAAGCCAAACTCAGGAGCCCACTTGGCAGATGTCATTTTGTAGGGCGCGTTTGGGCCTCCAATGGCAGCCAGGTTTGGAGGAGGGGGCAGCTTTGGTCTGGGAGAAATCCTCGTCCTTCTGGAATTTTTGTAGGCAAAAGCCCAGGACGGGCCGCAGGCAAGTTGGCTTTGAAAGGAGGTACTTCCACCCAAGAAGCCAAACTCAAGAGCCCACTTGGCAGATGTCATTTTGTAGGGCACGTTTGGGCCTCCGATGGCAGCCAGGTTTGGAGGAGGGGGCAGCTTTGGTCTGGGAGAAATCCTCGTCCTTATGGAATTTTTGGAGGCAAAAGCCCTGCATGGGCCGCAGGCAAGTTGACTCCGAAATGAGGCACTTTTCCCCATAGAAGCCAAACTCAAGAGCCCACTTGGCCGATGTCATTTTGTAGGGCGCGTTTGGGCCTCCGATGGCAGCCAGGTTTGGAGGAGGGGGCAGCTTTGATCTGGGAGAAATCCTCGTCCTTCTGGAATTTTTGTAGGCAAAAGCCCAGGACGGGCCGCAGGCAAGTTGGCTTTGAAAGGAGGCACTTCCACCCAAGAAGCCAAACTCAAGAGCCCACTTGGCCGATGTCATTTCGTAGGGCACGTTTGGGCCTCCGATGGCAGCCAGGTTTGGAGGAGGGGGCAGCTTTGGTCTGGGAGAAATCCTCGTCCTTCTGGAATTCTTGTACTCAAAAGCCCAGGACGGGCCGCAGGCAAGTTAGGCAAGTTGGCTCCGAAAGGAGGCACTTTTCCCCAAGAAGCCAAACTCAAGAACCCACAATGCAGATGTCATTTTGTAGGGCGCGTTTGGGCCTCCGATGGCAGCCAGGTTTGGAGGAGGGGGCAGCTTTGGTCTGGGAGAAATCCTCGTCCTTATGGAATTTTTGTAGCAAAAGCCCAGGATGGGCCGCAGGCAAGTTAGGCAAGTTGGCTCCGAAAGGAGGCACTTTTCCCCAAGAAGCCAAACTCAAGAACCCACAATGCAGATGTCATTTTGTGGGGCGCGTTTGGGCCTCCGATGGCAGCCAGGTTTGGAGGAGGGGGCAGCTTTGGTCTGGGAGAAATCCTCGTCCTTCTGGAATTTTTGTAGGCAAAATCCCAGCACGGGCCGCAGGCAAGTTGGCTTTGAAAGGAGGCACTTCCACCCAAGAAGCCAAACTCAAGAGCCCACTTGGCAGATGTCATTTTGTAGGGCACGTTTGGGCCTCCGATGGCAGCCAGGTTTGGAGGAGGGGGCAGCTTTGGTCTGGGAGGAATCCTCGTCCTTATGGAATTTTTGTAGCAAAAGCCCGGGACGGGACACAGGCAAGTTGGTTTTGAAAGGAGTCACTTTTCCCCAAGAAGCCAAACTCAAGAGCCCTCTTGGCAGGTGTCATTTTGTAGGGCACGTTTGGGCCTCCGATGGCAGCCAGGTTTGGAGGAGGGGGCAGCTTTGGCCTGGGAGAAATCCTCGTCCTTATGGAATTTTTGGAGGCAAAAGCCCAGGACGGGCCGCAGGCAAGTTAGGCAAGTTGGCTCCGAAAGGAGGAACTTTTCCCCAAGAAGCCAAACTCAAGAACCCTCAATGCAGATGTCATTTTGTGGGGCGCATTTGGGCCTCCAATGGCAGCCAGGTTTGGAGGAGGGGGCAGCTTTGGTCTGGGAGAAATCCTCGTCCTTCTGGAATTTTTGTAGGCAAAAGCCCAGGACGGGCCGCAGGCAAGTTGGCTTTGAAAGGAGGTACTTCCACCCAAGAAGCCAAACTCAAGAGCCCACTTGGCAGATGTCATTTTGTAGGGCACGTTTGGGCCTCCGATGGCAGCCAGGTTTGGAGGAGGGGGCAGCTTTGGTCTGGGAGAAATCCTCGTCCTTATGGAATTTTTGGAGGCAAAAGCCCTGCATGGGCCGCAGGCAAGTTGACTCCGAAAGGAGGCACTTTTCCCCATAGAAGCCAAACTCAAGAGCCCACTTGGCCGATGTCATTTTGTAGGGCGCGTTTGGGCCTCCGATGGCAGCCAGGTTTGGAGGAGGGGGCAGCTTTGATCTGGGAGAAATCCTCGTCCTTCTGGAATTTTTGTAGGCAAAAGCCCAGGACGGGCCGCAGGCAAGTTGGCTTTGAAAGGAGGCACTTCCACCCAAGAAGCCAAACTCAAGAGCCCACTTGGCCGATGTCATTTCGTAGGGCACGTTTGGGCCTCCGATGGCAGCCAGGTTTGGAGGAGGGGGCAGCTTTGGTCTGGGAGAAATCCTCGTCCTTCTGGAATTCTTGTACTCAAAAGCCCAGGACGGGCCGCAGGCAAGTTAGGCAAGTTGGCTCCGAAAGGAGGCACTTTTCCCCAAGAAGCCAAACTCAAGAACCCACAATGCAGATGTCATTTTGTAGGGCGCGTTTGGGCCTCCGATGGCAGCCAGGTTTGGAGGAGGGGGCAGCTTTGGTCTGGGAGAAATCCTCGTCCTTATGGAATTTTTGTAGCAAAAGCCCAGGATGGGCCGCAGGCAAGTTAGGCAAGTTGGCTCCGAAAGGAGGCACTTTTCCCCAAGAAGCCAAACTCAAGAACCCACAATGCAGATGTCATTTTGTGGGGCGCGTTTGGGCCTCCGATGGCAGCCAGGTTTGGAGGAGGGGGCAGCTTTGGTCTGGGAGAAATCCTCGTCCTTCTGGAATTTTTGTAGGCAAAATCCCAGCACGGGCCGCAGGCAAGTTGGCTTTGAAAGGAGGCACTTCCACCCAAGAAGCCAAACTCAAGAGCCCACTTGGCAGATGTCATTTTGTAGGGCACGTTTGGGCCTCCGATGGCAGCCAGGTTTGGAGGAGGGGGCAGCTTTGGTCTGGGAGGAATCCTCGTCCTTATGGAATTTTTGTAGCAAACGTCCGGGACGGGATGCAGGCAAGTTGGTTTTGAAAGGAGTCACTTTTCCCCAAGAAGCCAAACTCAAGAGCCCACTTGGCAGATGTCATTTTGTAGGGCGCGTTTGGGCCACCGATGGTAGCCAGGTTTGGAGGAGGGGGCAGCTTTGGTCTGGGAGAAATCCTCGTCCTTCTGGAATTTTTGTAGGCAAAAGCCCAGGACGGGCCGCAGGCAAGTTGGCTTTGAAAGGAGGCACTTCCACCCAAGAAGCCAAACTCAAGAGCCCACTTGGCAGATGTCATTTCGTAGGGCACGTTTGGGCCTCCGATGGCAGCCAGGTTTGGAGGAGGGGGCAGCTTTGGTCTGGGAGAAATCCTCGTCCTTCTGGAATTCTTGTACTCAAAAGCCCAGGACGGGCCGCAGGCAAGTTAGGCAAGTTGGCTCCGAAAGGAGGCACTTTTCCCCAAGAAGCCAAACTCAAGAACCCACAATGCAGATGTCATTTTGTAGGGCGCGTTTGGGCCTCCGATGGCAGCCAGGTTTGGAGGAGGGGGCAGCTTTGGTCTGGGAGAAATCCTCGTCCTTATGGAATTTTTGTAGCAAAAGCCCAGGATTGGCCGCAGGCAAGTTAGGCAAGTTGGCTCCGAAAGGAGGAACTTTTCCCCAAGAAGCCAAACTCAAGAACCCTCAATGCAGATGTCATTTTGTGGGGCGCGTTTGGGCCTCCGATGGCAGCCAGGTTTGGAGGAGGGGGCAGCTTTGGTCTGGGAGAAATCCTCGTCCTTATGGAATTTTTGTAGTCTAAAGCCCAGCACGGGCCGCAGGCTAGTTAGGCAAGTTGGCTTTGAAAGGAGGCACTTTTCCGCAAGAAGCCAAACTCAAGAGCCCACTTGGCAGATGTCATTTTGTAGGGCGCGTTTGGGCCTCCGATGGCAGCCAGGTTTGGAGGAGGGGGCAGCTTTGGTCTGGGAGAAATCCTCGTCCTTATGGAATTTTTGTAGGCAAAAGCCCAGGACGGGCCGCAGGCAAGTTGGCTTTGAAAGGAGGCACTTCCACCCAAGAAGCCAAACTCAAGAGCCCACTTGGCAGGTGTCATTTTGTAGGGCACGTTTGGGCCTCCGATGGCAGCCAGGTTTGGAGGAGGGGGCAGCTTTGGTCTGGGAGAAATCCTCGTCCTTCTGGAATTTTTGGAGGCAAAAGCCCTGGACGGGCCGCAGGCAAGTTAGGCAAGTTGGCTCCGAAAGGAGGCACTTTTCCCCAAGAAGCCAAACTCAAGAGCCCACTTGGCAGATGTCATTTTGTAGGGCGCGTTTGGGCCTCTGATGGCAGCCAGGTTTGGAGGAGGGGGCAGCTTTGGTCTGGGAGAAATCCTCGTCCTTATGGAATTTTTGTAGTCTAAAGGCCAGCACGGGCCGCAGGCTAGTTAGGCAAGTTGGCTTTGAAAGGAGGCACTTTCCCCCAAGAAGCCAAACTCAAGAGCCCACTTGGCAGATGTCATTTTGTAGGGCGCGTTTGGGCCTCCGATGGCAGCCAGGTTTGGAGGAGGGGGCAGCTTTGGTCTGGGAGAAATCCTCGTCCTTCTGGAATTTTTGTAGGCAAGAGCCCAGGACGGGCCGCAGGCAAGTTGGCTTTGAAAGGAGGTACTTCCACCCAAGAAGCCAAACTCAAGAGCCCACTTGGCAGATGTCATTTTGTAGGGCACGTTTGGGCCTCCGATGGCAGCCAGGTTTGGAGGAGGGGGCAGCTTTGGTCTGGGAGAAATCCTCGTCCTTATGGAATTTTTGTAGGCAAAAGCCCTGCATGGGCCGCAGGCAAGTTGACTCCGAAAGGAGGCACTTTTCCCCAGAAAGCCAAACTCAAGAGCCCACTTGGCAGATGTCATTTTGTAGGGCGCGTTTGGGCCTCCGATGGCAGCCAGGTTTGGAGGAGGGGGCAGCTTTGGTCTGGGAGGAATCCTCGTCCTTATGGAATTTTTGTAGCAAAAGCCCGGTACGGGACGCAGGCATGTTGGTTTTGAAAGGAGTCACTTTTCCCCAGGAAGCCAAACTCAAGAGCCCACTTGGCAGGTGTCATTTTGTAGGGCGCGTTTGGGCCTCCGATGGCAGCCAGGTTTGGAGGAGGGGGCAGCTTTGGTCTGGGAGAAATCTTCGTCCTTATGGAATTTTTGCAGGCAAAAACCCCGCATGGGCCGCAGGCAAGTTAGGCAAGTTGCTTTGAAAGGAGGCACTTTTCCCCAAGAAGCCAAACTCAAGAGCCCACAATGCAGTTGTCATTTTGTAGGGCGCGTTTGGGCCTCCGATGGCAGCCAGGTTTGGAGGAGGGGGCAGCTTTGGTCTGGGAGAAATCCTCATCCTTATGGAATTTTTGTAGCAAAAGCCCAGGACGGGCCGCAGGCAAGTTAGGCAAGTTGGCTCCGAAAGGAGGCACTTTTCCCCAAGAAGCCAAACTCAAGAGCCCACTTGGCAGATGTCATTTTGTAGGGCGCGTTTGGGCCTCCGATGGCAGCCAGGTTTGGAGGAGGGGGCAGCTTTGGTCTGGGAGAAATCCTCGTCCTTCTGGAATTTTTGTAGGCAAAAGCCCAGGACGGGCCGCAGGCAAGTTGGCTTTGAAAGGAGGCACTTCCACCCAAGAAGCCAAACTCAAGAGCCCACTTGGCAGATGTCATTTTGTAGGGCACGTTTGGGCCTCCGATGGCAGCCAGGTTTGGAGGAGGGGGCAGCTTTGGTCTGGGAGAAATCCTCGTCCTTATGGAATTTTTGTAGGCAAAAGCCCAGGACGGGCCGCAGGCAAGTTGGCTTTGAAAGGAGGTACTTCCACCCAAGAAGCCAAACTCAAGAGCCCACTTGGCAGATGTCATTTTGTAGGGCACGTTTGGGCCTCCGATGGCAGCCAGGTTTGGAGGAGGGGGCAGCTTTGGTCTGGGAGAAATCCTCGTCCTTATGGAATTTTTGGAGGCAAAAGCCCAGCACGGGCCGCAGGCAAGTTGGCTTTGAAAGGAGGCACTTCCACCCAAGAAGCCAAACTCAAGAGCCCACTTGGCAGATGTCATTTTGTAGGGCACGTTTGGGCCTCCGATGGCAGCCAGGTTTGGAGGAGGGGGCAGCTTTGGTCTGGGAGGAATCCTCGTCCTTATGGAATTTTTGTAGCAAAAGCCCGGGACGGGACACAGGCAAGTTGGTTTTGAAAGGAGTCACTTTTCCCCAAGAAGCCAAACTCAAGAGCCCACTTGGCAGGTGTCATTTTGTAGGGCACGTTTGGGCCTCCGATGGCAGCCAGGTTTGGAGGAGGGGGCAGCTTTGGCCTGGGAGAAATCCTCGTCCTTATGGAATTTTTGGAGGCAAAAGCCCAGGACGGGCCGCAGGCAAGTTAGGCAAGTTGGCTCCGAAAGGAGGAACTTTTCCCCAAGAAGCCAAACTCAAGAACCCTCAATGCAGATGTCATTTTGTGGGGCGCGTTTGGGCCTCCGATGGCAGCCAGGTTTGGAGGAGGGGGCAGCTTTGGTCTGGGAGAAATCCTCGTCCTTATGGAATTTTTGTAGTCTAAAGCCCAGCACGGGCCGCAGGCTAGTTAGGCAAGTTGGCTTTGAAAGGAGGCACTTTTCCGCAAGAAGCCAAACTCAAGAGCCCACTTGGCAGATGTCATTTTGTAGGGCGCGTTTGGGCCTCCGATGGCAGCCAGGTTTGAGGAGGGGGCAGCTTTGGTCTGGGAGAAATCCTCGTCCTTATGGAATTTTTGTAGGCAAAAGCCCAGGACGGGCCGCAGGCAAGTTGGCTTTGAAAGGAGGCACTTCCACCCAAGAAGCCAAACTCAAGAGCCCACTTGGCAGGTGTCATTTTGTAGGGCACGTTTGGGCCTCCGATGGCAGCCAGGTTTGGAGGAGGGGGCAGCTTTGGTCTGGGAGAAATCCTCGTCCTTCTGGAATTTTTGTAGGCAAAAGCCCTGCATGGGCCGCAGGCAAGTTGACTCCGAACGGAGGCACTTTTCCCCAGGAAGCCAAACTCAAGAACCCTCAATGCAGGTGTCATTTTGTGGGGCGCGTTTGGGCCTCCGATGGCAGCCAGGTTTGGAGGAGGGGGCAGCTTTGGTCTGGGAGAAATCCTCGTCCTTATGGAATTTTTGTAGGCAAAAGCCCAGCACGGGCCGCAGGCTAGTTAGGCAAGTTGGCTCCGAAAGGAGGCACTTTTCCCCAAGAAGCCAAACTCAAGAGCCCACTTGGCAGGTGTCATTTTGTAGGGCGCGTTTGGGCCTCCGATGGCAGCCAGGTATGGAGGAGGGGGCAGCTTTGGTCTGGGAGAAATCCTCGTCCTTATGGAATTTTTGTAGCAAAAGCCCTGCATGGGCCGCCGGCAAGTTGACTCCGAAAGGAGGCACTTTTACCCAAGAAGCCAAACTCAAGAGCCCGCTTGGCAGATGTCATTTTGTAGGGCGCGTTTGGGCCTCCGATGGCAGCCAAGTTTGGCGGAGGGGGCAGCTTTGGTCTGGGAGGAATCCTCGTCCTTATGGAATTTTTGTAGCAAACGTCCGGGACGGGATGCAGGCAAGTTGGTTTTGAAAGGAGTCACTTTTCCCCAAGAAGCCAAACTCAAGAGCCCACTTGGCAGGTGTCATTTTGTAGGGCGCGTTTGGGCCTCCGATGGTAGCCAGGTTTGGAGGAGGGGGCAGCTTTGGTCTGGGAGAAATCCTCGTCCTTCTGGAATTTTTGTAGGCAAAAGCCCAGGACGGGCCGCAGGCAAGTTGGCTTTGAAAGGAGGCACTTTTCCCCAAGAAGCCAAACTCAAGAACCCACAATGCAGATGTCATTTTGTAGGGCGCATTTGGGCCTCCGATGGCAGCCAGGTTTGGAGGAGGGGGCAGCTTTGGTCTGGGAGAAATCCTCGTCCTTCTGGAATTCTTGTACTCAAAAGCCCAGGATGGGCCGCAGGCAAGTTAGGCAAGTTGGCTCCGAAAGGAGGCACTTTTCCCCAAGAAGCCAAACTCAAGAACCCACAATGCAGATGTCATTTTGTAGGGCGCGTTTGGGCCTCCGATGGCAGCCAGGTTTGGAGGAGGGGGCAGCTTTGGTCTGGGAGAAATCCTCGTCCTTATGGAATTTTTGTAGCAAAAGCCCAGGATTGGCCGCAGGCAAGTTAGGCAAGTTGGCTCCGAAAGGAGGAACTTTTCCCCAAGAAGCCAAACTCAAGAACCCTCAATGCAGATGTCATTTTGTGGGGCGCGTTTGGGCCTCCGATGGCAGCCAGGTTTGGAGGAGGGGGCAGCTTTGGTCTGGGAGAAATCCTCGTCCTTATGGAATTTTTGTAGTCTAAAGCCCAGCACGGGCCGCAGGCTAGTTAGGCAAGTTGGCTTTGAAAGGAGGCACTTTTCCGCAAGAAGCCAAACTCAAGAGCCCACTTGGCAGATGTCATTTTGTAGGGCGCGTTTGGGCCTCCGATGGCAGCCAGGTTTGGAGGAGGGGGCAGCTTTGGTCTGGGAGAAATCCTCGTCCTTATGGAATTTTTGTAGGCAAAAGCCCAGGACGGGCCGCAGGCAAGTTGGCTTTGAAAGGAGGCACTTCCACCCAAGAAGCCAAACTCAAGAGCCCACTTGGCAGGTGTCATTTTGTAGGGCACGTTTGGGCCTCCGATGGCAGCCAGGTTTGGAGGAGGGGGCAGCTTTGGTCTGGGAGAAATCCTCGTCCTTCTGGAATTTTTGGAGGCAAAAGCCCTGGACGGGCCGCAGGCAAGTTAGGCAAGTTGGCTCCGAAAGGAGGCACTTTTCCCCAAGAAGCCAAACTCAAGAGCCCACTTGGCAGATGTCATTTTGTAGGGCGCGTTTGGGCCTCTGATGGCAGCCAGGTTTGGAGGAGGGGGCAGCTTTGGTCTGGGAGAAATCCTCGTCCTTATGGAATTTTTGTAGTCTAAAGGCCAGCACGGGCCGCAGGCTAGTTAGGCAAGTTGGCTTTGAAAGGAGGCACTTTCCCCCAAGAAGCCAAACTCAAGAGCCCACTTGGCAGATGTCATTTTGTAGGGCGCGTTTGGGCCTCCGATGGCAGCCAGGTTTGGAGGAGGGGGCAGCTTTGGTCTGGGAGAAATCCTCGTCCTTCTGGAATTTTTGTAGGCAAGAGCCCAGGACGGGCCGCAGGCAAGTTGGCTTTGAAAGGAGGTACTTCCACCCAAGAAGCCAAACTCAAGAGCCCACTTGGCAGATGTCATTTTGTAGGGCACGTTTGGGCCTCCGATGGCAGCCAGGTTTGGAGGAGGGGGCAGCTTTGGTCTGGGAGAAATCCTCGTCCTTATGGAATTTTTGTAGGCAAAAGCCCTGCATGGGCCGCAGGCAAGTTGACTCCGAAAGGAGGCACTTTTCCCCAGAAAGCCAAACTCAAGAGCCCACTTGGCAGATGTCATTTTGTAGGGCGCGTTTGGGCCTCCGATGGCAGCCAGGTTTGGAGGAGGGGGCAGCTTTGGTCTGGGAGGAATCCTCGTCCTTATGGAATTTTTGTAGCAAAAGCCCGGTACGGGACGCAGGCAAGTTGGTTTTGAAAGGAGTCACTTTTCCCCAGGAAGCCAAACTCAAGAGCCCACTTGGCAGGTGTCATTTTGTAGGGCGCGTTTGGGCCTCCGATGGCAGCCAGGTTTGGAGGAGGGGGCAGCTTTGGTCTGGGAGAAATCTTCGTCCTTATGGAATTTTTGCAGGCAAAAACCCCGCATGGGCCGCAGGCAAGTTAGGCAAGTTGCTTTGAAAGGAGGCACTTTTCCCCAAGAAGCCAAACTCAAGAGCCCACTTGGCAGATGTCATTTTGTAGGGCGCGTTTGGGCCTCCGATGGCAGCCAGGTTTGGAGGAGGGGGCAGCTTTGGTCTGGGAGAAATCCTCATCCTTATGGAATTTTTGTAGCAAAAGCCCAGGACGCGCCGCAGGCAAGTTAGGCAAGTTGGCTCCGAAAGGAGGCACTTTTCCCCAAGAAGCCAAACTCAAGAACCCACAATGCAGATGTCATTTTGTGGGGCGCGTTTGGGCCTCCGATGGCAGCCAGGTTTGGAGGAGGGGGCAGCTTTGGTCTGGGAGAAATCCTCGTCCTTATGGAATTTTTGTAGTCTAAAGCCCAGCACGGGCTGCAGGCAAGTTGGCTCCGAAAGGAGGCACTTTCCCCCAAGAAGCCAAACTCAGGAGCCCACTTGGCAGATGTCATTTTGTAGGGCGCGTTTGGGCCTCCAATGGCAGCCAGGTTTGGAGGAGGGGGCAGCTTTGGTCTGGGAGAAATCCTCGTCCTTATGGAATTTTTGGAGGCAAAAGCCCAGGACGGGCCGCAGGCAAGTTGGCTTTGAAAGGAGGTACTTCCACCCAAGAAGCCAAACTCAAGAGCCCACTTGGCAGATGTCATTTTGTAGGGCACGTTTGGGCCTCCGATGGCAGCCAGGTTTGGAGGAGGGGGCAGCTTTGGTCTGGGAGAAATCCTCGTCCTTATGGAATTTTTGGAGGCAAAAGCCCAGCACGGGCCGCAGGCAAGTTGGCTTTGAAAGGAGGCACTTCCACCCAAGAAGCCAAACTCAAGAGCCCACTTGGCAGATGTCATTTTGTAGGGCACGTTTGGGCCTCCGATGGCAGCCAGGTTTGGAGGAGGGGGCAGCTTTGGTCTGGGAGGAATCCTCGTCCTTATGGAATTTTTGGAGGCAAAAGCCCGGGACGGGACACAGGCAAGTTGGTTTTGAAAGGAGTCACTTTTCCCCAAGAAGCCAAACTCAAGAGCCCACTTGGCAGGTGTCATTTTGTAGGGCACGTTTGGGCCTCCGATGGCAGCCAGGTTTGGAGGAGGGGGCAGCTTTGGCCTGGGAGAAATCCTCGTCCTTATGGAATTTTTGTAGGCAAAAGCCCAGGACGGGCCGCAGGCAAGTTAGGCAAGTTGGCTCCGAAAGGAGGAACTTTTCCCCAAGAAGCCAAACTCAAGAACCCTCAATGCAGATGTCATTTTGTGGGGCGCGTTTGGGCCTCCGATGGCAGCCAGGTTTGGAGGAGGGGGCAGCTTTGGTCTGGGAGAAATCCTCGTCCTTATGGAATTTTTGTAGTCTAAAGCCCAGCACGGGCCGCAGGCTAGTTAGGCAAGTTGGCTTTGAAAGGAGGCACTTTTCCGCAAGAAGCCAAACTCAAGAGCCCACTTGGCAGATGTCATTTTGTAGGGCGCGTTTGGGCCTCCGATGGCAGCCAGGTTTGGAGGAGGGGGCAGCTTTGGTCTGGGAGAAATCCTCGTCCTTATGGAATTTTTGTAGGCAAAAGCCCAGGACGGGCCGCAGGCAAGTTGGCTTTGAAAGGAGGCACTTCCACCCAAGAAGCCAAACTCAAGAGCCCACTTGGCAGGTGTCATTTTGTAGGGCACGTTTGGGCCTCCGATGGCAGCCAGGATTGGAGGAGGGGGCAGCTTTGGTCTGGGAGAAATCCTCGTCCTTCTGGAATTTTTGGAGGCAAAAGCCCTGCATGGGCCGCAGGCAAGTTGACTCCGAAAGGAGGCACTTTTCCACAGCAAGCCAAACTCAAGAACCCTGAATGCAGGTGTCATTTTGTGGGGCACGTTTGGGCCTCCGATGGCAGCCAGGTTTGGAGGAGGGGGCAGCTTTGGTCTGGGAGAAATCCTCGTCCTTATGGAATTTTTGTAGGCAAAAGCCCAGCACGGCCGCAGGCTATTTAGGCAAGTTGGCTCCGAAAGGCAGCACTTTTCCCCAAGAAGCCAAACTCAAGAGCCCACTTGGCAGGTGTCATTTTGGAGGGCGCGTTTGGGCCTCCGATGGCAGCCAGGTATGGAGGAGGGGGCAGCTTTGGTCTGGGAGAAATCCTCGTCCTTATGGAATTTTTGTAGCAAAAGCCCTGCATGGGCCGCCGGCAAGTTGACTCCGAAAGGAGGTACTTCCACCCAAGAAGCCAAACTCAAGAGCCCACTTGGCAGATGTCATTTTGTAGGGCGCGTTTGGGCCTCCGATGGCAGCCAGGTTTGGCGGAGGGGGCAGCTTTGGTCTGGGAGGAATCCTCGTCCTTATGGAATTTTTGTAGCAAACGTCCGGGACGGGATGCAGGCAAGTTGGTTTTGAAAGGAGTCACTTTTCCCCAAGATGCCAAACTCAAGAGTCCAATTGGCAGATGTCATTTTGTAGGGCGCGTTTGGGCCTCCGATGATAGCCAGGTTTGGAGGAGGGGGCAGCTTTGGTCTGGGAGAAATCCTTGTCCTTAAGGAATTTTTGTAGGCAAAAGCCCAGGACGGGCCGCAGGCAAGTTAGGAAGTTGGCTTTGAAAGGAGGCACTTTTCCCCAAGAAGCCAAACTCAAGAGCCCACTTGGCAGGTGTCATTTTGTAGGGCACGTTTGGGCCTCCGATGGCAGCCAGGTTTGGAGGAGGGGGCAGCTTTGGCCTGGGAGTAATCCTCGTCCTTCTGGAATCTTTGGAGGCAAAAGCCCAGGACGGGCCGCAGGCAAGTTAGGCAAGTTGGCTCCGAAAGGAGGCACTTTTCCCCAAGAAGCCAAACTCAAGAGCCCACTTGGCAGATGTCATTTTGTGGGGCGCGTTTGGGCCTCTGATGGCAGCCAGGTTTGGAGGAGGAGGCAGATTTGGTCTGGGAGAAATCCTCGTCCTTATGGAATTTTTGTAGTCTAATGCCCAGGACGGGCCGCAGGCTAGTTAGGCAAGTTGGCTTTGAAAGGAGGCACTTTTCCCCAAGAAGCCAAACTCAAGAGCCCACTTGGCAGATGTCATTTTGTAGGGCGCGTTTGGGCCTCCGATGGCAGCCAGGTTTGGAGGAGGGGGCAGCTTTGGTCTGGGAGAAATCCTCGTCCTTATGGAATTTTTGTAGGCAAAAGCCCAGGACGGGCCGCAGGCAAGTTGGCTTTGAAAGGAGGCACTTCCACCCAAGAAGCCAAACTCAAGAGCCCACTTGGCAGGTGTCATTTTGTAGGGCACGTTTGGGCCTCCGATGGCAGCCAGGTTTGGAGGAGGGGGCAGCTTTGGTCTGGGAGAAATCCTCGTCCTTCTGGAATTTTTGTAGGCAAAAGCCCTGCATGGGCCGCAGGCAAGTTGACTCCCAAAGGAGGCACTTTTCCCCAGGAAGCCAAACTCAAGAACCCTCAATGCAGGTGTCATTTTGCAGGGCACGTTTGGGCCTCCGATGGCAGCCAGGTTTGGAGGAGGGGGCAGCTTTGGTCTGGGACAAATCCTCGTCCTTCTGGAATTTTTGTAGGCAAAAGCCCAGGACGGGCCGCAGGCAAGTTAGGCAAGTTGGCTCCGAAAGGAGGCACTTTTCCCCAAGAATCCAAACTCAAGAGCCCACTTGGCAGATGTCATTTTGTAGGGCGCGTTTGGGCCTCTGATGGCAGCCAGGTTTGGAGGAGGGGGCAGCTTTGGTCTGGGAGAAATCCTCGTCCTTATGGAATTTTTGTAGTCTAAAGCCCAGCACGGGCCGCAGGCTAGTTAGGCAAGTTGGCTTTGAAAGGAGGCACTTTTCCCCCAAGAAGCCAAACTCAAGAGCCCACTTGGCAGATGTCATTTTGTAGGGCGCGTTTGGGCCTCCGATGGCAGCCAGGTTTGGAGGAGGGGGCAGCTTTGGTCTGGGAGAAATCCTCGTCCTTCTGGAATTTTTGTAGGCAAAAGCCCAGGACGGGCCGCAGGCAAGTTGGCTTTGAAAGGAGGTACTTCCACCCAAGAAGCCAAACTCAAGAGCCCACTTGGCAGATGTCATTTTGTAGGGCACGTTTGGGCCTCCGATGGCAGCCAGGTTTGGAGGAGGGGGCAGCTTTGGTCTGGGAGATATCCTCGTCCTTATGGAATTTTTGTAGGCAAAAGCCCTGCATGGGCCGCAGGCAAGTTGACTCCGAAAGGAGGCACTTTTCCCCAGAAAGCCAAACTCAAGAGCCCACTTGGCAGATGTCATTTTGTAGGGCGCGTTTGGGCCTCCGATGGCAGCCAGGTTTGGAGGAGGGGGCAGCTTTGGTCTGGGAGGAATCCTCGTCCTTATGGAATTTTTGTAGCAAAAGCCCGGTACGGGACGCAGGCAAGTTGGTTTTGAAAGGAATCACTTTTCCCCAGGAAGCCAAACTCAAGAGCCCACTTGGCAGGTGTCATTTTGTAGGGCGCGTTTGGGCCTCCGATGGCAGCCAGGTTTGGAGGAGGGGGCAGCTTTGGTCTGGGAGAAATCCTCGTCCTTATGGAATTTTTGTAGGCAAAAACCCCGCATGGGCCGCAGGCAAGTTAGGCAAGTTGCTTTGAAAGGAGGCACTTTTCCCCAAGAAGCCAAACTCAAGAACCCTCAATGCAGATGTCATTTTGTGGGGCGCGTTTGGGCCTCCGATGGCAGCCAGGTTTGGAGGAGGGGGCAGCTTTGGTCTGGGAGAAATCCTCGTCCTTATGGAATTTTTGTAGTCTAAAGCCCAGCACGGGCTGCAGGCAAGTTGGCTCCGAAAGGAGGCACTTTCCCCCAAGAAGCCAAACTCAGGAGCCCACTTGGCAGATGTCATTTTGTAGGGCGCGTTTGGGCCTCCAATGGCAGCCAGGTTTGGAGGAGGGGGCAGCTTTGGTCTGGGAGAAATCCTCGTCCTTCTGGAATTTTTGTAGGCAAAAGCCCAGGACGGGCCGCAGGCAAGTTGGCTTTGAAAGGATGTACTTCCACCCAAGAAGCCAAACTCAAGAGCCCACTTGGAAGATGTCATTTTGTAGGGCACGTTTGGGCCTCCGATGGCAGCCAGGTTTGGAGGAGGGGGCAGCTTTGGTCTGGGAGAAATCCTCGTCCTTATGGAATTTTTGTCGGCAAAAGCCCTGCATGGGCCGCAGGCAAGTTGACTCCGAAAGGAGGCACTTTTCCCCATAGAAGCCAAACTCAAGAGCCCACTTGGCCGATGTCATTTTGTAGGGCGCGTTTGGGCCTCCGATGGCAGCCAGGTTTGGAGGAGGGGGCAGCTTTGGTCTGGGAGAAATCCTCGTCCTTCTGGAATTTTTGTAGGCAAAAGCCCAGGACGGGCCGCAGGCAAGTTGGCTTTGAAAGGAGGCACTTCCACCCAAGAAGCCAAACTCAAGAGCCCACTTGGCAGATGTCATTTTGTAGGGCGCGTTTGGGCCTCCGATGGCAGCCAGGTTTGGAGGAGGGGGCAGCTTTGGTCTGGGAGGAATCCTCGTCCTTATGGAATTTTTGTAGCAAAAGCCCGGTACGGGACGCAGGCATGTTGGTTTTGAAAGGAGTCACTTTTCCCCAGGAAGCCAAACTCAAGAGCCCACTTGGCAGGTGTCATTTTGTAGGGCGCGTTTGGGCCTCCGATGGCAGCCAGGTTTGGAGGAGGGGGCAGCTTTGGTCTGGGAGAAATCTTCGTCCTTATGGAATTTTTGCAGGCAAAAACCCCGCATGGGCCGCAGGCAAGTTAGGCAAGTTGCTTTGAAAGGAGGCACTTTTCCCCAAGAAGCCAAACTCAAGAGCCCACAATGCAGTTGTCATTTTGTAGGGCGCGTTTGGGCCTCCGATGGCAGCCAGGTTTGGAGGAGGGGGCAGCTTTGGTCTGGGAGAAATCCTCATCCTTATGGAATTTTTGTAGCAAAAGCCCAGGACGGGCCGCAGGCAAGTTAGGCAAGTTGGCTCCGAAAGGAGGCACTTTTCCCCAAGAAGCCAAACTCAAGAGCCCACTTGGCAGATGTCATTTTGTAGGGCGCGTTTGGGCCTCCGATGGTAGCCAGGTTTGGAGGAGGGGGCAGCTTTGGTCTGGGAGAAATCCTCGTCCTTCTGGAATTTTTGTAGGCAAAAGCCCAGGACGGGCCGCAGGCAAGTTGGCTTTGAAAGGAGGCACTTCCACCCAAGAAGCCAAACTCAAGAGCCCACTTGGCAGATGTCATTTTGTAGGGCACGTTTGGGCCTCCGATGGCAGCCAGGTTTGGAGGAGGGGGCAGCTTTGGTCTGGGAGAAATCCTCGTCCTTATGGAATTTTTGTAGGCAAAAGCCCAGGACGGGCCGCAGGCAAGTTGGCTTTGAAAGGAGGTACTTCCACCCAAGAAGCCAAACTCAAGAGCCCACTTGGCAGATGTCATTTTGTAGGGCACGTTTGGGCCTCCGATGGCAGCCAGGTTTGGAGGAGGGGGCAGCTTTGGTCTGGGAGAAATCCTCGTCCTTATGGAATTTTTGGAGGCAAAAGCCCAGCACGGGCCGCAGGCAAGTTGGCTTTGAAAGGAGGCACTTCCACCCAAGAAGCCAAACTCAAGAGCCCACTTGGCAGATGTCATTTTGTAGGGCACGTTTGGGCCTCCGATGGCAGCCAGGTTTGGAGGAGGGGGCAGCTTTGGTCTGGGAGGAATCCTCGTCCTTATGGAATTTTTGTAGCAAAAGCCCGGGACGGGACACAGGCAAGTTGGTTTTGAAAGGAGTCACTTTTCCCCAAGAAGCCAAACTCAAGAGCCCACTTGGCAGGTGTCATTTTGTAGGGCACGTTTGGGCCTCCGATGGCAGCCAGGTTTGGAGGAGGGGGCAGCTTTGGCCTGGGAGAAATCCTCGTCCTTATGGAATTTTTGGAGGCAAAAGCCCAGGACGGGCCGCAGGCAAGTTAGGCAAGTTGGCTCCGAAAGGAGGAACTTTTCCCCAAGAAGCCAAACTCAAGAACCCTCAATGCAGATGTCATTTTGTGGGGCGCGTTTGGGCCTCCGATGGCAGCCAGGTTTGGAGGAGGGGGCAGCTTTGGTCTGGGAGAAATCCTCGTCCTTATGGAATTTTTGTAGTCTAAAGCCCAGCACGGGCCGCAGGCTAGTTAGGCAAGTTGGCTTTGAAAGGAGGCACTTTTCCGCAAGAAGCCAAACTCAAGAGCCCACTTGGCAGATGTCATTTTGTAGGGCGCGTTTGGGCCTCCGATGGCAGCCAGGTTTGAGGAGGGGGCAGCTTTGGTCTGGGAGAAATCCTCGTCCTTATGGAATTTTTGTAGGCAAAAGCCCAGGACGGGCCGCAGGCAAGTTGGCTTTGAAAGGAGGCACTTCCACCCAAGAAGCCAAACTCAAGAGCCCACTTGGCAGGTGTCATTTTGTAGGGCACGTTTGGGCCTCCGATGGCAGCCAGGTTTGGAGGAGGGGGCAGCTTTGGTCTGGGAGAAATCCTCGTCCTTCTGGAATTTTTGTAGGCAAAAGCCCTGCATGGGCCGCAGGCAAGTTGACTCCGAACGGAGGCACTTTTCCCCAGGAAGCCAAACTCAAGAACCCTCAATGCAGGTGTCATTTTGTGGGGCGCGTTTGGGCCTCCGATGGCAGCCAGGTTTGGAGGAGGGGGCAGCTTTGGTCTGGGAGAAATCCTCGTCCTTATGGAATTTTTGTAGGCAAAAGCCCAGCACGGGCCGCAGGCTAGTTAGGCAAGTTGGCTCCGAAAGGAGGCACTTTTCCCCAAGAAGCCAAACTCAAGAGCCCACTTGGCAGGTGTCATTTTGTAGGGCGCGTTTGGGCCTCCGATGGCAGCCAGGTATGGAGGAGGGGGCAGCTTTGGTCTGGGAGAAATCCTCGTCCTTATGGAATTTTTGTAGCAAAAGCCCTGCATGGGCCGCCGGCAAGTTGACTCCGAAAGGAGGCACTTTTACCCAAGAAGCCAAACTCAAGAGCCCGCTTGGCAGATGTCATTTTGTAGGGCGCGTTTGGGCCTCCGATGGCAGCCAAGTTTGGCGGAGGGGGCAGCTTTGGTCTGGGAGGAATCCTCGTCCTTATGGAATTTTTGTAGCAAACGTCCGGGACGGGATGCAGGCAAGTTGGTTTTGAAAGGAGTCACTTTTCCCCAAGAAGCCAAACTCAAGAGCCCACTTGGCAGATGTCATTTTGTAGGGCGCGTTTGGGCCTCCGATGGTAGCCAGGTTTGGAGGAGGGGGCAGCTTTGGTCTGGGAGAAATCCTCGTCCTTCTGGAATTTTTGTAGGCAAAAGCCCAGGACGGGCCGCAGGCAAGTTGGCTTTGAAAGGAGGCACTTTTCCCCAAGAAGCCAAACTCAAGAACCCACAATGCAGATGTCATTTTGTAGGGCGCATTTGGGCCTCCGATGGCAGCCAGGTTTGGAGGAGGGGGCAGCTTTGGTCTGGGAGAAATCCTCGTCCTTCTGGAATTCTTGTACTCAAAAGCCCAGGATGGGCCGCAGGCAAGTTAGGCAAGTTGGCTCCGAAAGGAGGCACTTTTCCCCAAGAAGCCAAACTCAAGAACCCACAATGCAGATGTCATTTTGTAGGGCGCGTTTGGGCCTCCGATGGCAGCCAGGTTTGGAGGAGGGGGCAGCTTTGGTCTGGGAGAAATCCTCGTCCTTATGGAATTTTTGTAGCAAAAGCCCAGGATTGGCCGCAGGCAAGTTAGGCAAGTTGGCTCCGAAAGGAGGAACTTTTCCCCAAGAAGCCAAACTCAAGAACCCTCAATGCAGATGTCATTTTGTGGGGCGCGTTTGGGCCTCCGATGGCAGCCAGGTTTGGAGGAGGGGGCAGCTTTGGTCTGGGAGAAATCCTCGTCCTTATGGAATTTTTGTAGTCTAAAGCCCAGCACGGGCCGCAGGCTAGTTAGGCAAGTTGGCTTTGAAAGGAGGCACTTTTCCGCAAGAAGCCAAACTCAAGAGCCCACTTGGCAGATGTCATTTTGTAGGGCGCGTTTGGGCCTCCGATGGCAGCCAGGTTTGGAGGAGGGGGCAGCTTTGGTCTGGGAGAAATCCTCGTCCTTATGGAATTTTTGTAGGCAAAAGCCCAGGACGGGCCGCAGGCAAGTTGGCTTTGAAAGGAGGCACTTCCACCCAAGAAGCCAAACTCAAGAGCCCACTTGGCAGGTGTCATTTTGTAGGGCACGTTTGGGCCTCCGATGGCAGCCAGGTTTGGAGGAGGGGGCAGCTTTGGTCTGGGAGAAATCCTCGTCCTTCTGGAATTTTTGGAGGCAAAAGCCCTGGACGGGCCGCAGGCAAGTTAGGCAAGTTGGCTCCGAAAGGAGGCACTTTTCCCCAAGAAGCCAAACTCAAGAGCCCACTTGGCAGATGTCATTTTGTAGGGCGCGTTTGGGCCTCTGATGGCAGCCAGGTTTGGAGGAGGGGGCAGCTTTGGTCTGGGAGAAATCCTCGTCCTTATGGAATTTTTGTAGGCAAAAGCCCTGCATGGGCCGCAGGCAAGTTGACTCCGAAAGGAGGCACTTTTCCCCAGAAAGCCAAACTCAAGAGCCCACTTGGCAGATGTCATTTTGTAGGGCGCGTTTGGGCCTCCGATGGCAGCCAGGTTTGGAGGAGGGGGCAGCTTTGGTCTGGGAGGAATCCTCGTCCTTATGGAATTTTTGTAGCAAAAGCCCGGTACGGGACGCAGGCAAGTTGGTTTTGAAAGGAGTCACTTTTCCCCAGGAAGCCAAACTCAAGAGCCCACTTGGCAGGTGTCATTTTGTAGGGCGCGTTTGGGCCTCCGATGGCAGCCAGGTTTGGAGGAGGGGGCAGCTTTGGTCTGGGAGAAATCTTCGTCCTTATGGAATTTTTGCAGGCAAAAACCCCGCATGGGCCGCAGGCAAGTTAGGCAAGTTGCTTTGAAAGGAGGCACTTTTCCCCAAGAAGCCAAACTCAAGAGCCCACTTGGCAGATGTCATTTTGTAGGGCGCGTTTGGGCCTCCGATGGCAGCCAGGTTTGGAGGAGGGGGCAGCTTTGGTCTGGGAGAAATCCTCATCCTTATGGAATTTTTGTAGCAAAAGCCCAGGACGCGCCGCAGGCAAGTTAGGCAAGTTGGCTCCGAAAGGAGGCACTTTTCCCCAAGAAGCCAAACTCAAGAACCCACAATGCAGATGTCATTTTGTGGGGCGCGTTTGGGCCTCCGATGGCAGCCAGGTTTGGAGGAGGGGGCAGCTTTGGTCTGGGAGAAATCCTCGTCCTTATGGAATTTTTGTAGTCTAAAGCCCAGCACGGGCTGCAGGCAAGTTGGCTCCGAAAGGAGGCACTTTCCCCCAAGAAGCCAAACTCAGGAGCCCACTTGGCAGATGTCATTTTGTAGGGCGCGTTTGGGCCTCCAATGGCAGCCAGGTTTGGAGGAGGGGGCAGCTTTGGTCTGGGAGAAATCCTCGTCCTTATGGAATTTTTGGAGGCAAAAGCCCAGGACGGGCCGCAGGCAAGTTGGCTTTGAAAGGAGGTACTTCCACCCAAGAAGCCAAACTCAAGAGCCCACTTGGCAGATGTCATTTTGTAGGGCACGTTTGGGCCTCCGATGGCAGCCAGGTTTGGAGGAGGGGGCAGCTTTGGTCTGGGAGAAATCCTCGTCCTTATGGAATTTTTGGAGGCAAAAGCCCAGCACGGGCCGCAGGCAAGTTGGCTTTGAAAGGAGGCACTTCCACCCAAGAAGCCAAACTCAAGAGCCCACTTGGCAGATGTCATTTTGTAGGGCACGTTTGGGCCTCCGATGGCAGCCAGGTTTGGAGGAGGGGGCAGCTTTGGTCTGGGAGGAATCCTCGTCCTTATGGAATTTTTGGAGGCAAAAGCCCGGGACGGGACACAGGCAAGTTGGTTTTGAAAGGAGTCACTTTTCCCCAAGAAGCCAAACTCAAGAGCCCGCTTGGCAGGTGTCATTTTGTAGGGCACGTTTGGGCCTCCGATGGCAGCCAGGTTTGGAGGAGGGGGCAGCTTTGGCCTGGGAGAAATCCTCGTCCTTATGGAATTTTTGTAGGCAAAAGCCCAGGACGGGCCGCAGGCAAGTTAGGCAAGTTGGCTCCGAAAGGAGGAACTTTTCCCCAAGAAGCCAAACTCAAGAACCCTCAATGCAGATGTCATTTTGTGGGGCGCGTTTGGGCCTCCGATGGCAGCCAGGTTTGGAGGAGGGGGCAGCTTTGGTCTGGGAGAAATCCTCGTCCTTATGGAATTTTTGTAGTCTAAAGCCCAGCACGGGCCGCAGGCTAGTTAGGCAAGTTGGCTTTGAAAGGAGGCACTTTTCCGCAAGAAGCCAAACTCAAGAGCCCACTTGGCAGATGTCATTTTGTAGGGCGCGTTTGGGCCTCCGATGGCAGCCAGGTTTGGAGGAGGGGGCAGCTTTGGTCTGGGAGAAATCCTCGTCCTTATGGAATTTTTGTAGGCAAAAGCCCAGGACGGGCCGCAGGCAAGTTGGCTTTGAAAGGAGGCACTTCCACCCAAGAAGCCAAACTCAAGAGCCCACTTGGCAGGTGTCATTTTGTAGGGCACGTTTGGGCCTCCGATGGCAGCCAGGATTGGAGGAGGGGGCAGCTTTGGTCTGGGAGAAATCCTCGTCCTTCTGGAATTTTTGGAGGCAAAAGCCCTGCATGGGCCGCAGGCAAGTTGACTCCGAAAGGAGGCACTTTTCCACAGGAAGCCAAACTCAAGAACCCTGAATGCAGGTGTCATTTTGTGGGGCACGTTTGGGCCTCCGATGGCAGCCAGGTTTGGAGGAGGGGGCAGCTTTGGTCTGGGAGAAATCCTCGTCCTTATGGAATTTTTGTAGGCAAAAGCCCAGCACGGCCGCAGGCTATTTAGGCAAGTTGGCTCCGAAAGGCAGCACTTTTCCCCAAGAAGCCAAACTCAAGAGCCCACTTGGCAGGTGTCATTTTGGAGGGCGCGTTTGGGCCTCCGATGGCAGCCAGGTATGGAGGAGGGGGCAGCTTTGGTCTGGGAGAAATCCTCGTCCTTATGGAATTTTTGTAGCAAAAGCCCTGCATGGGCCGCCGGCAAGTTGACTCCGAAAGGAGGTACTTCCACCCAAGAAGCCAAACTCAAGAGCCCACTTGGCAGATGTCATTTTGTAGGGCGCGTTTGGGCCTCCGATGGCAGCCAGGTTTGGCGGAGGGGGCAGCTTTGGTCTGGGAGGAATCCTCGTCCTTATGGAATTTTTGTAGCAAACGTCCGGGACGGGATGCAGGCAAGTTGGTTTTGAAAGGAGTCACTTTTCCCCAAGAAGCCAAACTCAAGAGCCCACTTGGCAGATGTCATTTTGTAGGGCGCGTTTGGGCCTCCGATGATAGCCAGGTTTGGAGGAGGGGGCAGCTTTGGTCTGGGAGAAATCCTTGTCCTTAAGGAATTTTTGTAGGCAAAAGCCCAGGACGGGCCGCAGGCAAGTTAGGAAGTTGGCTTTGAAAGGAGGCACTTTTCCCCAAGAAGCCAAACTCAAGAGCCCACTTGGCAGGTGTCATTTTGTAGGGCACGTTTGGGCCTCCGATGGCAGCCAGGTTTGGAGGAGGGGGCAGCTTTGGCCTGGGAGTAATCCTCGTCCTTCTGGAATCTTTGGAGGCAAAAGCCCAGGACGGGCCGCAGGCAAGTTAGGCAAGTTGGCTCCGAAAGGAGGCACTTTTCCCCAAGAAGCCAAACTCAAGAGCCCACTTGGCAGATGTCATTTTGTGGGGCGCGTTTGGGCCTCTGATGGCAGCCAGGTTTGGAGGAGGAGGCAGATTTGGTCTGGGAGAAATCCTCGTCCTTATGGAATTTTTGTAGTCTAATGCCCAGGACGGGCCGCAGGCTAGTTAGGCAAGTTGGCTTTGAAAGGAGGCACTTTTCCCCAAGAAGCCAAACTCAAGAGCCCACTTGGCAGATGTCATTTTGTAGGGCGCGTTTGGGCCTCCGATGGCAGCCAGGTTTGGAGGAGGGGGCAGCTTTGGTCTGGGAGAAATCCTCGTCCTTATGGAATTTTTGTAGGCAAAAGCCCAGGACGGGCCGCAGGCAAGTTGGCTTTGAAAGGAGGCACTTCCACCCAAGAAGCCAAACTCAAGAGCCCACTTGGCAGGTGTCATTTTGTAGGGCACGTTTGGGCCTCCGATGGCAGCCAGGTTTGGAGGAGGGGGCAGCTTTGGTCTGGGAGAAATCCTCGTCCTTCTGGAATTTTTGTAGGCAAAAGCCCTGCATGGGCCGCAGGCAAGTTGACTCCCAAAGGAGGCACTTTTCCCCAGGAAGCCAAACTCAAGAACCCTCAATGCAGGTGTCATTTTGCAGGGCACGTTTGGGCCTCCGATGGCAGCCAGGTTTGGAGGAGGGGGCAGCTTTGGTCTGGGACAAATCCTCGTCCTTCTGGAATTTTTGTAGGCAAAAGCCCAGGACGGGCCGCAGGCAAGTTAGGCAAGTTGGCTCCGAAAGGAGGCACTTTTCCCCAAGAATCCAAACTCAAGAGCCCACTTGGCAGATGTCATTTTGTAGGGCGCGTTTGGGCCTCTGATGGCAGCCAGGTTTGGAGGAGGGGGCAGCTTTGGTCTGGGAGAAATCCTCGTCCTTATGGAATTTTTGTAGTCTAAAGCCCAGCACGGGCCGCAGGCTAGTTAGGCAAGTTGGCTTTGAAAGGAGGCACTTTTCCCCCAAGAAGCCAAACTCAAGAGCCCACTTGGCAGATGTCATTTTGTAGGGCGCGTTTGGGCCTCCGATGGCAGCCAGGTTTGGAGGAGGGGGCAGCTTTGGTCTGGGAGAAATCCTCGTCCTTCTGGAATTTTTGTAGGCAAAAGCCCAGGACGGGCCGCAGGCAAGTTGGCTTTGAAAGGAGGTACTTCCACCCAAGAAGCCAAACTCAAGAGCCCACTTGGCAGATGTCATTTTGTAGGGCGCGTTTGGGCCTCCGATGGCAGCCAGGTTTGGAGGAGGGGGCAGCTTTGGTCTGGGAGATATCCTCGTCCTTATGGAATTTTTGTAGGCAAAAGCCCTGCATGGGCCGCAGGCAAGTTGACTCCGAAAGGAGGCACTTTTCCCCAGAATGCCAAACTCAAGAGCCCACTTGGCAGATGTCATTTTGTAGGGCGCGTTTGGGCCTCCGATGGCAGCCAGGTTTGGAGGAGGGGGCAGCTTTGGTCTGGGAGGAATCCTCGTCCTTATGGAATTTTTGTAGCAAAAGCCCGGTACGGGACGCAGGCAAGTTGGTTTTGAAAGGAGTCACTTTTCCCCAGGAAGCCAAACTCAAGAGCCCACTTGGCAGGTGTCATTTTGTAGGGCGCGTTTGGGCCTCCGATGGCAGCCAGGTTTGGAGGAGGGGGCAGCTTTGGTCTGGGAGAAATCCTCGTCGTTATGGAATTTTTGTAGGCAAAAACCCCGCATGGGCCGCAGGCAAGTTAGGCAAGTTGCTTTGAAAGGAGGCACTTTTCCCCAAGAAGCCAAACTCAAGAACCCTCAATGCAGATGTCATTTTGTGGGGCGCGTTTGGGCCTCCGATGGCAGCCAGGTTTGGAGGAGGGGGCAGCTTTGGTCTGGGAGAAATCCTCGTCCTTATGGAATTTTTGTAGTCTAAAGCCCAGCACGGGCTGCAGGCAAGTTGGCTCCGAAAGGAGGCACTTTCCCCCAAGAAGCCAAACTCAGGAGCCCACTTGGCAGATGTCATTTTGTAGGGCGCGTTTGGGCCTCCAATGGCAGCCAGGTTTGGAGGAGGGGGCAGCTTTGGTCTGGGAGAAATCCTCGTCCTTCTGGAATTTTTGTAGGCAAAAGCCCAGGACGGGCCGCAGGCAAGTTGGCTTTGAAAGGATGTACTTCCACCCAAGAAGCCAAACTCAAGAGCCCACTTGGAAGATGTCATTTTGTAGGGCACGTTTGGGCCTCCGATGGCAGCCAGGTTTGGAGGAGGGGGCAGCTTTGGTCTGGGAGAAATCCTCGTCCTTATGGAATTTTTGTCGGCAAAAGCCCTGCATGGGCCGCAGGCAAGTTGACTCCGAAAGGAGGCACTTTTCCCCATAGAAGCCAAACTCAAGAGCCCACTTGGCCGATGTCATTTTGTAGGGCGCGTTTGGGCCTCCGATGGCAGCCAGGTTTGGAGGAGGGGGCAGCTTTGGTCTGGGAGAAATCCTCGTCCTTCTGGAATTTTTGTAGGCAAAAGCCCAGGACGGGCCGCAGGCAAGTTGGCTTTGAAAGGAGGCACTTCCACCCAAGAAGCCAAACTCAAGAGCCCACTTGGCAGATGTCATTTCGTAGGGCACGTTTGGGCCTCCGATGGCAGCCAGGTTTGGAGGAGGGGGCAGCTTTGGTCTGGGAGAAATCCTCGTCCTTCTGGAATTCTTGTACTCAAAAGCCCAGGACGGGCCGCAGGCAAGTTAGGCAAGTTGGCTCCGAAAGGAGGCACTTTTCCCCAAGAAGCCAAACTCAAGAACCCACAATGCAGATGTCATTTTGTAGGGCGCGTTTGGGCCTCCGATGGCAGCCAGGTTTGGAGGAGGGGGCAGCTTTGGTCTGGGAGAAATCCTCGTCCTTATGGAATTTTTGTAGCAAAAGCCCAGGATGGGCCGCAGGCAAGTTAGGCAAGTTGGCTCCGAAAGGAGGCACTTTTCCCCAAGAAGCCAAACTCAAGAACCCACAATGCAGATGTCATTTTGTGGGGCGCGTTTGGGCCTCCGATGGCAGCCAGGTTTGGAGGAGGGGGCAGCTTTGGTCTGGGAGAAATCCTCGTCCTTCTGGAATTTTTGTAGGCAAAAGCCCAGCACGGGCCGCAGGCAAGTTGGCTTTGAAAGGAGGCACTTCCACCCAAGAAGCCAAACTCAAGAGCCCACTTGGCAGATGTCATTTTGTAGGGCACGTTTGGGCCTCCGATGGCAGCCAGGTTTGGAGGAGGGGGCAGCTTTGGTCTGGGAGGAATCCTCGTCCTTATGGAATTTTTGTAGCAAAAGCCCGGGACGGGACACAGGCAAGTTGGTTTTGAAAGGAGTCACTTTTCCCCAAGAAGCCAAACTCAAGAGCCCACTTGGCAGGTGTCATTTTGTAGGGCACGTTTGGGCCTCCGATGGCAGCCAGGTTTGGAGGAGGGGGCAGCTTTGGCCTGGGAGTAATCCTCGTCCTTCTGGAATCTTTGGAGGCAAAAGCCCAGGACGGGCCGCAGGCAAGTTAGGCAAGTTGGCTCCGAAAGGAGGCACTTTTCCCCAAGAAGCCAAACTCAAGAGCCCACTTGGCAGATGTCATTTTGTGGGGCGCGTTTGGGCCTCTGATGGCAGCCAGGTTTGGAGGAGGAGGCAGATTTGGTCTGGGAGAAATCCTCGTCCTTATGGAATTTTTGTAGTCTAATGCCCAGGACGGGCCGCAGGCTAGTTAGGCAAGTTGGCTTTGAAAGGAGGCACTTTTCCCCAAGAAGCCAAACTCAAGAGCCCACTTGGCAGATGTCATTTTGTAGGGCGCGTTTGGGCCTCCGATGGCAGCCAGGTTTGGAGGAGGGGGCAGCTTTGGTCTGGGAGAAATCCTCGTCCTTATGGAATTTTTGTAGGCAAAAGCCCAGGACGGGCCGCAGGCAAGTTGGCTTTGAAAGGAGGCACTTCCACCCAAGAAGCCAAACTCAAGAGCCCACTTGGCAGGTGTCATTTTGTAGGGCACGTTTGGGCCTCCGATGGCAGCCAGGTTTGGAGGAGGGGGCAGCTTTGGTCTGGGAGAAATCCTCGTCCTTCTGGAATTTTTGTAGGCAAAAGCCCTGCATGGGCCGCAGGCAAGTTGACTCCCAAAGGAGGCACTTTTCCCCAGGAAGCCAAACTCAAGAACCCTCAATGCAGGTGTCATTTTGCAGGGCACGTTTGGGCCTCCGATGGCAGCCAGGTTTGGAGGAGGGGGCAGCTTTGGTCTGGGACAAATCCTCGTCCTTCTGGAATTTTTGTAGGCAAAAGCCCAGGAAGGGCCGCAGGCAAGTTAGGCAAGTTGGCTCCGAAAAGAGGCACTTTTCCCCAAGAATCCAAACTCAAGAGCCCACTTGGCAGATGTCATTTTGTAGGGCGCGTTTGGGCCTCTGATGGCAGCCAGGTTTGGAGGAGGGGGCAGCTTTGGTCTGGGAGAAATCCTCGTCCTTATGGAATTTTTGTAGTCTAAAGCCCAGCACGGGCCGCAGGCTAGTTAGGCAAGTTGGCTTTGAAAGGAGGCACTTTTCCCCCAAGAAGCCAAACTCAAGAGCCCACTTGGCAGATGTCATTTTGTAGGGCGCGTTTGGGCCTCCGATGGCAGCCAGGTTTGGAGGAGGGGGCAGCTTTGGTCTGGGAGAAATCCTCGTCCTTCTGGAATTTTTGTAGGCAAAAGCCCAGGACGGGCCGCAGGCAAGTTGGCTTTGAAAGGAGGTACTTCCACCCAAGAAGCCAAACTCAAGAGCCCACTTGGCAGATGTCATTTTGTAGGGCACGTTTGGGCCTCCGATGGCAGCCAGGTTTGGAGGAGGGGGCAGCTTTGGTCTGGGAGAAATCCTCGTCCTTATGGAATTTTTGTAGGAAAAACCCCTGCATGGGCCGCAGGCAAGTTGACTCCGAAAGGAGGCACTTTTCCCCAGAAAGCCAAACTCAAGAGCCCACTTGGCAGATGTCATTTTGTAGGGCGCGTTTGGGCCTCCGATGGCAGCCAGGTTTGGAGGAGGGGGCAGCTTTGGTCTGGGAGGAATCCTCGTCCTTATGGAATTTTTGTAGCAAAAGCCCGGTACGGGACGCAGGCAAGTTGGTTTTGAATGGAGTCACTTTTCCCCAGGAAGCCAAACTCAAGAGCCCACTTGGCAGGTGTCATTTTGTAGGGCGCGTTTGGGCCTCCGATGGCAGCCAGGTTTGGAGGAGGGGGCAGCTTTGGTCTGGGAGAAATCCTCGTCGTTATGGAATTTTTGTAGGCAAAAACCCCGCATGGGCCGCAGGCAAGTTAGGCAAGTTGCTTTGAAAGGAGGCACTTTTCCCCAAGAAGCCAAACTCAAGAACCCTCAATGCAGATGTCATTTTGTGGGGCGCGTTTGGGCCTCCGATGGCAGCCAGGTTTGGAGGAGGGGGCAGCTTTGGTCTGGGAGAAATCCTCGTCCTTATGGAATTTTTGTAGTCTAAAGCCCAGCACGGGCTGCAGGCAAGTTGGCTCCGAAAGGAGGCACTTTCCCCCAAGAAGCCAAACTCAGGAGCCCACTTGGCAGATGTCATTTTGTAGGGCGCGTTTGGGCCTCCAATGGCAGCCAGGTTTGGAGGAGGGGGCAGCTTTGGTCTGGGAGAAATCCTCGTCCTTCTGGAATTTTTGTAGGCAAAAGCCCAGGACGGGCCGCAGGCAAGTTGGCTTTGAAAGGATGTACTTCCACCCAAGAAGCCAAACTCAAGAGCCCACTTGGAAGATGTCATTTTGTAGGGCACGTTTGGGCCTCCGATGGCAGCCAGGTTTGGAGGAGGGGGCAGCTTTGGTCTGGGAGAAATCCTCGTCCTTATGGAATTTTTGTCGGCAAAAGCCCTGCATGGGCCGCAGGCAAGTTGACTCCGAAAGGAGGCACTTTTCCCCATAGAAGCCAAACTCAAGAGCCCACTTGGCCGATGTCATTTTGTAGGGCGCGTTTGGGCCTCCGATGGCAGCCAGGTTTGGAGGAGGGGGCAGCTTTGGTCTGGGAGAAATCCTCGTCCTTCTGGAATTTTTGTAGGCAAAAGCCCAGGACGGGCCGCAGGCAAGTTGGCTTTGAAAGGAGGCACTTCCACCCAAGAAGCCAAACTCAAGAGCCCACTTGGCAGATGTCATTTCGTAGGGCACGTTTGGGCCTCCGATGGCAGCCAGGTTTGGAGGAGGGGGCAGCTTTGGTCTGGGAGAAATCCTCGTCCTTCTGGAATTCTTGTACTCAAAAGCCCAGGACGGGCCGCAGGCAAGTTAGGCAAGTTGGCTCCGAAAGGAGGCACTTTTCCCCAAGAAGCCAAACTCAAGAACCCACAATGCAGATGTCATTTTGTAGGGCGCGTTTGGGCCTCCGATGGCAGCCAGGTTTGGAGGAGGGGGCAGCTTTGGTCTGGGAGAAATCCTCGTCCTTATGGAATTTTTGTAGCAAAAGCCCAGGATGGGCCGCAGGCAAGTTAGGCAAGTTGGCTCCGAAAGGAGGCACTTTTCCCCAAGAAGCCAAACTCAAGAACCCACAATGCAGATGTCATTTTGTGGGGCGCGTTTGGGCCTCCGATGGCAGCCAGGTTTGGAGGAGGGGGCAGCTTTGGTCTGGGAGAAATCCTCGTCCTTCTGGAATTTTTGTAGGCAAAAGCCCAGCACGGGCCGCAGGCAAGTTGGCTTTGAAAGGAGGCACTTCCACCCAAGAAGCCAAACTCAAGAGCCCACTTGGCAGATGTCATTTTGTAGGGCACGTTTGGGCCTCCGATGGCAGCCAGGTTTGGAGGAGGGGGCAGCTTTGGTCTGGGAGGAATCCTCGTCCTTATGGAATTTTTGTAGCAAAAGCCCGGGACGGGACACAGGCAAGTTGGTTTTGAAAGGAGTCACTTTTCCCCAAGAAGCCAAACTCAAGGGCCCACTTGGCAGGTGTCATTTTGTAGGGCACGTTTGGGCCTCCGATGGCAGCCAGGTTTGGAGGAGGGGGCAGCTTTGGCCTGGGAGAAATCCTCGTCCTTATGGAATTTTTGGAGGCAAAAGCCCAGGACGGGCCGCAGGCAAGTTAGGCAAGTTGGCTCCGAAAGGAGGAACTTTTCCCCAAGAAGCCAAACTCAAGAACCCTCAATGCAGATGTCATTTTGTGGGGCGCGTTTGGGCCTCCGATGGCAGCCAGGTTTGGAGGAGGGGGCAGCTTTGGTCTGGGAGAAATCCTCGTCCTTATGGAATTTTTGTAGTCTAAAGCCCAGCACGGGCCGCAGGCTAGTTAGGCAAGTTGGCTTTGAAAGGAGGCACTTTTCCGCAAGAAGCCAAACTCAAGAGCCCACTTGGCAGATGTCATTTTGTAGGGCGCGTTTGGGCCTCCGATGGCAGCCAGGTTTGAGGAGGGGGCAGCTTTGGTCTGGGAGAAATCCTCGTCCTTATGGAATTTTTGTAGGCAAAAGCCCAGGACGGGCCGCAGGCAAGTTGGCTTTGAAAGGAGGCACTTCCACCCAAGAAGCCAAACTCAAGAGCCCACTTGGCAGGTGTCATTTTGTAGGGCACGTTTGGGCCTCCGATGGCAGCCAGGTTTGGAGGAGGGGGCAGCTTTGGTCTGGGAGAAATCCTCGTCCTTCTGGAATTTTTGTAGGCAAAAGCCCTGCATGGGCCGCAGGCAAGTTGACTCCGAAAGGAGGCACTTTTCCCCAAGAAGCCAAACTCAAGAACCCTCAATGCAGGTGTCATTTTGTGGGGCGCGTTTGGGCCTCCGATGGCAGCCAGGTTTGGAGGAGGGGGCAGCTTTGGTCTGGGAGAAATCCTCGTCCTTATGGAATTTTTGTAGGCAAAAGCCCAGCACGGGCCGCAGGCTAGTTAGGCAAGTTGGCTCCGAAAGGAGGCACTTTTCCCCAAGAAGCCAAACTCAAGAGCCCACTTGGCAGGTGTCATTTTGTAGGGCGCGTTTGGGCCTCCGATGGCAGCCAGGTATGGAGGAGGGGGCAGCTTTGGTCTGGGAGAAATCCTCGTCCTTATGGAATTTTTGTAGCAAAAGCCCTGCATGGGCCGCCGGCAAGTTGACTCCGAAAGGAGGCACTTTTACCCAAGAAGCCAAACTCAAGAGCCCGCTTGGCAGATGTCATTTTGTAGGGCGCGTTTGGGCCTCCGATGGCAGCCAAGTTTGGCGGAGGGGGCAGCTTTGGTCTGGGAGGAATCCTCGTCCTTATGGAATTTTTGTAGCAAACGTCCGGGACGGGATGCAGGCAAGTTGGTTTTGAAAGGAGTCACTTTTCCCCAGGAAGCCAAACTCAAGAGCCCACTTGGCAGATGTCATTTTGTAGGGCGCGTTTGGGCCTCCGATGGTAGCCAGGTTTGGAGGAGGGGGCAGCTTTGGTCTGGGAGAAATCCTCGTCCTTCTGGAATTTTTGTAGGCAAAAGCCCAGGACGGGCCGCAGGCAAGTTGGCTTTGAAAGGAGGCACTTCCACCCAAGAAGCCAAACTCAAGAGCCCACTTGGCAGATGTCATTTCGTAGGGCACGTTTGGGCCTCCGATGGCAGCCAGGTTTGGAGGAGGGGGCAGCTTTGGTCTGGGAGAAATCCTCGTCCTTCTGGAATTCTTGTACTCAAAAGCCCAGGACGGGCCGCAGGCAAGTTAGGCAAGTTGGCTCCGAAAGGAGGCACTTTTCCCCAAGAAGCCAAACTCAAGAACCCACAATGCAGATGTCATTTTGTAGGGCGCGTTTGGGCCTCCGATGGCAGCCAGGTTTGGAGGAGGGGGCAGCTTTGGTCTGGGAGAAATTCTCGTCCTTATGGAATTTTTGTAGCAAAAGCCCAGGATTGGCCGCAGGCAAGTTAGGCAAGTTGGCTCCGAAAGGAGGCACTTTTCCCCAAGAAGCCAAACTCAAGAACCCTCAATGCAGATGTCATTTTGTGGGGCGCGTTTGGGCCTCCGATGGCAGCCAGGTTTGGAGGAGGGGGCAGCTTTGGTCTGGGAGAAATCCTCGTCCTTCTGGAATTTTTGTAGGCAAAAGCCCAGCACGGGCCGCAGGCAAGTTGGCTTTGAAAGGAGGCACTTTCCCCCAAGAAGCCAAACTCAAGAGCCCACTTGGCAGATGTCATTTTGTAGGGCACGTTTGGGCCTCCGATGGCAGCCAGGTTTGGAGGAGGGGGCAGCTTTGGTCTGGGAGGAATCCTCGTCCTTATGGAATTTTTGTAGCAAAAGCCCGGGACGGGACACAGGCAAGTTGGTTTTGAAAGGAGTCACTATTCCCCAAGAAGCCAAACTCAAGAGCCCACTTGGCAGGTGTCATTTTGTAGGGCACGTTTGGGCCTCCGATGGCAGCCAGGTTAGGAGGAGGGGGCAGCTTTGGCCTGGGAGAAATCCTCGTCCTTATGGAATTTTTGGAGGCAAAAGCCCAGGACGGGCCGCAGGCAAGTTAGGCAAGTTGGCTCCGAAAGGAGGAACTTTTCCCCAAGAAGCCAAACTCAAGAACCCTCAATGCAGATGTCATTTTGTGGAGCGCGTTTGGGCCTCCGATGGCAGCCAGGTTTGGAGGAGGGGGCAGCTTTGGTCTGGGAGAAATCCTCGTCCTTCTGGAATTTTTGTAGTCTAAAGCCCAGCACGGGCCGCAGGCTAGTTAGGCAAGTTGGCTTTGAAAGGAGGCACTTTTCCGCAAGAAGCCAAACTCAAGAGCCCACTTGGCAGATGTCATTTTGTAGGGCGCGTTTGGGCCTCCGATGGCAGCCAGGTTTGGAGGAGGGGGCAGCTTTGGTCTGGGAGAAATCCTCGTCCTTATGGAATTTTTGTAGGCAAAAGCCCAGGACGGGCCGCAGGCAAGTTGGCTTTGAAAGGAGGCACTTCCACCCAAGAAGCCAAACTCAAGAGCCCACTTGGCAGGTGTCATTTTGTAGGGCACGTTTGGGCCTCCGATGGCAGCCAGGTTTGGAGGAGGGGGCAGCTTTGGTCTGGGAGAAATCCTCGTGCTTCTGGAATTTTTGGAGGCAAAAGCCCTGCATGGGCCGCAGGCAAGTTGACTCCGAAAGGAGGCACTTTTCCCCAGGAAGCCAAACTCAAGAACCCTCAATGCAGGTGTCATTTTGTAGGGCACGTTTGGGCCTCCGATGGCAGCCAGGTTTGGAGGAGGGGGCAGCTTTGGTCTGGGAGAAATCCTCGTCCTTCTGGAATTTTTGTAGGCAAAAGCCCAGGACGGGCCGCAGGCAAGTTGGCTTTGAAAGGAGGCACTTCCACCCAAGAAGCCAAACTCAAGAGCCCACTTGGCAGATGTCATTTTGTAGGGCACGTTTGGGCCTCCGATGGCAGCCAGGTTTGGAGGAGGGGGCAGCTTTGGTCTGGGAGAAATCCTCGTCCTTCTGGAATTTTTGGAGGCAAAAGCCCTGCATGGGCCGCAGGCAAGTTGACTCCGAAAGGAGGCACTTTTCCCCAGAAAGCCAAACTCAAGAGCCCACTTGGCAGATGTCATTTTGTAGGGCGCGTTTGGGCCTCCGATGGCAGCCAGGTTTGGAGGAGGGGGCAGCTTTGGTCTGGGAGAAATCCTCGTCGTTATGGAATTTTTGTAGGCAAAAACCCCGCATGGGCCGCAGGCAAGTTAGGCAAGTTGCTTTGAAAGGAGGCACTTTTCCCCAAGAAGCCAAACTCAAGAGCCCACTTGGCAGATGTCATTTTGTAGGGCGCGTTTGGGCCTCCGATGGCAGCCAGGTTTGGAGGAGGGGGCAGCTTTGGTCTGGGAGAAATCCTCGTCCTTATGGAATTTTTGTAGCAAAAGCCCAGGACGGGCCGCAGGCAAGTTAGGCAAGTTGGCTCCGAAAGGAGGCACTTTTCCCCAAGAAGCCAAACTCAAGAACCCTCAATGCAGATGTCATTTTGTGGGGCGCGTTTGGGCCTCCGATGGCAGCCAGGTTTGGAGGAGGGGGCAGCTTTGGTCTGGGAGAAATCCTCGTCCTTATGGAATTTTTGTAGTCTAAAGCCCAGCACGGGCTGCAGGCAAGTTGGCTCCGAAAGGAGGCACTTTCCCCCAAGAAGCCAAACTCAGGAGCCCACTTGGCAGATGTCATTTTGTAGGGCGCGTTTGGGCCTCCAATGGCAGCCAGGTTTGGAGGAGGGGGCAGCTTTGGTCTGGGAGAAATCCTCGTCCTTCTGGAATTTTTGTAGGCAAAAGCCCAGGACGGGCCGCAGGCAAGTTGGCTTTGAAAGGATGTACTTCCACCCAAGAAGCCAAACTCAAGAGCCCACTTGGAAGATGTCATTTTGTAGGGCACGTTTGGGCCTCCGATGGCAGCCAGGTTTGGAGGAGGGGGCAGCTTTGGTCTGGGAGAAATCCTCGTCCTTATGGAATTTTTGTCGGCAAAAGCCCTGCATGGGCCGCAGGCAAGTTGACTCCGAAAGGAGGCACTTTTCCCCATAGAAGCCAAACTCAAGAGCCCACTTGGCCGATGTCATTTTGTAGGGCGCGTTTGGGCCTCCGATGGCAGCCAGGTTTGGAGGAGGGGGCAGCTTTGGTCTGGGAGAAATCCTCGTCCTTCTGGAATTTTTGTAGGCAAAAGCCCAGGACGGGCCGCAGGCAAGTTGGCTTTGAAAGGAGGCACTTCCACCCAAGAAGCCAAACTCAAGAGCCCACTTGGCAGATGTCATTTCGTAGGGCACGTTTGGGCCTCCGATGGCAGCCAGGTTTGGAGGAGGGGGCAGCTTTGGTCTGGGAGAAATCCTCGTCCTTCTGGAATTCTTGTACTCAAAAGCCCAGGACGGGCCGCAGGCAAGTTAGGCAAGTTGGCTCCGAAAGGAGGCACTTTTCCCCAAGAAGCCAAACTCAAGAACCCACAATGCAGATGTCATTTTGTAGGGCGCGTTTGGGCCTCCGATGGCAGCCAGGTTTGGAGGAGGGGGCAGCTTTGGTCTGGGAGAAATCCTCGTCCTTATGGAATTTTTGTAGCAAAAGCCCAGGATGGGCCGCAGGCAAGTTAGGCAAGTTGGCTCCGAAAGGAGGCACTTTTCCCCAAGAAGCCAAACTCAAGAACCCACAATGCAGATGTCATTTTGTGGGGCGCGTTTGGGCCTCCGATGGCAGCCAGGTTTGGAGGAGGGGGCAGCTTTGGTCTGGGAGAAATCCTCGTCCTTCTGGAATTTTTGTAGGCAAAAGCCCAGCACGGGCCGCAGGCAAGTTGGCTTTGAAAGGAGGCACTTCCACCCAAGAAGCCAAACTCAAGAGCCCACTTGGCAGATGTCATTTTGTAGGGCACGTTTGGGCCTCCGATGGCAGCCAGGTTTGGAGGAGGGGGCAGCTTTGGTCTGGGAGGAATCCTCGTCCTTATGGAATTTTTGTAGCAAAAGCCCGGGACGGGACACAGGCAAGTTGGTTTTGAAAGGAGTCACTTTTCCCCAAGAAGCCAAACTCAAGAGCCCACTTGGCAGGTGTCATTTTGTAGGGCACGTTTGGGCCTCCGATGGCAGCCAGGTTTGGAGGAGGGGGCAGCTTTGGCCTGGGAGAAATCCTCGTCCTTATGGAATTTTTGGAGGCAAAAGCCCAGGACGGGCCGCAGGCAAGTTAGGCAAGTTGGCTCCGAAAGGAGGAACTTTTCCCCAAGAAGCCAAACTCAAGAACCCTCAATGCAGATGTCATTTTGTGGGGCGCGTTTGGGCCTCCGATGGCAGCCAGGTTTGGAGGAGGGGGCAGCTTTGGTCTGGGAGAAATCCTCGTCCTTATGGAATTTTTGTAGCAAAAGCCCGGGACGGGACACAGGCAAGTTGGTTTTGAAAGGAGTCACTATTCCCCAAGAAGCCAAACTCAAGAGCCCACTTGGCAGGTGTCATTTTGTAGGGCACGTTTGGGCCTCCGATGGCAGCCAGGTTTGGAGGAGGGGGCAGCTTTGGTCTGGGAGGAATCCTCGTCCTTATGGAATTTTTGTAGCAAAAGCCCGGGACGGGACACAGGCAAGTTGGTTTTGAAAGGAGTCACTTTTCCCCAAGAAGCCAAACTCAAGAGCCCACTTGGCAGGTGTCATTTTGTAGGGCACGTTTGGGCCTCCGATGGCAGCCAGGTTAGGAGGAGGGGGCAGCTTTGGCCTGGGAGAAATCCTCGTCCTTATGGAATTTTTGGAGGCAAAAGCCCAGGACGGGCCGCAGGCAAGTTAGGCAAGTTGGCTCCGAAAGGAGGAACTTTTCCCCAAGAAGCCAAACTCAAGAACCCTCAATGCAGATGTCATTTTGTGGAGCGCGTTTGGGCCTCCGATGGCAGCCAGGTTTGGAGGAGGGGGCAGCTTTGGTCTGGGAGAAATCCTCGTCCTTCTGGAATTTTTGTAGTCTAAAGCCCAGCACGGGCCGCAGGCTAGTTAGGCAAGTTGGCTTTGAAAGGAGGCACTTTTCCGCAAGAAGCCAAACTCAAGAGCCCACTTGGCAGATGTCATTTTGTAGGGCGCGTTTGGGCCTCCGATGGTAGCCAGGTTTGGAGGAGGGGGCAGCTTTGGTCTGGGAGAAATCCTCGTCCTTCTGGAATTTTTGTAGGCAAAAGCCCAGGACGGGCCGCAGGCAAGTTGGCTTTGAAAGGAGGCACTTCCACCCAAGAAGCCAAACTCAAGAGCCCACTTGGCAGATGTCATTTCGTAGGGCACGTTTGGGCCTCCGATGGCAGCCAGGTTTGGAGGAGGGGGCAGCTTTGGTCTGGGAGAAATCCTCGTCCTTCTGGAATTCTTGTACTCAAAAGCCCAGGACGGGCCGCAGGCAAGTTAGGCAAGTTGGCTCCGAAAGGAGGCACTTTTCCCCAAGAAGCCAAACTCAAGAACCCTCAATGCAGATGTCATTTTGTGGAGCGCGTTTGGGCCTCCGATGGCAGCCAAGTTTGGCGGAGGGGGCAGCTTTGGTCTGGGAGGAATCCTCGTCCTTATGGAATTTTTGTAGCAAACGTCCGGGACGGGATGCAGGCAAGTTGGTTTTGAAAGGAGTCACTTTTCCCCAGGAAGCCAAACTCAAGAGCCCACTTGGCAGATGTCATTTTGTAGGGCGCGTTTGGGCCTCCGATGGTAGCCAGGTTTGGAGGAGGGGGCAGCTTTGGTCTGGGAGAAATCCTCGTCCTTCTGGAATTTTTGTAGGCAAAAGCCCAGGACGGGCCGCAGGCAAGTTGGCTTTGAAAGGAGGCACTTCCACCCAAGAAGCCAAACTCAAGAGCCCACTTGGCAGATGTCATTTCGTAGGGCACGTTTGGGCCTCCGATGGCAGCCAGGTTTGGAGGAGGGGGCAGCTTTGGTCTGGGAGAAATCCTCGTCCTTCTGGAATTCTTGTACTCAAAAGCCCAGGACGGGCCGCAGGCAAGTTAGGCAAGTTGGCTCCGAAAGGAGGCACTTTTCCCCAAGAAGCCAAACTCAAGAACCCACAATGCAGATGTCATTTTGTAGGGCGCGTTTGGGCCTCCGATGGCAGCCAGGTTTGGAGGAGGGGGCAGCTTTGGTCTGGGAGAAATTCTCGTCCTTATGGAATTTTTGTAGCAAAAGCCCAGGATTGGCCGCAGGCAAGTTAGGCAAGTTGGCTCCGAAAGGAGGCACTTTTCCCCAAGAAGCCAAACTCAAGAACCCTCAATGCAGATGTCATTTTGTGGGGCGCGTTTGGGCCTCCGATGGCAGCCAGGTTTGGAGGAGGGGGCAGCTTTGGTCTGGGAGAAATCCTCGTCCTTCTGGAATTTTTGTAGGCAAAAGCCCAGCACGGGCCGCAGGCAAGTTGGCTTTGAAAGGAGGCACTTTCCCCCAAGAAGCCAAACTCAAGAGCCCACTTGGCAGATGTCATTTTGTAGGGCACGTTTGGGCCTCCGATGGCAGCCAGGTTTGGAGGAGGGGGCAGCTTTGGTCTGGGAGGAATCCTCGTCCTTATGGAATTTTTGTAGCAAAAGCCCGGGACGGGACACAGGCAAGTTGGTTTTGAAAGGAGTCACTATTCCCCAAGAAGCCAAACTCAAGAGCCCACTTGGCAGGTGTCATTTTGTAGGGCACGTTTGGGCCTCCGATGGCAGCCAGGTTAGGAGGAGGGGGCAGCTTTGGCCTGGGAGAAATCCTCGTCCTTATGGAATTTTTGGAGGCAAAAGCCCAGGACGGGCCGCAGGCAAGTTAGGCAAGTTGGCTCCGAAAGGAGGAACTTTTCCCCAAGAAGCCAAACTCAAGAACCCTCAATGCAGATGTCATTTTGTGGAGCGCGTTTGGGCCTCCGATGGCAGCCAGGTTTGGAGGAGGGGGCAGCTTTGGTCTGGGAGAAATCCTCGTCCTTCTGGAATTTTTGTAGTCTAAAGCCCAGCACGGGCCGCAGGCTAGTTAGGCAAGTTGGCTTTGAAAGGAGGCACTTTTCCGCAAGAAGCCAAACTCAAGAGCCCACTTGGCAGATGTCATTTTGTAGGGCGCGTTTGGGCCTCCGATGGCAGCCAGGTTTGGAGGAGGGGGCAGCTTTGGTCTGGGAGAAATCCTCGTCCTTATGGAATTTTTGTAGGCAAAAGCCCAGGACGGGCCGCAGGCAAGTTGGCTTTGAAAGGAGGCACTTCCACCCAAGAAGCCAAACTCAAGAGCCCACTTGGCAGGTGTCATTTTGTAGGGCACGTTTGGGCCTCCGATGGCAGCCAGGTTTGGAGGAGGGGGCAGCTTTGGTCTGGGAGAAATCCTCGTGCTTCTGGAATTTTTGGAGGCAAAAGCCCTGCATGGGCCGCAGGCAAGTTGACTCCGAAAGGAGGCACTTTTCCCCAGGAAGCCAAACTCAAGAACCCTCAATGCAGGTGTCATTTTGTAGGGCACGTTTGGGCCTCCGATGGCAGCCAGGTTTGGAGGAGGGGGCAGCTTTGGTCTGGGAGAAATCCTCGTCCTTCTGGAATTTTTGTAGGCAAAAGCCCAGGACGGGCCGCAGGCAAGTTGGCTTTGAAAGGAGGCACTTCCACCCAAGAAGCCAAACTCAAGAGCCCACTTGGCAGATGTCATTTTGTAGGGCACGTTTGGGCCTCCGATGGCAGCCAGGTTTGGAGGAGGGGGCAGCTTTGGTCTGGGAGAAATCCTCGTCCTTCTGGAATTTTTGGAGGCAAAAGCCCTGCATGGGCCGCAGGCAAGTTGACTCCGAAAGGAGGCACTTTTCCCCAGAAAGCCAAACTCAAGAGCCCACTTGGCAGATGTCATTTTGTAGGGCGCGTTTGGGCCTCCGATGGCAGCCAGGTTTGGAGGAGGGGGCAGCTTTGGTCTGGGAGAAATCCTCGTCGTTATGGAATTTTTGTAGGCAAAAACCCCGCATGGGCCGCAGGCAAGTTAGGCAAGTTGCTTTGAAAGGAGGCACTTTTCCCCAAGAAGCCAAACTCAAGAGCCCACTTGGCAGATGTCATTTTGTAGGGCGCGTTTGGGCCTCCGATGGCAGCCAGGTTTGGAGGAGGGGGCAGCTTTGGTCTGGGAGAAATCCTCGTCCTTATGGAATTTTTGTAGCAAAAGCCCAGGACGGGCCGCAGGCAAGTTAGGCAAGTTGGCTCCGAAAGGAGGCACTTTTCCCCAAGAAGCCAAACTCAAGAACCCTCAATGCAGATGTCATTTTGTGGGGCGCGTTTGGGCCTCCGATGGCAGCCAGGTTTGGAGGAGGGGGCAGCTTTGGTCTGGGAGAAATCCTCGTCCTTATGGAATTTTTGTAGTCTAAAGCCCAGCACGGGCTGCAGGCAAGTTGGCTCCGAAAGGAGGCACTTTCCCCCAAGAAGCCAAACTCAGGAGCCCACTTGGCAGATGTCATTTTGTAGGGCGCGTTTGGGCCTCCAATGGCAGCCAGGTTTGGAGGAGGGGGCAGCTTTGGTCTGGGAGAAATCCTCGTCCTTCTGGAATTTTTGTAGGCAAAAGCCCAGGACGGGCCGCAGGCAAGTTGGCTTTGAAAGGATGTACTTCCACCCAAGAAGCCAAACTCAAGAGCCCACTTGGAAGATGTCATTTTGTAGGGCACGTTTGGGCCTCCGATGGCAGCCAGGTTTGGAGGAGGGGGCAGCTTTGGTCTGGGAGAAATCCTCGTCCTTATGGAATTTTTGTCGGCAAAAGCCCTGCATGGGCCGCAGGCAAGTTGACTCCGAAAGGAGGCACTTTTCCCCATAGAAGCCAAACTCAAGAGCCCACTTGGCCGATGTCATTTTGTAGGGCGCGTTTGGGCCTCCGATGGCAGCCAGGTTTGGAGGAGGGGGCAGCTTTGGTCTGGGAGAAATCCTCGTCCTTCTGGAATTTTTGTAGGCAAAAGCCCAGGACGGGCCGCAGGCAAGTTGGCTTTGAAAGGAGGCACTTCCACCCAAGAAGCCAAACTCAAGAGCCCACTTGGCAGATGTCATTTCGTAGGGCACGTTTGGGCCTCCGATGGCAGCCAGGTTTGGAGGAGGGGGCAGCTTTGGTCTGGGAGAAATCCTCGTCCTTCTGGAATTCTTGTACTCAAAAGCCCAGGACGGGCCGCAGGCAAGTTAGGCAAGTTGGCTCCGAAAGGAGGCACTTTTCCCCAAGAAGCCAAACTCAAGAACCCACAATGCAGATGTCATTTTGTAGGGCGCGTTTGGGCCTCCGATGGCAGCCAGGTTTGGAGGAGGGGGCAGCTTTGGTCTGGGAGAAATCCTCGTCCTTATGGAATTTTTGTAGCAAAAGCCCAGGATGGGCCGCAGGCAAGTTAGGCAAGTTGGCTCCGAAAGGAGGCACTTTTCCCCAAGAAGCCAAACTCAAGAACCCACAATGCAGATGTCATTTTGTGGGGCGCGTTTGGGCCTCCGATGGCAGCCAGGTTTGGAGGAGGGGGCAGCTTTGGTCTGGGAGAAATCCTCGTCCTTCTGGAATTTTTGTAGGCAAAAGCCCAGCACGGGCCGCAGGCAAGTTGGCTTTGAAAGGAGGCACTTCCACCCAAGAAGCCAAACTCAAGAGCCCACTTGGCAGATGTCATTTTGTAGGGCACGTTTGGGCCTCCGATGGCAGCCAGGTTTGGAGGAGGGGGCAGCTTTGGTCTGGGAGGAATCCTCGTCCTTATGGAATTTTTGTAGCAAAAGCCCGGGACGGGACACAGGCAAGTTGGTTTTGAAAGGAGTCACTTTTCCCCAAGAAGCCAAACTCAAGAGCCCACTTGGCAGGTGTCATTTTGTAGGGCACGTTTGGGCCTCCGATGGCAGCCAGGTTTGGAGGAGGGGGCAGCTTTGGCCTGGGAGAAATCCTCGTCCTTATGGAATTTTTGGAGGCAAAAGCCCAGGACGGGCCGCAGGCAAGTTAGGCAAGTTGGCTCCGAAAGGAGGAACTTTTCCCCAAGAAGCCAAACTCAAGAACCCTCAATGCAGATGTCATTTTGTGGGGCGCGTTTGGGCCTCCGATGGCAGCCAGGTTTGGAGGAGGGGGCAGCTTTGGTCTGGGAGAAATCCTCGTCCTTATGGAATTTTTGTAGCAAAAGCCCGGGACGGGACACAGGCAAGTTGGTTTTGAAAGGAGTCACTATTCCCCAAGAAGCCAAACTCAAGAGCCCACTTGGCAGGTGTCATTTTGTAGGGCACGTTTGGGCCTCCGATGGCAGCCAGGTTTGGAGGAGGGGGCAGCTTTGGTCTGGGAGGAATCCTCGTCCTTATGGAATTTTTGTAGCAAAAGCCCGGGACGGGACACAGGCAAGTTGGTTTTGAAAGGAGTCACTTTTCCCCAAGAAGCCAAACTCAAGAGCCCACTTGGCAGGTGTCATTTTGTAGGGCACGTTTGGGCCTCCGATGGCAGCCAGGTTAGGAGGAGGGGGCAGCTTTGGCCTGGGAGAAATCCTCGTCCTTATGGAATTTTTGGAGGCAAAAGCCCAGGACGGGCCGCAGGCAAGTTAGGCAAGTTGGCTCCGAAAGGAGGAACTTTTCCCCAAGAAGCCAAACTCAAGAACCCTCAATGCAGATGTCATTTTGTGGAGCGCGTTTGGGCCTCCGATGGCAGCCAGGTTTGGAGGAGGGGGCAGCTTTGGTCTGGGAGAAATCCTCGTCCTTCTGGAATTTTTGTAGTCTAAAGCCCAGCACGGGCCGCAGGCTAGTTAGGCAAGTTGGCTTTGAAAGGAGGCACTTTTCCGCAAGAAGCCAAACTCAAGAGCCCACTTGGCAGATGTCATTTTGTAGGGCGCGTTTGGGCCTCCGATGGCAGCCAGGTTTGGAGGAGGGGGCAGCTTTGGTCTGGGAGAAATCCTCGTCCTTATGGAATTTTTGTAGGCAAAAGCCCAGGACGGGCCGCAGGCAAGTTGGCTTTGAAAGGAGGCACTTCCACCCAAGAAGCCAAACTCAAGAGCCCACTTGGCAGGTGTCATTTTGTAGGGCACGTTTGGGCCTCCGATGGCAGCCAGGTTTGGAGGAGGGGGCAGCTTTGGTCTGGGAGAAATCCTCGTGCTTCTGGAATTTTTGGAGGCAAAAGCCCTGCATGGGCCGCAGGCAAGTTGACTCCGAAAGGAGGCACTTTTCCCCAGGAAGCCAAACTCAAGAACCCTCAATGCAGGTGTCATTTTGTAGGGCACGTTTGGGCCTCCGATGGCAGCCAGGTTTGGAGGAGGGGGCAGCTTTGGTCTGGGAGAAATCCTCGTCCTTCTGGAATTTTTGTAGGCAAAAGCCCAGGACGGGCCGCAGGCAAGTTGGCTTTGAAAGGAGGCACTTCCACCCAAGAAGCCAAACTCAAGAGCCCACTTGGCAGATGTCATTTTGTAGGGCACGTTTGGGCCTCCGATGGCAGCCAGGTTTGGAGGAGGGGGCAGCTTTGGTCTGGGAGAAATCCTCGTCCTTCTGGAATTTTTGGAGGCAAAAGCCCTGCATGGGCCGCAGGCAAGTTGACTCCGAAAGGAGGCACTTTTCCCCAGAAAGCCAAACTCAAGAGCCCACTTGGCAGATGTCATTTTGTAGGGCGCGTTTGGGCCTCCGATGGCAGCCAGGTTTGGAGGAGGGGGCAGCTTTGGTCTGGGAGAAATCCTCGTCGTTATGGAATTTTTGTAGGCAAAAACCCCGCATGGGCCGCAGGCAAGTTAGGCAAGTTGCTTTGAAAGGAGGCACTTTTCCCCAAGAAGCCAAACTCAAGAGCCCACTTGGCAGATGTCATTTTGTAGGGCGCGTTTGGGCCTCCGATGGCAGCCAGGTTTGGAGGAGGGGGCAGCTTTGGTCTGGGAGAAATCCTCGTCCTTATGGAATTTTTGTAGCAAAAGCCCAGGACGGGCCGCAGGCAAGTTAGGCAAGTTGGCTCCGAAAGGAGGCACTTTTCCCCAAGAAGCCAAACTCAAGAACCCTCAATGCAGATGTCATTTTGTGGGGCGCGTTTGGGCCTCCGATGGCAGCCAGGTTTGGAGGAGGGGGCAGCTTTGGTCTGGGAGAAATCCTCGTCCTTATGGAATTTTTGTAGTCTAAAGCCCAGCACGGGCTGCAGGCAAGTTGGCTCCGAAAGGAGGCACTTTCCCCCAAGAAGCCAAACTCAGGAGCCCACTTGGCAGATGTCATTTTGTAGGGCGCGTTTGGGCCTCCAATGGCAGCCAGGTTTGGAGGAGGGGGCAGCTTTGGTCTGGGAGAAATCCTCGTCCTTCTGGAATTTTTGTAGGCAAAAGCCCAGGACGGGCCGCAGGCAAGTTGGCTTTGAAAGGATGTACTTCCACCCAAGAAGCCAAACTCAAGAGCCCACTTGGAAGATGTCATTTTGTAGGGCACGTTTGGGCCTCCGATGGCAGCCAGGTTTGGAGGAGGGGGCAGCTTTGGTCTGGGAGAAATCCTCGTCCTTATGGAATTTTTGTCGGCAAAAGCCCTGCATGGGCCGCAGGCAAGTTGACTCCGAAAGGAGGCACTTTTCCCCATAGAAGCCAAACTCAAGAGCCCACTTGGCCGATGTCATTTTGTAGGGCGCGTTTGGGCCTCCGATGGCAGCCAGGTTTGGAGGAGGGGGCAGCTTTGGTCTGGGAGAAATCCTCGTCCTTCTGGAATTTTTGTAGGCAAAAGCCCAGGACGGGCCGCAGGCAAGTTGGCTTTGAAAGGAGGCACTTCCACCCAAGAAGCCAAACTCAAGAGCCCACTTGGCAGATGTCATTTCGTAGGGCACGTTTGGGCCTCCGATGGCAGACAGGTTTGGAGGAGGGGGCAGCTTTGGTCTGGGAGAAATCCTCGTCCTTCTGGAATTCTTGTACTCAAAAGCCCAGGACGGGCCGCAGGCAAGTTAGGCAAGTTGGCTCCGAAAGGAGGCACTTTTCCCCAAGAAGCCAAACTCAAGAACCCACAATGCAGATGTCATTTTGTAGGGCGCGTTTGGGCCTCCGATGGCAGCCAGGTTTGGAGGAGGGGGCAGCTTTGGTCTGGGAGAAATCCTCGTCCTTATGGAATTTTTGTAGCAAAAGCCCAGGATGGGCCGCAGGCAAGTTAGGCAAGTTGGCTCCGAAAGGAGGCACTTTTCCCCAAGAAGCCAAACTCAAGAACCCACAATGCAGATGTCATTTTGTGGGGCGCGTTTGGGCCTCCGATGGCAGCCAGGTTTGGAGGAGGGGGCAGCTTTGGTCTGGGAGAAATCCTCGTCCTTCTGGAATTTTTGTAGGCAAAAGCCCAGCACGGGCCGCAGGCAAGTTGGCTTTGAAAGGAGGCACTTCCACCCAAGAAGCCAAACTCAAGAGCCCACTTGGCAGATGTCATTTTGTAGGGCACGTTTGGGCCTCCGATGGCAGCCAGGTTTGGAGGAGGGGGCAGCTTTGGTCTGGGAGGAATCCTCGTCCTTATGGAATTTTTGTAGCAAAAGCCCAGGACGGGACACAGGCAAGTTGGTTTTGAAAGGAGTCACTTTTCCCCAAGAAGCCAAACTCAAGAGCCCACTTGGCAGGTGTCATTTTGTAGGGCACGTTTGGGCCTCCGATGGCAGCCAGGTTTGGAGGAGGGGGCAGCTTTGGCCTGGGAGAAATCCTCGTCCTTATGGAATTTTTGGAGGCAAAAGCCCAGGACGGGCCGCAGGCAAGTTAGGCAAGTTGGCTCCGAAAGGAGGAACTTTTCCCCAAGAAGCCAAACTCAAGAACCCTCAATGCAGATGTCATTTTGTGGGGCGCGTTTGGGCCTCCGATGGCAGCCAGGTTTGGAGGAGGGGGCAGCTTTGGTCTGGGAGAAATCCTCGTCCTTATGGAATTTTTGTAGTCTAAAGCCCAGCACGGGCCGCAGGCTAGTTAGGCAAGTTGGCTTTGAAAGGAGGCACTTTTCCTCAAGAAGCCAAACTCAAGAGCCCACTTGGCAGATGTCATTTTGTAGGGCGCGTTTGGGCCTCCGATGGCAGCCAGGTTTGAGGAGGGGGCAGCTTTGGTCTGGGAGAAATCCTCGTCCTTCTGGAATTTTTGTAGGCAAAAGCCCAGGACGGGCCGCAGGCAAGTTGGCTTTGAAAGGAGGCACTTCCACCCAAGAAGCCAAACTCAAGAGCCCACTTGGCAGGTGTCATTTTGTAGGGCACGTTTGGGCCTCCGATGGCAGCCAGGTTTGGAGGAGGGGGCAGCTTTGGTCTGGGAGAAATCCTCGTCCTTCTGGAATTTTTGTAGGCAAAAGCCCTGCATGGGCCGCAGGCAAGTTGACTCCGAAAGGAGGCACTTTTCCCCAAGAAGCCAAACTCAAGAACCCTCAATGCAGGTGTCATTTTGTGGGGCGCGTTTGGGCCTCCGATGGCAGCCAGGTTTGGAGGAGGGGGCAGCTTTGGTCTGGGAGAAATCCTCGTGCTTCTGGAATTTTTGGAGGCAAAAGCCCTGCATGGGCCGCAGGCAAGTTGACTCCGAAAGGAGGCACTTTTCCCCAGGAAGCCAAACTCAAGAACCCTCAATGCAGGTGTCATTTTGTAGGGCACGTTTGGGCCTCCGATGGCAGCCAGGTTTGGAGGAGGGGGCAGCTTTGGTCTGGGAGAAATCCTCGTCCTTCTGGAATTTTTGTAGGCAAAAGCCCAGGACGGGCCGCAGGCAAGTTGGCTTTGAAAGGAGGCACTTCCACCCAAGAAGCCAAACTCAAGAGCCCACTTGGCAGATGTCATTTTGTAGGGCACGTTTGGGCCTCCGATGGCAGCCAGGTTTGGAGGAGGGGGCAGCTTTGGTCTGGGAGAAATCCTCGTCCTTCTGGAATTTTTGGAGGCAAAAGCCCTGCATGGGCCGCAGGCAAGTTGACTCCGAAAGGAGGCACTTTTCCCCAGAAAGCCAAACTCAAGAGCCCACTTGGCAGATGTCATTTTGTAGGGCGCGTTTGGGCCTCCGATGGCAGCCAGGTTTGGAGGAGGGGGCAGCTTTGGTCTGGGAGAAATCCTCGTCGTTATGGAATTTTTGTAGGCAAAAACCCCGCATGGGCCGCAGGCAAGTTAGGCAAGTTGCTTTGAAAGGAGGCACTTTTCCCCAAGAAGCCAAACTCAAGAGCCCACTTGGCAGATGTCATTTTGTAGGGCGCGTTTGGGCCTCCGATGGCAGCCAGGTTTGGAGGAGGGGGCAGCTTTGGTCTGGGAGAAATCCTCGTCCTTATGGAATTTTTGTAGCAAAAGCCCAGGACGGGCCGCAGGCAAGTTAGGCAAGTTGGCTCCGAAAGGAGGCACTTTTCCCCAAGAAGCCAAACTCAAGAACCCTCAATGCAGATGTCATTTTGTGGGGCGCGTTTGGGCCTCCGATGGCAGCCAGGTTTGGAGGAGGGGGCAGCTTTGGTCTGGGAGAAATCCTCGTCCTTATGGAATTTTTGTAGTCTAAAGCCCAGCACGGGCTGCAGGCAAGTTGGCTCCGAAAGGAGGCACTTTCCCCCAAGAAGCCAAACTCAGGAGCCCACTTGGCAGATGTCATTTTGTAGGGCGCGTTTGGGCCTCCAATGGCAGCCAGGTTTGGAGGAGGGGGCAGCTTTGGTCTGGGAGAAATCCTCGTCCTTATGGAATTTTTGTAGGCAAAAGCCCAGGACGGGCCGCAGGCAAGTTGGCTTTGAAAGGATGTACTTCCACCCAAGAAGCCAAACTCAAGAGCCCACTTGGAAGATGTCATTTTGTAGGGCACGTTTGGGCCTCCGATGGCAGCCAGGTTTGGAGGAGGGGGCAGCTTTGGTCTGGGAGAAATCCTCGTCCTTATGGAATTTTTGTCGGCAAAAGCCCTGCATGGGCCGCAGGCAAGTTGACTCCGAAAGGAGGCACTTTTCCCCATAGAAGCCAAACTCAAGAGCCCACTTGGCCGATGTCATTTTGTAGGGCGCGTTTGGGCCTCCGATGGCAGCCAGGTTTGGAGGAGGGGGCAGCTTTGGTCTGGGAGAAATCCTCGTCCTTCTGGAATTTTTGTAGGCAAAAGCCCAGGACGGGCCGCAGGCAAGTTGGCTTTGAAAGGAGGCACTTCCACCCAAGAAGCCAAACTCAAGAGCCCACTTGGCAGATGTCATTTCGTAGGGCACGTTTGGGCCTCCGATGGCAGCCAGGTTTGGAGGAGGGGGCAGCTTTGGTCTGGGAGAAATCCTCGTCCTTCTGGAATTCTTGTACTCAAAAGCCCAGGACGGGCCGCAGGCAAGTTAGGCAAGTTGGCTCCGAAAGGAGGCACTTTTCCCCAAGAAGCCAAACTCAAGAACCCACAATGCAGATGTCATTTTGTAGGGCGCGTTTGGGCCTCCGATGGCAGCCAGGTTTGGAGGAGGGGGCAGCTTTGGTCTGGGAGAAATCCTCGTCCTTATGGAATTTTTGTAGCAAAAGCCCAGGATGGGCCGCAGGCAAGTTAGGCAAGTTGGCTCCGAAAGGAGGCACTTTTCCCCAAGAAGCCAAACTCAAGAACCCACAATGCAGATGTCATTTTGTGGGGCGCGTTTGGGCCTCCGATGGCAGCCAGGTTTGGAGGAGGGGGCAGCTTTGGTCTGGGAGAAATCCTCGTCCTTCTGGAATTTTTGTAGGCAAAAGCCCAGCACGGGCCGCAGGCAAGTTGGCTTTGAAAGGAGGCACTTCCACCCAAGAAGCCAAACTCAAGAGCCCACTTGGCAGATGTCATTTTGTAGGGCACGTTTGGGCCTCCGATGGCAGCCAGGTTTGGAGGAGGGGGCAGCTTTGGTCTGGGAGGAATCCTCGTCCTTATGGAATTTTTGTAGCAAAAGCCCGGGACGGGACACAGGCAAGTTGGTTTTGAAAGGAGTCACTTTTCCCCAAGAAGCCAAACTCAAGAGCCCACTTGGCAGGTGTCATTTTGTAGGGCACGTTTGGGCCTCCGATGGCAGCCAGGTTTGGAGGAGGGGGCAGCTTTGGCCTGGGAGAAATCCTCGTCCTTATGGAATTTTTGGAGGCAAAAGCCCAGGACGGGCCGCAGGCAAGTTAGGCAAGTTGGCTCCGAAAGGAGGAACTTTTCCCCAAGAAGCCAAACTCAAGAACCCTCAATGCAGATGTCATTTTGTGGGGCGCGTTTGGGCCTCCGATGGCAGCCAGGTTTGGAGGAGGGGGCAGCTTTGGTCTGGGAGAAATCCTCGTCCTTATGGAATTTTTGTAGTCTAAAGCCCAGCACGGGCCGCAGGCTAGTTAGGCAAGTTGGCTTTGAAAGGAGGCACTTTTCCTCAAGAAGCCAAACTCAAGAGCCCACTTGGCAGATGTCATTTTGTAGGGCGCGTTTGGGCCTCCGATGGCAGCCAGGTTTGAGGAGGGGGCAGCTTTGGTCTGGGAGAAATCCTCGTCCTTCTGGAATTTTTGTAGGCAAAAGCCCAGGACGGGCCGCAGGCAAGTTGGCTTTGAAAGGAGGCACTTCCACCCAAGAAGCCAAACTCAAGAGCCCACTTGGCAGGTGTCATTTTGTAGGGCACGTTTGGGCCTCCGATGGCAGCCAGGTTTGGAGGAGGGGGCAGCTTTGGTCTGGGAGAAATCCTCGTCCTTCTGGAATTTTTGTAGGCAAAAGCCCTGCATGGGCCGCAGGCAAGTTGACTCCGAAAGGAGGCACTTTTCCCCAAGAAGCCAAACTCAAGAACCCTCAATGCAGATGTCATTTTGTGGGGCGCGTTTGGGCCTCCGATGGCAGCCAGGTTTGGAGGAGGGGGCAGCTTTGGTCTGGGAGAAATCCTCGTCCTTATGGAATTTTTGTAGGCAAAAGCCCAGCACGGGCCGCAGGCTAGTTAGGCAAGTTGGCTCCGAAAGGAGGCACTTTTCCCCAAGAAGCCAAACTCAAGAGCCCACTTGGCAGGTGTCATTTTGTAGGGCGCGTTTGGGCCTCCGATGGCAGCCAGGTATGGAGGAGGGGGCAGCTTTGGTCTGGGAGAAATCCTCGTCCTTATGGAATTTTTGTAGCAAAAGCCCTGCATGGGCCGCCGGCAAGTTGACTCCGAAAGGAGGCACTTTTACCCAAGAAGCCAAACTCAAGAGCCCGCTTGGCAGATGTCATTTTGTAGGGCGCGTTTGGGCCTCCGATGGCAGCCAAGTTTGGCGGAGGGGGCAGCTTTGGTCTGGGAGGAATCCTCGTCCTTATGGAATTTTTGTAGCAAACGTCCGGGACGGGATGCAGGCAAGTTGGTTTTGAAAGGAGTCACTTTTCCCCAGGAAGCCAAACTCAAGAGCCCACTTGGCAGATGTCATTTTGTAGGGCGCGTTTGGGCCTCCGATGGTAGCCAGGTTTGGAGGAGGGGGCAGCTTTGGTCTGGGAGAAATCCTCGTCCTTCTGGAATTTTTGTAGGCAAAAGCCCAGGACGGGCCGCAGGCAAGTTGGCTTTGAAAGGAGGCACTTCCACCCAAGAAGCCAAACTCAAGAGCCCACTTGGCAGATGTCATTTCGTAGGGCACGTTTGGGCCTCCGATGGCAGCCAGGTTTGGAGGAGGGGGCAGCTTTGGTCTGGGAGAAATCCTCGTCCTTCTGGAATTCTTGTACTCAAAAGCCCAGGACGGGCCGCAGGCAAGTTAGGCAAGTTGGCTCTGAAAGGAGGCACTTTTCCCCAAGAAGCCAAACTCAAGAACCCACAATGCAGATGTCATTTTGTAGGGCGCGTTTGGGCCTCCGATGGCAGCCAGGTTTGGAGGAGGGGGCAGCTTTGGTCTGGGAGAAATCCTCGTCCTTATGGAATTTTTGTAGCAAAAGCCCAGGATTGGCCGCAGGCAAGTTAGGCAAGTTGGCTCCGAAAGGAGGCACTTTTCCCCAAGAAGCCAAACTCAAGAACCCTCAATGCAGATGTCATTTTGTGGGGCGCGTTTGGGCCTCCGATGGCAGCCAGGTTTGGAGGAGGGGGCAGCTTTGGTCTGGGAGAAATCCTCGTCCTTCTGGAATTTTTGTAGGCAAAAGCCCAGCACGGGCCGCAGGCAAGTTGGCTTTGAAAGGAGGCACTTTCCCCCAAGAAGCCAAACTCAAGAGCCCACTTGGCAGATGTCATTTTGTAGGGCACGTTTGGGCCTCCGATGGCAGCCAGGTTTGGAGGAGGGGGCAGCTTTGGTCTGGGAGGAATCCTCGTCCTTATGGAATTTTTGTAGCAAAAGCCCGGGACGGGACACAGGCAAGTTGGTTTTGAAAGGAGTCACTATTCCCCAAGAAGCCAAACTCAAGAGCCCACTTGGCAGGTGTCATTTTGTAGGGCACGTTTGGGCCTCCGATGGCAGCCAGGTTAGGAGGAGGGGGCAGCTTTGGCCTGGGAGAAATCCTCGTCCTTATGGAATTTTTGGAGGCAAAAGCCCAGGACGGGCCGCAGGCAAGTTAGGAAAGTTGGCTCCGAAAGGAGGAACTTTTCCCCAAGAAGCCAAACTCAAGAACCCTCAATGCAGATGTCATTTTGTAGGGCGCGTTTGGGCCTCCGATGGCAGCCAGGTTTGGAGGAGGGGGCAGCTTTGGTCTGGGAGAAATCCTCGTCCTTCTGGAATTTTTGTAGTCTAAAGCCCAGCACGGGCCGCAGGCTAGTTAGGCAAGTTGGCTTTGAAAGGAGGCACTTTTCCGCAAGAAGCCAAACTCAAGAGCCCACTTGGCAGATGTCATTTTGTAGGGCGCGTTTGGGCCTCCGATGGCAGCCAGGTTTGGAGGAGGGGGCAGCTTTGGTCTGGGAGAAATCCTCGTCCTTATGGAATTTTTGTAGGCAAAAGCCCAGGACGGGCCGCAGGCAAGTTGGCTTTGAAAGGAGGCACTTCCACCCAAGAAGCCAAACTCAAGAGCCCACTTGGCAGGTGTCATTTTGTAGGGCACGTTTGGGCCTCCGATGGCAGCCAGGTTTGGAGGAGGGGGCAGCTTTGGTCTGGGAGAAATCCTCGTGCTTCTGGAATTTTTGGAGGCAAAAGCCCTGCATGGGCCGCAGGCAAGTTGACTCCGAAAGGAGGCACTTTTCCCCAGGAAGCCAAACTCAAGAACCCTCAATGCAGGTGTCATTTTGTAGGGCACGTTTGGGCCTCCGATGGCAGCCAGGTTTGGAGGAGGGGGCAGCTTTGGTCTGGGAGAAATCCTCGTCCTTCTGGAATTTTTGTAGGCAAAAGCCCAGGACGGGCCGCAGGCAAGTTGGCTTTGAAAGGAGGCACTTCCACCCAAGAAGCCAAACTCAAGAGCCCACTTGGCAGATGTCATTTTGTAGGGCACGTTTGGGCCTCCGATGGCAGCCAGGTTTGGAGGAGGGGGCAGCTTTGGTCTGGGAGAAATCCTCGTCCTTCTGGAATTTTTGGAGGCAAAAGCCCTGCATGGGCCGCAGGCAAGTTGACTCCGAAAGGAGGCACTTTTCCCCAGAAAGCCAAACTCAAGAGCCCACTTGGCAGATGTCATTTTGTAGGGCGCGTTTGGGCCTCCGATGGCAGCCAGGTTTGGAGGAGGGGGCAGCTTTGGTCTGGGAGAAATCCTCGTCGTTATGGAATTTTTGTAGGCAAAAACCCCGCATGGGCCGCAGGCAAGTTAGGCAAGTTGCTTTGAAAGGAGGCACTTTTCCCCAAGAAGCCAAACTCAAGAGCCCACTTGGCAGATGTCATTTTGTAGGGCGCGTTTGGGCCTCCGATGGCAGCCAGGTTTGGAGGAGGGGGCAGCTTTGGTCTGGGAGAAATCCTCGTCCTTATGGAATTTTTGTAGCAAAAGCCCAGGACGGGCCGCAGGCAAGTTAGGCAAGTTGGCTCCGAAAGGAGGCACTTTTCCCCAAGAAGCCAAACTCAAGAACCCTCAATGCAGATGTCATTTTGTGGGGCGCGTTTGGGCCTCCGATGGCAGCCAGGTTTGGAGGAGGGGGCAGCTTTGGTCTGGGAGAAATCCTCGTCCTTATGGAATTTTTGTAGTCTAAAGCCCAGCACGGGCTGCAGGCAAGTTGGCTCCGAAAGGAGGCACTTTCCCCCAAGAAGCCAAACTCAGGAGCCCACTTGGCAGATGTCATTTTGTAGGGCGCGTTTGGGCCTCCAATGGCAGCCAGGTTTGGAGGAGGGGGCAGCTTTGGTCTGGGAGAAATCCTCGTCCTTCTGGAATTTTTGTAGGCAAAAGCCCAGGACGGGCCGCAGGCAAGTTGGCTTTGAAAGGAGGTACTTCCACCCAAGAAGCCAAACTCAAGAGCCCACTTGGCAGATGTCATTTTGTAGGGCACGTTTGGGCCTCCGATGGCAGCCAGGTTTGGAGGAGGGCGCAGCTTTGGTCTGGGAGAAATCCTCGTCCTTCTGGAATTTTTGTAGGCAAAAGCCCAGGACGGGCCGCAGGCAAGTTGACTCCGAAAGGAGGCACTTTTCCCCATAGAAGCCAAACTCAAGAGCCCACTTGGCCGATGTCATTTTGTAGGGCGCGTTTGGGCCTCCGATGGCAGCCAGGTTTGGAGGAGGGGGCAGCTTTGGTCTGGGAGAAATCCTCGTCCTTCTGGAATTTTTGTAGGCAAAAGCCCAGGACGGGCCGCAGGCAAGTTGGCTTTGAAAGGAGGCACTTCCACCCAAGAAGCCAAACTCAAGAGCCCACTTGGCCGATGTCATTTCGTAGGGCACGTTTGGGCCTCCGATGGCAGCCAGGTTTGGAGGAGGGGGCAGCTTTGGTCTGGGAGAAATCCTCGTCCTTCTGGAATTCTTGTACTCAAAAGCCCAGGACGGGCCGCAGGCAAGTTAGGCAAGTTGGCTCCGAAAGGAGGCACTTTTCCCCAAGAAGCCAAACTCAAGAACCCACAATGCAGATGTCATTTTGTAGGGCGCGTTTGGGCCTCCGATGGCAGCCAGGTTTGGAGGAGGGGGCAGCTTTGGTCTGGGAGAAATCCTCGTCCTTATGGAATTTTTGTAGCAAAAGCCCAGGATGGGCCGCAGGCAAGTTAGGCAAGTTGGCTCCGAAAGGAGGCACTTTTCCCCAAGAAGCCAAACTCAAGAACCCACAATGCAGATGTCATTTTGTGGGGCGCGTTTGGGCCTCCGATGGCAGCCAGGTTTGGAGGAGGGGGCAGCTTTGGTCTGGGAGAAATCCTCGTCCTTCTGGAATTTTTGTAGGCAAAATCCCAGCACGGGCCGCAGGCAAGTTGGCTTTGAAAGGAGGCACTTCCACCCAAGAAGCCAAACTCAAGAGCCCACTTGGCAGATGTCATTTTGTAGGGCACGTTTGGGCCTCCGATGGCAGCCAGGTTTGGAGGAGGGGGCAGCTTTGGTCTGGGAGGAATCCTCGTCCTTATGGAATTTTTGTAGCAAAAGCCCGGGACGGGACACAGGCAAGTTGGTTTTGAAAGGAGTCACTTTTCCCCAAGAAGCCAAACTCAAGAGCCCACTTGGCAGGTGTCATTTTGTAGGGCACGTTTGGGCCTCCGATGGCAGCCAGGTTTGGAGGAGGGGGCAGCTTTGGCCTGGGAGAAATCCTCGTCCTTATGGAATTTTTGGAGGCAAAAGCCCAGGACGGGCCGCAGGCAAGTTAGGCAAGTTGGCTCCGAAAGGAGGAACTTTTCCCCAAGAAGCCAAACTCAAGAACCCTCAATGCAGATGTCATTTTGTGGGGCGCGTTTGGGCCTCCGATGGCAGCCAGGTTTGGAGGAGGGGGCAGCTTTGGTCTGGGAGAAATCCTCGTCCTTATGGAATTTTTGTCGTCTAAAGCCCAGCACGGGCCGCAGGCTAGTTAGGCAAGTTGGCTTTGAAAGGAGGCACTTTTCCGCAAGAAGCCAAACTCAAGAGCCCACTTGGCAGATGTCATTTTGTAGGGCGCGTTTGGGCCTCCGATGGCAGCCAGGTTTGGAGGAGGGGGCAGCTTTGGTCTGGGAGAAATCCTCGTCCTTATGGAATTTTTGTAGGCTAAAGCCCAGGACGGGCCGCAGGCAAGTTGGCTTTGAAAGGAGGCACTTCCACCCAAGAAGCCAAACTCAAGAGCCCACTTGGCAGGTGTCATTTTGTAGGGCACGTTTGGGCCTCCGATGGCAGCCAGGTTTGGAGGAGGGGGCAGCTTTGGTCTGGGAGAAATCCTCGTCCTTCTGGAATTTTTGGAGGCAAAAGCCCTGCATGGGCCGCAGGCAAGTTGACTCCGAAAGGAGGCACTTTTCCCCAGGAAGCCAAACTCAAGAACCCTCAATGCAGGTGTCATTTTGTGGGGCGCGTTTGGGCCTCCGATGGCAGCCAGGTTTGGAGGAGGGGGCAGCTTTGGTCTGGGAGAAATCCTCGTCCTTATGGAATTTTTGTAGGCAAAAGCCCAGCACGGGCCGCAGGCTAGTTAGGCAAGTTGGCTCCGAAAGGAGGCACTTTTCCCCAAGAAGCCAAACTCAAGAGCCCACTTGGCAGGTGTCATTTTGTAGGGCGCGTTTGGGCCTCCGATGGCAGCCAGGTATGGAGGAGGGGGCAGCTTTGGTCTGGGAGAAATCCTCGTCCTTATGGAATTTTTGTAGCAAAAGCCCTGCATGGGCCGCCGGCAAGTTGACTCCGAAAGGAGGCACTTTTACCCAAGAAGCCAAACTCAAGAGCCCGCTTGGCAGATGTCATTTTGTAGGGCGCGTTTGGGCCTCCGATGGCAGCCAAGTTTGGCGGAGGGGGCAGCTTTGGTCTGGGAGGAATCCTCGTCCTTATGGAATTTTTGTAGCAAACGTCCGGGACGGGATGCAGGCAAGTTGGTTTTGAAAGGAGTCACTTTTCCCCAGGAAGCCAAACTCAAGAGCCCACTTGGCAGATGTCATTTTGTAGGGCGCGTTTGGGCCTCCGATGGTAGCCAGGTTTGGAGGAGGGGGCAGCTTTGGTCTGGGAGAAATACTCGTCCTTCTGGAATTTTTGTAGGCAAAAGCCCAGGACGGGCCGCAGGCAAGTTGGCTTTGAAAGGAGGCACTTCCACCCAAGAAGCCAAACTCAAGAGCCCACTTGGCAGATGTCATTTCGTAGGGCACGTTTGGGCCTCCGATGGCAGCCAGGTTTGGAGGAGGGGGCAGCTTTGGTCTGGGAGAAATCCTCGTCCTTCTGGAATTCTTGTACTCAAAAGCCCAGGACGGGCCGCAGGCAAGTTAGGCAAGTTGGCTCCGAAAGGAGGCACTTTTCCCCAAGAAGCCAAACTCAAGAACCCACAATGCAGATGTCATTTTGTAGGGCGCGTTTGGGCCTCCGATGGCAGCCAGGTTTGGAGGAGGGGGCAGCTTTGGTCTGGGAGAAATCTTCGTCCTTATGGAATTTTTGTAGCAAAAGCCCAGGATTGGCCGCAGGCAAGTTAGGCAAGTTGGCTCCGAAAGGAGGCACTTTTCCCCAAGAAGCCAAACTCAAGAACCCTCAATGCAGATGTCATTTTGTGGGGCGCGTTTGGGCCTCCGATGGCAGCCAGGTTTGGAGGAGGGGGCAGCTTTGGTCTGGGAGAAATCCTCGTCCTTATGGAATTTTTGTAGGCAAAAGCCCAGCACGGGCCGCAGGCAAGTTGGCTTTGAAAGGAGGCACTTTCCCCCAAGAAGCCAAACTCAAGAGCCCACTTGGCAGATGTCATTTTGTAGGACACGTTTGGGCCTCCGATGGCAGCCAGGTTTGGAGGAGGGGGCAGCTTTGGTCTGGGAGGAATCCTCGTCCTTATGGAATTTTTGTAGCAAAAGCCCGGGACGGGACACAGGCAAGTTGGTTTTGAAAGGAGTCACTATTCCCCAAGAAGCCAAACTCAAGAGCCCACTTGGCAGGTGTCATTTTGTAGGGCACGTTTGGGCCTCCGATGGCAGCCAGGTTTGGAGGAGGGGGCAGCTTTGGCCTGGGAGAAATCCTCGTCCTTATGGAATTTTTGGAGGCAAAAGCCCAGGACGGGCCGCAGGCAAGTTAGGCAAGTTGGCTCCGAAAGGAGGAACTTTTCCCCAAGAAGCCAAACTCAAGAACCCTCAATGCAGATGTCATTTTGTGGGGCGCGTTTGGGCCTCCGATGGCAGCCAGGTTTGGAGGAGGGGGCAGCTTTGGTCTGGGAGAAATCCTCGTCCTTCTGGAATTTTTGTAGTCTAAAGCCCAGCACGGGCCGCAGGCAAGTTAGGCAAGTTGGCTTTGAAAGGAGGCACTTTTCCGCAAGAAGCCAAACTCAAGAGCCCACTTGGCAGATGTCATTTTGTAGGGCGCGTTTGGGCCTCCGATGGCAGCCAGGTTTGAGGAGGGGGCAGCTTTGGTCTGGGAGAAATCCTCGTCCTTATGGAATTTTTGTAGGCAAAAGCCCAGGACGGGCCGCAGGCAAGTTGGCTTTGAAAGGAGGCACTTCCACCCAAGAAGCCAAACTCAAGAGCCCACTTGGCAGGTGTCATTTTGTAGGGCACGTTTGGGCCTCCGATGGCAGCCAGGTTTGGAGGAGGGGGCAGCTTTGGTCTGGGAGAAATCCTCGTCCTTCTGGAATTTTTGTAGGCAAAAGCCCTGCATGGGCCGCAGGCAAGTTGACTCCGAAAGGAGGCACTTTTCCCCAGGAAGCCAAACTCAAGAACCCTCAATGCAGGTGTCATTTTGTGGGGCGCGTTTGGGCCTCCGATGGCAGCCAGGTTTGGAGGAGGGGGCAGCTTTGGTCTGGGAGAAATCCTCGTCCTTATGGAATTTTTGTAGGCAAAAGCCCAGCACGGGCCGCAGGCTAGTTAGGCAAGTTGGCTCCGAAAGGAGGCACTTTTCCCCAAGAAGCCAAACTCAAGAGCCCACTTGGCAGGTGTCATTTTGTAGGGCGCGTTTGGGCCTCCGATGGCAGCCAGGTATGGAGGAGGGGGCAGCTTTGGTCTGGGAGAAATCCTCGTCCTTATGGAATTTTTGTAGCAAAAGCCCTGCATGGGCCGCCGGCAAGTTGGCTCCGAAAGGAGGCACTTTTACCCAAGAAGCCAAACTCAAGAGCCCGCTTGGCAGATGTCATTTTGTAGGGCGCGTTTGGGCCTCCGATGGCAGCCAGGTTTGGCGGAGGGGGCAGCTTTGGTCTGGGAGAAATCCTCGTCCTTATGGAATTTTTGTAGCAAACGTCCGGGACGGGATGCAGGCAAGTTGGTTTTGAAAGGAGTCACTTTTCCCCAGGAAGCCAAACTCAAGAGCCCACTTGGCAGATGACATTTTGTAGGGCGCGTTTGGGCCTCCGATGGTAGCCAGGTTTGGAGGAGGGGGCAGCTTTGGTCTGGGAGAAATCCTTGTCCTTATGGAATTTTTGTAGGCAAAAGCCCAGGACGGGCCGCAGGCAAGTTAGGAAGTTGGCTTTGAAAGGAGGCACTTTTCCCCAAGAAGCCAAACTCAAGAACCCACAATGCAGATGTCATTTTGTAGGGCGCGTTTGGGCCTCCGATGGCAGCCAGGTTTGGAGGAGGGGGCAGATTTGGTCTGGGAGAAATCCTCGTCCTTCTGGAATTTTTGTACTCAAAAGCCCAGCACGGGCCGCAGGCAAGTTAGGCAAGTTGGCTCCGAAAGGAGGCACTTTTCCCCAAGAAGCCAAACTCAAGAACCCACAATGCAGATGTCATTTTGTAGGGCGCGTTTGGGCCTCCGATGGCAGCCAGGTTTGGAGGAGGGGGCAGCTTTCTTCTGGGAGAAATCCTCGTCCTTATGGAATTTTTGTAGGCAAAAGCCCAGGACGGGACGCAGGCAAGTTGGCTTTGAAAGGAGGCACTTTCCCCCAAGAAGCCAAAATGAAGAGCCCACTTGGCAGATGTCATTTTGTAGGGCGCGTTTGGGCCTCCGATGGCAGCCAGGTTTGGAGGAGAGGGCAGCTTTGGTCTGGGAGAAATCCTCGTCCTTATGGAATTTTTGTAGGCAAAAGCCCTGCATCGCCGCCGGCAAGTTGACTCCGAAAGGAGGCACTTTTCCCCAAGAAGCCAAACTCAAGAGCCCACTTGGCAGGTGTCATTTTGTGGGGCGCGTTTGGGCCTCCGATGGCAGCCAGGTTTGGAGGAGGGGGCAGCTTTGGTCTGGGAGAAATCCTCGTCCTTCTGGAATTTTTGTAGGCAAAAGCCCAGGACGGGCCGCAGGCAAGTTGGCTTTGAAAGGAGGCACTTCCACCCAAGAAGCCAAACTCAAGAGCCCACTTGGCAGATGTGATTTTGTAGGGCACGTTTGGGCCTCCGATGGCAGCCAGCTTTGGAGGAGGGGGCAGCTTTGGTCTGGGAGAAATCCTCGTCCTTATGGAATTTTTGGAGGCAAAAGCCCAGGATGGGCCGCAGGCAAGTTAGGCAAGTTGGCTCCGAAAGGAGGCACTTTTCCCCAAGAAGCCAAACTCAAGAACCCTCAATGCAGATGTCATTTTGTGGGGCGCGTTTGGGCCTCCGATGGCAGCCAGGTTTGGAGGAGGGGGCAGCTTTGGTCTGGGAGAAATCCTCGTCCTTATGGAATTTTTGTAGTCTAAAGCCCAGCACGGGCTGCAGGCAAGTTGGCTTTGAAAGGAGGCACTTTCCCCCAAGAAGCCAAACTCAGGAGCCCACTTGGCAGATGTCATTTTGTAGGGCGCGTTTGGGCCACCGATGGCAGCTAGGTTTGGAGGAGGGGGCAGCTTTGGTCTGGGAGGAATCCTCGTCCTTATGGAATTTTTGTAGCAAAAGCCCGGGGCGGGACACAGGCAAGTTGGTTTTGAAAGGAGTCACATTTCCCCAAGAAGCCAAACTCAAGAGCCCACTTGACAGGTGTCATTTTGTAGGGCACGTTTGGGCCTCCGATGGCAGCCAGGTTTGGAGGAGGGGGCAGCTTTGGCCTGTGAGAAATCCTCGTCATTCTGGAATTTTTGGAGGCAAAAGCCCAGGACGGGCCGAGGGCAAGTTAGGCAATTTGACTCCGAAAGGAGGCACTTTTCCCCAAGAAGCCAAACTCAAGAACCCTCAATGCAGATGTCATTTTGTGGGGCGCGTTTGGGCCTCCGATGGCAGCCAGGTTTGGAGGAGGGGGCAGCTTTGGTCTGGGAGAAATCCTCGTCCTTATGGAATTTTTGTAGGCAAAAACCCCGCATGGGCCGCAGGCAAGTTAGGCAAGTTGACTCCGAAAGGAGGCACTTTTCCCCAAGAAGCCAAACTCAAGAACCCTCAATGCAGATGTCATTTTGTGGGGCGCTTTTGGGCCTCCGATGGCAGCCAGGTTTGGAGGAGGGGGCAGCTTTGGTCTGGGAGAAATCCTCGTCCTTATGGAATTTTTGGAGGCAACAGCCCAGGATGGGCCGCAGGCAAGTTAGGCAAGTTGGCTCCGAAAGGAGGCACTTTTCCCCAAGAAGCCAAACTCAAGAACCCTCAATGCAGATGTCATTTTGTGGGGCGCGTTTGGGCCTCCGATGGCAGCCAGGTTTGGAGGAGGGGGCAGCTTTGGTCTGGGAGAAATCCTCGTCCTTATGGAATTTTTGTAGTCTAAAGCCCAGCACGGGCTGCAGGCAAGTTGGCTTTGAAAGGAGGCACTTTCCCCCAAGAAGCCAAACTCAGGAGCCCACTTGGCAGATGTCATTTTGTAGGGCGCGTTTGGGCCTCCGATGGCAGCTAGGTTTGGAGGAGGGGGCAGCTTTGGTCTGGGAGGAATCCTCGTCCTTATGGAATTTTTGTAGCAAAAGCCCGGGACGGGACACAGGCAAGTTGGTTTTGAAAGGAGTCACATTTCCCCAAGAAGCCAAACTCAAGAGCCCACTTGACAGGTGTCATTTTGTAGGGCACGTTTGGGCCTCCGATGGCAGCCAGGTTTGGAGGAGGGGGCAGCTTTGGTCTGGGAGAAATCCTCGTCCTTCTGGAATTTTTGGAGGCAAAAGCCCAGGACGGGCCGAGGGCAAGTTAGGCAAGTTGGCTCCGAAAGGAGGCACTTTTCCCCAAGAAGCCAAACTCAAGAACCCTCAATGCAGATGTCATTTTGTGGGGCGCGTTTGGGCCTCCGATGGCAGCCAGGTTTGGAGGAGGGGGCAGCTTTGGTCTGGGAGAAATCCTCGTCCTTCTGGAATTTTTGTAGGCAAAAACCCCGCATGGGCCGCAGGCAAGTTAGGCAAGTTGACTCCGAAAGGAGGCACTTTTCCCCAAGAAGCCAAACTCAAGAACCCTCAATGCAGATGTCATTTTGTGGGGCGCGTTTGGGCCTCCGATGGCAGCCAGGTTTGGAGGAGGGGGCAGCTTTGGTCTGGGAGAAATCCTCGTCCTTATGGAATTTTTGGAGGCAAAAGCCCAGGATGGGCCGCAGGCAAGTTAGGCAAGTTGGCTCCGAAAGGAGGCACTTTTCCCCAAGAAGCCAAACTCAAGAACCCTCAATGCAGATGTCATTTTGTGGGGCGCGTTTGGGCCTCCGATGGCAGCCAGGTTTGGAGGAGGGGGCAGCTTTGGTCTGGGAGAAATCCTCGTCCTTATGGAATTTTTGTAGTCTAAAGCCCAGCACGGGCCGCAGGCTAGTTAGGCAAGTTGGCTTTGAAAGGAGGCACTTTTCCGCAAGAAGCCAAACTCAAGAGCCCACTTGGCAGATGTCATTTTGTAGGGCGCGTTTGGGCCTCCGATGGCAGCCAGGTTTGGAGGAGGGGGCAGCTTTGGTCTGGGAGAAATCCTCGTCCTTATGGAATTTTTGTAGGCAAAAGCCCAGGACGGGCCGCAGGCAAGTTGGCTTTGAAAGGAGGCACTTCCACCCAAGAAGCCAAACTCAAGAGCCCACTTGGCAGGTGTCATTTTGTAGGGCACGTTTGGGCCTCCGATGGCAGCCAGGTTTGGAGGAGGGGGCAGCTTTGGTCTGGGAGAAATCCTCGTTCTTCTGGAATTTTTGTAGGCAAAAGCCCTGCATGGGCCGCAGGCAAGTTGACTCCGAAAGGAGGCACTTTTCCCCAGGAAGCCAAACTCAAGAACCTTCAATGCAGGTGTCATTTTGTAGGGCGCGTTTGGGCCTCCGATGGCAGCCAGGTTTGGAGGAGGGGGCAGCTTTGGTCTGGGAGAAATCCTCGTCCTTATGGAATTTTTGTAGGCAAAAGCCCAGGACGGGCCGCAGGCTAGTTAGGCAAGTTGGCTTTGAAAGGAGGCACTTTTCCCCAAGAAGCCAAACTCAAGAGCCCACTTGGCAGGTGTCATTTTGTAGGGCGCGTTTGGGCCTCCGATGGCAGCCAGGTTTGGAGGAGGGGGCAGCTTTGGTCTGGGAGAAATCCTCGTCCTTCTGGAATTTTTGTAGGCAAAAGCCCAGGACCGGCCGCAGGAAAGTTGGCTTTGAAAGGAGGCACTTCCACCCAAGAAGCCAAACTCAAGAGCCCACTTGGCAGATGTCATTTTGTAGGGCACGTTTGGGCCTCCGATGGCAGCCAGGTTTGGAGGAGGGGGCAGCTTTGGTCTGGGAGAAATCCTCGTCCTTATGGAATTTTTGTAGCAAAAGCCCAGGATGGGCCGCAGGCAAGTTAGGCAAGTTGGCTCCGAAAGGAGGCACTTTTCCCCAAGAAGCCAAACTCAAGAACCCTCAATGCAGATGTCATTTTGTGGGGCGCGTTTGGGCCTCCGATGGCAGCCAGGTTTGGAGGAGGGGGCAGCTTTGGTCTGGGAGAAATCCTTGTCCTTATGGAATTTTTGTAGGCAAAAGCCCAGGACGGGCCGCAGGCAAGTTAGGCAAGTTGGCTTTGAAAGGAGGCACTTTTCCCCAAGAAGCCAAACTCAAGAACCCTCAATGCAGATGTCATTTTGTGGGGCGCGTTTGGGCCTCCGATGGCAGCCAGGTTTGGAGGAGGGGGCAGCTTTGGTCTGGGAGAAATCCTCGTCCTTATGGAATTTTTGTAGTCTAAAGCCCAGCACGGGCCGCAGGCTAGTTAGGCAAGTTGGCTTTGAAAGGAGGCACTTTTCCGCAAGAAGCCAAACTCAAGAGCCCACTTGGCAGATGTCATTTTGTAGGGCGCGTTTGGGCCTCCGATGGCAGCCAGGTTTGGAGGAGGGGGCAGCTTTGGTCTGGGAGGAATCCTCGTCCTTCTGGAATTTTTGTAGGCAAAAGCCCAGGACGGGCCGCAGGCAAGTTGGCTTTGAAAGGAGGCACTTCCACCCAAGAAGCCAAACTCAAGAGCCCACTTGGCAGGTGTCATTTTGTAGGGCACGTTTGGGCCTCCGATGGCAGCCAGGTTTGGAGGAGGGGGCAGCTTTGGTCTGGGAGAAATCCTCGTCCTTATGGAATTTTTGGAGGCAAAAGCTCTGCATGGGCCGCAGGCAAGTTGACTCCGAAAGGAGGCACTTTTCCCCAGGAAGCCAAACTCAAGAACCCTGAATGCAGGTGTCATTTTGTGGGGCGCGTTTGGGCCTCCGATGGCAGCCAGGTTTGGAGGAGGGGGCAGCTTTGGTCTGGGAGAAATCCTCGTCCTTATGGAATTTTTGGAGGCAAAAGCCCTGCATGGGCCGCCGGCAAGTTGACTCCGAAAGGAGGCACTTTTCCCCAAGAAGCCAAACTCAAGAGCCCGCTTGGCAGATGTCATTTTGTAGGGCGCGTTTGGGCCTCCGATGGCAGCCAGGTTTGGCGGAGGGGGCAGCTTTGGTCTGGGAGGAATCCTCGTCCTTATGGAATTTTTGTAGCAAACGTCCGGGACGGGACGCAGGCAAGTTGGTTTTGAAAGGAGTCACTTTTCTCCAAGAAGGCAAACTCAAGAGCCCACTTGCCAGATGTTATTTTGTAGGGCGCGTTTGGGCCTCCGATGGTAGCCAGGTTTGGAGGAGGGGGCAGCTTTGGTCTGGGAGAAATCCTTGTCCTTATGGAATTTTTGTAGGCAAAAGCCCAGGACGGGCCGCAGGCAAGTTAGGCAAGTTGGCTTTGAAAGGAGGCACTTTTCCCCAAGAAGCCAAACTCAAGAACCCACAATGCAGATGTCATTTTGTAGGGCGCGTTTGGGCCTCCGATGGCAGCCAGGTTTGGAGGAGGGGGCAGCTTTGGTCTGGGAGAAATCCTCGTCCTTATGGAATTTTTGTAGGCAAAAACCCCGCATGGGCCGCAGGCAAGTTGGCTTTGAAAGGAGGCACTTTCCCCCAAGAAGCCAAACTCAAGAACCCACTTGGCAGATGTCATTTTGTAGGGCGCGTTTGGGCCTCCGATGGCAGCCAGGTTTGGAGGAGGGGGCAGCTTTGGTCTGGGAGAAATCCTCGTCCTTATGGAATTTTTGTAGGCAAAAGCCCTGCATGGGCCGCCGGCAAGTTGACTCCGAAAGGAGGCACTTTTCCCCAAGAAGCCAAACTCAAGAGCCCACTTGGCAGGTGTCATTTTGTAGGGCGCGTTTGGGCCTCCGATGGCAGCCAGGTTTGGAGGAGGGGGCAGCTTTGGTCTGGGAGAAATCCTCGTCCTTCTGGAATTTTTGTAGGCAAAAGCCCAGGACGGGCCGTAGGCAAGTTGGCTTTGAAAGGAGGCACTTCCACCCAAGAAGCCAAACTCAAGAGCCCACTTGGCAGATGTCATTTTGTAGGGCACGTTTGGGCCGCCGATGGCAGCCAGGTTTGGAGGAGGGGGCAGCTTTGGTCTGGGAGAAATCCTCGTCCTTATGGAATTTTTGTAGGCAAAAGCCCTGCATGTGCCGCAGGCAAGTTGACTCCGAAAGGAGGCACTTTTCCCCAGAAAGCCAAACTCAAGAGCCCACTTGGCAGATGTCATTTTGTAGGGCGCGTTTGGGCCTCCGATGGCAGCCAGGTTTGGAGGAGGGGGCAGCTTTGGTCTGGGAGGAATCCTCGTCCTTATGGAATTTTTGTAGCAAAAGCCCGGGACGGGACGCAGGCAAGTTGGTTTTGAAAGGAGTCACTTTTCCCCAAGAAGCCAAACTCAAGAGCCCACTTGGCAGGTGTCATTTTGTAGGGCGCGTTTGGGCCTCCGATGTCAGCCAGGTTTGGAGGAGGGGGCAGCTTTGGTCTGGGAGAAATTCTCGTCCTTATGGAATTTTTGTAGGCAAAAACCCCGCATGGGCCGCAGGCAAGTTAGGCAAGTTGACTCCGAAAGGAGTCACTTTTCCCCAAGAAGCCAAACTCAAGAACCCTCAATGCAGATGTCATTTTGTGGGGCGCGTTTGGGCCTCCGATGGCAGCCAGGTTTGGAGGAGGGGGCAGCTTTGGTCTGGGAGAAATCCTCGTCCTTATGGAATTTTTGTAGTCTAAAGCCCAGCACGGGCTGCAGGCAAGTTGGCTTTGAAAGGAGGCACTTTCCCCCAAGAAGCCAAACTCAGGAGCCCACTTGGCAGATGTCATTTTGTAGGGCGCGTTTGGGCCACCGATGGCAGCTAGGTTTGGAGGAGGGGGCAGCTTTGGTCTGGGAGGAATCCTCGTCCTTATGGAATTTTTGTAGCAAAAGCCCGGGACGGGACACAGGCAAGTTGGTTTTGAAAGGAGTCACATTTCCCCAAGAAGCCAAACTCAAGAGCCCACTTGACAGGTGTCATTTTGTAGGGCACGTTTGGGCCTCCGATGGCAGCCAGGTTTGGAGGAGGGGGCAGCTTTGGTCTGGGAGAAATCCTCGTCCTTCTGGAATTTTTGGAGGCAAAAGCCCAGGACGTGCCGAGGGCAAGTTAGGCAAGTTGGCTCCGAAAGGAGGCACTTTTCCCCAAGAAGCCAAACTCAAGAACCCTCAATGCAGATGTCATTTTGTGGGGCGCGTTTGGGCCTCCGATGGCAGCCAGGTTTGGAGGAGGGGGCAGCTTTGGTCTGGGAGAAATCCTCGTCCTTATGGAATTTTTGGAGGCAAAAGCCCAGGACGGGCCGCAGGCAAGTTAGGCAAGTTGGCTCCGAAAGGAGGCACTTTTCCCCAAGAAGCCAAACTCAAGAACCCTCAATGCAGATGTCATTTTGTGGGGCGCGTTTGGGCCTCCGATGGCAGCCAGGTTTGGAGGAGGGGGCAGCTTTGGTCTGGGAGAAATCCTCGTCCTTATGGAATTTTTGTAGTCTAAAGCCCAGCACGGGCCGCAGGCTAGTTAGGCAAGTTGGCTTTGAAAGGAGGCACTTTTCCGCAAGAAGCCAAACTCAAGAGCCCACTTGGCAGGTGTCATTTTGTAGGGCGCGTTTGGGCCTCCGATGGCAGCCAGGTTTGGAGGAGGGGGCAGCTTTGGTCTGGGAGAAATCCTCGTCCTTATGGAATTTTTGTAGGCAAAAGCCCAGGACGGGCCGCAGGCAAGTTGGCTTTGAAAGGAGGCACTTCCACCCAAGAAGCCAAACTCAAGAGCCCACTTGGCAGGTGTCATTTTGTAGGGCACGTTTGGGCCTCCGATGGCAGCCAGGTTTGGAGGAGGGGGCAGCTTTGGTCTGGGAGAAATCCTCGTTCTTCTGGAATTTTTGTAGGCAAAAGCCCTGCATGGGCCGCAGGCAAGTTGACTCCGAAAGGAGGCACTTTTCCCCAGGAAGCCAAACTCAAGAACCTTCAATGCAGGTGTCATTTTGTGGGGCGCGTTTGGGCCTCCGATGGCAGCCAGGTTTGGAGGAGGGGGCAGCTTTGGTCTGGGAGAAATCCTCGTCCTTATGGAATTTTTGTAGGCAAAAGCCCAGCACAGGCCGCAGGCTAGTTAGGCAAGTTGGCTTCGAAAGGAGGCACTTTTCCCCAAGAAGCCAAACTCAAGAGCCCACTTGGCAGGTGTCATTTTGTAGGGCGCGTTTGGGCCTCCGATGGCAGCCAGGTTTGGAGGAGGGGGCAGCTTTGGTCTGGGAGAAATCCTCGTCCTTCTGGAATTTTTGTAGGCAAAAGCCCAGGACCGGCCGCAGGCAAGTTGGCTTTGAAAGGAGGCACTTCCACCCAAGAAGCCAAACTCAAGAGCCCACTTGGCAGATGTCATTTTGTAGGGCACGTTTGGGCCTCCGATGGCAGCCAGGTTTGGAGGAGGGGGCAGCTTTGGTCTGGGAGAAATCCTCGTCCTTCTGGAATTTTTGTACTCAAAAGCCCAGGACGGGCACCAGGCAAGTTAGGCAAGTTGGCTTTGAAAGGAGGCACTTTTCCCCCAAGAAGCCAAACTCAAGAACCCACAATGCAGATGTCATTTTGTGGGGCGCGTTTGGGCCTCCGATGGCAGCCAGGTTTGGAGGAGGGGGCAGCTTTGGTCTGGGAGAAATCCTCGTCCTTATGGAATTTTTGTAGCAAAAGCCCAGGATGGGCCGCAGGCAAGTTAGGCAAGTTGGCTCCGAAAGGAGGCACTTTTCCCCAAGAAGCCAAACTGAAGAACCCTCAATGCAGATGTCATTTTGTGGGGCGCGTTTGGGCCTCCGATGGCAGCCAGGTTTGGAGGAGGGGGCAGCTTTGGTCTGGGAGAAATCCTCGTCCTTATGGAATTTTTGTAGGCAAAAGCCCAGGACGGGCCGCAGGCAAGTTGGCTCCGAAAGGAGGCACTTTTCCCCAAGAAGCCAAACTCAAGAACCCTCAATGCAGATGTCATTTTGTGGGGCGCGTTTGGGCCTCCGATGGCAGCCAGGTTTGGAGGAGGGGGCAGCTTTGGTCTGGGAGAAATCCTCGTCCTTATGGAATTTTTGTAGTCTAAAGCCCAGCACGGGCCGCAGGCTAGTTAGGCAAGTTGGCTTTGAAAGGAGGCACTTTTCCGCAAGAAGCCAAACTCAAGAGCCCACTTGGCAGATGTCATTTTGTAGGGCGCGTTTGGGCCTCCGATGGCAGCCAGGTTTGGAGGAGGGGGCAGCTTTGGTCTGGGAGAAATCCTCGTCCTTATGGAATTTTTGTAGGCAAAAGCCCAGGACGGGCCGCAGGCAAGTTGGCTTTGAAAGGAGGCATTTCCACCCCAGAAGCCAAACTCAAGAGCCCACTTGGCAGGTGTCATTTTGTAGGGCACGTTTGGGCCTCCGATGGCAGCCAGGTTTGGAGGAGGGGGCAGCTTTGGTCTGGGAGAAATCCTCGTCCTTCTGGAATTTTTGTAGGCAAAAGCCCTGCATGGGCCGCAGGCAAGTTGACTCCGAAAGGAGGCACTTTTCCCCAGGAAGCCAAACTCAAGAACCCTCAATGCAGGTGTCATTTTGTGTGGCGCGTTTGGGCCTCCGATGGCAGCCAGGTTTGGAGGAGGGGGCAGCTTTGGTCTGGGAGAAATCCTCGTCCTTATGGAATTTTTGTAGGCAAAAGCCCAGCACGGGCCGCAGGCTAGTTAGGCAAGTTGGCTCCGAAAGGAGGCACTTTTCCCCAAGAAGCCAAACTCAAGAACCCTCAATGCAGATGTCATTTTGTGGGGCGCGTTTGGGCCTCCGATGGCAGCCAGGTTTGGAGGAGGGGGCAGCTTTGGTCTGGGAGAAATCCTCGTCCTTATGGAATTTTTGGAGGCAAAAGCCCAGGACAGGCCGCAGGCAAGTTGGCTTTGAATGGAGGCACTTCCACCCAAGAAGCCAAACTCAAGAGCCCACTTGGCAGGTGTCATTTTGTAGGGCACGTTTGGGCCTCCGATGGCAGCCAGGTTTGGAGGAGGGGGCAGCTTTGGTCTGGGAGAAATCCTCGTCCTTCTGGAATTTTTGTAGGCAAAAGCCCTGCATGGGCCGCAGGCAAGTTGACTCCGAAAGGAGGCACTTTTCCCCAGGAAGCCAAACTCAAGAACCCTCAATGCAGGTGTCATTTTGTGGGGCGCGTTTGGGCCTCCGATGGCAGCCAGGTTTGGAGGAGGGGGCAGCTTTGGTCTGGGAGAAATCCTCGTCCTTATGGAATTTTTGTAGGCAAAAGCCCAGGACGGGCCGCAGGCTAGTTAGGCAAGTTGGCTTCGAAAGGAGGCACTTTTCCCCAAGAAGCCAAACTCAAGAGCCCACTTGGCAGGTGTCATTTTGTAGGGCGCGTTTGGGCCTCCGATGGCAGCCAGGTTTGGAGGAGGGGGCAGCTTTGGTCTGGGAGAAATCCTCGTCCTTATGGAATTTTTGGAGGCAAAAGCCCTGCATGGGCCGCCGGCAAGTTGGCTCCGAAAGGAGGCACTTTTCCCCAAGAAGCCAAACTCAAGAGCCCGCTTGGCAGATGTCATTTTGTAGGGCGCATTTGGGCCTCCGATGGCAGCCAGGTTTGGAGGAGGGGGCAGCTTTGGTCTGGGAGAAATCCTCGTCCTTATGGAATTTTTGTAGGCAAAAGCCCAGGACGGGCCGCAGGCAAGTTGGCTTTGAAAGGAGGCACTTCCACCCAAGAAGCCAAACTCAAGAGCCCACTTGGCAGATGTCATTTTGTAGGGCACGTTTGGGCCTCCGATGGCAGCCAGGTTTGGAGGAGGGGGCAGCTTTGGTCTGGGAGAAATCCTCGTCCTTATGGAATTTTTGTAGGCAAAAACCCCGCATGGGCCGCAGGCAAGTTAGGCAAGTTGGCTTTGAAAGGAGGCACTTTTCCCCAAGAAGCCAAACTCAAGAACCCACAATGCAGATGTCATTTTGTAGGGCGCATTTGGGCCTCCGATGGCAGCCAGGTTTGGAGGAGGGGGCAGCTTTGGTCTGGGAGAAATCCTCGTCCTTATGGAATTTTTGGAGGCAAAAGCCCTGCATGAGCCGCAGGCAAGTTGACTCCGAAAGGAGGCACTTTTCCCCAGGAAGCCAAACTCAAGAGCCCACTTGGCAGATGTCATTTTGTAGGGCGCGTTTGGGCCTCCGATGGCAGCCAGGTTTGGAGGAGGGGGCAGCTTTGGTCTGGGAGGAATCCTCGTCCTTATGGAATTTTTGTAGCAAAAGCCCGGGACGGGACGCAGGCAAGTTGGTTTTGAAAGGAGTCACTTTTCCCCAAGAAGCCAAACTCAAGAGCCCACTTGGCAGGTGTCATTTTGTAGGGCGCGTTTGGGCCTCCGATGTCAGCCAGGTTTGGAGGAGGGGGCAGCTTTGGTCTGGGAGAAATCCTCGTCCTTATGGAATTTTTGGAGGCAAAAGCCCAGGACGGGCCGAGGGCAAGTTAGGCAAGTTGACTCCGAAAGGAGGCACTTTTCCCCAAGAAGCCAAACTCAAGAACCCTCAATGCAGATGTCATTTTGTGGGGCGCGTTTGGGCCTCCGATGGCAGCCAGGTTTGGAGGAGGGGGCAGCTTTGGTCTGGGAGAAATCCTCGTCCTTATGGAATTTTTGTAGTCTAAAGCCCAGCACGGGCCGCAGGCTAGTTAGGCAAGTTGGCTTTGAAAGGAGGCACTTTTCCGCAAGAAGCCAAACTCAAGAGCCCACTTGGCAGATGTCATTTTGTAGGGCGCGTTTGGGCCTCCGATGGCAGCCAGGTTTGGAGGAGGGGGCAGCTTTGGTCTGGGAGAAATCCTCGTCCTTATGGAATTTTTGTAGGCAAAAGCCCGGCATGGGCCGCAGGCAAGTTGGCTTTGAAAGGAGGCACTTCCACCCAAGAAGCCAAACTCAAGAGCCCACTTGGCAGGTGTCATTTTGTAGGGCACGTTTGGGCCTCCGATGGCAGCCAGGTTTGGAGGAGGGGGCAGCTTTGGTCTGGGAGAAATCCTCGTCCTTCTGGAATTTTTGTAGGCAAAAGCCCTGCATGGGCCGCAGGCAAGTTGACTCCGAAAGGAGGCACTTTTCCCCAGGAAGCCAAACTCAAGAACCCTCAATGCAGGTGTCATTTTGTGGGGCGCGTTTGGGCCTCCGATGGCAGCCAGGTTTGGAGGAGGGGGCAGCTTTGGTCTGGGAGAAATCCTCGTCCTTATGGAATTTTTGTAGGCAAAAGCCCAGCACGGGCCGCAGGCTAGTTAGGCAAGTTGGCTTCGAAAGGAGGCACTTTTCCCCAAGAAGCCAAACTCAAGAGCCCACTTGGCAGGTGTCATTTTGTAGGGCGCGTTTGGGCCTCCGATGGCAGCCAGGTTTGGAGGAGGGGGCAGCTTTGGTCTGGGAGAAATCCTCGTCCTTATGGAATTTTTGTAGGCAAAAGCCATGCAAGGGCCGCAGGCAAGTTGACTCCGAAAGGAGGCACTTTTCCCCAAGAAGCCAAACTCAAGAGCCCGCTTGGCAGATGTCATTTTGTAGGGCGCATTTGGGCCTCCGATGGCAGCCAGGTTTGGAGGAGGGGGCAGCTTTGGTCTGGGAGAAATCCTCGTCCTTATGGAATTTTTGTAGGCAAAAGCCCAGAATGGGCCGCAGGCTAGTTAGGCAAGTTGGCTTTGAAAGGAGGCACTTTTCCGCAAGAAGCCAAACTCAAGAGCCCACTTGGCAGATGTCATTTTGTAGGGCGCGTTTGGGCCTCCGATGGCAGCCAGGTTTGGAGGAGGGGGCAGCTTTGGTCTGGGAGAAATCCTCGTCCTTCTGGAATTTTTGTAGGCAAAAGCCCAGGACGGGCCGCAGGCAAGTTGGCTTTGAAAGGAGGCACTTCCACCCAAGAAGCCAAACTCAAGAGCCCACTTGGCAGATGTCATTTTGTAGGGCACGTTTGGGCCTCCGATGGCAGCCAGGTTTGGAGGAGGGGGCAGCTTTGGTCTGGGAGGAATCCTCGTCCTTATGGAATTTTTGTAGCAAAAGCCCGGGACGTGACGCAGGCAAGTTGGCTTTGAAAGGAGTCACTTTTCCCCAAGAAGCCAAACTCAAGAGCCCACTTGGCAGATGTCATTTTGTAGGGCGCGTTTGGGCCTCCGATGTCAGCCAGGTTTGGAGGAGGGGGCAGCTTTGGTCTGGGAGAAATTCTCGTCCTTATGGAATTTTTGTAGGCAAAAACCCCGCATGGGCCGCAGGCAAGTTAGGCAAGTTGACTCCGAAAGGAGTCACTTTTCCCCAAGAAGCCAAACTCAAGAACCCACAATGCAGATGTCATTTTGTAGGGCGCATTTGGGCCTCCGATGGCAGCCAGGTTTGGAGGAGGGGGCAGCTTTGGTCTGGGAGAAATCCTCGTCCTTATGGAATTTTTGGAGGCAAAAGCCCTGCATGAGCCGCAGGCAAGTTGACTCCGAAAGGAGGCACTTTTCCCCAGAAAGCCAAACTCAAGAGCCCACTTGGCAGATGTCATTTTGTAGGGCGCGTTTGGGCCTCCGATGGCAGCCAGGTTTGGAGGAGGGGGCAGCTTTGGTCTGGGAGGAATCCTCGTCCTTATGGAATTTTTCTAGCAAAAGCCCGGGACGGGACGCAGGCAAGTTGGTTTTGAAAGGAGTCACTTTTCCCCAAGAAGCCAAACTCAAGAGCCCACTTGGCAGGTGTCATTTTGTAGGGCGCGTTTGGGCCTCCGATGTCAGCCAGGTTTGGAGGAGGGGGCAGCTTTGGTCTGGGAGAAATCCTCGTCCTTATGGAATTTTTGGAGGCAAAAGCCCAGGACGGGCCGAGGGCAAGTTAGGCAAGTTGACTCCGAAAGGAGGCACTTTTCCCCAAGAAGCCAAACTCAAGAACCCTCAATGCAGATGTCATTTTGTGGGGCGCGTTTGGGCCTCCGATGGCAGCCAGGTTTGGAGGAGGGGGCAGCTTTGGTCTGGGAGAAATCCTCGTCCTTATGGAATTTTTGTAGTCTAAAGCCCAGCACGGGCCGCAGGCTAGTTAGGCAAGTTGGCTTTGAAAGGAGGCACTTTTCCGCAAGAAGCCAAACTCAAGAGCCCACTTGGCAGATGTCATTTTGTAGGGCGCGTTTGGGCCTCCGATGGCAGCCAGGTTTGGAGGAGGGGGCAGCTTTGGTCTGGGAGAAATCCTCGTCCTTATGGAATTTTTGTAGGCAAAAGCCCGGCATGGGCCGCAGGCAAGTTGGCTTTGAAAGGAGGCACTTCCACCCAAGAAGCCAAACTCAAGAGCCCACTTGGCAGGTGTCATTTTGTAGGGCACGTTTGGGCCTCCGATGGCAGCCAGGTTTGGAGGAGGGGGCAGCTTTGGTCTGGGAGAAATCCTCGTCCTTCTGGAATTTTTGTAGGCAAAAGCCCTGCATGGGCCGCAGGCAAGTTGACTCCGAAAGGAGGCACTTTTCCCCAGGAAGCCAAACTCAAGAACCCTCAATGCAGGTGTCATTTTGTGGGGCGCGTTTGGGCCTCCGATGGCAGCCAGGTTTGGAGGAGGGGGCAGCTTTGGTCTGGGAGAAATCCTCGTCCTTATGGAATTTTTGTAGGCAAAAGCCCAGCACGGGCCGCAGGCTAGTTAGGCAAGTTGGCTTCGAAAGGAGGCACTTTTCCCCAAGAAGCCAAACTCAAGAGCCCACTTGGCAGGTGTCATTTTGTAGGGCGCGTTTGGGCCTCCGATGGCAGCCAGGTTTGGAGGAGGGGGCAGCTTTGGTCTGGGAGAAATCCTCGTCCTTATGGAATTTTTGGAGGCAAAAGCCCTGCATGGGCCGCCGGCAAGTTGGCTCCGAATGGAGGCACTTTTCCCCAAGAAGCCAAACTCAAGAGCCCGCTTGGCAGATGTCATTTTGTAGGGCGCATTTGGGCCTCCGATGGCAGCCAGGTTTGGAGGAGGGGGCAGCTTTGGTCTGGGAGAAATCCTCGTCCTTATGGAATTTTTGTAGGCAAAAGCCCAGAATGGGCCGCAGGCTAGTTAGGCAAGTTGGCTTTGAAAGGAGGCACTTTTCCGCAAGAAGCCAAACTCAAGAGCCCACTTGGCAGATGTCATTTTGTAGGGCGCGTTTGGGCCTCCAATGGCAGCCAGGTTTGGAGGAGGGGGCAGCTTTGGTCTGGGAGAAATCCTCGTCCTTCTGGAATTTTTGTAGGCAAAAGCCCAGGACGGGCCGCAGGCAAGTTGGCTTTGAAAGGAGGCACTTCCACCCAAGAAGCCAAACTCAAGAGCCCACTTGGCAGATGTCATTTTGTAGGGCATGTTTGGGCCTCCGATGGCAGCCAGGTTTGGAGGAGGGGGCAGCTTTGGTCTGGGAGGAATCCTCGTCCTTATGGAATTTTTGTAGCAAAAGCCCGGGACGTGACGCAAGCAAGTTGGTTTTGAAAGGAGTCACTTTTCCCCAAGAAGCCAAACTCAAGAGCCCACTTGGCAGGTGTCATTTTGTAGGGCGCGTTTGGGCCTCCGATGTCAGCCAGGTTTGGAGGAGGGGGCAGCTTTGGTCTGGGAGAAATCCTCGTCCTTATGGAATTTTTGGAGGCAAAAGCCCAGGACGGGCCGAGGGCAAGTTAGGCAAGTTGACTCCGAAAGGAGGCACTTTTCCCCAAGAAGCCAAACTCAAGAACCCTCAATGCAGATGTCATTTTGTGGGGCGCGTTTGGGCCTCCGATGGCAGCCAGGTTTGGAGGAGGGGGCAGCTTTGGTCTGGGAGAAATCCTCGTCCTTATGGAATTTTTGTAGTCTAAAGCCCAGCACGGGCCGCAGGCTAGTTAGGCAAGTTGGCTTTGAAAGGAGGCACTTTTCCGCAAGAAGCCAAACTCAAGAGCCCACTTGGCAGATGTCATTTTGTAGGGCGCGTTTGGGCCTCCGATGGCAGCCAGGTTTGGAGGAGGGGGCAGCTTTGGTCTGGGAGAAATCCTCGTCCTTATGGAATTTTTGTAGGCAAAAGCCCGGCATGGGCCGCAGGCAAGTTGGCTTTGAAAGGAGGCACTTCCACCCAAGAAGCCAAACTCAAGAGCCCACTTGGCAGGTGTCATTTTGTAGGGCACGTTTGGGCCTCCGATGGCAGCCAGGTTTGGAGGAGGGGGCAGCTTTGGTCTGGGAGAAATCCTCGTCCTTCTGGAATTTTTGTAGGCAAAAGCCCTGCATGGGCCGCAGGCAAGTTGACTCCGAAAGGAGGCACTTTTCCCCAGGAAGCCAAACTCAAGAACCCTCAATGCAGGTGTCATTTTGTGGGGCGCGTTTGGGCCTCCGATGGCAGCCAGGTTTGGAGGAGGGGGCAGCTTTGGTCTGGGAGAAATCCTCGTCCTTATGGAATTTTTGTAGGCAAAAGCCCAGCACGGGCCGCAGGCTAGTTAGGCAAGTTGGCTTCGAAAGGAGGCACTTTTCCCCAAGAAGCCAAACTCAAGAGCCCACTTGGCAGGTGTCATTTTGTAGGGCGCGTTTGGGCCTCCGATGGCAGCCAGGTTTGGAGGAGGGGGCAGCTTTGGTCTGGGAGAAATCCTCGTCCTTATGGAATTTTTGGAGGCAAAAGCCCTGCATGGGCCGCCGGCAAGTTGGCTCCGAAAGGAGGCACTTTTCCCCAAGAAGCCAAACTCAAGAGCCCGCTTGGCAGATGTCATTTTGTAGGGCGCATTTGGGCCTCCGATGGCAGCCAGGTTTGGAGGAGGGGGCAGCTTTGGTCTGGGAGAAATCCTCGTCCTTATGGAATTTTTGTAGGCAAAAGCCCAGAATGGGCCGCAGGCTAGTTAGGCAAGTTGGCTTTGAAAGGAGGCACTTTTCCGCAAGAAGCCAAACTCAAGAGCCCACTTGGCAGATGTCATTTTGTAGGGCGCGTTTGGGCCTCCGATGGCAGCCAGGTTTGGAGGAGGGGGCAGCTTTGGTCTGGGAGAAATCCTCGTCCTTCTGGAATTTTTGTAGGCAAAAGCCCAGGACGGGCCGCAGGCAAGTTGGCTTTGAAAGGAGGCACTTCCACCCAAGAAGCCAAACTCAAGAGCCCACTTGGCAGATGTCATTTTGTAGGGCACGTTTGGGCCTCCGATGGCAGCCAGGTTTGGAGGAGGGGGCAGCTTTGGTCTGGGAGAAATCCTCGTCCTTATGGAATTTTTGTAGGCAAAAACCCCGCATGGGCCGCAGGCAAGTTAGGCAAGTTGGCTTTGAAAGGAGGCACTTTTCCCCAAGAAGCCAAACTCAAGAACCCACAATGCAGATGTCATTTTGTAGGGCGCATTTGGGCCTCCGATGGCAGCCAGGTTTGGAGGAGGGGGCAGCTTTGGTCTGGGAGAAATCCTCGTCCTTATGGAATTTTTGTAGCAAAAGCCCAGGATGGGCCGCAGGCAAGTTAGGCAAGTTGGCTCCGAAAGGAGTCACTTTTCCCCAAGAAGCCAAACTCAAGAACCCTCAATGCAGATGTCATTTTGTGGGGCGCGTTTGGGCCTCCGATGGCAGCCAGGTTTGGAGGACGGGGCAGCTTTGGTCTTGGAGAAATCCTCGTCCTTATGCAATTTTTGTAGGGAAAAGCCCAGCACGGGCCGCAGGCAAGTTGGTTTTGAAAGGAGGCACTTTTCCCCAAGAAGCCAAACTCAAGAACCCACAATGCAGATGTCATTTTGTGGGGCGCGTTTGGGCCTCCGATGGCAGCCAGGTTTGGAGGAGGGGGCAGCTTTGGTCTGGGAGAAATCCTCGTCCTTATGGAATTTTTGTAGTCTAAAGCCCAGCACGGGCCGCAGGCTAGTTAGGCAAGTTGGCTTTGAAAGGAGGCACTTTTCCGCAAGAAGCCAAACTCAAGAGCCCACTTGGCAGATGTCATTTTGTAGGGCGCGTTTGGGCCTCCGATGGCAGCCAGGTTTGGAGGAGGGGGCAGCTTTGGTCTGGGAGAAATCCTCGTCCTTATGGAATTTTTGTAGGCAAAAGCCCAGGACGGGCCGCAGGCAAGTTGGCTTTGAAAGGAGGCACTTCCACCCAAGAAGCCAAACTCAAGAGCCCACTTGGCAGGTGTCATTTTGTAGGGCACGTTTGGGCCTCCGATGGCAGCCAGGTTTGGAGGAGGGGGCAGCTTTGGTCTGGGAGAAATCCTCGTCCTTCTGGAATTTTTGTAGGCAAAAGCCCTGCATGGGCTGCAGGCAAGTTGACTCCGAAAGGAGGCACTTTTCCCCAGGAAGCCAAATTCAAGAACCCTCAATGCAGGTGTCATTTTGTGGGGCGCGTTTGGGCCTCCGATGGCAGCCAGGTTTGGAGGAGGGGGCAGCTTTGGTCTGGGAGAAATCCTCGTCCTTATGGAATTTTTGTAGGCAAAAGCCCAGCACGGGCCGCAGGCTAGTTAGGCAAGTTGGCTCCGAAAGGAGGCACTTTTCCCCAAGAAGCCAAACTCAAGAGCCCACTTGGCAGGTGTCATTTTGTAGGGCGCGTTTGGGCCTCCGATGGCAGCCAGGTTTGGAGGAGGGGGCAGCTTTGGTCTGGGAGAAATCCTCGTCCTTATGGAATTTTTGGAGGCAAAAGCCCTGCATGGGCCGCCGGCAAGTTGACTCCGAAAGGAGGCACTTTTCCCCAAGAAGCCAAACTCAAGAGCCCGCTTGGCAGATGTCATTTTGTAGGGCGCATTTGGGCTTCCGATGGCAGCCAGGTTTGGCGGAGGGGGCAGCTTTGGTCTGGGAGGAATCCTCGTCCTTATGGAATTTTTGTAGCAAACGTCCGGGACGGGACGCAGGCAAGTTGGTTTTGAAAGGAGTCACTTTTCCCCAAGAAGCCAAACTCAAGAGCCCACTTGGCAGATGTCATTTTGTAGGGCGCGTTTGGGCCTCCGATGGCAGCCAGGTTTGGAGGAGGGGGCAGCTTTGGTCTGGGAGAAATCCTCGTCCTTCTGGAATTTTTGTAGGCAAAAGCCCAGGACGGGCCGCAGGCAAGTTGGCTTTGAAAGGAGGCACTTTTCCGCAAGAAGCCAAAATGAAGAGCCCACTTGGCAGATGTCATTTTGTAGGGCGCGTTTGGGCCTCCGATGGCAGCCAGGTTTGGAGGAGGGGGCAGCTTTGGTCTGGGAGAAATCCTCGTCCTTATGGAATTTTTGTAGGCAAAAACCCCGCATGGGCCGCAGGCAAGTTGGCTTTGAAAGGAGGCACTTCCACCCAAGAAGCCAAACTCAAGAGCCCACTTGGCAGATGTCATTTTGTAGGGCACGTTTGGGCCTCCGATGGCAGCCAGGTTTGGAGGAGGGGGCAGCTTTGGTCTGGGAGAAATCCTCGTCCTTATGGAATTTTTGTAGGCAAAAACCCCGCATGGGCCGCAGGCAAGTTAGGCAAGTTGGCTTTGAAAGGAGGCACTTTTCCGCAAGAAGCCAAACTCAAGAGCCCACTTGGCAGATGTCATTTTGTAGGGCGCGTTTGGGCCTCCGATGGCAGCCAGGTTTGGAGGAGGGGGCAGCTTTGGTCTGGGAGAAATCCTCGTCCTTCTGGAATTTTTGTAGGCAAAAGCCCAGGACGGGCCGCAGGCAAGTTGGCTTTGAAAGGAGGCACTTCCACCCCAGAAGCCAAACTCAAGAGCCCACTTGGCAGATGTCATTTCGTAGGGCACGTTTGGGCCTCCGATGGCAGCCAGGTTTGGAGGAGGGGGCAGCTTTGGTCTGGGAGAAATCCTCGTCCTTATGGAATTTTTGTAGGCAAAAGCCCTGCAAGGGCCGCAGGCAAGTTGACTCCGAAAGGAGGCACTTTTCCCCAGGAAGCCAAACTCAAGAACCCTCAATGCAGATGTCATTTTGTGGGGCGCGTTTGGGCCTCCGATGGCAGCCAGGTTTGGAGGAGGGGGCAGCTTTGGTCTGGGAGAAATCCTCGTCCTTATGGAATTTTTGTAGTCTAAAGCCCAGCACGGGCCGCAGGCTAGTTAGGCAAGTTGGCTTTGAAAGGAGGCACTTTTCCGCAAGAAGCCAAACTCAAGAGCCCACTTGGCAGATGTCATTTTGTAGGGCGCGTTTGGGCCTCCGATGGCAGCCAGGTTTGGAGGAGGGGGCAGCTTTGGTCTGGGAGAAATCCTCGTCCTTCTGGAATTTTTGTAGGCAAAAGCCCAGGACGGGCCGCAGGCAAGTTGGCTTTGAAAGGAGGCACTTCCACCCAAGAAGCCAAACTCAAGAGCCCACTTGGCAGGTGTCATTTTGTAGGGCACGTTTGGGCCTCCGATGGCAGCCAGGTTTGGAGGAGGGGGCAGCTTTGGTCTGGGAGAAATCCTCGTCCTTATGGAATTTTTGTAGGCAAAAACCCCGCATGGGCCGCAGGCAAGTTGACTCCGAAAGGAGGCACTTTTCCCCAGGAAGCCAAACTCAAGAACCCTCAATGCAGGTGTCATTTTGTGGGGCGCGTTTGGGCCTCCGATGGCAGCCAGGTTTGGAGGAGGGGGCAGCTTTGGTCTGGGAGAAATCCTCGTCCTTATGGAATTTTTGTAGGCAAAAGCCCAGGACGGGCCGCAGGCTAGTTAGGCAAGTTGGCTCCGAAAGGAGGCACTTTTCCCCAAGAAGCCAAACTCAAGAGCCCACTTGGCAGGTGTCATTTTGTAGGGCGCGTTTGGGCCTCCGATGGCAGCCAGGTTTGGAGGAGGGGGCAGCTTTGGTCTGGGAGAAATCCTCGTCCTTATGGAATTTTTGTAGGCAAAAGCCCTGCATGGGCCGCCGGCAAGTTGACTCCGAAAGGAGGCACTTTTCCCCAAGAAGCCAAACTCAAGAGCCCGCTTGGCAGATGTCATTTTGTAGGGCGCATCTGGGCCTCCGATGGCAGCCAGGTTTGGCGGAGGGGGCAGCTTTGGTCTGGGAGGAATCCTCGTCCTTATGGAATTTTTGTAGCAAACGTCCGGGACGGGACGCAGGCAAGTTGGTTTTGAAAGGAGGCACTTTTCCCCAAGAAGCCAAACTCAAGAGCCCACTTGGCAGATGTCATTTTGTAGGGCGCGTTTGGGCCTCCGATGGCAGCCAGGTTTGGAGGAGGGGGCAGCTTTGGTCTGGGAGAAATCCTCGTCCTTATGGAATTTTTGGAGGCAAAAGCCCAGGACGGGCCGCAGGCAAGTTGGCTTTGAAAGGAGGCACTTTTCCGCAAGAAGCCAAAATGAAGAGCCCACTTGGCAGATGTCATTTTGTAGGGCGCGTTTGGGCCTCCGATGGCAGCCAGGTTTGGAGGAGGGGGCAGCTTTGGTCTGGGAGAAATCCTCGTCCTTATGGAATTTTTGTAGGCAAAAACCCCGCATGGGCCGCAGGCAAGTTGGCTTTGAAAGGAGGCACTTCCACCCAAGAAGCCAAACTCAAGAGCCCACTTGGCAGATGTCATTTTGTAGGGCACGTTTGGGCCTCCGATGGCAGCCAGGTTTGGAGGAGGGGGCAGCTTTGGTCTGGGAGAAATCCTCGTCCTTATGGAATTTTTGTAGGCAAAAACCCCGCATGGGCCGCAGGCAAGTTAGGCAAGTTGGCTTTGAAAGGAGGCACTTTTCCGCAAGAAGCCAAACTCAAGAGCCCACTTGGCAGATGTCATTTTGTAGGGCGCGTTTGGGCCTCCGATGGCAGCCAGGTTTGGAGGAGGGGGCAGCTTTGGTCTGGGAGAAATCCTCGTCCTTCTGGAATTTTTGTAGGCAAAAGCCCAGGACGGGCCGCAGGCAAGTTGGCTTTGAAAGGAGGCACTTCCACCCCAGAAGCCAAACTCAAGAGCCCACTTGGCAGATGTCATTTTGTAGGGCACGTTTGGGCCTCCGATGGCAGCCAGGTTTGGAGGAGGGGGCAGCTTTGGTCTGGGAGAAATCCTCGTCCTTATGGAATTTTTGTAGGCAAAAACCCCGCATGGGCCGCAGGCAAGTTAGGCAAGTTGGCTTTGAAAGGAGTCACTTTTCCGCAAGAATCCAAACTCAAGAGCCCACTTGGCAGATGTCATTTTGTAGGGCGCGTTTGGGCCTCCGATGGCAGCCAGGTTTGGAGGAGGGGGCAGCTTTGGTCTGGGAGAAATCCTCGTCCTTCTGGAATTTTTGTAGGCAAAAGCCCAGGACGGGCCGCAGGCAAGTTGGCTTTGAAAGGAGGCACTTCCACCCAAGAAGCCAAACTCAAGAGCCCACTTGGCAGATGTCATTTTGTAGGGCGCGTTTGGGCCTCCGATGGCAGCCAGGTTTGGAGGAGGGGGCAGCTTTGGTCTGGGAGAAATCCTCGTCCTTCTGGAATTTTTGTAGGCAAAAGCCCAGGACGGGCCGCAGGCAAGTTGGCTTTGAAAGGAGGCACTTCCACCCAAGAAGCCAAACTCAAGAGCCCACTTGGCAGATGTCATTTTGTAGGGCACGTTTGGGCCTCCGATGGCAGCCAGGTTTGGAGGAGGGGGCAGCTTTGGTCTGGGAGAAATCCTCGTCCTTATGGAATTTTTGTAGGCAAAAACCCCGCATGGGCCGCAGGCAAGTTAGGCAAGTTGGCTTTGAAAGGAGGCACTTTTCCGCAAGAAGCCAAACTCAAGAGCCCACTTGGCAGATGTCATTTTGTAGGGCGCGTTTGGGCCTCCGATGGCAGCCAGGTTTGGAGGAGGGGGCAGCTTTGGTCTGGGAGAAATCCTCGTCCTTCTGGAATTTTTGTAGGCAAAAGCCCAGGACGGGCCGCAGGCAAGTTGGCTTTGAAAGGAGGCACTTCCACCCAAGAAGCCAAACTCAAGAGCCCACTTGGCAGATGTCATTTTGTAGGGCGCGTTTGGGCCTCCGATGGCAGCCAGGTTTGGAGGAGGGGGCAGTTTTGGTCTGGGAGAAATCCTCGTCCTTCTGGAATTTTTGTAGGCAAAAGCCCAGGACGGGCCGCAGGCAAGTTGGCTTTGAAAGGAGGCACTTTTCCGCAAGAAGCCAAACTCAAGAGCCCACTTGGCAGATGTCATTTTGTAGGGCGCGTTTGGGCCTCCGATGGCAGCCAGGTTTGGAGGAGGGGGCAGCTTTGGTCTGGGAGAAATCCTCGTCCTTCTGGAATTTTTGTAGACAAAAGCCCAGGACGGGCCGCAGGCAAGTTGGCTTTGAAAGGAGGCACTTCCACCCAAGAAGCCAAACTCAAGAGCCCACTTGGCAGATGTCATTTTGTAGGGCAGGTTTGGGCCTCCGATGGCAGCCAGGTTTGGAGGAGGGGGCAGCTTTGGTCTGGGAGAAATCCTCGTCCTTCTGGAATTTTTGTAGGCAAAAGCCCAGGACGGGCCGCAGGCAAGTTGGCTTTGAAAGGAGGCACTTTTCCGCAAGAAGCCAAACTCAAGAGCCCACTTGGCAGATGTCATTTTGTAGGGCGCGTTTGGGCCTCCGATGGCAGCCAGGTTTGGAGGAGGGGGCAGCTTTGGTCTGGGAGAAATCCTCGTCCTTCTGGAATTTTTGTAGGCAAAAGCCCAGGACGGGCCGCAGGCAAGTTGGCTTTGAAAGGAGGCACTTCCACCCAAGAAGCCAAACTCAAGAGCCCACTTGGCAGATGTCATTTTGTAGGGCACGTTTGGGCCTCCGATGGCAGCCAGGTTTGGAGGAGGGGGCAGCTTTGGTCTGGGAGAAATCCTCGTCCTTATGGAATTTTTGTAGGCAAAAACCCCGCATGGGCCGCAGGCAAGTTAGGCAAGTTGGCTTTGAAAGGAGGCACTTTTCCCCAAGAAGCCAAACTCAAGAACCCACAATGCAGATGTCATTTTGTAGGGCGCATTTGGGCCTCCGATGGCAGCCAGGTTTGGAGGAGGGGGCAGCTTTGGTCTGGGAGAAATCCTCGTCCTTATGGAATTTTTGTAGCAAAAGCCCAGGATGGGCCGCAGGCAAGTTAGGCAAGTTGGCTCCGAAAGGAGGCACTTTTCCCCAAGAAGCCAAACTCAAGAACCCTCAATGCAGATGTCATTTTGTGGGGCGCGTTTGGGCCTCCGATGGCAGCCAGGTTTGGAGGAGGGGGCAGCTTTGGTCTTGGAGAAATCCTCGTCCTTATGCAATTTTTGTAGGGAAAAGCCCAGGACGGGCCGCAGGCAAGTTGGCTCCGAAAGGAGGCACTTTTCCCCAAGAAGCCAAACTCAAGAACCCTCAATGCAGATGTCATTTTGTGGGGCGCGTTTGGGCCTCCGATGGCAGCCAGGTTTGGAGGAGGGGGCAGCTTTGGTCTGGGAGAAATCCTCGTCCTTATGGAATTTTTGTAGTCTAAAGCCCAGCACGGGCCGCAGGCTAGTTAGGCAAGTTGGCTTTGAAAGGAGGCACTTTTCCGCAAGAAGCCAAACTCAAGAGCCCACTTGGCAGATGTCATTTTGTAGGGCGCGTTTGGGCCTCCGATGGCAGCCAGGTTTGGAGGAGGGGGCAGCTTTGGTCTGGGAGAAATCCTCGTCCTTCTGGAATTTTTGTAGGCAAAAGCCCAGGACGGGCCGCAGGCAAGTTGGCTTTGAAAGGAGGCACTTCCACCCAAGAAGCCAAACTCAAGAGCCCACTTGGCAGGTGTCATTTTGTAGGGCACGTTTGGGCCTCCGATGGCAGCCAGGTTTGGAGGAGGGGGCAGCTTTGGTCTGGGAGAAATCCTCGTCCTTCTGGAATTTTTGTAGGCAAAAGCCCTGCATGGGCCGCAGGCAAGTTGACTCCGAAAGGAGGCACTTTTCCCCAGGAAGCCAAACTCAAGAACCCTCAATGCAGGTGTCATTTTGTGGGGCGCGTTTGGGCCTCCGATGGCAGCCAGGTTTGGAGGAGGGGGCAGCTTTGGTCTGGGAGAAATCCTCGTCCTTATGGAATTTTTGGAGGCAAAAGCCCTGCATGGGCCGCCGGCAAGTTGACTCCGAAAGGAGGCACTTTTCCCCAAGAAGCCAAACTCAAGAGCCCGCTTGGCAGATGTCATTTTGTAGGGCGCTTTGGGCCTCCGATGGCAGCCAGGTTTGGCGGAGGGGGCAGCTTTGGTCTGGGAGGAATCCTCGTCCTTATGGAATTTTTGTAGCAAACGTCCGGGACGGGACGCAGGCAAGTTGGTTTTGAAAGGAGTCACTTTTCCCCAAGAAGCCAAACTCAAGAGCCCACTTGGCAGATGTCATTTTGTAGGGCGCGTTTGGGCCTCCGATGGCAGCCAGGTTTGGAGGAGGGGGCAGCTTTGGTCTGGGAGAAATCCTCGTCCTTCTGGAATTTTTGTAGGCAAAAGCCCAGGACGGGCCGCAGGCAAGTTGGCTTTGAAAGGAGGCACTTTTCCGCAAGAAGCCAAACTGAAGAGCCCACTTGGCAGATGTCATTTTGTAGGGCGCGTTTGGGCCTCCGATGGCAGCCAGGTTTGGAGGAGGGGGCAGCTTTGGTCTGGGAGAAATCCTCGTCCTTATGGAATTTTTGTAGGCAAAAACCCCGCATGGGCCGCAGGCAAGTTGGCTTTGAAAGGAGGCACTTCCACCCAAGAAGCCAAACTCAAGAGCCCACTTGGCAGATGTCATTTTGTAGGGCACGTTTGGGCCTCCGATGGCAGCCAGGTTTGGAGGAGGGGGCAGCTTTGGTCTGGGAGAAATCCTCGTCCTTATGGAATTTTTGTAGGCAAAAACCCCGCATGGGCCGCAGGCAAGTTAGGCAAGTTGGCTTTGAAAGTAGGCACTTTTCCGCAAGAAGCCAAACTCAAGAGCCCACTTGGCAGATGTCATTTTGTAGGGCGCGTTTGGGCCTCCGATGGCAGCCAGGTTTGGAGGAGGGGGCAGCTTTGGTCTGGGAGAAATCCTCGTCCTTATGGAATTTTTGTAGGCAAAAGCCCAGGACGGGCCGCAGGCAAGTTGGCTTTGAAAGGAGGCACTTCCACCCCAGAAGCCAAACTCAAGAGCCCACTTGGCAGATGTCATTTTGTAGGGCACGTTTGGGCCTCCGATGGCAGCCAGGTTTGGAGGAGGGGGCAGCTTTGGTCTGGGAGAAATCCTCGTTCTTCTGGAATTTTTGTAGGCAAAAGCCCTGCATGGGCCGCAGGCAAGTTGACTCCGAAAGGAGGCACTTTTCCCCAGGAAGCCAAACTCAAGAACCCTCAATGCAGGTGTCATTTTGTGGGGCGCGTTTGGGCCTCCGATGGCAGCCAGGTTTGGAGGAGGGGGCAGCTTTGGTCTGGGAGAAATCCTCGTCCTTATGGAATTTTTGTAGTCTAAAGCCCAGCACGGGCCGCAGGCTAGTTAGGCAAGTTGGCTTTGAAAGGAGGCACTTTTCCGCAAGAAGCCAAACTCAAGAGCCCACTTGGCAGATGTCATTTTGTAGGGCGCGTTTGGGCCTCCGATGGCAGCCAGGTTTGGAGGAGGGGGCAGCTTTGGTCTGGGAGAAATCCTCGTCCTTATGGAATTTTTGTAGGCAAAAGCCCAGGACGGGCCGCAGGCAAGTTGGCTTTGAAAGGAGGCACTTTTCCGCAAGAAGCCAAACTCAAGAGCCCACTTGGCAGGTGTCATTTTGTAGGGCACGTTTGGGCCTCCGATGGCAGCCAGGTTTGGAGGAGGAGGCAGCTTTGGTCTGGGAGAAATCCTCGTCCTTCTGGAATTTTTGTAGGCAAAAGCCCTGCATGGGCCGCAGGCAAGTTGACTCCGAAAGGAGGCACTTTTCCCCAGGAAGCCAAACTCAAGAACCCTCAATGCAGGTGTCATTTTGTGGGGCGCGTTTGGGCCTCCGATGGCAGCCAGGTTTGGAGGAGGGGGCAGCTTTGGTCTGGGAGAAATCCTCGTCCTTATGGAATTTTTGTAGGCAAAAGCCCAGCACGGGCCGCAGGCTAGTTAGGCAAGTTGGCTCCGAAAGGAGGCACTTTTCCCCAAGAAGCCAAACTCAAGAGCCCACTTGGCAGGTGTCATTTTGTAGGGCGCGTTTGGGCCTCCGATGGCAGCCAGGTTTGGAGGAGGGGGCAGCTTTGGTCTGGGAGAAATCCTCGTCCTTATGGAATTTTTATAGGCAAAAGCCCTGCATGGGCCGCCGGCAAGTTGACTCCGAAAGGAGGCACTTTTCCCCAAGAAGCCAAACTCAAGAGCCCGCTTGGCAGATGTCATTTTGTAGGGCGCATTTGGGCCTCCGATGGCAGCCAGGTTTGGAGGAGGGGGCAGCTTTGGTCTGGGAGGAATCCTCGTCCTTATGGAATTTTTGTAGCAAACGTCCGGGACGGGACGCAGGCAAGTTGGTTTTGAAAGGAGTCACTTTTCCCCAAGAAGCCAAACTCAAGAGCCCACTTGGCAGATGTCATTTTGTAGGGCGCGTTTGGGCCTCCGATGGCAGCCAGGTTTGGAGGAGGGGGCAGCTTTGGTCTGGGAGAAATCCTCGTCCTTCTGGAATTTTTGTAGGCAAAAGCCAAGGACGGGCCGCAGGCAAGTTGGCTTTGAAAGGAGGCACTTTTCCGCAAGAAGCCAAAATGAAGAGCCCACTTGGCAGATGTCATTTTGTAGGGCGCGTTTGGGCCTCCGATGGCAGCCAGGTTTGGAGGAGGGGGCAGCTTTGGTCTGGGAGAAATCCTCGTCCTTATGGAATTTTTGTAGGCAAAAACCCCGCATGGGCCGCAGGCAAGTTGGCTTTGAAAGGAGGCACTTCCACCCAAGAAGCCAAACTCAAGAGCCCACTTGGCAGATGTCATTTTGTAGGGCACGTTTGGGCCTCCGATGGCAGCCAGGTTTGGAGGAGGGGGCAGCTTTGGTCTGGGAGGAATCCTCGTCCTTATGGAATTTTTGTAGCAAACGTCCGGGACGGGACGCAGGCAAGTTGGTTTTGAAAGGAGTCACTTTTCCCCAAGAAGCCAAACTCAAGAGCCCACTTGGCAGATGTCATTTTGTAGGGCGCGTTTGGGCCTCCGATGGCAGCCAGGTTTGGAGGAGGGGGCAGCTTTGGTCTGGGAGAAATCCTCGTCCTTCTGGAATTTTTGTAGGCAAAAGCCCAGGACGGGCCGCAGGCAAGTTGGCTTTGAAAGGAGGCACTTTTCCGCAAGAAGCCAAAATGAAGAGCCCACTTGGCAGATGTCATTTTGTAGGGCGCGTTTGGGCCTCCGATGGCAGCCAGGTTTGGAGGAGGGGGCAGCTTTGGTCTGGGAGAAATCCTCGTCCTTATGGAATTTTTGTAGGCAAAAACCCCGCATGGGCCGCAGGCAAGTTGGCTTTGAAAGGAGGCACTTCCACCCAAGAAGCCAAACTCAAGAGCCCACTTGGCAGATGTCATTTTGTAGGGCGCGTTTGGGCCTCCGATGGCAGCCAGGTTTGGAGGAGGGGGCAGCTTTGGTCTGGGAGAAATCCTCGTCCTTATGGAATTTTTGTAGGCAAAAACCCCGCATGGGCCGCAGGCAAGTTAGGCAAGTTGGCTTTGAAAGGAGGCACTTTTCCGCAAGAAGCCAAACTCAAGAGCCCACTTGGCAGATGTCATTTTGTAGGGCGCGTTTGGGCCTCCGATGGCAGCCAGGTTTGGAGGAGGGGGCAGCTTTGGTCTGGGAGAAATCCTCGTCCTTATGGAATTTTTGTAGGCAAAAGCCCAGGACGGGCCGCAGGCAAGTTGGCTTTGAAAGGAGGCACTTCCACCCCAGAAGCCAAACTCAAGAGCCCACTTGGCAGATGTCATTTTGTAGGGCACGTTTGGGCCTCCGATGGCAGCCAGGTTTGGAGGAGGGGGCAGCTTTGGTCTGGGAGAAATCCTCGTTCTTCTGGAATTTTTGTAGGCAAAAGCCCTGCATGGGCCGCAGGCAAGTTGACTCCGAAAGGAGGCACTTTTCCCCAGGAAGCCAAACTCAAGAACCCTCAATGCAGGTGTCATTTTGTGGGGCGCGTTTGGGCCTCCGATGGCAGCCAGGTTTGGAGGAGGGGGCAGCTTTGGTCTGGGAGAAATCCTCGTCCTTATGGAATTTTTGTAGTCTAAAGCCCAGCACGGGCCGCAGGCTAGTTAGGCAAGTTGGCTTTGAAAGGAGGCACTTTTCCGCAAGAAGCCAAACTCAAGAGCCCACTTGGCAGATGTCATTTTGTAGGGCGCGTTTGGGCCTCCGATGGCAGCCAGGTTTGGAGGAGGGGGCAGCTTTGGTCTGGGAGAAATCCTCGTCCTTATGGAATTTTTGTAGGCAAAAGCCCAGGACGGGCCGCAGGCAAGTTGGCTTTGAAAGGAGGCACTTTTCCGCAAGAAGCCAAACTCAAGAGCCCACTTGGCAGGTGTCATTTTGTAGGGCAGGTTTGGGCCTCCGATGGCAGCCAGGTTTGGAGGAGGGGGCAGCTTTGGTCTGGGAGAAATCCTCGTCCTTCTGGAATTTTTGTAGGCAAAAGCCCTGCATGGGCCGCAGGCAAGTTGACTCCGAAAGGACGCACTTTTCCCCAGGAAGCCAAACTCAAGAACCCTCAATGCAGGTGTCATTTTGTGGGGCGCGTTTGGGCCTCCGATGGCAGCCAGGTTTGGAGGAGGGGGCAGCTTTGGTCTGGGAGAAATCCTCGTCCTTATGGAATTTTTGTAGGCAAAAGCCCAGCACGGGCCGCAGGCTAGTTAGGCAAGTTGGCTCCGAAAGGAGGCACTTTTCCCCAAGAAGCCAAACTCAAGAGCCCACTTGGCAGGTGTCATTTTGTAGGGCGCGTTTGGGCCTCCGATGGCAGCCAGGTTTGGAGGAGGGGGCAGCTTTGGTCTGGGAGAAATCCTCGTCCTTATGGAATTTTTGGAGGCAAAAGCCCTGCATGGGCCGCCGGCAAGTTGACTCCGAAAGGAGGCACTTTTCCCCAAGAAGCCAAACTCAAGAGCCCGCTTGGCAGATGTCATTTTGTAGGGCGCATTTGGGCCTCCGATGGCAGCCAGGTTTGGAGGAGGGGGCAGCTTTGGTCTGGGAGGAATCCTCGTCCTTATGGAATTTTTGTAGCAAACGTCCGGGACGGGACGCAGGCAAGTTGGTTTTGAAAGGAGTCACTTTTCCCCAAGAAGCCAAACTCAAGAGCCCACTTGGCAGATGTCATTTTGTAGGGCGCGTTTGGGCCTCCGATGGCAGCCAGGTTTGGAGGAGGGGGCAGCTTTGGTCTGGGAGAAATCCTCGTCCTTCTGGAATTTTTGTAGGCAAAAGCCCAGGACGGGCCGCAGGCAAGTTGGCTTTGAAAGGAGGCACTTTTCCGCAAGAAGCCAAAATGAAGAGCCCACTTGGCAGATGTCATTTTGTAGGGCGCGTTTGGGCCTCCGATGGCAGCCAGGTTTGGAGGAGGGGGCAGCTTTGGTCTGGGAGAAATCCTCGTCCTTATGGAATTTTTGTAGGCAAAAACCCCGCATGGGCCGCAGGCAAGTTGGCTTTGAAAGGAGGCACTTCCACCCAAGAAGCCAAACTCAAGAGCCCACTTGGCAGATGTCATTTTGTAGGGCACGTTTGGGCCTCCGATGGCAGCCAGGTTTGGAGGAGGGGGCAGCTTTGGTCTGGGAGAAATCCTCGTCCTTATGGAATTTTTGTAGGCAAAAACCCCGCATGGGCCGCAGGCAAGTTAGGCAAGTTGGCTTTGAAAGGAGGCACTTTTCCGCAAGAAGCCAAACTCAAGAGCCCACTTGGCAGATGTCATTTTGTAGGGCGCGTTTGGGCCTCCGATGGCAGCCAGGTTTGGAGGAGGGGGCAGCTTTGGTCTGGGAGAAATCCTCGTCCTTCTGGAATTTTTGTAGGCAAAAGCCCAGGACGGGCCGCAGGCAAGTTGGCTTTGAAAGGAGGCACTTCCACCCAAGAAGCCAAACTCAAGAGCCCACTTGGCAGATGTCATTTTGTAGGGCACGTTTGGGCCTCCGATGGCAGCCAGGTTTGGAGGAGGGGGCAGCTTTGGTCTGGGAGAAATCCTCGTCCTTATGGAATTTTTGTAGGCAAAAACCCCGCATGGGCCGCAGGCAAGTTAGGCAAGTTGGCTTTGAAAGGAGTCACTTTTCCGCAAGAATCCAAACTCAAGAGCCCACTTGGCAGATGTCATTTTGTAGGGCGCGTTTGGGCCTCCGATGGCAGCCAGGTTTGGAGGAGGGGGCAGCTTTGGTCTGGGAGAAATCCTCGTCCTTCTGGAATTTTTGTAGGCAAAAGCCCAGGACGGGCCGCAGGCAAGTTGGCTTTGAAAGGAGGCACTTTTCCCCAAGAAGCCAAACTCAAGAGCCCGCTTTGCAGATGTCATTTTGTAGGGCGCATTTGGGCCTCCGATGGCAGCCAGGTTTGGAGGAGGGGGCAGCTTTGGTCTGGGAGGAATCCTCGTCCTTATGGAATTTTTGTAGCAAACGTCCGGGACGGGACGCAGGCAAGTTGGTTTTGAAAGGAGTCACTTTTCCCCAAGAAGCCAAACTCAAGAGCCCACTTGGCAGATGTCATTTTGTAGGGCGCGTTTGGGCCTCCGATGGCAGCCAGGTTTGGAGGAGGGGGCAGCTTTGGTCTGGGAGAAATCCTCGTCCTTATGGAATTTTTGTAGGCAAAAGCCCAGGACGGGCCGCAGGCAAGTTGGCTTTGAAAGGAGGCACTTTTCCGCAAGAAGCCAAAATGAAGAGCCCACTTGGCAGATGTCATTTTGTAGGGCGCGTTTGGGCCTCCGATGGCAGCCAGGTTTGGAGGAGGGGGCAGCTTTGGTCTGGGAGAAATCCTCGTCCTTATGGAATTTTTGTAGGCAAAAACCCCGCATGGGCCGCAGGCAAGTTGGCTTTGAAAGGAGGCACTTCCACCCAAGAAGCCAAACTCAAGAGCCCACTTGGCAGATGTCATTTTGTAGGGCACGTTTGGGCCTCCGATGGCAGCCAGGTTTGGAGGAGGGGGCAGCTTTGGTCTGGGAGAAATCCTCGTCCTTATGGAATTTTTGTAGGCAAAAACCCCGCATGGGCCGCAGGCAAGTTAGGCAAGTTGGCTTTGAAAGGAGGCACTTTTCCGCAAGAAGCCAAACTCAAGAGCCCACTTGGCAGATGTCATTTTGTAGGGCGCTTTTGGGCCTCCGATGGCAGCCAGGTTTGGAGGAGGGGGCAGCTTTGGTCTGGGAGAAATCCTCGTCCTTCTGGAATTTTTGTAGGCAAAAGCCCAGGACGGGCCGCAGGCAAGTTGGCTTTGAAAGGAGGCACTTCCACCCCAGAAGCCAAACTCAAGAGCCCACTTGGCAGATGTCATTTTGTAGGGCACGTTTGGGCCTCCGATGGCAGCCAGGTTTGGAGGAGGGGGCAGCTTTGGTCTGGGAGAAATCCTCGTCCTTATGGAATTTTTGTAGGCAAAAACCCCGCATGGGCCGCAGGCAAGTTAGGCAAGTTGGCTTCGAAAGGAGTCACTTTTCCGCAAGAATCCAAACTCAAGAGCCCACTTGGCAGATGTCATTTTGTAGGGCGCGTTTGGGCCTCCGATGGCAGCCAGGTTTGGAGGAGGGGGCAGCTTTGGTCTGGGAGAAATCCTCGTCCTTCTGGAATTTTTGTAGGCAAAAGCCCAGGACGGGCCGCAGGCAAGTTGGCTTTGAAAGGAGGCACTTCCACCCAAGAAGCCAAACTCAAGAGCCCACTTGGCAGATGTCATTTTGTAGGGCGCGTTTGGGCCTCCGATGGCAGCCAGGTTTGGAGGAGGGGGCAGCTTTGGTCTGGGAGAAATCCTCGTCCTTCTGGAATTTTTGTAGGCAAAAGCCCAGGACGGGCCGCAGGCAAGTTGGCTTTGAAAGGAGGCACTTCCACCCAAGAAGCCAAACTCAAGAGCCAACTTGGCAGATGTCATTTTGTAGGGCACGTTTGGGCCTCCGATGGCAGCCAGGTTTGGAGGAGGGGGCAGCTTTGGTCTGGGAGAAATCCTCGTCCTTATGGTATTTTTGGAGGCAAAAACCCCGCATGGGCCGCAGGCAAGTTAGGCAAGTTGGCTTTGAAAGGAGGCACTTTTCCGCAAGAAGCCAAACTCAAGAGCCCACTTGGCAGATGTCATTTTGTAGGGCGCGTTTGGGCCTCCGATGGCAGCCAGGTTTGGAGGAGGGGGCAGCTTTGGTCTGGGAGAAATCCTCGTCCTTCTGGAATTTTTGTAGGCAAAAGCCCAGGACGGGCCGCAGGCAAGTTGGCTTTGAAAGGAGGCACTTCCACCCAAGAAGCCAAACTCAAGAGCCCACTTGGCAGATGTCATTTTGTAGGGCGCGTTTGGGCCTCCGATGGCAGCCAGGTTTGGAGGAGGGGGCAGTTTTGGTCTGGGAGAAATCCTCGTCCTTCTGGAATTTTTGTAGGCAAAAGCCCAGGACGGGCCGCAGGCAAGTTGGCTTTGAAAGGAGGCACTTTTCCGCAAGAAGCCAAACTCAAGAGCCCACTTGGCAGATGTCATTTTGTAGGGCGCGTTTGGGCCTCCGATGGCAGCCAGGTTTGGAGGAGGGGGCAGCTTTGGTCTGGGAGAAATCCTCGTCCTTCTGGAATTTTTGTAGGCAAAAGCCCAGGACGGGCCGCAGGCAAGTTGGCTTTGAAAGGAGGCACTTCCACCCAAGAAGCCAAACTCAAGAGCCCACTTGGCAGATGTCATTTTGTAGGGCAGGTTTGGGCCTCCGATGGCAGCCAGGTTTGGAGGAGGGGGCAGCTTTGGTCTGGGAGAAATCCTCGTCCTTCTGGTATTTTTGGAGGCAAAAACCCCGCATGGGCCGCAGGCAAGTTAGGCAAGTTGGCTTTGAAAGGAGGCACTTTTCCGCAAGAAGCCAAACTCAAGAGCCCACTTGGCAGATGTCATTTTTGTAGGGCGCGTTTGGGCCTCCGATGGCAGCCAGGTTTGGAGGAGGGGGCAGTTTTGGTCTGGGAGAAATCCTCGTCCTTCTGGAATTTTTGTAGGCAAAAGCCCAGGACGGGCCGCAGGCAAGTTGGCTTTGAAAGGAGGCACTTCCACCCAAGAAGCCAAACTCAAGAGCCCACTTGGCAGATGTCATTTTGTAGGGCACGTTTGGGCCTCCGATGGCAGCCAGGTTTGGAGGAGGGGGCAGCTTTGGTCTGGGAGAAATCCTCGTCCTTATGGAATTTTTGTAGGCAAAAGCCCAGGACGGGCCGCAGGCAAGTTGGCTTTGAAAGGAGGCACTTCCACCCAAGAAGCCAAACTCAAGAGCCCACTTGGCAGATGTCATTTTGTAGGGCACGTTTGGGCCTCCGATGGCAGCCAGGTTTGGAGGAGGGGGCAGCTTTGGTCTGGGAGAAATCCTCGTCCTTCTGGAATTTTTGTAGGCAAAAGCCCAGGACGGGCCGCAGGCAAGTTGGCTTTGAAAGGAGGCACTTCCACCCAAGAAGCCAAACTCAAGAGCCCACTTGGCAGATGTCATTTTGTAGGGCACGTTTGGGCCTCCGATGGCAGCCAGGTTTGGAGGAGGGGGCAGCTTTGGTCTGGGAGAAATCCTCGTCCTTATGGAATTTTTGTAGGCAAAAACCCCGCATGGGCCGCAGGCAAGTTAGGCAAGTTGGCTTTGAAAGGAGGCACTTTTCCGCAAGAAGCCAAACTCAAGAGCCCACTTGGCAGATGTCATTTTGTAGGGCGCGTTTGGGCCTCCGATGGCAGCCAGGTTTGGAGGAGGGGGCAGCTTTGGTCTGGGAGAAATCCTCGTCCTTCTGGAATTTTTGTAGGCAAAAGCCCAGGACGGGCCGCAGGCAAGTTGGCTTTGAAAGGAGGCACTTCCACCCAAGAAGCCAAACTCAAGAGCCCACTTGGCAGATGTCATTTTGTAGGGCACGTTTGGGCCTCCGATGGCAGCCAGGTTTGGAGGAGGGGGCAGCTTTGGTCTGGGAGAAATCCTCGTCCTTATGGAATTTTTGTAGGCAAAAACCCCGCATGGGCCGCAGGCAAGTTAGGCAAGTTGGCTTTGAAAGGAGGCACTTTTCCCCAAGAAGCCAAACTCAAGAACCCACAATGCAGATGTCATTTTGTAGGGCGCGTTTGGGCCTCCGATGGCAGCCAGGTTTGGAGGAGGGGGCAGCTTTGGTCTGGGAGAAATCCTCGTCCTTATGGAATTTTTGTAGTCTAATGCCCAGAACGGGCCGCAGGCAAGTTAGGCAAGTTGGCTCCGAAAGGAGGCACTTTTCCCCAAGAAGCCAAACTCAAGAACCCTCAATGCAGATGTCATTTTGTGGGGCGCGTTTGGGCCTCCGATGGCAGCCAGGTTTGGAGGAGGGGGCAGCTTTGGTCTGGGAGAAATCCTCGTCCTTATGGAATTTTTGTAGGCAAAAGCCCAGCACGGGCCGCAGGCAAGTTGGCTCCGAAAGGAGGCACTTTTCCCCAAGAAGCCAAACTCAAGAACCCTCAATGCAGATGTCATTTTGTGGGGCGCGTTTGGGCCTCCGATGGCAGCCATGTTTGGAGGAGGGGGCAGCTTTGGTCTGGGAGAAATCCTCGTCCTTATGGAATTTTTGTAGGCAAAAACCCCGCATGGGCCGCAGGCAAGTTAGGCAAGTTGGCTTTGAAAGGAGGCACTTTTCCGCAAGAAGCCAAACTCAAGAGCCCACTTGGCAGATGTCATTTTGTAGGGCGCGTTTGGGCCTCCGATGGCAGCCAGGTTTGGAGGAGGGGGCAGCTTTGGTCTGGGAGAAATCCTCGTCCTTCTGGAATTTTTGTAGGCAAAAGCCCAGGACGGGCCGCAGGCAAGTTGGCTTTGAAAGGAGGCACTTCCACCCAAGAAGCCAAACTCAAGAGCCCACTTGGCAGATGTCATTTTGTAGGGCGCGTTTGGGCCTCCGATGGCAGCCAGGTTTGGAGGAGGGGGCAGCTTTGGTCTGGGAGAAATCCTCGTCCTTCTGGAATTTTTGTAGGCAAAAGCCCAGGACGGGCCGCAGGCAAGTTGGCTTTGAAAGGAGGCACTTCCACCCCAGAAGCCAAACTCAAGAGCCCACTTGGCAGATGTCATTTTGTAGGGCACGTTTGGGCCTCCGATGGCAGCCAGGTTTGGAGGAGGGGGCAGCTTTGGTCTGGGAGAAATCCTCGTCCTTATGGAATTTTTGTAGGCAAAAACCCCGCATGGGCCGCAGGCAAGTTAGGCAAGTTGGCTTTGAAAGGAGTCACTTTTCCGCAAGAATCCAAACTCAAGAGCCCACTTGGCAGATGTCATTTTGTAGGGCGCGTTTGGGCCTCCGATGGCAGCCAGGTTTGGAGGAGGGGGCAGCTTTGGTCTGGGAGAAATCCTCGTCCTTCTGGAATTTTTGTAGGCAAAAGCCCAGGACGGGCCGCAGGCAAGTTGGCTTTGAAAGGAGGCACTTCCACCCAAGAAGCCAAACTCAAGAGCCCACTTGGCAGATGTCATTTTGTAGGGCGCGTTTGGGCCTCCGATGGCAGCCAGGTTTGGAGGAGGGGGCAGCTTTGGTCTGGGAGAAATCCTCGTCCTTCTGGAATTTTTGTAGGCAAAAGCCCAGGACGGGCCGCAGGCAAGTTGGCTTTGAAAGGAGGCACTTCCACCCAAGAAGCCAAACTCAAGAGCCCACTTGGCAGATGTCATTTTGTAGGGCACGTTTGGGCCTCCGATGGCAGCCAGGTTTGGAGGAGGGGGCAGCTTTGGTCTGGGAGAAATCCTCGTCCTTATGGAATTTTTGTAGGCAAAAACCCCGCATGGGCCGCAGGCAAGTTAGGCAAGTTGGCTTTGAAAGGAGGCACTTTTCCGCAAGAAGCCAAACTCAAGAGCCCACTTGGCAGATGTCATTTTGTAGGGCGCGTTTGGGCCTCCGATGGCAGCCAGGTTTGGAGGAGGGGGCAGCTTTGGTCTGGGAGAAATCCTCGTCCTTCTGGAATTTTTGTAGGCAAAAGCCCAGGACGGGCCGCAGGCAAGTTGGCTTTGAAAGGAGGCACTTCCACCCAAGAAGCCAAACTCAAGAGCCCACTTGGCAGATGTCATTTTGTAGGGCGCGTTTGGGCCTCCGATGGCAGCCAGGTTTGGAGGAGGGGGCAGTTTTGGTCTGGGAGAAATCCTCGTCCTTCTGGAATTTTTGTAGGCAAAAGCCCAGGACGGGCCGCAGGCAAGTTGGCTTTGAAAGGAGGCACTTTTCCGCAAGAAGCCAAACTCAAGAGCCCACTTGGCAGATGTCATTTTGTAGGGCGCGTTTGGGCCTCCGATGGCAGCCAGGTTTGGAGGAGGGGGCAGCTTTGGTCTGGGAGAAATCCTCGTCCTTCTGGAATTTTTGTAGGCAAAAGCCCAGGACGGGCCGCAGGCAAGTTGGCTTTGAAAGGAGGCACTTCCACCCAAGAAGCCAAACTCAAGAGCCCACTTGGCAGATGTCATTTTGTAGGGCACGTTTGGGCCTCCGATGGCAGCCAGGTTTGGAGGAGGGGGCAGCTTTGGTCTGGGAGAAATCCTCGTCCTTATGGAATTTTTGGAGGCAAAAACCCCGCATGGGCCGCAGGCAAGTTAGGCAAGTTGGCTTTGAAAGGAGGCACTTTTCCGCAAGAAGCCAAACTCAAGAGCCCACTTGGCAGATGTCATTTTGTAGGGCGCGTTTGGGCCTCCGATGGCAGCCAGGTTTGGAGGAGGGGGCAGCTTTGGTCTGGGAGAAATCCTCGTCCTTCTGGAATTTTTGTAGGCAAAAGCCCAGGACGGGCCGCAGGCAAGTTGGCTTTGAAAGGAGGCACTTCCACCCAAGAAGCCAAACTCAAGAGCCCACTTGGCAGATGTCATTTTGTAGGGCACGTTTGGGCCTCCGATGGCAGCCAGGTTTGGAGGAGGGGGCAGCTTTGGTCTGGGAGAAATCCTCGTCCTTATGGAATTTTTGTAGGCAAAAGCCCAGGACGGGCCGCAGGCAAGTTGGCTTTGAAAGGAGGCACTTTTCCGCAAGAAGCCAAACTCAAGAGCCCACTTGGCAGATGTCATTTTGTAGGGCGCGTTTGGGCCTCCGATGGCAGCCAGGTTTGGAGGAGGGGGCAGCTTTGGTCTGGGAGAAATCCTCGTCCTTATGGAATTTTTGTAGGCAAAAGCCCAGGACGGGCCGCAGGCAAGTTGGCTTTGAAAGGAGGCACTTCCACCCAAGAAGCCAAACTCAAGAGCCCACTTGGCAGATGTCATTTTGTAGGGCACGTTTGGGCCTCCGATGGCAGCCAGGTTTGGAGGAGGGGGCAGCTTTGGTCTGGGAGAAATCCTCGTCCTTATGGAATTTTTGTAGGCAAAAACCCCGCATGGGCCGCAGGCAAGTTAGGCTAGTTGGCTTTGAAAGGAGGCACTTTTCCGCAAGAAGCCAAACTCAAGAGCCCACTTGGCAGATGTCATTTTGTAGGGCGCGTTTGGGCCTCCGATGGCAGCCAGGTTTGGAGGAGGGGGCAGCTTTGGTCTGGGAGAAATCCTCGTCCTTCTGGAATTTTTGTAGGCAAAAGCCCAGGACGGGCCGCAGGCAAGTTGGCTTTGAAAGGAGGCACTTCCACCCAAGAAGCCAAACTCAAGAGCCCACTTGGCAGATGTCATTTTGTAGGGCACGTTTGGGCCTCCGATGGCAGCCAGGTTTGGAGGAGGGGGCAGCTTTGGTCTGGGAGAAATCCTCGTCCTTATGGAATTTTTGTAGGCAAAAGCCCAGAATGGGCCGCAGGCTAGTTAGGCAAGTTGGCTTTGAAAGGAGGCACTTTTCCGCAAGAAGCCAAACTCAAGAGCCCACTTGGCAGATGTCATTTTGTAGGGCGCGTTTGGGCCTCCGATGGCAGCCAGGTTTGGAGGAGGGGGCAGCTTTGGTCTGGGAGAAATCCTCGTCCTTATGGAATTTTTGTAGTCTAATGCCCAGAACGGGCCGCAGGCAAGTTAGGCAAGTTGGCTCCGAAAGGAGGCACTTTTCCCCAAGAAGCCAAACTCAAGAACCCTCAATGCAGATGTCATTTTGTGGGGCGCGTTTGGGCCTCCGATGGCAGCCAGGTTTGGAGGAGGGGGCAGCTTTGGTCTGGGAGAAATCCTCGTCCTTATGGAATTTTTGTAGGCAAAAGCCCAGCACGGGCCGCAGGCAAGTTGGCTTTGAAAGGAGGCACTTTTCCCCAAGAAGCCAAACTCAAGAACCCTCAATGCAGATGTCATTTTGTGGGGCGCGTTTGGGCCTCCGATGGCAGCCAGGTTTGGAGGAGGGGGCAGCTTTGGTCTGGGAGAAATCCTCGTCCTTATGGAATTTTTGTAGGCAAAAACCCCGCATGGGCCGCAGGCAAGTTAGGCAAGTTGGCTTTGAAAGGAGTCACTTTTCCGCAAGAATCCAAACTCAAGAGCCCACTTGGCAGATGTCATTTTGTAGGGCGCGTTTGGGCCTCCGATGGCAGCCAGGTTTGGAGGAGGGGGCAGCTTTGGTCTGGGAGAAATCCTCGTCCTTCTGGAATTTTTGTAGGCAAAAACCCCGCATGGGCCGCAGGCAAGTTAGGCAAGTTGGCTTTGAAAGGAGGCACTTTTCCGCAAGAAGCCAAACTCAAGAGCCCACTTGGCAGATGTCATTTTGTAGGGCGCGTTTGGGCCTCCGATGGCAGCCAGGTTTGGAGGAGGGGGCAGCTTTGGTCTGGGAGAAATCCTCGTCCTTCTGGAATTTTTGTAGGCAAAAGCCCAGGACGGGCCGCAGGCAAGTTGGCTTTGAAAGGAGGCACTTCCACCCAAGAAGCCAAACTCAAGAGCCCACTTGGCAGATGTCATTTTGTAGGGCGCGTTTGGGCCTCCGATGGCAGCCAGGTTTGGAGGAGGGGGCAGTTTTGGTCTGGGAGAAATCCTCGTCCTTCTGGAATTTTTGTAGGCAAAAGCCCAGGACGGGCCGCAGGCAAGTTGGCTTTGAAAGGAGGCACTTTTCCGCAAGAAGCCAAACTCAAGAGCCCACTTGGCAGATGTCATTTTGTAGGGCGCGTTTGGGCCTCCGATGGCAGCCAGGTTTGGAGGAGGGGGCAGCTTTGGTCTGGGAGAAATCCTCGTCCTTCTGGAATTTTTGTAGGCAAAAGCCCAGGACGGGCCGCAGGCAAGTTGGCTTTGAAAGGAGGCACTTCCACCCAAGAAGCCAAACTCAAGAGCCCACTTGGCAGATGTCATTTTGTAGGGCACGTTTGGGCCTCCGATGGCAGCCAGGTTTGGAGGAGGGGGCAGCTTTGGTCTGGGAGAAATCCTCGTCCTTATGGAATTTTTGGAGGCAAAAAACCCGCATGGGCCGCAGGCAAGTTAGGCAAGTTGGCTTTGAAAGGAGGCACTTCCACCCAAGAAGCCAAACTCAAGAGCCCACTTGGCAGATGTCATTTTGTAGGGCGCGTTTGGGCCTCCGATGGCAGCCAGGTTTGGAGGAGGGGGCAGCTTTGGTCTGGGAGAAATCCTCGTCCTTCTGGAATTTTTGTAGGCAAAAGCCCAGGACGGGCCGCAGGCAAGTTGGCTTTGAAAGGAGGCACTTCCACCCAAGAAGCCAAACTCAAGAGCCCACTTGGCAGATGTCATTTTGTAGGGCACGTTTGGGCCTCCGATGGCAGCCAGGTTTGGAGGAGGGGGCAGCTTTGGTCTGGGAGAAATCCTCGTCCTTATGGAATTTTTGTAGGCAAAAACCCCGCATGGGCCGCAGGCAAGTTAGGCAAGTTGGCTTTGAAAGGAGGCACTTTTCCCCAAGAAGCCAAACTCAAGAACCCACAATGCAGATGTCATTTTGTAGGGCGCGTTTGGGCCTCCGATGGCAGCCAGGTTTGGAGGAGGGGGCAGCTTTGGTCTGGGAGAAATCCTCGTCCTTATGGAATTTTTGTAGTCTAATGCCCAGAACGGGCCGCAGGCAAGTTAGGCAAGTTGGCTCCGAAAGGAGGCACTTTTCCCCAAGAAGCCAAACTCAAGAACCCTCAATGCAGATGTCATTTTGTGGGGCGCGTTTGGGCCTCCGATGGCAGCCAGGTTTGGAGGAGGGGGCAGCTTTGGTCTGGGAGAAATCCTCGTCCTTATGGAATTTTTGTAGGCAAAAGCCCAGCACGGGCCGCAGGCAAGTTGGCTTTGAAAGGAGGCACTTTTCCCCAAGAAGCCAAACTCAAGAACCCTCAATGCAGATGTCATTTTGTGGGGCGCGTTTGGGCCTCCGATGGCAGCCAGGTTTGGAGGAGGGGGCAGCTTTGGTCTGGGAGAAATCCTCGTCCTTATGGAATTTTTGTAGGCAAAAACCCCGCATGGGCCGCAGGCAAGTTAGGCAAGTTGGCTTTGAAAGGAGGCACTTTTCCGCAAGAAGCCAAACTCAAGAGCCCACTTGGCAGATGTCATTTTGTAGGGCGCGTTTGGGCCTCCGATGGCAGCCAGGTTTGGAGGAGGGGGCAGCTTTGGTCTGGGAGAAATCCTCGTCCTTCTGGAATTTTTGTAGGCAAAAGCCCAGGACGGGCCGCAGGCAAGTTGGCTTTGAAAGGAGGCACTTCCACCCAAGAAGCCAAACTCAAGAGCCCACTTGGCAGATGTCATTTTGTAGGGCAGGTTTGGGCCTCCGATGGCAGCCAGGTTTGGAGGAGGGGGCAGCTTTGGTCTGGGAGAAATCCTCGTCCTTATGGAATATTTGGAGGCAAAAACCCCGCATGGGCCGCAGGCAAGTTAGGCAAGTTGGCTTTGAAAGGAGGCACTTTTCCGCAAGAAGCCAAACTCAAGAGCCCACTTGGCAGATGTCATTTTGTAGGGCGCGTTTGGGCCTCCGATGGCAGCCAGGTTTGGAGGAGGGGGCAGCTTTGGTCTGGGAGAAATCCTCGTCCTTCTGGAATTTTTGTAGGCAAAAGCCCAGGACGGGCCGCAGGCAAGTTGGCTTTGAAAGGAGGCACTTCCACCCAAGAAGCCAAACTCAAGAGCCCACTTGGCAGATGTCATTTTGTAGGGCGCGTTTGGGCCTCCGATGGCAGCCAGGTTTGGAGGAGGGGGCAGCTTTGGTCTGGGAGAAATCCTCGTCCTTATGGAATTTTTGTAGTCTAATGCCCAGAACGGGCCGCAGGCAAGTTGGCTTTGAAAGGAGGCACTTTTCCGCAAGAAGCCAAACTCAAGAGCCCACTTGGCAGATGTCATTTTGTAGGGCGCGTTTGGGCCTCCGATGGCAGCCAGGTTTGGAGGAGGGGGCAGCTTTGGTCTGGGAGAAATCCTCGTCCTTCTGGAATTTTTGTAGGCAAAAGCCCAGGACGGGCCGCAGGCAAGTTGGCTTTGAAAGGAGGCACTTCCACCCAAGAAGCCAAACTCAAGAGCCCACTTGGCAGATGTCATTTTGTAGGGCACGTTTGGGCCTCCGATGGCAGCCAGGTTTGGAGGAGGGGGCAGCTTTGGTCTGGGAGAAATCCTCGTCCTTATGGAATTTTTGTAGGCAAAAACCCCGCATGGGCCGCAGGCAAGTTAGGCAAGTTGGCTTTGAAAGGAGGCACTTTTCCGCAAGAAGCCAAACTCAAGAGCCCACTTGGCAGATGTCATTTTGTAGGGCGCGTTTGGGCCTCCGATGGCAGCCAGGTTTGGAGGAGGGGGCAGCTTTGGTCTGGGAGAAATCCTCGTCCTTCTGGAATTTTTGTAGGCAAAAGCCCAGGACGGGCCGCAGGCAAGTTGGCTTTGAAAGGAGGCACTTCCACCCAAGAAGCCAAACTCAAGAGCCCACTTGGCAGATGTCATTTTGTAGGGCACGTTTGGGCCTCCGATGGCAGCCAGGTTTGGAGGAGGGGGCAGCTTTGGTCTGGGAGAAATCCTCGTCCTTATGGAATTTTTGTAGGCAAAAACCCCGCATGGGCCGCAGGCAAGTTAGGCAAGTTGGCTTTGAAAGGAGGCACTTTTCCCCAAGAAGCCAAACTCAAGAACCCACAATGCAGATGTCATTTTGTAGGGCGCGTTTGGGCCTCCGATGGCAGCCAGGTTTGGAGGAGGGGGCAGCTTTGGTCTGGGAGAAATCCTCGTCCATATGGAATTTTTTTAGTCTAATGCCCAGAACCGGCCGCAGGCAAGTTAGGCAAGTTGGCTCCGAAAGGAGGCACTTTTCCCCAAGAAGCCAAACTCAAGAACCCTCAATGCAGATGTCATTTTGTGGGGCGCGTTTGGGCCTCCGATGGCAGCCAGGTTTGGAGGAGGGGGCAGCTTTGGTCTGGGAGAAATCCTCGTCCTTATGGAATTTTTGTAGGCAAAAGCCCAGCACGGGCCGCAGGCAAGTTGACTCCGAAAGGAGGCACTTTTCCCCAGGAAGCCAAACTCAAGAACCCTCAATGCAGATGTCATTTTGTGGGGCGCGTTTGGGCCTCCGATGGCAGCCAGGTTTGGAGGAGGGGGCAGCTTTGGTCTGGGAGAAATCCTCGTCCTTATGGAATTTTTGTAGTCTAAAGCCCAGCACGGGCCGCAGACTAGTTAGGCAAGTTGGCTCCGAAAGGAGGCACTTTTCCCCAAGAAGCCAAACTCAAGAACCCTCAATGCAGATGTCATTTTGTGGGGCGCGTTTGGGCCTCCGATGGCAGCCAGGTTTGGAGGAGGGGGCAGCTTTGGTCTGGGAGAAATCCTCGTCCTTATGGAATTTTTGTAGGCAAAAGCCCAGCACGGGCCGCAGGCAAGTTGGCTCCGAAAGGAGGCACTTTTCCCCAAGAAGCCAAACTCAAGAACCCTCAATGCAGATGTCATTTTGTGGGGCGCGTTTGGGCCTCCGATGGCAGCCATGTTTGGAGGAGGGGGCAGCTTTGGTCTGGGAGAAATCCTCGTCCTTATGGAATTTTTGTAGGCAAAAACCCCGCATGGGCCGCAGGCAAGTTAGGCAAGTTGGCTTTGAAAGGAGGCACTTTTCCGCAAGAAGCCAAACTCAAGAGCCCACTTGGCAGATGTCATTTTGTAGGGCGCGTTTGGGCCTCCGATGGCAGCCAGGTTTGGAGGAGGGGGCAGCTTTGGTCTGGGAGAAATCCTCGTCCTTCTGGAATTTTTGTAGGCAAAAGCCCAGGACGGGCCGCAGGCAAGTTGGCTTTGAAAGGAGGCACTTCCACCCAAGAAGCCAAACTCAAGAGCCCACTTGGCAGATGTCATTTTGTAGGGCGCGTTTGGGCCTCCGATGGCAGCCAGGTTTGGAGGAGGGGGCAGCTTTGGTCTGGGAGAAATCCTCGTCCTTCTGGAATTTTTGTAGGCAAAAGCCCAGGACGGGCCGCAGGCAAGTTGGCTTTGAAAGGAGGCACTTCCACCCCAGAAGCCAAACTCAAGAGCCCACTTGGCAGATGTCATTTTGTAGGGCACGTTTGGGCCTCCGATGGCAGCCAGGTTTGGAGGAGGGGGCAGCTTTGGTCTGGGAGAAATCCTCGTCCTTATGGAATTTTTGTAGGCAAAAACCCCGCATGGGCCGCAGGCAAGTTAGGCAAGTTGGCTTTGAAAGGAGTCACTTTTCCGCAAGAATCCAAACTCAAGAGCCCACTTGGCAGATGTCATTTTGTAGGGCGCGTTTGGGCCTCCGATGGCAGCCAGGTTTGGAGGAGGGGGCAGCTTTGGTCTGGGAGAAATCCTCGTCCTTCTGGAATTTTTGTAGGCAAAAGCCCAGGACGGGCCGCAGGCAAGTTGGCTTTGAAAGGAGGCACTTCCACCCAAGAAGCCAAACTCAAGAGCCCACTTGGCAGATGTCATTTTGTAGGGCGCGTTTGGGCCTCCGATGGCAGCCAGGTTTGGAGGAGGGGGCAGCTTTGGTCTGGGAGAAATCCTCGTCCTTCTGGAATTTTTGTAGGCAAAAGCCCAGGACGGGCCGCAGGCAAGTTGGCTTTGAAAGGAGGCACTTCCACCCAAGAAGCCAAACTCAAGAGCCCACTTGGCAGATGTCATTTTGTAGGGCACGTTTGGGCCTCCGATGGCAGCCAGGTTTGGAGGAGGGGGCAGCTTTGGTCTGGGAGAAATCCTCGTCCTTATGGAATTTTTGTAGGCAAAAACCCCGCATGGGCCGCAGGCAAGTTAGGCAAGTTGGCTTTGAAAGGAGGCACTTTTCCGCAAGAAGCCAAACTCAAGAGCCCACTTGGCAGATGTCATTTTGTAGGGCGCGTTTGGGCCTCCGATGGCAGCCAGGTTTGGAGGAGGGGGCAGCTTTGGTCTGGGAGAAATCCTCGTCCTTCTGGAATTTTTGTAGGCAAAAGCCCAGGACGGGCCGCAGGCAAGTTGGCTTTGAAAGGAGGCACTTCCACCCAAGAAGCCAAACTCAAGAGCCCACTTGGCAGATGTCATTTTGTAGGGCGCGTTTGGGCCTCCGATGGCAGCCAGGTTTGGAGGAGGGGGCAGTTTTGGTCTGGGAGAAATCCTCGTCCTTCTGGAATTTTTGTAGGCAAAAGCCCAGGACGGGCCGCAGGCAAGTTGGCTTTGAAAGGAGGCACTTTTCCGCAAGAAGCCAAACTCAAGAGCCCACTTGGCAGATGTCATTTTGTAGGGCGCGTTTGGGCCTCCGATGGCAGCCAGGTTTGGAGGAGGGGGCAGCTTTGGTCTGGGAGAAATCCTCGTCCTTCTGGAATTTTTGTAGGCAAAAGCCCAGGACGGGCCGCAGGCAAGTTGGCTTTGAAAGGAGGCACTTCCACCCAAGAAGCCAAACTCAAGAGCCCACTTGGCAGATGTCATTTTGTAGGGCACGTTTGGGCCTCCGATGGCAGCCAGGTTTGGAGGAGGGGGCAGCTTTGGTCTGGGAGAAATCCTCGTCCTTATGGAATTTTTGGAGGCAAAAACCCCGCATGGGCCGCAGGCAAGTTAGGCAAGTTGGCTTTGAAAGGAGGCACTTTTCCGCAAGAAGCCAAACTCAAGAGCCCACTTGGCAGATGTCATTTTGTAGGGCGCGTTTGGGCCTCCGATGGCAGCCAGGTTTGGAGGAGGGGGCAGCTTTGGTCTGGGAGAAATCCTCGTCCTTCTGGAATTTTTGTAGGCAAAAGCCCAGGACGGGCCGCAGGCAAGTTGGCTTTGAAAGGAGGCACTTCCACCCAAGAAGCCAAACTCAAGAGCCCACTTGGCAGATGTCATTTTGTAGGGCACGTTTGGGCCTCCGATGGCAGCCAGGTTTGGAGGAGGGGGCAGCTTTGGTCTGGGAGAAATCCTCGTCCTTATGGAATTTTTGTAGGCAAAAGCCCAGGACGGGCCGCAGGCAAGTTGGCTTTGAAAGGAGGCACTTTTCCGCAAGAAGCCAAACTCAAGAGCCCACTTGGCAGATGTCATTTTGTAGGGCGCGTTTGGGCCTCCGATGGCAGCCAGGTTTGGAGGAGGGGGCAGCTTTGGTCTGGGAGAAATCCTCGTCCTTATGGAATTTTTGTAGGCAAAAGCCCAGGACGGGCCGCAGGCAAGTTGGCTTTGAAAGGAGGCACTTCCACCCAAGAAGCCAAACTCAAGAGCCCACTTGGCAGATGTCATTTTGTAGGGCACGTTTGGGCCTCCGATGGCAGCCAGGTTTGGAGGAGGGGGCAGCTTTGGTCTGGGAGAAATCCTCGTCCTTATGGAATTTTTGTAGGCAAAAACCCCGCATGGGCCGCAGGCAAGTTAGGCTAGTTGGCTTTGAAAGGAGGCACTTTTCCGCAAGAAGCCAAACTCAAGAGCCCACTTGGCAGATGTCATTTTGTAGGGCGCGTTTGGGCCTCCGATGGCAGCCAGGTTTGGAGGAGGGGGCAGCTTTGGTCTGGGAGAAATCCTCGTCCTTCTGGAATTTTTGTAGGCAAAAGCCCAGGACGGGCCGCAGGCAAGTTGGCTTTGAAAGGAGGCACTTCCACCCAAGAAGCCAAACTCAAGAGCCCACTTGGCAGATGTCATTTTGTAGGGCACGTTTGGGCCTCCGATGGCAGCCAGGTTTGGAGGAGGGGGCAGCTTTGGTCTGGGAGAAATCCTCGTCCTTATGGAATTTTTGTAGGCAAAAGCCCAGAATGGGCCGCAGGCTAGTTAGGCAAGTTGGCTTTGAAAGGAGGCACTTTTCCGCAAGAAGCCAAACTCAAGAGCCCACTTGGCAGATGTCATTTTGTAGGGCGCGTTTGGGCCTCCGATGGCAGCCAGGTTTGGAGGAGGGGGCAGCTTTGGTCTGGGAGAAATCCTCGTCCTTATGGAATTTTTGTAGTCTAATGCCCAGAACGGGCCGCAGGCAAGTTAGGCAAGTTGGCTCCGAAAGGAGGCACTTTTCCCCAAGAAGCCAAACTCAAGAACCCTCAATGCAGATGTCATTTTGTGGGGCGCGTTTGGGCCTCCGATGGCAGCCAGGTTTGGAGGAGGGGGCAGCTTTGGTCTGGGAGAAATCCTCGTCCTTATGGAATTTTTGTAGGCAAAAGCCCAGCACGGGCCGCAGGCAAGTTGGCTCCGAAAGGAGGCACTTTTCCCCAAGAAGCCAAACTCAAGAACCCTCAATGCAGATGTCATTTTGTGGGGCGCGTTTGGGCCTCCGATGGCAGCCAGGTTTGGAGGAGGGGGCAGCTTTGGTCTGGGAGAAATCCTCGTCCTTATGGAATTTTTGTAGGCAAAAACCCCGCATGGGCCGCAGGCAAGTTAGGCAAGTTGGCTTTGAAAGGAGTCACTTTTCCGCAAGAATCCAAACTCAAGAGCCCACTTGGCAGATGTCATTTTGTAGGGCGCGTTTGGGCCTCCGATGGCAGCCAGGTTTGGAGGAGGGGGCAGCTTTGGTCTGGGAGAAATCCTCGTCCTTCTGGAATTTTTGTAGGCAAAAACCCCGCATGGGCCGCAGGCAAGTTAGGCAAGTTGGCTTTGAAAGGAGGCACTTTTCCGCAAGAAGCCAAACTCAAGAGCCCACTTGGCAGATGTCATTTTGTAGGGCGCGTTTGGGCCTCCGATGGCAGCCAGGTTTGGAGGAGGGGGCAGCTTTGGTCTGGGAGAAATCCTCGTCCTTCTGGAATTTTTGTAGGCAAAAGCCCAGGACGGGCCGCAGGCAAGTTGGCTTTGAAAGGAGGCACTTCCACCCAAGAAGCCAAACTCAAGAGCCCACTTGGCAGATGTCATTTTGTAGGGCGCGTTTGGGCCTCCGATGGCAGCCAGGTTTGGAGGAGGGGGCAGTTTTGGTCTGGGAGAAATCCTCGTCCTTCTGGAATTTTTGTAGGCAAAAGCCCAGGACGGGCCGCAGGCAAGTTGGCTTTGAAAGGAGGCACTTTTCCGCAAGAAGCCAAACTCAAGAGCCCACTTGGCAGATGTCATTTTGTAGGGCGCGTTTGGGCCTCCGATGGCAGCCAGGTTTGGAGGAGGGGGCAGCTTTGGTCTGGGAGAAATCCTCGTCCTTCTGGAATTTTTGTAGGCAAAAGCCCAGGACGGGCCGCAGGCAAGTTGGCTTTGAAAGGAGGCACTTCCACCCAAGAAGCCAAACTCAAGAGCCCACTTGGCAGATGTCATTTTGTAGGGCACGTTTGGGCCTCCGATGGCAGCCAGGTTTGGAGGAGGGGGCAGCTTTGGTCTGGGAGAAATCCTCGTCCTTATGGAATTTTTGGAGGCAAAAACCCCGCATGGGCCGCAGGCAAGTTAGGCAAGTTGGCTTTGAAAGGAGGCACTTTTCCGCAAGAAGCCAAACTCAAGAGCCCACTTGGCAGATGTCATTTTGTAGGGCGCGTTTGGGCCTCCGATGGCAGCCAGGTTTGGAGGAGGGGGCAGCTTTGGTCTGGGAGAAATCCTCGTCCTTCTGGAATTTTTGTAGGCAAAAGCCCAGGACGGGCCGCAGGCAAGTTGGCTTTGAAAGGAGGCACTTCCACCCAAGAAGCCAAACTCAAGAGCCCACTTGGCAGATGTCATTTTGTAGGGCACGTTTGGGCCTCCGATGGCAGACAGGTTTGGAGGAGGGGGCAGCTTTGGTCTGGGAGAAATCCTCGTCCTTATGGAATTTTTGTAGGCAAAAACCCCGCATGGGCCGCAGGCAAGTTAGGCAAGTTGGCTTTGAAAGGAGGCACTTTTCCCCAAGAAGCCAAACTCAAGAACCCACAATGCAGATGTCATTTTGTAGGGCGCGTTTGGGCCTCCGATGGCAGCCAGGTTTGGAGGAGGGGGCAGCTTTGGTCTGGGAGAAATCCTCGTCCTTATGGAATTTTTGTAGTCTAATGCCCAGAACGGGCCGCAGGCAAGTTAGGCAAGTTGGCTCCGAAAGGAGGCACTTTTCCCCAAGAAGCCAAACTCAAGAACCCTCAATGCAGATGTCATTTTGTGGGGCGCGTTTGGGCCTCCGATGGCAGCCAGGTTTGGAGGAGGGGGCAGCTTTGGTCTGGGAGAAATCCTCGTCCTTATGGAATTTTTGTAGGCAAAAGCCCAGCACGGGCCGCAGGCAAGTTGGCTTTGAAAGGAGGCACTTTTCCCCAAGAAGCCAAACTCAAGAACCCTCAATGCAGATGTCATTTTGTGGGGCGCGTTTGGGCCTCCGATGGCAGCCAGGTTTGGAGGAGGGGGCAGCTTTGGTCTGGGAGAAATCCTCGTCCTTATGGAATTTTTGTAGGCAAAAGCCCCGCATGGGCCGCAGGCAAGTTAGGCAAGTTGGCTTTGAAAGGAGGCACTTTTCCGCAAGAAGCCAAACTCAAGAGCCCACTTGGCAGATGTCATTTTGTAGGGCGCGTTTGGGCCTCCGATGGCAGCCAGGTTTGGAGGAGGGGGCAGCTTTGGTCTGGGAGAAATCCTCGTCCTTCTGGAATGTTTGTAGGCAAAAGCCCAGGACGGGCCGCAGGCAAGTTGGCTTTGAAAGGAGGCACTTCCACCCAAGAAGCCAAACTCAAGAGCCCACTTGGCAGATGTCATTTTGTAGGGCAGGTTTGGGCCTCCGATGGCAGCCAGGTTTGGAGGAGGGGGCAGCTTTGGTCTGGGAGAAATCCTCGTCCTTATGGAATATTTGGAGGCAAAAACCCCGCATGGGCCGCAGGCAAGTTAGGCAAGTTGGCTTTGAAAGGAGGCACTTTTCCGCAAGAAGCCAAACTCAAGAGCCCACTTGGCAGATGTCATTTTGTAGGGCGCGTTTGGGCCTCCGATGGCAGCCAGGTTTGGAGGAGGGGGCAGCTTTGGTCTGGGAGAAATCCTCGTCCTTCTGGAATTTTTGTAGGCAAAAGCCCAGGACGGGCCGCAGGCAAGTTGGCTTTGAAAGGAGGCACTTCCACCCAAGAAGCCAAACTCAAGAGCCCACTTGGCAGATGTCATTTTGTAGGGCGCGTTTGGGCCTCCGATGGCAGCCAGGTTTGGAGGAGGGGGCAGCTTTGGTCTGGGAGAAATCCTCGTCCTTATGGAATTTTTGTAGTCTAATGCCCAGAACGGGCCGCAGGCAAGTTGGCTTTGAAAGGAGGCACTTTTCCGCAAGAAGCCAAAGTCAAGAGCCCACTTGGCAGGTGTCATTTTGTAGGGCGCGTTTGGGCCTCCGATGGCAGCCAGGTTTGGAGGAGGGGGCAGCTTTGGTCTGGGAGAAATCCTCGTCCTTCTGGAATTTTTGTAGGCAAAAGCCCAGGACGGGCCGCAGGCAAGTTGGCTTTGAAAGGAGGCACTTCCACCCAAGAAGCCAAACTCAAGAGCCCACTTGGCAGATGTCATTTTGTAGGGCACGTTTGGGCCTCCGATGGCAGCCAGGTTTGGAGGAGGGGGCAGCTTTGGTCTGGGAGAAATCCTCGTCCTTATGGAATTTTTGTAGGCAAAAACCCCGCATGGGCCGCAGGCAAGTTAGGCAAGTTGGCTTTGAAAGGAGGCACTTTTCCGCAAGAAGCCAAACTCAAGAGCCCACTTGGCAGATGTCATTTTGTAGGGCGCGTTTGGGCCTCCGATGGCAGCCAGGTTTGGAGGAGGGGGCAGCTTTGGTCTGGGAGAAATCCTCGTCCTTCTGGAATTTTTGTAGGCAAAAGCCCAGGACGGGCCGCAGGCAAGTTGGCTTTGAAAGGAGGCACTTCCACCCAAGAAGCCAAACTCAAGAGCCCACTTGGCAGATGTCATTTTGTAGGGCACGTTTGGGCCTCCGATGGCAGCCAGGTTTGGAGGAGGGGGCAGCTTTGGTCTGGGAGAAATCCTCGTCCTTATGGAATTTTTGTAGGCAAAAACCCCGCATGGGCCGCAGGCAAGTTAGGCAAGTTGGCTTTGAAAGGAGGCACTTTTCCCCAAGAAGCCAAACTCAAGAACCCACAATGCAGATGTCATTTTGTAGGGCGCGTTTGGGCCTCCGATGGCAGCCAGGTTTGGAGGAGGGGGCAGCTTTGGTCTGGGAGAAATCCTCGTCCATATGGAATTTTTTTAGTCTAATGCCCAGAACCGGCCGCAGGCAAGTTAGGCAAGTTGGCTCCGAAAGGAGGCACTTTTCCCCAAGAAGCCAAACTCAAGAGCCCACTTGGCAGATGTCATTTTGTAGGGCGCGTTTGGGCCTCCGATGGCAGCCAGGTTTGGAGGAGGGGGCAGCTTTGGTCTGGGAGAAATCCTCGTCCTTATGGAATTTTTGTAGGCAAAAGCCCAGCACGGGCCGCAGGAAAGTTGACTCCGAAAGGAGGCACTTTTCCCCAGGAAGCCAAACTCAAGAACCCTCAATGCAGATGTCATTTTGTGGGGCGCGTTTGGGCCTCCGATGGCAGCCAGGTTTGGAGGAGGGGGCAGCTTTGGTCTGGGAGAAATCCTCGTCCTTATGGAATTTTTGTAGGCAAAAGCCCAGCACGGGCCGCAGGAAAGTTGACTCCGAAAGGAGGCACTTTTCCCCAGGAAGCCAAACTCAAGAACCCTCAATGCAGATGTCATTTTGTGGGGCGCGTTTGGGCCTCCGATGGCAGCCAGGTTTGGAGGAGGGGGCAGCTTTGGTCTGGGAGAAATCCTCGTCCTTATGGAATTTTTGTAGTCTAAAGCCCAGCACGGGCCGCAGACTAGTTAGGCAAGTTGGCTTTGAAAGGAGGCACTTTTCCGCAAGAAGCCAAACTCAAGAGCCCACTTGGCAGATGTCATTTTGTAGGGCGCGTTTGGGCCTCCGATGGCAGCCAGGTTTGGAGGAGGGGGCAGCTTTGGTCTGGGAGAAATCCTCGTCCTTATGGAATTTTTGTAGGCAAAAGCCCAGGACGGGCCGCAGGCAAGTTGGCTTTGAAAGGAGTCACTTTTCCGCAAGAAGCCAAAGTCAAGAGCCCACTTGGCAGGTGTCATTTTGTAGGGCGCGTTTGGGCCTCCGATGGCAGCCAGGTTTGGAGGAGGGGGCAGCTTTGGTCTGGGAGAAATCCTCGTCCTTATGGAATTTTTGTAGGCAAAATCCCAGGTCGGGCCGCAGGCAAGTTGGCTTTGAAAGGAGGCACTTTTCCGCAAGAAGCCAAACTCAAGAGCCCACTTGGCAGATGTCATTTTGTCGGGTGCGTTTGGGCTTCCGATGGCAGCCAGGTTTGGAGGAGGGGGTAGCTTTGGTCTGGGAGAAATCCTCGTCCTTCTGGAATTTTTGGAGGCAAAAGCCCAGGACGGGCCGCAGGCAAGTTAGGCAAGTTGGATTTGAAAGGAGGCACTTTTCCCCAAGAAGCCAAACTCAAGAATCCTCAATGCAGATGTCATTTTGTAGGGCGCGTTTGGGCCTCCGATGGCAGCCATGTTTGGAGGAGGGGGCAGCTTTGGTCTGGGAGAAATCCTCGTCCTTCTGGAATTTTTGGAGACAAAAGTCCAGGACGGGCCGCAGGCAATTTAGGCAAGTTGGCTTTGAAAGGAGGCACTTTTCCCCAAGAAGGCAAACTCAAGAGCCCACGTGGCAGGTGTCATTTTGTAGGGCGCATTTGGGCCTCTGATGGCAGCCCGGTTTGGAGGAGGGGGCAGCTTTGGTCTGGGAGAAATCCTCGTCCTTATGGAATTTTTGTAGGCAAAAGCCCTGCATGGGCCGCAGGCAAGTTGAATCTGAAAGGAGGCACTTTTCCCCAAGAAGCCAAACTCAAGAGCCCACTTGGCAGGTGTCATTTTGTAGGGCGCGTTTTGGCGTCCGATGGCAGCCAGGTTTGGAGGAGGGGGCAGCTTTGGTCTGGGAGAAATCCTCGTCCTTATGGAATTTTTGTAGGCAAAAGCCCTGCATGGGCCGCAGGCAAGTTGGCTTTGAAAGGAGGCACTTTTCCCCAAGAAGCCAAACTCAAGAACCCACAATGCAGATGTCATTTTGCAGGGTGCGCTTGGGCCTCCGATGGCAGCCAGGTTTGGAGGAGGGGGCAGCTTTGGTCTGGGAGAAATCCTCGTCCTTCTGGAATTTTTGTAGGCAAAAGCCCTGCAAGGGCCGCAGGCAAGTTGACTCCGAAAGGAGTCACTTTTCCCCAAGAAGCCAAAGTCAAGAGCCCACTTGGCAGGTATCATTTTGTAGGGCGCGTTTGGGCCTCCGATGGCAGCCATGTTTGGATGAGGGGGCAGCTTTGGTCTGGGAGAAATCCTCGTCCTTATGGAATTTTTGGAGGCAAAAGCCCAGGACGGGCCGCAGGCAAGTTAGGCAAGCTGGCTTTGAAAGGAGGCACTTTTCCCCAAGAAGCCAAACTCAAGAGCCCACTTGGCAGATGTCATTTTGTAGGGCGCGTTTGGGCCTCCGATGGCAGCCAGGTTTGGAGGAGGGGGCAGCTTTGGTCTGGGAGAAATCCTCGTCCTTATGGAATTTTTGTACTCAAAAGCCCTGCATGGGCCGCAGGCAAGTTGACTCCGAAAGGAGGCACTTTTCCCCAAGAAGCCAAACTCAAGAGCCCACTTGGCAGGTGTCATTTTGTAGGGCGCGTTTGGGCCTCCGATGGCAGCCAGGTTTGGAGGAGGGGGCAGCTTTGGTCTGGGAGAAATCCTCGTCCTTATGGAATTTTTGGAGGCAAATGCCCAGGACGGGCCTCAGGCAAGTTGGCTCTGAAAGGAGGCACTTTCCCCCAAGAAGCCAAACTGAAGAGCCCACTTGGCAGATGTCATTTTGTAGGGCGCGTTTGGGCCTCCGATGGCAGCCAGGTTTGGAGGAGGGGGCAGCTTTGGTCTGGGAGAAATCCTCGTCCTTATGGAATTTTTGTAGGCAAAAGCCCAGGGCCGGATGCAGGGAAGTTGGCTTTTAAAGGAGGCACTTTTCCCCAAGAAGCCAAACTCAAGAGCCCACTTGGCAGATGTCATTTTGTAGGGCGCGTTTGGGCCTCCGATGGCAGCCAGGTTTGGAGGAGGGGGCAGCTTTGGTCTGGGAGAAATCCTCGTCCTTATGGAATTTTTGTAGGCAAAAGCCCAGGACGGGACGCAGGCAAGTTGGCTTCGAAAGGAGGCACTTTTCCCCAAGAAGCCAAACTCAAGAGCCCACGTGGCAGGTGTCATTTTGTAGGGCGCGTTTGGGCCTCCGATGGCAGCCAGGTTTGGAGGAGGGGGCAGCTTTGGTCTGGGAGAAATCCTCGTCCTTATGGAATTTTTGGAGGCGAAAGCCCAGGACGGGCCGCAGGCAAGTTAGGCAAGTTGGCTTTGAAAGGAGTCACTTTTCCCCAAGAAGGCAAACTCAAGAGCCCACGTGGCAGGTGTCATTTTGTAGGGCGCATTTGGGCCTCTGATGGCAGCCCGGTTTGGAGGAGGGGGCAGCTTTGGTCTGGGAGAAATCCTCGTCCTTATAGAATTTTTGGAGGCAAAAGCCCTGCATGGGCCGCAGGCAAGTTGAATCCGAAAGGAGGCACTTTTCCCCAAGAAGCCAAACTCAAGAGCCCACTTGGCAGATGTCATTTTGTAGGGCGCGTTTGGGCCTCCGATGGCAGCCAGGTTTGGAGGAGGGGGCAGCTTTGGTCTGGGAGAAATCCTCGTCGTTATGGAATTTTTGGAGGCAAAAGCCCGGCATGGGCCGCAGGCAAGTTGGCTTTGAAAGGAGGCACTTTTCCCCAAGAAGCCAAACTCAAGAGCCCACTTGGCAGATGTCATTTTGTAGGGTGCGTTTGGGCCTCCGATGGCAGCCAGGTTTGGAGGAGGGGGCAGCTTTGGCCTGGGAGAAATCCTCGTCCTTCTGGAATTTTTGTAGGCAAAAGCCCTGCATGGGCCGCAGGCAAGTTGACTCCGAAAGGAGTCACTTTTCCCCAAGAAGCCAAACTCAAGAGCCCACTTGGCAGGTGTCATTTTGTGGGGCGCGTTTGGGCCTCCGATGGCAGCCATGTTTGGAGGAGGGGGCAGCTTTGGTCTGGGAGAAATCCTCGTCCTTCTGGAATTTTTGTAGGCAAAAGCCCAGGACGGGCCGCAGGCAAGTTAGGCAAGTTGGCTTTGAAAGGAGGCACTTTTCCCCAAGAAGCCAAACTCAAGAGCCCACTTGGCAGATGTCATTTTGTAGGGCGCGTTTGGGCCTCCGATGGCAGCCAGGTTTGGAGGAGGGGGCAGCTTTGGTCTGGGAGAAATCCTCGTCCTTATGGAATTTTTGTACTCAAAAGCCCTGCATGGGCCGCAGGCAAGTTGGCTTTGAAAGGAGGCACATTTCCCCAAGAAGCCAAACTCAAGAGCCCACTTGGCAGATGTCATTTTGTAGGGCGCGTTTGGGCCTCCGATGGCAGCCAGGTTTGGAGGAGGGGGCAGCTTTGGACTGGGAGAAATCCTCGTCCTTCTGGAATTTTTGTAGGCAAAAGCCCAGGACGGGCCGCAGGCAAGTTGTCTTTGAAAGGAGGCACTTTTCCCCAAGAAGCCAAAGTCAAGAGCCCACTTGGCATGTGTCATTTTGTAGGGCGCGTTTGGGCCTCCGATGGCAGCCAGGTTTGGAGGAGGGGGCAGCTTTGGTCTGGGAGAAATCCTCGTCCTTCTGGAATTTTTGGAGACAAAAGCCCAGCACGGGCCGCAGGCAAGTTGGCTTTGAAAGGAGGCACTTCCACCCAAGAAGCCAAACTCAAGAGCCCACTTGGCAGATGTCATTTTGTAGGGCACGTTTGGGCCTCCAATGGCAGCCAGGTTTGGAGGAGGGGGCAGCTTTGGTCTGGGAGAAATCCTCGTCCTTATGGAATTTTTGTAGGCAAAAACCCCGCATGGGCCGCAGGCAAGTTAGGCAAGTTGACTCTGAATGGAGGCACTTTTCCCCAAGAAGCCAAACTCAAGAACCCTCAATGCAGATGTCATTTTGTGGGGCGCGTTTGGGCCTCCGATGGCAGCCAGGTTTGGAGGAGGGGGCAGCTTTGGTCTGGGAGAAATCCTCGTCCTTATGGAATTTTTGGAGGCAAAAGCCCAGGATGGGCCGCAGGCAAGTTAGGCAAGTTGGCTCCAAAAGGAGGCACTTTTCCCCAAGAAGCCAAACACAAGAACCCTCAATGCAGATGTCATTTTGTGGGGCACGTTTGGGCCTCCGATGGCAGCCAGGTTTGGAGGAGGGGGCAGCTTTGGTCTGGGAGAAATCCTCGTCCTTATGGAATTTTTGTAGTCTAAAGCCCAGCACGGGCTGCAGGCAAGTTGGCTTTGAAAGGAGGCACTTTCCCCCAAGAAGCCAAACTCAGGAGCCCACTTGGCAGATGTCATTTTGTAGGGCGCGTTTGGGCCACCGATGGCAGCTAGGTTTGGAGGAGGGGGCAGCTTTGGTCTGGGAGGAATCCTCGTCCTTATGGAATTTTTGGAGGCAAAAGCCCGGGACGGGACACAGGCAAGTTGGTTTTGAAAGGAGTCACATTTCCCCAAGAAGCCAAACTCAAGAGCCCACTTGACAGGTGTCATTTTGTAGGGCACGTTTGGGCCTCCGATGGCAGCCAGGTTTGGAGGAGGGGGCAGCTTTGGTCTGGGAGAAATCCTCGTCCTTCTGGAATTTTTGGAGGCAAAAGCCCAGGACGGGCCGAGGGCAAGTTAGGCAAGTTGGCTCCGAAAGGAGGCACTTTTCCCCAAGAAGCCAAACTCAAGAACCCTCAATGCAGATGTCATTTTGTAGGGCGCGTTTGGGCCTCCGATGGCAGCCAGGTTTGGAGGAGGGGGCAGCTTTGGTCTGGGAGAAATCCTCGTCCTTATGGAATTTTTGGAGGCAAAAGCCCAGGATGGGCCGCAGGCAAGTTAGGCAAGTTGGCTCCGAAAGGAGGCACTTTTCCCCAAGAAGCCAAACTCAAGAACCCTCAATGCAGATGTCATTTTGTGGGGCGCGTTTGGGCCTCCGATGGCAGCCAGGTTTGGAGGAGGGGGCAGCTTTGGTCTGGGAGAAATCCTCGTCCTTATGGAATTTTTGTAGTCTAAAGCCCAGCACGGGCTGCAGGCAAGTTGGCTTGGAAAGGAGGCACTTTCCCCCAAGAAGCCAAACTCAGGAGCCCACTTGGCAGATGTCATTTTGTAGGGCGCGTTTGGGCCACCGATGGCAGCTAGGTTTGGAGGAGGGGGCAGCTTTGGTCTGGGAGGAATCCTCGTCCTTATGGAATTTTTGTAGGCAAAAGCCCGGGACGGGACACAGGCAAGTTGGTTTTGAAAGGAGTCACATTTCCCCAAGAAGCCAAACTCAAGAGCCCACTTGACAGGTGTCATTTTGTAGGGCACGTTTGGGCCTCCGATGGCAGCCAGGTTTGGAGGAGGGGGCAGCTTTGGCCTGGGAGAAATCCTCGTCCTTCTGGAATTTTTGGAGGCAAAAGCCCAGGACGGTCCGAGGGCAAGTTAGGCAAGTTGGCTCCGAAAGGAGGCACTTTTCCCCAAGAAGCCAAACTCAAGAACCCTCAATGCAGATGTCATTCTGTGGGGCGCATTTGGGCCTCCGATGGCAGCCAGGTTTGGAGGAGGGGGCAGCTTTGGTCTGGGAGAAATCCTCGTCCTTATGGAATTTTTGTAGGCAAAAGCCCGGGACGGGCCGCAGGCAAGTTGGCTTTGAAAGGAGGCACTTCCACCCAAGAAGCCAAACTCAAGAGCCCACTTGGCAGGTGTCATTTTGTAGGGCACGTTTGGGCCTCCGATGGCAGCCAGGTTTGGAGGAGGGGGCAGCTTTGGTCTGGGAGAAATCCTCGTCCTTCTGGAATTTTTGTAGGCAAAAGCCCTGCATGGGCCGCAGGCAAGTTGACTCCGAAAGGAGGCACTTTTCCCTAAGAAGCCAAACTCAAGAGCCCGCTTGGCAGATGTCATTTGGTAGGGCGCATTTGGGCCTCCGATGGCAGCCAGGTTTGGAGGAGGGGGCAGCTTTGGTCTGGGAGAAATCCTCGTCCTTATGGAATTTTTGTAGGCAAAAGCCCAGAATGGGCCGCAGGCTAGTTAGGCAAGTTGGCTTTGAAAGGAGGCACTTTTCCGCAAGAAGCCAAACTCAAGAGCCCACTTGGCAGATGTCATTTTGTAGGGCGCGTTTGGGCCTCCGATGGCAGCCAGGTTTGGAGGAGGGGGCAGCTTTGGTCTGGGAGAAATCCTCGTCCTTCTGGAATTTTTGTAGGCAAAAGCCCAGGACGGGCCGCAGGCAAGTTGGCTTTGAAAGGAATCACTTCCACCCAAGAAGCCAAACTCAAGAGCCCACTTGGCAGATGTGATTTTGTAGGGCACGTTTGGGCCTCCGATGGCAGCCAGGTTTGGAGGAGGGGGCAGCTTTGGTCTGGGAGAAATCCTCGTCCTTATGGAATTTTTGTAGGCAAAAGCCCTGCATGGGCCGCAGGCAAGTTGAATCTGAAAGGAGGCACTTTTCCCCAAGAAGCCAAACTCAAGAGCCCACTTGGCAGGTGTCATTTTGTAGGGCGCGTTTTGGCGTCCGATGGCAGCCAGGTTTGGAGGAGGGGGCAGCTTTGGTCTGGGAGAAATCCTCGTCCTTATGGAATTTTTGTAGGCAAAAGCCCTGCATGGGCCGCAGGCAAGTTGGCTTTGAAAGGAGGCACTTTTCCCCAAGAAGCCAAACTCAAGAACCCACAATGCAGATGTCATTTTGTAGGGTGCGCTTGGGCCTCCGATGGCAGCCAGGTTTGGAGGAGGGGGCAGCTTTGGTCTGGGAGAAATCCTCGTCCTTCTGGAATTTTTGTAGGCAAAAGCCCTGCAAGGGCCGCAGGCAAGTTGACTCCGAAAGGAGTCACTTTTCCCCAAGAAGCCAAAGTCAAGAGCCCACTTGGCAGGTATCATTTTGTAGGGCGCGTTTGGGCCTCCGATGGCAGCCATGTTTGGAGGAGGGGGCAGCTTTGGTCTGGGAGAAATCCTCGTCCTTATGGAATTTTCGGAGGCAAAAGCCCAGGACGGGCCGCAGGCAAGTTAGGCAAGCTGGCTTTGAAAGGAGGCACTTTTCCCCAAGAAGCCAAACTCAAGAGCCCACTTGGCAGATGTCATTTTGTAGGGCGCGTTTGGGCCTCCGATGGCAGCCAGGTTTGGAGGAGGGGGCAGCTTTGGTCTGGGAGAAATCCTCGTCCTTATGGAATTTTTGGAGGCAAATGCCCAGGACGGGCCTCAGGCAAGTTGGCTTTGAAAGGAGGCACTTTCCCCCAAGAAGCCAAACTGAAGAGCCCACTTGGCAGGTGTCATTTTGTAGGGCGCGTTTGGGCCTCCGATGGCAGCCAGGTTTGGAGGAGGGGGCAGCTTTGGTCTGGGAGAAATCCTCGTCCTTATGGAATTTTTGTAGGCAAAAGCCCAGGGCCGGATGCAGGGAAGTTGGCTTTTAAAGGAGGCACTTTTCCCCAAGAAGCCAAACTCAAGAGCCCACTTGGCAGGTGTCATTTTGTAGGGCGCGTTTGGGCCTCCGATGGCAGCCAGGTTTGGAGGAGGGGGCAGCTTTGGTCTGGGAGAAATCCTCGTCCTTATGGAATTTTTGTAGGCAAAAGCCCAGGACGGGACGCAGGCAAGTTGGCTTCGAAAGGAGGCACTTTTCCCCAAGAAGCCAAACTCAAGAGCCCACATGGCAGGTGTCATTTTGTAGGGCGCGTTTGGGCCTCCGATGGCAGCCAGGTTTGGAGGAGGGGGCAGCTTTGGTCTGGGAGAAATCCTCGTCCTTATGGAATTTTTGGAGGCAAAAGCCCAGGACGGGCCGCAGGCAAGTTAGGCAAGTTGGCTTTGAAAGGAGTCACTTTTCCCCAAGAAGGCAAACTCAAGAGCCCACGTGGCAGGTGTCATTTTGTAGGGCGCATTTGGGCCTCTGATGGCAGCCCGGTTTGGAGGAGGGGGCAGCTTTGGTCTGGGAGAAATCCTCGTCCTTATAGAATTTTTGGAGGCAAAAGCCCTGCATGGGCCGCAGGCAAGTTGAATCCGAAAGGAGGCACTTTTCCCCAAGAAGCCAAACTCAAGAGCCCACTTGGCAGATGTCATTTTGTAGGGCGCGTTTGGGCCTCCGATGGCAGCCAGGTTTGGAGGAGGGGGCAGCTTTGGTCTGGGAGAAATCCTCGTCGTTATGGAATTTTTGTAGGCAAAAGCCCGGCATGGGCGGCAGGCAAGTTGGCTTTGAAAGGAGGCACTTCCACCCAAGAAGCCAAACTCAAGAGCCCACTTGGCAGATGTCATTTTGTAGGGCACGTTTGGGCCTCCAATGGCAGCCAGGTTTGGAGGAGGGGGCAGCTTTGGTCTGGGAGAAATCCTCGTCCTTATGGAATTTTTGTAGGCAAAAACCCCGCATGGGCCGCAGGCAAGTTAGGCAAGTTGACTCTGAATGGAGGCACTTTTCCCCAAGAAGCCAAACTCAAGAACCCTCAATGCAGATGTCATTTTGTGGGGCGCGTTTGGGCCTCCGATGGCAGCCAGGTTTGGAGGAGGGGGCAGCTTTGGTCTGGGAGAAATCCTCGTCCTTATGGAATTTTTGGAGGCAAAAGCCCAGGATGGGCCGCAGGCAAGTTAGGCAAGTTGGCTCCAAAAGGAGGCACTTTTCCCCAAGAAGCCAAACACAAGAACCCTCAATGCAGATGTCATTTTGTGGGGCACGTTTGGGCCTCCGATGGCAGCCAGGTTTGGAGGAGGGGGCAGCTTTGGTCTGGGAGAAATCCTCGTCCTTATGGAATTTTTGTAGTCTAAAGCCCAGCACGGGCTGCAGGCAAGTTGGCTTTGAAAGGAGGCACTTTCCCCCAAGAAGCCAAACTCAGGAGCCCACTTGGCAGATGTCATTTTGTAGGGCGCGTTTGGGCCACCGATGGCAGCTAGGTTTGGAGGAGGGGGCAGCTTTGGTCTGGGAGGAATCCTCGTCCTTATGGAATTTTTGGAGGCAAAAGCCCGGGACGGGACACAGGCAAGTTGGTTTTGAAAGGAGTCACATTTCCCCAAGAAGCCAAACTCAAGAGCCCACTTGACAGGTGTCATTTTGTAGGGCACGTTTGGGCCTCCGATGGCAGCCAGGTTTGGAGGAGGGGGCAGCTTTGGTCTGGGAGAAATCCTCGTCCTTCTGGAATTTTTGGAGGCAAAAGCCCAGGACGGGCCGAGGGCAAGTTAGGCAAGTTGGCTCCGAAAGGAGGCACTTTTCCCCAAGAAGCCAAACTCAAGAACCCTCAATGCAGATGTCATTTTGTAGGGCGCGTTTGGGCCTCCGATGGCAGCCAGGTTTGGAGGAGGGGGCAGCTTTGGTCTGGGAGAAATCCTCGTCCTTATGGAATTTTTGGAGGCAAAAGCCCAGGATGGGCCGCAGGCAAGTTAGGCAAGTTGGCTCCGAAAGGAGGCACTTTTCCCCAAGAAGCCAAACTCAAGAACCCTCAATGCAGATGTCATTTTGTGGGGCGCGTTTGGGCCTCCGATGGCAGCCAGGTTTGGAGGAGGGGGCAGCTTTGGTCTGGGAGAAATCCTCGTCCTTATGGAATTTTTGTAGTCTAAAGCCCAGCACGGGCTGCAGGCAAGTTGGCTTGGAAAGGAGGCACTTTCCCCCAAGAAGCCAAACTCAGGAGCCCACTTGGCAGATGTCATTTTGTAGGGCGCGTTTGGGCCACCGATGGCAGCTAGGTTTGGAGGAGGGGGCAGCTTTGGTCTGGGAGGAATCCTCGTCCTTATGGAATTTTTGTAGGCAAAAGCCCGGGACGGGACACAGGCAAGTTGGTTTTGAAAGGAGTCACATTTCCCCAAGAAGCCAAACTCAAGAGCCCACTTGACAGGTGTCATTTTGTAGGGCACGTTTGGGCCTCCGATGGCAGCCAGGTTTGGAGGAGGGGGCAGCTTTGGCCTGGGAGAAATCCTCGTCCTTCTGGAATTTTTGGAGGCAAAAGCCCAGGACGGTCCGAGGGCAAGTTAGGCAAGTTGGCTCCGAAAGGAGGCACTTTTCCCCAAGAAGCCAAACTCAAGAACCCTCAATGCAGATGTCATTCTGTGGGGCGCATTTGGGCCTCCGATGGCAGCCAGGTTTGGAGGAGGGGGCAGCTTTGGTCTGGGAGAAATCCTCGTCCTTATGGAATTTTTGTAGGCAAAAGCCCGGGACGGGCCGCAGGCAAGTTGGCTTTGAAAGGAGGCACTTCCACCCAAGAAGCCAAACTCAAGAGCCCACTTGGCAGGTGTCATTTTGTAGGGCACGTTTGGGCCTCCGATGGCAGCCAGGTTTGGAGGAGGGGGCAGCTTTGGTCTGGGAGAAATCCTCGTCCTTCTGGAATTTTTGTAGGCAAAAGCCCTGCATGGGCCGCAGGCAAGTTGACTCCGAAAGGAGGCACTTTTCCCTAAGAAGCCAAACTCAAGAGCCCGCTTGGCAGATGTCATTTGGTAGGGCGCATTTGGGCCTCCGATGGCAGCCAGGTTTGGAGGAGGGGGCAGCTTTGGTCTGGGAGAAATCCTCGTCCTTATGGAATTTTTGTAGGCAAAAGCCCAGAATGGGCCGCAGGCTAGTTAGGCAAGTTGGCTTTGAAAGGAGGCACTTTTCCGCAAGAAGCCAAACTCAAGAGCCCACTTGGCAGATGTCATTTTGTAGGGCGCGTTTGGGCCTCCGATGGCAGCCAGGTTTGGAGGAGGGGGCAGCTTTGGTCTGGGAGAAATCCTCGTCCTTCTGGAATTTTTGTAGGCAAAAGCCCAGGACGGGCCGCAGGCAAGTTGGCTTTGAAAGGAATCACTTCCACCCAAGAAGCCAAACTCAAGAGCCCACTTGGCAGATGTGATTTTGTAGGGCACGTTTGGGCCTCCGATGGCAGCCAGGTTTGGAGGAGGGGGCAGCTTTGGTCTGGGAGAAATCCTCGTCCTTATGGAATTTTTGTAGGCAAAAGCCCTGCATGGGCCGCAGGCAAGTTGAATCTGAAAGGAGGCACTTTTCCCCAAGAAGCCAAACTCAAGAGCCCACTTGGCAGGTGTCATTTTGTAGGGCGCGTTTTGGCGTCCGATGGCAGCCAGGTTTGGAGGAGGGGGCAGCTTTGGTCTGGGAGAAATCCTCGTCCTTATGGAATTTTTGTAGGCAAAAGCCCTGCATGGGCCGCAGGCAAGTTGGCTTTGAAAGGAGGCACTTTTCCCCAAGAAGCCAAACTCAAGAACCCACAATGCAGATGTCATTTTGTAGGGTGCGCTTGGGCCTCCGATGGCAGCCAGGTTTGGAGGAGGGGGCAGCTTTGGTCTGGGAGAAATCCTCGTCCTTCTGGAATTTTTGTAGGCAAAAGCCCTGCAAGGGCCGCAGGCAAGTTGACTCCGAAAGGAGTCACTTTTCCCCAAGAAGCCAAAGTCAAGAGCCCACTTGGCAGGTATCATTTTGTAGGGCGCGTTTGGGCCTCCGATGGCAGCCATGTTTGGAGGAGGGGGCAGCTTTGGTCTGGGAGAAATCCTCGTCCTTATGGAATTTTTGGAGGCAAAAGCCCAGGACGGGCCGCAGGCAAGTTAGGCAAGCTGGCTTTGAAAGGAGGCACTTTTCCCCAAGAAGCCAAACTCAAGAGCCCACTTGGCAGATGTCATTTTGTAGGGCGCGTTTGGGCCTCCGATGGCAGCCAGGTTTGGAGGAGGGGGCAGCTTTGGTCTGGGAGAAATCCTCGTCCTTATGGAATTTTTGGAGGCAAATGCCCAGGACGGGCCTCAGGCAAGTTGGCTTTGAAAGGAGGCACTTTCCCCCAAGAAGCCAAACTGAAGAGCCCACTTGGCAGGTGTCATTTTGTAGGGCGCGTTTGGGCCTCCGATGGCAGCCAGGTTTGGAGGAGGGGGCAGCTTTGGTCTGGGAGAAATCCTCGTCCTTATGGAATTTTTGTAGGCAAAAGCCCAGGGCCGGATGCAGGGAAGTTGGCTTTTAAAGGAGGCACTTTTCCCCAAGAAGCCAAACTCAAGAGCCCACTTGGCAGGTGTCATTTTGTAGGGCGCGTTTGGGCCTCCGATGGCAGCCAGGTTTGGAGGAGGGGGCAGCTTTGGTCTGGGAGAAATCCTCGTCCTTATGGAATTTTTGTAGGCAAAAGCCCAGGACGGGACGCAGGCAAGTTGGCTTCGAAAGGAGGCACTTTTCCCCAAGAAGCCAAACTCAAGAGCCCACATGGCAGGTGTCATTTTGTAGGGCGCGTTTGGGCCTCCGATGGCAGCCAGGTTTGGAGGAGGGGGCAGCTTTGGTCTGGGAGAAATCCTCGTCCTTATGGAATTTTTGGAGGCAAAAGCCCAGGACGGGCCGCAGGCAAGTTAGGCAAGTTGGCTTTGAAAGGAGTCACTTTTCCCCAAGAAGGCAAACTCAAGAGCCCACGTGGCAGGTGTCATTTTGTAGGGCGCATTTGGGCCTCTGATGGCAGCCCGGTTTGGAGGAGGGGGCAGCTTTGGTCTGGGAGAAATCCTCGTCCTTATAGAATTTTTGGAGGCAAAAGCCCTGCATGGGCCGCAGGCAAGTTGAATCCGAAAGGAGGCACTTTTCCCCAAGAAGCCAAACTCAAGAGCCCACTTGGCAGATGTCATTTTGTAGGGCGCGTTTGGGCCTCCGATGGCAGCCAGGTTTGGAGGAGGGGGCAGCTTTGGTCTGGGAGAAATCCTCGTCGTTATGGAATTTTTGTAGGCAAAAGCCCGGCATGGGCGGCAGGCAAGTTGGCTTTGAAAGGAGGCACTTTTCCCCAAGAAGCCAAACTCAAGAGCCCACTTGGCAGATGTCATTTTGTAGGGTGCGTTTGGGCCTCCGATGGCAGCCAGGTTTGGAGGAGGGGGCAGCTTTGGCCTGGGAGAAATCCTCGTCCTTCTGGAATTTTTGTAGGCAAAAGCCCTGCATGGGCCGCAGGCAAGTTGACTCCGAAAGGAGTCACTTTTCCCCAAGAAGCCAAACTCAAGAGCCCACTTGGCAGGTGTCATTTTGTAGGGCGCGTTTGGGCCTCCGATGGCAGCCATGTTTGGAGGAGGGGGCAGCTTTGGTCTGGGAGAAATCCTCGTCCTTCTGGAATTTTTGTAGGCAAAAGCCCAGGACGGGCCGCAGGCAAGTTAGGCAAGTTGGCTTTGATAGGAGGCACTTTTCCCCAAGAAGCCAAACTCAAGAGCCCACTTGGCAGATGTCATTTTGTAGGGCGCGTTTGGGCCTCCGATGGCAGCCAGGTTTGGAGGAGGGGGCAGCTTTGGTCTGGGAGAAATCCTCGTCCTTATGGAATTTTTGTACTCAAATGCCCTGCATGGGCCGCAGGCAAGTTGGCTTTGAAAGGAGGCACATTTCCCCAAGAAGCCAAACTCAAGAGCCCACTTGGCAGATGTCATTTTGTAGGGCGCGTTTGGGCCTCCGATGGCAGCCAGGTTTGGAGGAGGGGGCAGCTTTGGACTGGGAGAAATCCTCGTCCTTCTGGAATTTTTGTAGGCAAAAGCCCAGGACGGGCCGCAGGCAAGTTGTCTTTGAAAGGAGGCACTTTTCCCCAAGAAGCCAAAGTCAAGAGCCCACTTGGCATGTGTCATTTTGTAGGGCGCGTTTGGGCCTCCGATGGCAGCCAGGTTTGGAGGAGGGGGCAGCTTTGGTCTGGGAGAAATCCTCGTCCTTATGGAATTTTTGGAGGCAAAAGCCCAGGACGGGCCGCAGGCAAGTTAGGCAAGCTGGCTTTGAAAGGAGGCACTTTTCCCCAAGAAGCCAAACTCAAGAGCCCACTTGGCAGATGTCATTTTGTAGGGCGCGTTTGGGCCTCCGATGGCAGCCAGGTTTGGAGGAGGGGGCAGCTTTGGTCTGGGAGAAATCCTCGTCCTTATGGAATTTTTGGAGGCAAATGCCCAGGACGGGCCTCAGGCAAGTTGGCTTTGAAAGGAGGCACTTTCCCCCAAGAAGCCAAACTGAAGAGCCCACTTGGCAGGTGTCATTTTGTAGGGCGCGTTTGGGCCTCCGATGGCAGCCAGGTTTGGAGGAGGGGGCAGCTTTGGTCTGGGAGAAATCCTCGTCCTTATGGAATTTTTGTAGGCAAAAGCCCAGGGCCGGATGCAGGGAAGTTGGCTTTTAAAGGAGGCACTTTTCCCCAAGAAGCCAAACTCAAGAGCCCACTTGGCAGGTGTCATTTTGTAGGGCGCGTTTGGGCCTCCGATGGCAGCCAGGTTTGGAGGAGGGGGCAGCTTTGGTCTGGGAGAAATCCTCGTCCTTATGGAATTTTTGTAGGCAAAAGCCCAGGACGGGACGCAGGCAAGTTGGCTTCGAAAGGAGGCACTTTTCCCCAAGAAGCCAAACTCAAGAGCCCACATGGCAGGTGTCATTTTGTAGGGCGCGTTTGGGCCTCCGATGGCAGCCAGGTTTGGAGGAGGGGGCAGCTTTGGTCTGGGAGAAATCCTCGTCCTTATGGAATTTTTGGAGGCAAAAGCCCAGGACGGGCCGCAGGCAAGTTAGGCAAGTTGGCTTTGAAAGGAGTCACTTTTCCCCAAGAAGGCAAACTCAAGAGCCCACGTGGCAGGTGTCATTTTGTAGGGCGCATTTGGGCCTCTGATGGCAGCCCGGTTTGGAGGAGGGGGCAGCTTTGGTCTGGGAGAAATCCTCGTCCTTATAGAATTTTTGGAGGCAAAAGCCCTGCATGGGCCGCAGGCAAGTTGAATCCGAAAGGAGGCACTTTTCCCCAAGAAGCCAAACTCAAGAGCCCACTTGGCAGATGTCATTTTGTAGGGCGCGTTTGGGCCTCCGATGGCAGCCAGGTTTGGAGGAGGGGGCAGCTTTGGTCTGGGAGAAATCCTCGTCGTTATGGAATTTTTGTAGGCAAAAGCCCGGCATGGGCGGCAGGCAAGTTGGCTTTGAAAGGAGGCACTTTTCCCCAAGAAGCCAAACTCAAGAGCCCACTTGGCAGATGTCATTTTGTAGGGTGCGTTTGGGCCTCCGATGGCAGCCAGGTTTGGAGGAGGGGGCAGCTTTGGCCTGGGAGAAATCCTCGTCCTTCTGGAATTTTTGTAGGCAAAAGCCCTGCATGGGCCGCAGGCAAGTTGACTCCGAAAGGAGTCACTTTTCCCCAAGAAGCCAAACTCAAGAGCCCACTTGGCAGGTGTCATTTTGTAGGGCGCGTTTGGGCCTCCGATGGCAGCCATGTTTGGAGGAGGGGGCAGCTTTGGTCTGGGAGGAATCCTCGTCCTTCTGGAATTTTTGTAGGCAAAAGCCCAGGACGGGCCGCAGGCAAGTTAGGCAAGTTGGCTTTGAAAGGAGGCACTTTTCCCCAAGAAGCCAAACTCAAGAGCCCACTTGGCAGATGTCATTTTGTAGGGCGCGTTTGGGCCTCCGATGGCAGCCAGGTTTGGAGGAGGGGGCAGCTTTGGTCTGGGAGAAATCCTCGTCCTTATGGAATTTTTGTACTCAAATGCCCTGCATGGGCCGCAGGCAAGTTGGCTTTGAAAGGAGGCACATTTCCCCAAGAAGCCAAACTCAAGAGCCCACTTGGCAGATGTCATTTTGTAGGGCGCGTTTGGGCCTCCGATGGCAGCCAGGTTTGGAGGAGGGGGCAGCTTTGGACTGGGAGAAATCCTCGTCCTTCTGGAATTTTTGGAGGCAAAAGCCCAGGACGGGCCGCAGGCAAGTTGTCTTTGAAAGGAGGCACTTTTCCCCAAGAAGCCAAAGTCAAGAGCCCACTTGGCATGTGTCATTTTGTAGGGCGCGTTTGGGCCTCCGATGGCAGCCAGGTTTGGAGGAGGGGGCAGCTTTGGTCTGGGAGAAATCCTCGTCCTTCTGGAATTTTTGGAGACAAAAGCCCAGCACGGGCCGCAGGCAAGTTGGCTTTGAAAGGAGGCACTTCCACCCAAGAAGCCAAACTCAAGAGCCCACTTGGCAGATGTCATTTTGTAGGGCACGTTTGGGCCTCCGATGGCAGCCAGGTTTGGAGGAGGGGGCAGCTTTGGTCTGGGAGAAATCCTCGTCCTTATGGAATTTTTGTAGGCAAAAACCCCGCATGGGCCGCAGGCAAGTTAGGCAAGTTGACTCTGAATGGAGGCACTTTTCCCCAAGAAGCCAAACTCAAGAACCCTCAATGCAGATGTCATTTTGTGGGGCGCGTTTGGGCCTCCGATGGCAGCCAGGTTTGGAGGAGGGGGCAGCTTTGGTCTGGGAGAAATCCTCGTCCTTATGGAATTTTTGGAGGCAAAAGCCCAGGATGGGCCGCAGGCAAGTTAGGCAAGTTGGCTCCAAAAGGAGGCACTTTTCCCCAAGAAGCCAAACACAAGAACCCTCAATGCAGATGTCATTTTGTGGGGCACGTTTGGGCCTCCGATGGCAGCCAGGTTTGGAGGAGGGGGCAGCTTTGGTCTGGGAGAAATCCTCGTCCTTATGGAATTTTTGTAGTCTAAAGCCCAGCACGGGCTGCAGGCAAGTTGGCTTTGAAAGGAGGCACTTTCCCCCAAGAAGCCAAACTCAGGAGCCCACTTGGCAGATGTCATTTTGTAGGGCGCGTTTGGGCCACCGATGGCAGCTAGGTTTGGAGGAGGGGGCAGCTTTGGTCTGGGAGGAATCCTCGTCCTTATGGAATTTTTGGAGGCAAAAGCCCGGGACGGGACACAGGCAAGTTGGTTTTGAAAGGAGTCACTTTTCCCCAAGAAGCCAAACTCAAGAGCCCACTTGACAGGTGTCATTTTGTAGGGCACGTTTGGGCCTCCGATGGCAGCCAGGTTTGGAGGAGGGGGCAGCTTTGGTCTGGGAGAAATCCTCGTCCTTCTGGAATTTTTGGAGGCAAAAGCCCAGGACGGGCCGAGGGCAAGTTAGGCAAGTTGGCTCCGAAAGGAGGCACTTTTCCCCAAGAAGCCAAACTCAAGAACCCTCAATGCAGATGTCATTTTGTAGGGCGCGTTTGGGCCTCCGATGGCAGCCAGGTTTGGAGGAGGGGGCATCTTTGGTCTGGGAGAAATCCTCGTCCTTATGGAATTTTTGGAGGCAAAAGCCCAGGATGGGCCGCAGGCAAGTTAGGCAAGTTGGCTCCGAAAGGAGGCACTTTTCCCCAAGAAGCCAAACTCAAGAACCCTCAATGCAGATGTCATTTTGTGGGGCGCGTTTGGGCCTCCGATGGCAGCCAGGTTTGGAGGAGGGGGCAGCTTTGGTCTGGGAGAAATCCTCGTCCTTATGGAATTTTTGTAGTCTAAAGCCCAGCACGGGCTGCAGGCAAGTTGGCTTGGAAAGGAGGCACTTTCCCCCAAGAAGCCAAACTCAGGAGCCCACTTGGCAGATGTCATTTTGTAGGGCGCGTTTGGGCCTCTGATGGCAGCCCGGTTTGGAGGAGGGGGCAGCTTTGGTCTGGGAGAAATCCTCGTCCTTATAGAATTTTTGGAGGCAAAAGCCCTGCATGGGCCGCAGGCAAGTTGAATCCGAAAGGAGGCACTTTTCCCCAAGAAGCCAAACTCAAGAGCCCACTTGGCAGATGTCATTTTGTAGGGCGCGTTTGGGCCTCCGATGGCAGCCAGGTTTGGAGGAGGGGGCAGCTTTGGTCTGGGAGAAATCCTCGTCGTTATGGAATTTTTGTAGGCAAAAGCCCGGCATGGGCGGCAGGCAAGTTGGCTTTGAAAGGAGGCACTTTTCCCCAAGAAGCCAAACTCAAGAGCCCACTTGGCAGATGTCATTTTGTAGGGTGCGTTTGGGCCTCCGATGGCAGCCAGGTTTGGAGGAGGGGGCAGCTTTGGCCTGGGAGAAATCCTCGTCCTTCTGGAATTTTTGTAGGCAAAAGCCCTGCATGGGCCGCAGGCAAGTTGACTCCGAAAGGAGTCACTTTTCCCCAAGAAGCCAAACTCAAGAGCCCACTTGGCAGGTGTCATTTTGTAGGGCGCGTTTGGGCCTCCGATGGCAGCCATGTTTGGAGGAGGGGGCAGCTTTGGTCTGGGAGAAATCCTCGTCCTTCTGGAATTTTTGTAGGCAAAAGCCCAGGACGGGCCGCAGGCAAGTTAGGCAAGTTGGCTTTGAAAGGAGGCACTTTTCCCCAAGAAGCCAAACTCAAGAGCCCACTTGGCAGATGTCATTTTGTAGGGCGCGTTTGGGCCTCCGATGGCAGCCAGGTTTGGAGGAGGGGGCAGCTTTGGTCTGGGAGAAATCCTCGTCCTTATGGAATTTTTGTACTCAAATGCCCTGCATGGGCCGCAGGCAAGTTGGCTTTGAAAGGAGGCACATTTCCCCAAGAAGCCAAACTCAAGAGCCCACTTGGCAGATGTCATTTTGTAGGGCGCGTTTGGGCCTCCGATGGCAGCCAGGTTTGGAGGAGGGGGCAGCTTTGGACTGGGAGAAATCCTCGTCCTTCTGGAATTTTTGTAGGCAAAAGCCCAGGACGGGCCGCAGGCAAGTTGTCTTTGAAAGGAGGCACTTTTCCCCAAGAAGCCAAAGTCAAGAGCCCACTTGGCATGTGTCATTTTGTAGGGCGCGTTTGGGCCTCCGATGGCAGCCAGGTTTGGAGGAGGGGGCAGCTTTGGTCTGGGAGAAATCCTCGTCCTTCTGGAATTTTTGGAGACAAAAGCCCAGCACGGGCCGCAGGCAAGTTGGCTTTGAAAGGAGGCACTTCCACCCAAGAAGCCAAACTCAAGAGCCCACTTGGCAGATGTCATTTTGTAGGGCACGTTTGGGCCTCCGATGGCAGCCAGGTTTGGAGGAGGGGGCAGCTTTGGTCTGGGAGAAATCCTCGTCCTTATGGAATTTTTGTAGGCAAAAACCCCGCATGGGCCGCAGGCAAGTTAGGCAAGTTGACTCTGAATGGAGGCACTTTTCCCCAAGAAGCCAAACTCAAGAACCCTCAATGCAGATGTCATTTTGTGGGGCGCGTTTGGGCCTCCGATGGCAGCCAGGTTTGGAGGAGGGGGCAGCTTTGGTCTGGGAGAAATCCTCGTCCTTATGGAATTTTTGGAGGCAAAAGCCCAGGATGGGCCGCAGGCAAGTTAGGCAAGTTGGCTCCAAAAGGAGGCACTTTTCCCCAAGAAGCCAAACACAAGAACCCTCAATGCAGATGTCATTTTGTGGGGCACGTTTGGGCCTCCGATGGCAGCCAGGTTTGGAGGAGGGGGCAGCTTTGGTCTGGGAGGAATCCTCGTCCTTATGGAATTTTTGGAGGCAAAAGCCCGGGACGGGACACAGGCAAGTTGGTTTTGAAAGGAGTCACTTTTCCCCAAGAAGCCAAACTCAAGAGCCCACTTGACAGGTGTCATTTTGTAGGGCACGTTTGGGCCTCCGATGGCAGCCAGGTTTGGAGGAGGGGGCAGCTTTGGTCTGGGAGAAATCCTCGTCCTTCTGGAATTTTTGGAGGCAAAAGCCCAGGACGGGCCGAGGGCAAGTTAGGCAAGTTGGCTCCGAAAGGAGGCACTTTTCCCCAAGAAGCCAAACTCAAGAACCCTCAATGCAGATGTCATTTTGTAGGGCACGTTTGGGCCTCCGATGGCAGCCAGGTTTGGAGGAGGGGGCAGCTTTGGTCTGGGAGAAATCCTCGTCCTTATGGAATTTTTGTAGGCAAAAGCCCAGAATGGGCTGCAGTCTAGTTAGGCAAGTTGGCTTTGAAAGGAGGCACTTTTCCGCAAGAAGCCAAACTCAAGAGCCCACTTGGCAGATGTCATTTTGTAGGGCGCGTTTGGGCCTCCGATGGCAGCCAGGTTTGGAGGAGGGGGCAGCATTGGTCTGGGAGAAATCCTCGTCCTTATGGAATTTTTGTAGGCAAAAGCCCAGGACGGGCCGCAGGCAAGTTGGCTTTGAAAGGAGGCACTTCCACCCAAGAAGCCAAACTCAAGAGCCCACTTGGCAGATGTCATTTTGTAGGGCACGTTTGGGCCTCCGATGGCAGCCAGGTTTGGAGGAGGGGGCAGCTTTGGTCTGGGAGGAATCCTCGTCCTTATGGAACTTTTGTAGCAAAAGCCCGGGACGGGACACAGGCAAGTTGGTTTTGAAAGGAGTCACATTTCCCAAAGAAGCCAAACTCAAGAGCCCACTTGACAGGTGTCATTTTGCAGGGCACGTTTGGGCCTCCGATGTCAGCCAGGTTTGGAGGAGGGGGCAGCTTTGGCCTGGGAGAAATCCTCGTCCTTCTAGAATTTTTGGAGGCAAAAGCCCAGGACCGGCCGCAGGCAAGTTAGGCAATTTGGCTCCGAAAGGAGGCACTTTTCCCCAAGAAGCCAAACTCAAGAACCCTCAATGCAGATGTCATTTTGTGGGGCGCGTTTGGGCCTCCGATGTCAGCCAGGTTTGGAGGAGGGGGCAGCTTTGGTCTGGGAGAAATCCTCGTCCTTATGGAATTTTTGTAGTCTAAAGCCCAGCACGGGCTGCAGGCAAGTTGGCTTTGAAAGGAGGCACTTTCCCCCAAGAAGCCAAACTCAGGAGCCCACTTGGCAGATGTCATTTTGTAGGGCGCGTTTGGGCCACCGATGGCAGCTAGGTTTGGAGGAGGGGGCAGCTTTGGTCTGGGAGGAATCCTCGTCCTTATGGAATTTTTGGAGGCAAAAGCCCGGGACGGGACACAGGCAAGTTGGTTTTGAAAGGAGTCACATTTCCCCAAGAAGCCAAACTCAAGAGCCCACTTGACAGGTGTCATTTTGTAGGGCACGTTTGGGCCTCCGATGGCAGCCAGGTTTGGAGGAGGGGGCAGCTTTGGTCTGGGAGAAATCCTCGTCCTTCTGGAATTTTTGGAGGCAAAAGCCCAGGACGGGCCGAGGGCAAGTTAGGCAAGTTGGCTCCGAAAGGAGGCACTTTTCCCCAAGAAGCCAAACTCAAGAACCCTCAATGCAGATGTCATTTTGTAGGGCGCGTTTGGGCCTCCGATGGCAGCCAGGTTTGGAGGAGGGGGCAGCTTTGGTCTGGGAGAAATCCTCGTCCTTATGGAATTTTTGGAGGCAAAAGCCCAGGATGGGCCGCAGGCAAGTTAGGCAAGTTGGCTCCGAAAGGAGGCACTTTTCCCCAAGAAGCCAAACTCAAGAACCCTCAATGCAGATGTCATTTTGTGGGGCGCGTTTGGGCCTCCGATGGCAGCCAGGTTTGGAGGAGGGGGCAGCTTTGGTCTGGGAGAAATCCTCGTCCTTATGGAATTTTTGTAGTCTAAAGCCCAGCACGGGCTGCAGGCAAGTTGGCTTGGAAAGGAGGCACTTTCCCCCAAGAAGCCAAACTCAGGAGCCCACTTGGCAGATGTCATTTTGTAGGGCGCGTTTGGGCCACCGATGGCAGCTAGGTTTGGAGGAGGGGGCAGCTTTGGTCTGGGAGGAATCCTCGTCCTTATGGAATTTTTGTAGGCAAAAGCCCGGGACGGGACACAGGCAAGTTGGTTTTGAAAGGAGTCACATTTCCCCAAGAAGCCAAACTCAAGAGCCCACTTGACAGGTGTCATTTTGTAGGGCACGTTTGGGCCTCCGATGGCAGCCAGGTTTGGAGGAGGGGGCAGCTTTGGCCTGGGAGAAATCCTCGTCCTTCTGGAATTTTTGGAGGCAAAAGCCCAGGACGGGCCGAGGGCAAGTTAGGCAAGTTGGCTCCGAAAGGAGGCACTTTTCCCCAAGAAGCCAAACTCAAGAACCCTCAATGCAGATGTCATTCTGTGGGGCGCATTTGGGCCTCCGATGGCAGCCAGGTTTGGAGGAGAGGGCAGCTTTGGTCTGGGAGAAATCCTCGTCCTTATGGAATTTTTGTAGGCAAAAGCCCGGGACGGGCCGCAGGCAAGTTGGCTTTGAAAGGAGGCACTTCCACCCAAGAAGCCAAACTCAAGAGCCCACTTGGCAGGTGTCATTTTGTAGGGCACGTTTGGGCCTCCGATGGCAGCCAGGTTTGGAGGAGGGGGCAGCTTTGGTCTGGGAGAAATCCTCGTCCTTCTGGAATTTTTGTAGGCAAAAGCCCTGCATGGGCCGCAGGCAAGTTGGCTTTGAAAGGAGGCACTTTTCCCCAAGAAGCCAAACTCAAGAGCCCGCTTGGCAGATGTCATTTGGTAGGGCGCATTTGGGCCTCCGATGGCAGCCAGGTTTGGAGGAGGGGGCAGCTTTGGTCTGGGAGAAATCCTCGTCCTTATGGAATTTTTGTAGGCAAAAGCCCAGAATGGGCCGCAGGCTAGTTAGGCAAGTTGGCTTTGAAAGGAGGCACTTTTCCGCAAGAAGCCAAACTCAAGAGCCCACTTGGCAGATGTCATTTTGTAGGGCGCGTTTGGGCCTCCGATGGCAGCCAGGTTTGGAGGAGGGGGCATCTTTGGTCTGGGAGAAATCCTCGTCCTTCTGGAATTTTTGTAGGCAAAAGCCCAGTACGGGCCGCAGGCAAGTTGGCTTTGAAAGGAGGCACTTCCACCCAAGAAGCCAAACTCAAGAGCCCACTTGGCAGATGTGATTTTGTAGGGCACGTTTGGGCCTCCGATGGCAGCCAGGTTTGGAGGAGGGGGCAGCTTTGGTCTGGGAGAAATCCTCGTCCTTATGGAATTTTTGTAGGCAAAAGCCCTGCATGAGCCGCAGGCAAGTGGACTCCGAAAGGAGGCACTTTTCCCCAGAAAGCTAAACTCAAGAGCCCACTTGGCAGATGTCATTTTGTAGGGCGCGTTTGGGCCTCCGATGGCAGCTAGGTTTGGAGGAGGGGGCAGCTTTGGTCTGGGAGGAATCCTCGTCCTTATGGAATTTTTGTAGCAAAAGCCCGGGACGGGACGCAGGCAAGTTGGTTTTGAAAGGAGTCACTTTTCCCCAAGAAGGCAAACTCAAGAGCCCACGTGGCAGGTGTCATTTTGTAGGGCGCATTTGGGCCTCTGATGGCAGCCCGGTTTGGAGGAGGGGGCAGCTTTGGTCTGGGAGAAATCCTCGTCCTTATGGAATTTTTGTAGGCAAAAGCCCTGCATGGGCCGCAGGCAAGTTGAATCTGAAAGGAGGCACTTTTCCCCAAGAAGCCAAACTCAAGAGCCCACTTGGCAGGTGTCATTTTGTAGGGCGCGTTTTGGCGTCCGATGGCAGCCAGGTTTGGAGGAGGGGGCAGCTTTGGTCTGGGAGAAATCCTCGTCCTTATGGAATTTTTGTAGGCAAAAGCCCAGAATGGGCCGCAGGCAAGTTGGCTTTGAAAGGAGGCACTTTTCCCCAAGAAGCCAAACTCAAGAACCCACAATGCAGATGTCATTTTGTAGGGTGCGCTTGGGCCTCCGATGGCAGCCAGGTTTGGAGGAGGGGGCAGCTTTGGTCTGGGAGAAATCCTCGTCCTTCTGGAATTTTTGTAGGCAAAAGCCCTGCAAGGGCCGCAGGCAAGTTGACTCCGAAAGGAGTCACTTTTCCCCAAGAAGCCAAAGTCAAGAGCCCACTTGGCAGGTATCATTTTGTAGGGCGCGTTTGGGCCTCCGATGGCAGCCATGTTTGGAGGAGGGGGCAGCTTTGGTCTGGGAGAAATCCTCGTCCTTATGGAATTTTTGGAGGCAAAAGCCCAGGACGGGCCGCAGGCAAGTTAGGCAAGCTGGCTTTGAAAGGAGGCACTTTTCCCCAAGAAGCCAAACTCAAGAGCCCACTTGGCAGATGTCATTTTGTAGGGCGCGTTTGGGCCTCCGATGGCAGCCAGGTTTGGAGGAGGGGGCAGCTTTGGTCTGGGAGAAATCCTCGTCCTTATGGAATTTTTGTACTCAAAAGCCCTGCATGGGCCGCAGGCAAGTTGACTCCGAAAGGAGGCACTTTTCCCCAAGAAGCCAAACTCAAGAGCCCACTTGGCAGGTGTCATTTTGTAGGGCACGTTTGGGCCTCCGATGGCAGCCAGGTTTGGAGGAGGGGGCAGCTTTGGTCTGGGAGAAATCCTCGTCCTTATGGAATTTTTGGAGGCAAATGCCCAGGACGGGCCTCAGGCAAGTTGGCTTTGAAAGGAGGCACTTTCCCCCAAGAAGCCAAACTGAAGAGCCCACTTGGCAGATGTCATTTTGTAGGGCGCGTTTGGGCCTCCGATGGCAGCCAGGTTTGGAGGAGGGGGCAGCTTTGGTCTGGGAGAAATCCTCGTCCTTATGGAATTTTTGTAGGCAAAAGCCCAGGGCCGGATGCAGGGAAGTTGGCTTTTAAAGGAGGCACTTTTCCCCAAGAAGCCAAACTCAAGAGCCCACTTGGCAGATGTCATTTTGTAGGGCGCGTTTGGGCCTCCGATGGCAGCCAGGTTTGGAGGAGGGGGCAGCTTTGGTCTGGGAGAAATCCTCGTCCTTATGGAATTTTTGTAGGCAAAAGCCCAGGACGGGACGCAGGCAAGTTGGCTTCGAAAGGAGGCACTTTTCCCCAAGAAGCCAAACTCAAGAGCCCACGTGGCAGGTGTCATTTTGTAGGGCGCGTTTGGGCCTCCGATGGCAGCCAGGTTTGGAGGAGGGGGCAGCTTTGGTCTGGGAGAAATCCTCGTCCTTATGGAATTTTTGGAGGCAAAAGCCCAGGACGGGCCGCAGGCAAGTTAGGCAAGTTGGCTTTGAAAGGAGTCACTTTTCCCCAAGAAGGCAAACTCAAGAGCCCACGTGGCAGGTGTCATTTTGTAGGGCGCATTTGGGCCTCTGATGGCAGCCCGGTTTGGAGGAGGGGGCAGCTTTGGTCTGGGAGAAATCCTCGTCGTTATGGAATTTTTGTAGGCAAAAGCCCGGCATGGGCCGCAGGCAAGTTGGCTTTGAAAGGAGGCACTTTTCCCCAAGAAGCCAAACTCAAGAGCCCACTTGGCAGATGTCATTTTGTAGGGTGCGTTTGGGCCTCCGATGGCAGCCAGGTTTGGAGGAGGGGGCAGCTTTGGCCTGGGAGAAATCCTCGTCCTTCTGGAATTTTTGTAGGCAAAAGCCCTGCATGGGCCGCAGGCAAGTTGACTCCGAAAGGAGTCACTTTTCCCCAAGAAGCCAAACTCAAGAGCCCACTTGGCAGGTGTCATTTTGTAGGGCGCGTTTGGGCCTCCGATGGCAGCCATGTTTGGAGGAGGGGGCAGCTTTGGTCTGGGAGAAATCCTCGTCCTTCTGGAATTTTTGTAGGCAAAAGCCCAGGACGGGCCGCAGGCAAGTTAGGCAAGTTGGCTTTGAAAGGAGGCACTTTTCCCCAAGAAGCCAAACTCAAGAGCCCACTTGGCAGATGTCATTTTGTAGGGCGCGTTTGGGCCTCCGATGGCAGCCAGGTTTGGAGGAGGGGGCAGCTTTGGTCTGGGAGAAATCCTCGTCCTTATGGAATTTTTGTACTCAAATGCCCTGCATGGGCCGCAGGCAAGTTGGCTTTGAAAGGAGGCACATTTCCCCAAGAAGCCAAACTCAAGAGCCCACTTGGCAGATGTCATTTTGTAGGGCGCGTTTGGGCCTCCGATGGCAGCCAGGTTTGGAGGAGGGGGCAGCTTTGGACTGGGAGAAATCCTCGTCCTTCTGGAATTTTTGTAGGCAAAAGCCCAGGACGGGCCGCAGGCAAGTTGTCTTTGAAAGGAGGCACTTTTCCCCAAGAAGCCAAAGTCAAGAGCCCACTTGGCATGTGTCATTTTGTAGGGCGCGTTTGGGCCTCCGATGGCAGCCAGGTTTGGAGGAGGGGGCAGCTTTGGTCTGGGAGAAATCCTCGTCCTTCTGGAATTTTTGGAGACAAAAGCCCAGCACGGGCCGCAGGCAAGTTGGCTTTGAAAGGAGGCACTTCCACCCAAGAAGCCAAACTCAAGAGCCCACTTGGCAGATGTCATTTTGTAGGGCACGTTTGGGCCTCCGATGGCAGCCAGGTTTGGAGGAGGGGGCAGCTTTGGTCTGGGAGAAATCCTCGTCCTTATGGAATTTTTGTAGGCAAAAACCCCGCATGGGCCGCAGGCAAGTTAGGCAAGTTGACTCTGAATGGAGGCACTTTTCCCCAAGAAGCCAAACTCAAGAACCCTCAATGCAGATGTCATTTTGTGGGGCGCGTTTGGGCCTCCGATGGCAGCCAGGTTTGGAGGAGGGGGCAGCTTTGGTCTGGGAGAAATCCTCGTCCTTATGGAATTTTTGGAGGCAAAAGCCCAGGATGGGCCGCAGGCAAGTTAGGCAAGTTGGCTCCAAAAGGAGGCACTTTTCCCCAAGAAGCCAAACACAAGAACCCTCAATGCAGATGTCATTTTGTGGGGCACGTTTGGGCCTCCGATGGCAGCCAGGTTTGGAGGAGGGGGCAGCTTTGGTCTGGGAGAAATCCTCGTCCTTATGGAATTTTTGTAGTCTAAAGCCCAGCACGGGCTGCAGGCAAGTTGGCTTTGAAAGGAGGCACTTTCCCCCAAGAAGCCAAACTCAGGAGCCCACTTGGCAGATGTCATTTTGTAGGGCGCGTTTGGGCCACCGATGGCAGCTAGGTTTGGAGGAGGGGGCAGCTTTGGTCTGGGAGGAATCCTCGTCCTTATGGAATTTTTGGAGGCAAAAGCCCGGGACGGGACACAGGCAAGTTGGTTTTGAAAGGAGTCACTTTTCCCCAAGAAGCCAAACTCAAGAGCCCACTTGACAGGTGTCATTTTGTAGGGCACGTTTGGGCCTCCGATGGCAGCCAGGTTTGGAGGAGGGGGCAGCTTTGGTCTGGGAGAAATCCTCGTCCTTCTGGAATTTTTGGAGGCAAAAGCCCAGGACGGGCCGAGGGCAAGTTAGGCAAGTTGGCTCCGAAAGGAGGCACTTTTCCCCAAGAAGCCAAACTCAAGAACCCTCAATGCAGATGTCATTTTGTAGGGCGCGTTTGGGCCTCCGATGGCAGCCAGGTTTGGAGGAGGGGGCAGCTTTGGTCTGGGAGAAATCCTCGTCCTTATGGAATTTTTGGAGGCAAAAGCCCAGGATGGGCCGCAGGCAAGTTAGGCAAGTTGGCTCCGAAAGGAGGCACTTTTCCCCAAGAAGCCAAACTCAAGAACCCTCAATGCAGATGTCATTTTGTGGGGCGCGTTTGGGCCTCCGATGGCAGCCAGGTTTGGAGGAGGGGGCAGCTTTGGTCTGGGAGAAATCCTCGTCCTTATGGAATTTTTGTAGTCTAAAGCCCAGCACGGGCTGCAGGCAAGTTGGCTTGGAAAGGAGGCACTTTCCCCCAAGAAGCCAAACTCAGGAGCCCACTTGGCAGATGTCATTTTGTAGGGCGCGTTTGGGCCACCGATGGCAGCTAGGTTTGGAGGAGGGGGCAGCTTTGGTCTGGGAGGAATCCTCGTCCTTATGGAATTTTTGTAGGCAAAAGCCCGGGACGGGACACAGGCAAGTTGGTTTTGAAAGGAGTCACATTTCCCCAAGAAGCCAAACTCAAGAGCCCACTTGACAGGTGTCATTTTGTAGGGCACGTTTGGGCCTCCGATGGCAGCCAGGTTTGGAGGAGGGGGCAGCTTTGGCCTGGGAGAAATCCTCGTCCTTCTGGAATTTTTGGAGGCAAAAGCCCAGGACGGGCCGAGGGCAAGTTAGGCAAGTTGGCTCCGAAAGGAGGCACTTTTCCCCAAGAAGCCAAACTCAAGAACCCTCAATGCAGATGTCATTCTGTGGGGCGCATTTGGGCCTCCGATGGCAGACAGGTTTGGAGGAGGGGGCAGCTTTGGTCTGGGAGAAATCCTCGTCCTTATGGAATTTTTGTAGGCAAAAGCCCGGGACGGGCCGCAGGCAAGTTGGCTTTGAAAGGAGGCACTTCCACCCAAGAAGCCAAACTCAAGAGCCCACTTGGCAGGTGTCATTTTGTAGGGCACGTTTGGGCCTCCGATGGCAGCCAGGTTTGGAGGAGGGGGCAGCTTTGGTCTGGGAGAAATCCTCGTCCTTCTGGAATTTTTGTAGGCAAAAGCCCTGCATGGGCCGCAGGCAAGTTGACTCCGAAAGGAGGCACTTTTCCCCAAGAAGCCAAACTCAAGAGCCCGCTTGGCAGATGTCATTTGGTAGGGCGCATTTGGGCCTCCGATGGCAGCCAGGTTTGGAGGAGGGGGCAGCTTTGGTCTGGGAGAAATCCTCGTCCTTATGGAATTTTTGTAGGCAAAAGCCCAGAATGGGCCGCAGGCTAGTTAGGCAAGTTGGCTTTGAAAGGAGGCACTTTTCCGCAAGAAGCCAAACTCAAGAGCCCACTTGGCAGATGTCATTTTGTAGGGCGCGTTTGGGCCTCCGATGGCAGCCAGGTTTGGAGGAGGGGGCAGCTTTGGTCTGGGAGAAATCCTCGTCCTTCTGGAATTTTTGTAGGCAAAAGCCCAGTACGGGCCGCAGGCAAGTTGGCTTTGAAAGGAGGCACTTCCACCCAAGAAGCCAAACTCAAGAGCCCACTTGGCAGATGTGATTTTGTAGGGCACGTTTGGGCCTCCGATGGCAGCCAGGTTTGGAGGAGGGGGCAGCTTTGGTCTGGGAGAAATCCTCGTCCTTATGGAATTTTTGTAGGCAAAAGCCCTGCATGAGCCGCAGGCAAGTGGACTCCGAAAGGAGGCACTTTTCCCCAGAAAGCTAAACTCAAGAGCCCACTTGGCAGATGTCATTTTGTAGGGCGCGTTTGGGCCTCCGATGGCAGCTAGGTTTGGAGGAGGGGGCAGCTTTGGTCTGGGAGGAATCCTCGTCCTTATGGAATTTTTGTAGCAAAAGCCCGGGACGGGACGCAGGCAAGTTGGTTTTGAAAGGAGTCACATTTCCCAAAGAAGCCAAACTCAAGAGCCCACTTGACAGGTGTCATTTTGCAGGGCACGTTTGGGCCTCCGATGGCAGCCAGGTTTGGAGGAGGGGGCAGCTTTGGCCTGGGAGAAATCCTCGTCCTTCTAGAATTTTTGGAGGCAAAAGCCCAGGACCGGCCGCAGGCAAGTTAGGCAATTTGGCTCCGAAAGGAGGCACTTTTCCCCAGGAAGCCAAACTCAAGAACCCTCAAAGCAGGTGTCATTTTGTGGGGCGCGTTTGGGCCTCCGATGGCAGCCAGGTTTGGAGGAGGGGGCAGCTTTGGTCTGGGAGAAATCCTCGTCCTTATGGAATTTTTGTAGGCAAAAGCCCGGGACGGGCCGCAGGCAAGTTGGCTTTGAAAGGAGGCACTTCCACCCAAGAAGCCAAACTCAAGAGCCCACTTGGCAGGTGTCATTTTGTAGGGCACGTTTGGGCCTCCGATGGCAGCCAGGTTTGGAGGAGGGGGCAGCTTTGGTCTGGGAGAAATCCTCGTCCTTCTGGAATTTTTGTAGGCAAAAGCCCTGCATGGGCCGCAGGCAAGTTGACTCCGAAAGGAGGCACTTTTCCCCAAGAAGCCAAACTCAAGAGCCCGCTTGGCAGATGTCATTTGGTAGGGCGCATTTGGGCCTCCGATGGCAGCCAGGTTTGGAGGAGGGGGCAGCTTTGGTCTGGGAGAAATCCTCGTCCTTATGGAATTTTTGTAGGCAAAAGCCCAGAATGGGCCGCAGGCTAGTTAGGCAAGTTGGCTTTGAAAGGAGGCACTTTTCCGCAAGAAGCCAAACTCAAGAGCCCACTTGGCAGATGTCATTTTGTAGGGCGCGTTTGGGCCTCCGATGGCAGCCAGGTTTGGAGGAGGGGGCAGCTTTGGTCTGGGAGAAATCCTCGTCCTTCTGGAATTTTTGTAGGCAAAAGCCCAGTACGGGCCGCAGGCAAGTTGGCTTTGAAAGGAGGCACTTCCACCCAAGAAGCCAAACTCAAGAGCCCACTTGGCAGATGTGATTTTGTAGGGCACGTTTGGGCCTCCGATGGCAGCCAGGTTTGGAGGAGGGGGCAGCTTTGGTCTGGGAGAAATCCTCGTCCTTATGGAATTTTTTTAGGCAAAAGCCCTGCATGAGCCGCAGGCAAGTGGACTCCGAAAGGAGGCACTTTTCCCCAGAAAGCTAAACTCAAGAGCCCACTTGGCAGATGTCATTTTGTAGGGCGCGTTTGGGCCTCCGATGGCAGCTAGGTTTGGAGGAGGGGGCAGCTTTGGTCTGGGAGGAATCCTCGTCCTTATGGAATTTTTGTAGCAAAAGCCCGGGACGGGACGCAGGCAAGTTGGTTTTGAAAGGAGTCACTTTTCCCCAAGAAGGCAAACTCAAGAGCCCACGTGGCAGGTGTCATTTTGTAGGGCGCATTTGGGCCTCTGATGGCAGCCCGGTTTGGAGGAGGGGGCAGCTTTGGTCTGGGAGAAATCCTCGTCCTTATGGAATTTTTGTAGGCAAAAGCCCTGCATGGGCCGCAGGCAAGTTGAATCTGAAAGGAGGCACTTTTCCCCAAGAAGCCAAACTCAAGAGCCCACTTGGCAGGTGTCATTTTGTAGGGCGCGTTTTGGCGTCCGATGGCAGCCAGGTTTGGAGGAGGGGGCAGCTTTGGTCTGGGAGAAATCCTCGTCCTTATGGAATTTTTGTAGGCAAAAGCCCAGAATGGGCCGCAGGCAAGTTGGCTTTGAAAGGAGGCACTTTTCCCCAAGAAGCCAAACTCAAGAACCCACAATGCAGATGTCATTTTGTAGGGTGCGCTTGGGCCTCCGATGGCAGCCAGGTTTGGAGGAGGGGGCAGCTTTGGTCTGGGAGAAATCCTCGTCCTTCTGGAATTTTTGTAGGCAAAAGCCCAGAATGGGCCGCAGGCAAGTTGACTCCGAAAGGAGTCACTTTTCCCCAAGAAGCCAAAGTCAAGAGCCCACTTGGCAGGTATCATTTTGTAGGGCGCGTTTGGGCCTCCGATGGCAGCCATGTTTGGAGGAGGGGGCAGCTTTGGTCTGGGAGAAATCCTCGTCCTTATGGAATTTTTGGAGGCAAAAGCCCAGGACGGGCCGCAGGCAAGTTAGGCAAGCTGGCTCCGAAAGGAGGCACTTTTCCCCAAGAAGCCAAACTCAAGAGCCCACTTGGCAGATGTCATTTTGTAGGGCGCGTTTGGGCCTCCGATGGCAGCCAGGTTTGGAGGAGGGGGCAGCTTTGGTCTGGGAGAAATCCTCGTCCTTATGGAATTTTTGTACTCAAAAGCCCTGCATGGGCCGCAGGCAAGTTGACTCCGAAAGGAGGCACTTTTCCCCAAGAAGCCAAACTCAAGAGCCCACTTGGCAGATGTCATTTTGTAGGGCACGTTTGGGCCTCCGATGGCAGCCAGGTTTGGAGGAGGGGGCAGCTTTGGTCTGGGAGAAATCCTCGTCCTTATGGAATTTTTGTAGGCAAAAACCCAGGGCCGGATGCAGGGAAGTTGGCTTTTAAAGGAGGCACTTTTCCCCAAGAAGCCAAACTCAAGAGCCCACTTGGCAGATGTCATTTTGTAGGGCGTGTTTGGGCCTCCGATGGCAGCCAGGTTTGGAGGAGGGGGCAGCTTTGGTCTGGGAGAAATCCTCGTCCTTATGGAATTTTTGTAGGCAAAAGCCCAGGACGGGACGCAGGCAAGTTGGCTTCGAAAGGAGGCACTTTTCCCCAAGAAGCCAAACTCAAGAGCCCACGTGGCAGGTGTCATTTTGTAGGGCGCGTTTGGGCCTCCGATGGCAGCCAGGTTTGGAGGAGGGGGCAGCTTTGGTCTGGGAGAAATCCTCGTCCTTATGGAATTTTTGGAGGCAAAAGCCCAGGACGGGCCGCAGGCAAGTTAGGCAAGTTGGCTTTGAAAGGAGTCACTTTTCCCCAAGAAGGCAAACTCAAGAGCCCACGTGGCAGGTGTCATTTTGTAGGGCGCATTTGGGCCTCTGATGGCAGCCCGGTTTGGAGGAGGGGGCAGCTTTGGTCTGGGAGAAATCCTCGTCGTTATGGAATTTTTGTAGGCAAAAGCCCGGCATGGGCCGCAGGCAAGTTGGCTTTGAAAGGAGGCACTTTTCCCCAAGAAGCCAAACTCAAGAGCCCACTTGGCAGATGTCATTTTGTAGGGTGCGTTTGGGCCTCCGATGGCAGCCAGGTTTGGAGGAGGGGGCAGCTTTGGCCTGGGAGAAATCCTCGTCCTTCTGGAATTTTTGTAGGCAAAAGCCCTGCATGGGCCGCAGGCAAGTTGACTCCGAAAGGAGTCACTTTTCCCCAAGAAGCCAAACTCAAGAGCCCACTTGGCAGGTGTCATTTTGTAGGGCGCGTTTGGGCCTCCGATGGCAGCCATGTTTGGAGGAGGGGGCAGCTTTGGTCTGGGAGAAATCCTCGTCCTTCTGGAATTTTTGTAGGCAAAAGCCCAGGACGGGCCGCAGGCAAGTTAGGCAAGTTGGCTTTGAAAGGAGGCACTTTTCCCCAAGAAGCCAAACTCAAGAGCCCACTTGGCAGATGTCATTTTGTAGGGCGCGTTTGGGCCTCCGATGGCAGCCAGGTTTGGAGGAGGGGGCAGCTTTGGTCTGGGAGAAATCCTCGTCCTTATGGAATTTTTGTACTCAAATGCCCTGCATGGGCCGCAGGCAAGTTGGCTTTGAAAGGAGGCACATTTCCCCAAGAAGCCAAACTCAAGAGCCCACTTGGCAGATGTCATTTTGTAGGGCGCGTTTGGGCCTCCGATGGCAGCCAGGTTTGGAGGAGGGGGCAGCTTTGGACTGGGAGAAATCCTCGTCCTTCTGGAATTTTTGTAGGCAAAAGCCCAGGACGGGCCGCAGGCAAGTTGTCTTTGAAAGGAGGCACTTTTCCCCAAGAAGCCAAAGTCAAGAGCCCACTTGGCATGTGTCATTTTGTAGGGCGCGTTTGGGCCTCCGATGGCAGCCAGGTTTGGAGGAGGGGGCAGCTTTGGTCTGGGAGAAATCCTCGTCCTTCTGGAATTTTTGGAGACAAAAGCCCAGCACGGGCCGCAGGCAAGTTGGCTTTGAAAGGAGGCACTTCCACCCAAGAAGCCAAACTCAAGAGCCCACTTGGCAGATGTCATTTTGTAGGGCACGTTTGGGCCTCCGATGGCAGCCAGGTTTGGAGGAGGGGGCAGCTTTGGTCTGGGAGAAATCCTCGTCCTTATGGAATTTTTGTAGGCAAAAACCCCGCATGGGCCGCAGGCAAGTTAGGCAAGTTGACTCTGAATGGAGGCACTTTTCCCCAAGAAGCCAAACTCAAGAACCCTCAATGCAGATGTCATTTTGTGGGGCGCGTTTGGGCCTCCGATGGCAGCCAGGTTTGGAGGAGGGGGCAGCTTTGGTCTGGGAGAAATCCTCGTCCTTATGGAATTTTTGGAGGCAAAAGCCCAGGATGGGCCGCAGGCAAGTTAGGCAAGTTGGCTCCAAAAGGAGGCACTTTTCCCCAAGAAGCCAAACACAAGAACCCTCAATGCAGATGTCATTTTGTGGGGCACGTTTGGGCCTCCGATGGCAGCCAGGTTTGGAGGAGGGGGCAGCTTTGGTCTGGGAGAAATCCTCGTCCTTATGGAATTTTTGTAGTCTAAAGCCCAGCACGGGCTGCAGGCAAGTTGGCTTTGAAAGGAGGCACTTTCCCCCAAGAAGCCAAACTCAGGAGCCCACTTGGCAGATGTCATTTTGTAGGGCGCGTTTGGGCCACCGATGGCAGCTAGGTTTGGAGGAGGGGGCAGCTTTGGTCTGGGAGGAATCCTCGTCCTTATGGAATTTTTGGAGGCAAAAGCCCGGGACGGGACACAGGCAAGTTGGTTTTGAAAGGAGTCACTTTTCCCCAAGAAGCCAAACTCAAGAGCCCACTTGACAGGTGTCATTTTGTAGGGCACGTTTGGGCCTCCGATGGCAGCCAGGTTTGGAGGAGGGGGCAGCTTTGGTCTGGGAGAAATCCTCGTCCTTCTGGAATTTTTGGAGGCAAAAGCCCAGGACGGGCCGAGGGCAAGTTAGGCAAGTTGGCTCCGAAAGGAGGCACTTTTCCCCAAGAAGCCAAACTCAAGAACCCTCAATGCAGATGTCATTTTGTAGGGCGCGTTTGGGCCTCCGATGGCAGCCAGGTTTGGAGGAGGGGGCAGCTTTGGTCTGGGAGAAATCCTCGTCCTTATGGAATTTTTGGAGGCAAAAGCCCAGGATGGGCCGCAGGCAAGTTAGGCAAGTTGGCTCCGAAAGGAGGCACTTTTCCCCAAGAAGCCAAACTCAAGAACCCTCAATGCAGATGTCATTTTGTGGGGCGCGTTTGGGCCTCCGATGGCAGCCAGGTTTGGAGGAGGGGGCAGCTTTGGTCTGGGAGAAATCCTCGTCCTTATGGAATTTTTGTAGTCTAAAGCCCAGCACGGGCTGCAGGCAAGTTGGCTTGGAAAGGAGGCACTTTCCCCCAAGAAGCCAAACTCAGGAGCCCACTTGGCAGATGTCATTTTGTAGGGCGCGTTTGGGCCACCGATGGCAGCTAGGTTTGGAGGAGGGGGCAGCTTTGGTCTGGGAGGAATCCTCGTCCTTATGGAATTTTTGTAGGCAAAAGCCCGGGACGGGACACAGGCAAGTTGGTTTTGAAAGGAGTCACATTTCCCCAAGAAGCCAAACTCAAGAGCCCACTTGACAGGTGTCATTTTGTAGGGCACGTTTGGGCCTCCGATGGCAGCCAGGTTTGGAGGAGGGGGCAGCTTTGGCCTGGGAGAAATCCTCGTCCTTCTGGAATTTTTGGAGGCAAAAGCCCAGGACGGGCCGAGGGCAAGTTAGGCAAGTTGGCTCCGAAAGGAGGCACTTTTCCCCAAGAAGCCAAACTCAAGAACCCTCAATGCAGATGTCATTCTGTGGGGCGCATTTGGGCCTCCGATGGCAGACAGGTTTGGAGGAGGGGGCAGCTTTGGTCTGGGAGAAATCCTCGTCCTTATGGAATTTTTGTAGGCAAAAGCCCGGGACGGGCCGCAGGCAAGTTGGCTTTGAAAGGAGGCACTTCCACCCAAGAAGCCAAACTCAAGAGCCCACTTGGCAGGTGTCATTTTGTAGGGCACGTTTGGGCCTCCGATGGCAGCCAGGTTTGGAGGAGGGGGCAGCTTTGGTCTGGGAGAAATCCTCGTCCTTCTGGAATTTTTGTAGGCAAAAGCCCTGCATGGGCCGCAGGCAAGTTGACTCCGAAAGGAGGCACTTTTCCCCAAGAAGCCAAACTCAAGAGCCCGCTTGGCAGATGTCATTTGGTAGGGCGCATTTGGGCCTCCGATGGCAGCCAGGTTTGGAGGAGGGGGCAGCTTTGGTCTGGGAGAAATCCTCGTCCTTATGGAATTTTTGTAGGCAAAAGCCCAGAATGGGCCGCAGGCTAGTTAGGCAAGTTGGCTTTGAAAGGAGGCACTTTTCCGCAAGAAGCCAAACTCAAGAGCCCACTTGGCAGATGTCATTTTGTAGGGCGCGTTTGGGCCTCCGATGGCAGCCAGGTTTGGAGGAGGGGGCAGCTTTGGTCTGGGAGAAATCCTCGTCCTTCTGGAATTTTTGTAGGCAAAAGCCCAGTACGGGCCGCAGGCAAGTTGGCTTTGAAAGGAGGCACTTCCACCCAAGAAGCCAAACTCAAGAGCCCACTTGGCAGATGTGATTTTGTAGGGCACGTTTGGGCCTCCGATGGCAGCCAGGTTTGGAGGAGGGGGCAGCTTTGGTCTGGGAGAAATCCTCGTCCTTATGGAATTTTTGTAGTCAAAAGCCCTGCATGAGCCGCAGGCAAGTGGACTCCGAAAGGAGGCACTTTTCCCCAGAAAGCTAAACTCAAGAGCCCACTTGGCAGATGTCATTTTGTAGGGCGCGTTTGGGCCTCCGATGGCAGCTAGGTTTGGAGGAGGGGGCAGCTTTGGTCTGGGAGGAATCCTCGTCCTTATGGAATTTTTGTAGCAAAAGCCCGGGACGGGACGCAGGCAAGTTGGTTTTGAAAGGAGTCACTTTTCCCCAAGAAGCCAAACTCAAGAGCCCACTTGGCAGGTGTCATTTTGTAGGGCGCGTTTGGGCCTCCGATGTCAGCCAGGTTTGGAGGAGGGGGCAGCTTTGGTCTGGGAGAAATCCTCGTCCTTATGGAATTTTTGTAGGCAAAAACCCCGCATGGGCCGCAGGCAAGTTAGGCAAGTTGACTCCGAAAGGAGGCACTTTTCCCCAGGAAGCCAAACTCAAGAACCCTCAATGCAGATGTCATTTTGTGGGGCGCGTTTGGGCCTCCGATGGCAGCCAGGTTTGGAGGAGGGGGCAGCTTTGGTCTGGGAGAAATCCTCGTCCTTATGGAATTTTTGTAGGCAAAAGCCCAGGATGGGCCGCAGGCAAGTTAGGCAAGGTGGCTCCGAAAGGAGGCACTTTTCCCCAAGAAGCCAAACTCAAGAACCCTCAATGCAGATGTCATTTTGTGGGGCGCGTTTGGGCCTCCGATGGCAGCCAGGTTTGGAGGAGGGGGCAGCTTTGGTCTGGGAGAAATCCTCGTCCTTATGGAATTTTTGTAGTCTAAAGCCCAGCACGGGCTGCAGGCAAGTTGGCTTTGAAAGGAGGCACTTTCCCCCAAGAAGCCAAACTCAGGAGCCCACTTGGCAGATGTCATTTTGTAGGGCGCGTTTGGGCCACCGATGGCAGCTAGGTTTGGAGGAGGGGGCAGCTTTGGTCTGGGAGAAATCCTCGTCCTTATGGAATTTTTGTAGGCAAAAGCCCTGCATGGGCTGCAGGCTAGTTAGGCAAGTTGGCTTTGAAAGGAGGCACTTTTCCGCAAGAAGCCAAACTCAAGAGCCCACTTGGCAGATGTCATTTTGTAGGGCGCGTTTGGGCCTCCGATGGCAGCCAGGTTTGGAGGAGGGGGCAGCTTTGGTCTGGGAGAAATCCTCGTCCTTATGGAATTTTTGTAGGCAAAAGCCCAGGACGGGCCGCAGGCAAGTTGGCTTTGAAAGGAGGCACTTCCACCCAAGAAGCCAAACTCAAGAGCCCACTTGGCAGATGTCATTTTGTAGGGCACGTTTGGGCCTCCGATGGCAGCCAGGTTTGGAGGAGGGGGCAGCTTTGGTCTGGGAGGAATCCTCGTCCTTATGGAACTTTTGTAGCAAAAGCCCGGGACGGGACACAGGCAAGTTGGTTTTGAAAGGAGTCACATTTCCCAAAGAAGCCAAACTCAAGAGCCCACTTGACAGGTGTCATTTTGCAGGGCACGTTTGGGCCTCCGATGGCAGCCAGGTTTGGAGGAGGGGGCAGCTTTGGCCTGGGAGAAATCCTCGTCCTTCTAGAATTTTTGGAGGCAAAAGCCCAGGACCGGCCGCAGGCAAGTTAGGCAATTTGGCTCCGAAAGGAGGCACTTTTCCCCAAGAAGCCAAACTCAAGAACCCTCAATGCAGATGTCATTTTGTGGGGCGCGTTTGGGCCTCCGATGGCAGCCAGGTTTGGAGGAGGGGGCAGCTTTGGTCTGGGAGAAATCCTCGTCCTTATGGAATTTTTGTAGTCTAAAGCCCAGCACGGGCTGCAGGCAAGTTGGCTTTGAAAGGAGGCACTTTCCCCCAAGAAGCCAAACTCAGGAGCCCACTTGGCAGATGTCATTTTGTAGGGCGCGTTTGGGCCACCGATGGCAGCTAGGTTTGGAGGAGGGGGCAGCTTTGGTCTGGGAGGAATCCTCGTCCTTATGGAATTTTTGGAGGCAAAAGCCCGGGACGGGACACAGGCAAGTTGGTTTTGAAAGGAGTCACATTTCCCCAAGAAGCCAAACTCAAGAGCCCACTTGACAGGTGTCATTTTGTAGGGCACGTTTGGGCCTCCGATGGCAGCCAGGTTTGGAGGAGGGGGCAGCTTTGGTCTGGGAGAAATCCTCGTCCTTCTGGAATTTTTGGAGGCAAAAGCCCAGGACGGGCCGAGGGCAAGTTAGGCAAGTTGGCTCCGAAAGGAGGCACTTTTCCCCAAGAAGCCAAACTCAAGAACCCTCAATGCAGATGTCATTTTGTAGGGCGCGTTTGGGCCTCCGATGGCAGCCAGGTTTGGAGGAGGGGGCAGCTTTGGTCTGGGAGAAATCCTCGTCCTTATGGAATTTTTGGAGGCAAAAGCCCAGGATGGGCCGCAGGCAAGTTAGGCAAGTTGGCTCCGAAAGGAGGCACTTTTCCCCAAGAAGCCAAACTCAAGAACCCTCAATGCAGATGTCATTTTGTGGGGCGCGTTTGGGCCTCCGATGGCAGCCAGGTTTGGAGGAGGGAGCAGATTTGGTCTGGGAGAAATCCTCGTCCTTATGGAATTTTTGTAGGCAAAAGCCCAGCACGGGCTGCAGGCAAGTTGGCTTGGAAAGGAGGCACTTTCCCCCAAGAAGCCAAACTCAGGAGCCCACTTGGCAGATGTCATTTTGTAGGGCGCGTTTGGGCCTCCGATGGCAGCTAGGTTTGGAGGAGGGGGCAGCTTTGGTCTGGGAGGAATCCTCGTCCTTATGGAATTTTTGTAGGCAAAAGCCCGGGACGGGACACAGGCAAGTTGGTTTTGAAAGGAGTCACATTTCCCCAAGAAGCCAAACTCAAGAGCCCACTTGACAGGTGTCATTTTGTAGGGCACGTTTGGGCCTCCGATGGCAGCCAGGTTTGGAGGAGGGGGCAGCTTTGGCCTGGGAGAAATCCTCGTCCTTCTGGAATTTTTGGAGGCAAAAGCCCAGGACGGGCCGAGGGCAAGTTAGGCAAGTTGGCTCCGAAAGGAGGCACTTTTCCCCAAGAAGCCAAACTCAAGAACCCTCAATGCAGATGTCATTCTGTGGGGCGCATTTGGGCCTCCGATGGCAGCCAGGTTTGGAGGAGAGGGCAGCTTTGGTCTGGGAGAAATCCTCGTCCTTATGGAATTTTTGTAGGCAAAAGCCCGGGACGGGCCGCAGGCAAGTTGGCTTTGAAAGGAGGCACTTCCACCCAAGAAGCCAAACTCAAGAGCCCACTTGGCAGGTGTCATTTTGTAGGGCACGTTTGGGCCTCCGATGGCAGCCAGGTTTGGAGGAGGGGGCAGCTTTGGTCTGGGAGAAATCCTCGTCCTTCTGGAATTTTTGTAGGCAAAAGCCCTGCATGGGCCGCAGGCAAGTTGACTCCGAAAGGAGGCACTTTTCCCCAAGAAGCCAAACTCAAGAGCCCGCTTGGCAGATGTCATTTGGTAGGGCGCATTTGGGCCTCCGATGGCAGCCAGGTTTGGAGGAGGGGGCAGCTTTGGTCTGGGAGAAATCCTCGTCCTTATGGAATTTTTGTAGGCAAAAGCCCAGAATGGGCCGCAGGCTAGTTAGGCAAGTTGGCTTTGAAAGGAGGCACTTTTCCGCAAGAAGCCAAACTCAAGAGCCCACTTGGCAGATGTCATTTTGTAGGGCGCGTTTGGGCCTCCGATGGCAGCCAGGTTTGGAGGAGGGGGCAGCTTTGGTCTGGGAGAAATCCTCGTCCTTCTGGAATTTTTGTAGGCAAAAGCCCAGTACGGGCCGCAGTGAAGTTGGCTTTGAAAGGAGGCACTTCCACCCAAGAAGCCAAACTCAAGAGCCCACTTGGCAGATGTGATTTTGTAGGGCACGTTTGGGCCTCCGATGGCAGCCAGGTTTGGAGGAGGGGGCAGCTTTGGTCTGGGAGAAATCCTCGTCCTTATGGAATTTTTGTAGGCAAAAGCCCTGCATGAGCCGCAGGCAAGTGGACTCCGAAAGGAGGCACTTTTCCCCAGAAAGCTAAACTCAAGAGCCCACTTGGCAGATGTCATTTTGTAGGGCGCGTTTGGGCCTCCGATGGCAGCTAGGTTTGGAGGAGGGGGCAGCTTTGGTCTGGGAGGAATCCTCGTCCTTATGGAATTTTTGTAGCAAAAGCCCGGGACGGGACGCAGGCAAGTTGGTTTTGAAAGGAGTCACTTTTCCCCAAGAAGCCAAACTCAAGAGCCCACTTGGCAGGTGTCATTTTGTAGGGCGCGTTTGGGCCTCCGATGTCAGCCAGGTTTGGAGGAGGGGGCAGCTTTGGTCTGGGAGAAATCCTCGTCCTTATGGAATTTTTGTAGGCAAAAACCCCGCATGGGCCGCAGGCAAGTTAGGCAAGTTGACTCCGAAAGGAGGCACTTTTCCCCAGGAAGCCAAACTCAAGAACCCTCAATGCAGATGTCATTTTGTGGGGCGCGTTTGGGCCTCCGATGGCAGCCAGGTTTGGAGGAGGGGGCAGCTTTGGTCTGGGAGAAATCCTCGTCCTTATGGAATTTTTGTAGGCAAAAGCCCAGGATGGGCCGCAGGCAAGTTAGGCAAGGTGGCTCCGAAAGGAGGCACTTTTCCCCAAGAAGCCAAACTCAAGAACCCTCAATGCAGATGTCATTTTGTGGGGCGCGTTTGGGCCTCCGATGGCAGCCAGGTTTGGAGGAGGGCGCAGCTTTGGTCTGGGAGAAATCCTCGTCCTTATGGAATTTTTGTAGTCTAAAGCCCAGCACAGGCTGCAGGCAAGTTGGCTTTGAAAGGAGGTACTTTCCCCCAAGAAGCCAAAGTCAAGAGCCCACTTGGCAGATGTCATTTTGTAGGGCGCGTTTGGGCCACCGATGGCAGCCAGGTTTGGAGGAGGGGGCAGCTTTGGTCTGGGAGAAATCCTCGTCCTTATGGAATTTTTGTAGGCAAAAGCCCTGCATGGGCTGCAGGCTAGTTAGGCAAGTTGGCTTTGAAAGGAGGCACTTTTCCGCAAGAAGCCAAACTCAAGAGCCCACTTGACAGGTGTCATTTTGCAGGGCACGTTTGGGCCTCCGATGGCAGCCACGTTTGGAGGAGGGGGCAGCTTTGGCCTGGGAGAAATCCTCGTCCTTCTAGAATTTTTGGAGGCAAAAGCCCAGGACCGGCCGCAGGCAAGTTAGGCAATTTGGCTCCGAAAGGAGGCACTTTTCCCCAAGAAGCCAAACTCAAGAACCCTCAATGCAGATGTCATTTTGTGGGGCGCGTTTGGGCCTCCGATGGCAGCCAGGTTTGGAGGAGGGGGCAGCTTTGGTCTGGGAGAAATCCTCGTCCTTATGGAATTTTTGTAGTCTAAAGCCCAGCACGGGCTGCAGGCAAGTTGGCTTGGAAAGGAGGCACTTTCCCCCAAGAAGCCAAACTCAGGAGCCCACTTGGCAGATGTCATTTTGTAGGGCGCGTTTGGGCCACCGATGGCAGCTAGGTTTGGAGGAGGGGGCAGCTTTGGCCTGGGAGAAATCCTCGTCCTTCTAGAATTTTTGGAGGCAAAAGCCCAGGACCGGCCGCAGGCAAGTTAGGCAATTTGGCTCCGAAAGGAGGCACTTTTCCCCAAGAAGCCAAACTAAAGAACCCTCAATGCAGATGTCATTTTGTGGGGCACGTTTGGGCCTCCGATGACAGCCAGGTTTGGAGGAGGGGGCAGCTTTGGTCTGGGAGAAATCCTCGTCCTTCTGGAATTTTTGTAGGCAAAAGCCCAGGACGGGCCGCAGGCAAGTTGGCTTTGAAAGGAGGCACTTCCACCCAAGAAGCCAAACTCAAGAGCCCACTTGGCAGATGTCATTTTGTAGGGCACGTTTGGGCCTCCGATGGCAGCCAGGTTTGGAGGAGGGAGCAGCTTTGGTCTGGGAGAAATCCTCGTCCTTATGGAATTTTTGTAGGCAAAAGCCCTGCTTGAGCCGCAGGCAAGTGGACTCCGAAAGGAGGCACTTTTCCCCAGAAAGCCAAACTCAAGAGCCCACTTGGCAGATGTCATTTTGTAGGGCGCGTTTGGGCCACCGATGGCAGCTAGGTTTGGAGGAGGGGGCAGCTTTGGTCTGGGAGAAATCCTCGTCCTTATGGAATTTTTGTAGGCAAAAGCCCAGAATGGGCCGCAGGCTAGTTAGGCAAGTTGGCTTTGAAAGGAGGCACTTTTCCCCAAGAAGCCAAACTCAAGAGCCCACTTGGCAGATGTCATTTTGTAGGGCACGTTTGGGCCTCCGATGGCAGCCAGGTTTGGAGGAGGGGGCAGCTTTGGTCTGGGAGAAATCCTCGTCCTTATGGAATTTTTGTAGTCTAAAGCCCAGCACGGGCCGCAGGCTAGTTAGGCAAGTTGGCTTTGAAAGGAGGCACTTTTCCGCAAGAAGCCAAACTCAAGAGCCCACTTGGCAGATGTCATTTTGTAGGGCGCGTTTGGGCCTCCGATGGCAGCCAGGTTTGGAGGAGGGGGCAGCTTTGGTCTGGGAGAAATCCTCGTCCTTATGGAATTTTTGGAGGCAAAAGCCCAGGACGGGCCGCAGGCAAGTTAGGCAAGTTGGCTTTGAAAGGAGTCACTTTTCCCCAAGAAGCCAAACTCAAGAACCCACAATGCAGATGTCATTTTGTAGGGCGCGTTTGGGCCTCCGATGGCAGCCAGGTTTGGAGGAGGGGGCAGCTTTGGTCTGGGAGAAATCCTCGTCCTTATGGAATTTTTGTAGGCAAAAGCCCTGCATGAGCCGCAGGCAAGTGGACTCCGAAAGGAGGCACTTTTCCCCAGAAAGCCAAACTCAAGAGCCCACTTGGCAGATGTCATTTTGTAGGGCGCGTTTGGGCCACCGATGGCAGCTAGGTTTGGAGGAGGGGGCAGCTTTGGTCTGGGAGAAATCCTCGTCCTTATGGAATTTTTGTAGGCAAAAGCCCAGAATGGGCCGCAAGCTAGTTAGGCAAGTTGGCTTTGAAAGGAGGCACTTTTCCCCAAGAAGCCAAACTCAAGAACCCACAATGCAGATGTCATTTTGTAGGGCGCGTTTGGGCCTCCGATGGCAGCCAGGTTTGGAGGAGGGGGCAGCTTTGGTCTGGGAGAAATCCTCGTCCTTATGGAATTTTTGTAGTCTAAAGCCCAGCACGGGCCGCAGGCTAGTTAGGCAAGTTGGCTTTGAAAGGAGGCACTTTTCCGCAAGAAGCCAAACTCAAGAGCCCACTTGGCAGATGTCATTTTGTAGGGCGCGTTTGGGCCTCCGATGGCAGCCAGGTTTGGAGGAGGGGGCAGCTTTGGTCTGGGAGAAATCCTTGTCCTTATGGAATTTTTGGAGGCAAAAGCCCAGGACGGGCCGCAGGCAAGTTAGGCAAGTTGGCTTTGAAAGGAGGCACTTTTCCCCAAGAAGCCAAACTCAAGAACCCACAATGCAGATGTCCTTTTGTAGGGCGCGTTTGGGCCTCCGATGGCAGCCAGGTTTGGAGGAGGGGGCAGCTTTGGTCTGGGAGAAATCCTCGCCCTTCTGGAATTTTTGTACTCAAAAGCCCAGGACGGGCCGCAGGCAAGTTAGGCATTTTGGCTCCGAAAGGAAGCACTTTTCCCCAAGAACCCAAACTCAAGAGCCCACTTGGCAGATGTCATTTTGTAGGGCGCGTTTGGGCCTCCGATGGCAGCCAGGTTTGGAGGAGGGGGCAGCTTTGGTCTGGGAGAAATCCTCGTCCTTATGGAATTTTTTCAGCACAAGCCTGAGACGGGCCGCAGGCAAGTTGTCTTTGAAAGGAGGCACTTTTCCCCAAGAAGCCAAACTCAAGAGCCCATTTGGCAGGTGTCATTTTGTAGGGCGCGTTTGGGCCTCCGATGGCAGCCAGGTTTGGAGGAGGGGGCAGCTTTGGTCTGGGAGAAATCCTCGTCCTTCTGGAATTTTTGGAGGCAAAAGCCCAGGACGGGCCGCAGGCAAGTTGGCTTTGAAAGGAGGCACTTTTCCGCAAGAAGCCAAACTCAAGAGCCCACTTGGCAGATGTCATTTTGTAGGGCGCGTTTGGGCCTCCGATGGCAGCCAGGTTTGGAGGAGGGGGCAGCTTTGGTCTGGGAGAAATCCTCGTCCTTATGGAATTTTTGTAGCAAAAGCCCGGGACGGGACGCAGGCAAGTTGGCTTTGAAAGGAGGCACTTTTCCCCAAGAAGCCAAACTCAAGAGCCCACTTGGCAGATGTCATTTTGTAGGGCGCGTTTTGGCGTCCGATGGCAGCTAGGTTTGGAGGAGGGGGCAGCTTTGGTCTGGGAGAAATCCTCGTCCTTCTAGAATTTTTGGAGACAAAAGCCCAGGACGGGCCGCAGGGAAGTTAGGCAAGTTGGCTTTGAAATGAGTCAATTTTCCCCAAGAAGCCAAACTCAAGAGCCCACTTGGCAGATGTCATTTTGTAGGGCGCATTTGGGCCTCCGATGGCAGCCAGGTTTGGAGGAGGGGGCAGCTTTGGTCTGGGAGAAATCCTCGTCCTTCTGGAATTTTTGGAGGCAAAAGCCCAGGACGGGCCGCAGGCAAGTTGGCTTCGAAAGGAGGCACTTTTCCCCAAGAAGCCAAACTCAAGAACCCACAATGCAGATGTCATTTTGTAGGGCACGTTTGGGCCTCCGATGGCAGCCAGGTTTGGAGGAGGGGGCAGCTTTGGTCTGGGAGAAATCCTCGTCCTTATGGAATTTTTGTACTCTAAAAGACCAGGACGGGCTGCAGGCAAGTTGACTCCGAAAGGAGTCACTTTTCCCCAAGAAGCCAAACTCAAGAGCCCTCTTGGCAGGTGTCATTTTGTAGGGCGCGTTTGGGCCTCCGATGGCAGCCATGTTTGGAGGAGGGGGCAGCTTTGGTCTGGGAGAAATCCTCGTCCTTCTGGAATTTTTGGAGGCAAAAGCCCAGGACGGGCCGCAGGCAAGTTAGGCAAGTTGGCTTTGAAAGGAGGCACTTTTCCCCAAGAAGCCAAACTCAAGAGCCCACTTGGCAGATGTCATTTTGTAGGGCGCGTTTGGGCCTCCGATGGCAGCCAGGTTTGGAGGAGGGGGCAGCTTTGGTCTGGGAGAAATCCTCGTCCTTATGGAATTTTTGTACTCAAAAGCCCTGCATGGGCCGCAGGCAAGTTGACTCCGAAAGGAGGCACATTTCCCCAAGAAGCCAAACTCAAGAGCCCACTTGGCAGATGTCATTTTGTAGGGCGCGTTTGGGCCTCCGATGGCAGCTAGGTTTGGAGGAGGGGGCAGCTTTGGTCTGGGAGAAATCCTCGTCCTTATGGAATTTTTGTAGGCAAAAGCCCAGCACGGGCCGCAGGCAAGTTGGCTTTGAAAGGAGGCACTTTTCCCCAAGAAGCCAAAGTCAAGAGCCCACTTGGCAGGTGTCATTTTGTAGGGCGCGTTTGGGCCTCCGATGGCAGCCAGGTTTGGAGGAGGGGGCAGCTTTGGTCTGGGAGAAATCGTCGTCCTTATGGAATTTTTGTAGGCAAAATCCCAGGTCGGGCCGCAGGCAAGTTGGCTTTGAAAGGAGGCACTTTTCCCCAAGAAGCCAAACTCAAGAGCCCACTTGGCAGATGTCATTTTGTCGGGTGCGTTTGGGCTTCCGATGGCAGCCAGGTTTGGAGGAGGGGGTAGCTTTGGTCTGGGAGAAATCCTCGTCCTTCTGGTATTTTTGGAGGCAAAAGCCCAGGACGGGCCGCAGGCAAGTTAGGCAAGTTGGATTTGAAAGGAGGCACTTTTCCCCAAGAAGCCAAACTCAAGGATCCTCAATGCAGATGTCATTTTGTAGGGCGCGTTTGGGCCTCCGATGGCAGCCATGTTTGGAGGAGGGGGCAGCTTTGTTCTGGGAGAAATCCTCGTCCTTCTGGAATTTTTGGAGACAAAAGCCCAGGACGGGCCGCAGGCAATTTAGGCAAGTTGGCTTTGAATTGAGTCACTTTTCCCCAAGAAGCCAAACTCAAGAGCCCACTTGGCAGGTGTCATTTTGTAGGGCGCGTTTGGGCCTCCGATGGCAGCCAGGTTTGGAGGAGGGGGCAGCTTTGGTCTGGGAGAAATCCTCGTCCTTCTGGAATTTTTGTAGGCAAAAGCCCAGGACGGGCCGCAGGCAAGTTAGGCAAGTTGGCTTTGAAAGGAGTCACTTTTCCCCAAGAAGGCAAACTCAAGAGCCCACGTGGCAGGTGTCATTTTGTTGGGCGCATTTGGGCCTCTGATGGCAGCCCGGTTTGGAGGAGGGGGCAGCTTTGGTCTGGGAGAAATCCTCGTCCTTATGGAATTTTTGTAGGCAAAAGCCCTGCATGGGCCGCAGGCAAGTTGAATCTGAAAGGAGGCACTTTTCCCCAAGAAGCCAAACTCAAGAGCCCACTTGGCAGGTGTCATTTTGTAGGGCGCGTTTTGGCGTCCGATGGCAGCCAGGTTTGGAGGAGGGGGCAGCTTTGGTCTGGGAGAAATCCTCGTCCTTATGGAATTTTTGTAGGCAAAAGCCCTGCATGGGCCGCAGGCAAGTTGGCTTTGAAAGGAGGCACTTTTCCCCAAGAAGCCAAACTCAAGAACCCACAATGCAGATGTCATTTTGTAGGGTGCGCTTGGGCCTCCGATGGCAGCCAGGTTTGGAGGAGGGGGCAGCTTTGGTCTGGGAGAAATCCTCGTCCTTCTGGAATTTTTGTAGGCAAAAGCCCTGCAAGGGCCGCAGGCAAGTTGTCTTTGAAAGGAGTCACTTTTCCCCAAGAAGCCAAAGTCAAGAGCCCACTTGGCAGGTGTCATTTTGTAGGGCGCGTTTGGGCCTCCGATGGCAGCCAGGTTTGGAGGAGGGGGCAGCTTTGGTCTGGGAGAAATCCTCGTCCTTCTGGAATTTTTGGAGGCAAAAGCCCAGGACGGGCCGCAGGCAAGTTAGGCAAGTTGGCTTTGAAAGGAGGCACTTTTCCCCAAGAAGCCAAACTCAAGAGCCCACTTGGCAGATGTCATTTTGTAGGGCGCGTTTGGGCCTCCGATGGCAGCCAGGTTTGGAGGAGGGGGCAGCTTTGGTCTGGGAGAAATCCTCGTCCTTATGGAATTTTTGTACTCAAAAGCCCTGCATGGGCCGCAGGCAAGTTGACTCCGAAAGGAGGCACATTTCCCCAAGAAGCCAAACTCAAGAGCCCACTTGGCAGATGTCATTTTGTAGGGCGCGTTTGGGCCTCCGATGGCAGCTAGGTTTGGAGGAGGGGGCAGCTTTGGTCTGGGAGAAATCCTCGTCCTTATGGAATTTTTGTAGGCAAAAGCCCAGGACGGGCCGCAGGCAAGTTGTCTTTGAAAGGAGGCACTTTTCCGCAAGAAGCCAAACTCAAGAGCCCACTTGGCAGGTGTCATTTTGTAGGGCGCGTTTGGGCCTCCGATGGCAGCCAGGTTTGGAGGAGGGGGCAGCTTTGGTCTGGGAGAAATCGTCGTCCTTATGGAATTTTTGTAGGCAAAATCCCAGGTCGGGCCGCAGGCAAGTTGGCTTTGAAAGGAGGCACTTTTCCCCAAGAAGCCAAACTCAAGAGCCCACTTGGCAGATGTCATTTTGTCGGGTGCGTTTGGGCTTCCGATGGCAGCCAGGTTTGGAGGAGGGGGTAGCTTTGGTCTGGGAGAAATCCTCGTCCTTCTGGTATTTTTGGAGGCAAAAGCCCAGGACGGGCCGCAGGCAAGTTAGGCAAGTTGGATTTGAAAGGAGGCACTTTTCCCCAAGAAGCCAAACTCAAGGATCCTCAATGCAGATGTCATTTTGTAGGGCGCGTTTGGGCCTCCGATGGCAGCCATGTTTGGAGGAGGGGGCAGCTTTGTTCTGGGAGAAATCCTCGTCCTTCTGGAATTTTTGGAGACAAAAGCCCAGGACGGGCCGCAGGCAATTTAGGCAAGTTGGCTTTGAAATGAGTCACTTTTCCCCAAGAAGCCAAACTCAAGAGCCCACTTGGCAGGTGTCATTTTGTAGGGCGCGTTTGGGCCTCCGATGGCAGCCAGGTTTGGAGGAGGGGGCAGCTTTGGTCTGGGAGAAATCCTCGTCCTTCTGGAATTTTTGTAGGCAAAAGCCCAGGACGGGCCGCAGGCAAGTTAGGCAAGTTGGCTTTGAAAGGAGTCACTTTTCCCCAAGAAGGCAAACTCAAGAGCCCACGTGGCAGGTGTCATTTTGTAGGGCGCATTTGGGCCTCTGATGGCAGCCCGGTTTGGAGGAGGGGGCAGCTTTGGTCTGGGAGAAATCCTCGTCCTTATGGAATTTTTGTAGGCAAAAGCCCTGCATGGGCCGCAGGCAAGTTGAATCTGAAAGGAGGCACTTTTCCCCAAGAAGCCAAACTCAAGAGCCCACTTGGCAGGTGTCATTTTGTAGGGCGCGTTTTGGCGTCCGATGGCAGCCAGGTTTGGAGGAGGGGGCAGCTTTGGTCTGGGAGAAATCCTCGTCCTTATGGAATTTTTGTAGGCAAAAGCCCTGCATGGGCCGCAGGCAAGTTGGCTTTGAAAGGAGGCACTTTTCCCCAAGAAGCCAAACTCAAGAACCCACAATGCAGATGTCATTTTGTAGGGTGCGCTTGGGCCTCCGATGGCAGCCAGGTTTGGAGGAGGGGGCAGCTTTGGTCTGGGAGAAATCCTCGTCCTTCTGGAATTTTTGTAGGCAAAAGCCCTGCAAGGGCCGCAGGCAAGTTGACTCGGAAAGGAGTCACTTTTCCCCAAGAAGCCAAAGTCAAGAGCCCACTTGGCAGGTGTCATTTTGTAGGGCGCGTTTGGGCCTCCGATGGCAGCCAGGTTTGGAGGAGGGGGCAGCTTTGGTCTGGGAGAAATCCTCGTCCTTCTGGAATTTTTGGAGGCAAAAGCCCAGGACGGGCCGCAGGCAAGTTAGGCAAGTTGGCTTTGAAAGGAGGCACTTTTCCCCAAGAAGCCAAACTCAAGAGCCCACTTGGCAGATGTCATTTTGTAGGGCGCGTTTGGGCCTCCGATGGCAGCCAGGTTTGGAGGAGGGGGCAGCTTTGGTCTGGGAGAAATCCTCGTCCTTATGGAATTTTTGTACTCAAAAGCCCTGCATGGGCCGCAGGCAAGTTGACTCCGAAAGGAGGCACATTTCCCCAAGAAGCCAAACTCAAGAGCCCACTTGGCAGATGTCATTTTGTAGGGCGCGTTTGGGCCTCCGATGGCAGCCAGGTTTGGAGGAGGGGGCAGCTTTGGTCTGGGAGAAATCCTCGTCCTTCTGGAATTTTTGTAGGCAAAAGCCCAGGACGGGCCGCAGGCAAGTTGTCTTTGAAAGGAGGCACTTTTCCCCAAGAAGCCAAAGTCAAGAGCCCACTTGGCAGGTGTCATTTTGTAGGGCGCGTTTGGGCCTCCGATGGCAGCCAGGTTTGGAGGAGGGGGCAGCTTTGGTCTGGGAGAAATCGTCGTCCTTATGGAATTTTTGTAGGCAAAATCCCAGGTCGGGCCGCAGGCAAGTTGGCTTTGAAAGGAGGCACTTTTCCCCAAGAAGCCAAACTCAAGAGCCCACTTGGCAGATGTCATTTTGTCGGGTGCGTTTGGGCTTCCGATGGCAGCCAGGTTTGGAGGAGGGGGCAGTTTTGGTCTGGGAGAAATCCTCGTCCTTCTGGAATTTTTGGAGGCAAAAGCCCAGGACGGGCCGCAGGCAAGTTAGGCAAGTTGGATTTGAAAGGAGGCACTTTTCCCCAAGAAGCCAAACTCAAGGATCCTCAATGCAGATGTCATTTTGTAGGGCGCGTTTGGGCCTCCGATGGCAGCCATGTTTGGAGGAGGGGGCAGCTTTGGTCTGGGAGAAATCCTCGTCCTTCTGGAATTTTTGGAGACAAAAGCCCAGGACGGGCCGCAGGCAATTTAGGCAAGTTGGCTTTGAAATGAGTCACTTTTCCCCAAGAAGCCAAACTCAAGAGCCCACTTGGCAGGTGTCATTTTGTAGGGCGCGTTTGGGCCTCCGATGGCAGCCAGGTTTGGAGGAGGGGGCAGCTTTGGTCTGGGAGAAATCCTCGTCCTTATGGAATTTTTGTAGGCAAAAGCCCAGGACGGGCCGCAGGCAAGTTAGGCAAGTTGGCTTTGAAAGGAGTCACTTTTCCCCAAGAAGGCAAACTCAAGAGCCCACGTGGCAGGTGTCATTTTGTAGGGCGCGTTTGGGCCTCCGATGGCAGCCAGGTTTGGAGGAGGGGGCAGCTTTGGTCTGGGAGAAATCCTCGTCCTTATGGAATTTTTGTAGGCAAAAGCCCTGCATGGGCCGCAGGCAAGTTGAATCTGAAAGGAGGCACTTTTCCCCAAGAAGCCAAACTCAAGAGCCCACTTGGCAGGTGTCATTTTGTAGGGCGCGTTTTGGCGTCCGATGGCAGCCAGGTTTGGAGGAGGGGGCAGCTTTGGTCTGGGAGAAATCCTCGTCCTTATGGAATTTTTGTAGGCAAAAGCCCTGCATGGGCCGCAGGCAAGTTGGCTTTGAATGGAGGCACTTTTCCCCAAGAAGCCAAACTCAAGAACCCACAATGCAGATGTCATTTTGTAGGGTGCGCTTGGGCCTCCGATGGCAGCCAGGTTTGGAGGAGGGGGCAGCTTTGGTCTGGGAGAAATCCTCGTCCTTCTGGAATTTTTGTAGGCAAAAGCCCTGCAAGGGCCGCAGGCAAGTTGACTCCGAAAGGAGTCACTTTTCCCCAAGAAGCCAAAGTCAAGAGCCCACTTGGCAGATGTCATTTTGTAGGGCGCGTTTGGGCCTCCGATGGCAGCTAGGTTTGGAGGAGGGGGCAGCTTTGGTCTGGGAGAAATCCTCGTCCTTATGGAATTTTTGTAGGCAAAAGCCCAGCACGGGCCGCAGGCAAGTTGGCTTTGAAAGGAGGCACTTTTCCCCAAGAAGCCAAAGTCAAGAGCCCACTTGGCAGGTGTCATTTTGTAGGGCGCGTTTGGGCCTCCGATGGCAGCCAGGTTTGGAGGAGGGGGCAGCTTTGGTCTGGGAGAAATCGTCGTCCTTATGGAATTTTTGTAGGCAAAATCCCAGGTCGGGCCGCAGGCAAGTTGGCTTTGAAAGGAGGCACTTTTCCCCAAGAAGCCAAACTCAAGAGCCCACTTGGCAGATGTCATTTTGTCGGGTGCGTTTGGGCTTCCGATGGCAGCCAGGTTTGGAGGAGGGGGTAGCTTTGGTCTGGGAGAAATCCTCGTCCTTCTGGTATTTTTGGAGGCAAAAGCCCAGGACGGGCCGCAGGCAAGTTAGGCAAGTTGGATTTGAAAGGAGGCACTTTTCCCCAAGAAGCCAAACTCAAGGATCCTCAATGCAGATGTCATTTTGTAGGGCGCGTTTGGGCCTCCGATGGCAGCCATGTTTGGAGGAGGGGGCAGCTTTGTTCTGGGAGAAATCCTCGTCCTTCTGGAATTTTTGGAGACAAAAGCCCAGGACGGGCCGCAGGCAATTTAGGCAAGTTGGCTTTGAATTGAGTCACTTTTCCCCAAGAAGCCAAACTCAAGAGCCCACTTGGCAGGTGTCATTTTGTAGGGCGCGTTTGGGCCTCCGATGGCAGCCAGGTTTGGAGGAGGGGGCAGCTTTGGTCTGGGAGAAATCCTCGTCCTTCTGGAATTTTTGTAGGCAAAAGCCCAGGACGGGCCGCAGGCAAGTTAGGCAAGTTGGCTTTGAAAGGAGTCACTTTTCCCCAAGAAGGCAAACTCAAGAGCCCACGTGGCAGGTGTCATTTTGTTGGGCGCATTTGGGCCTCTGATGGCAGCCCGGTTTGGAGGAGGGGGCAGCTTTGGTCTGGGAGAAATCCTCGTCCTTATGGAATTTTTGTAGGCAAAAGCCCTGCATGGGCCGCAGGCAAGTTGAATCTGAAAGGAGGCACTTTTCCCCAAGAAGCCAAACTCAAGAACCCACAATGCAGATGTCATTTTGTAGGGTGCGCTTGGGCCTCCGATGGCAGCCAGGTTTGGAGGAGGGGGCAGCTTTGGTCTGGGAGAAATCCTCGTCCTTCTGGAATTTTTGTAGGCAAAAGCCCTGCAAGGGCCGCAGGCAAGTTGTCTTTGAAAGGAGTCACTTTTCCCCAAGAAGCCAAAGTCAAGAGCCCACTTGGCAGGTGTCATTTTGTAGGGCGCGTTTGGGCCTCCGATGGCAGCCAGGTTTGGAGGAGGGGGCAGCTTTGGTCTGGGAGAAATCCTCGTCCTTCTGGAATTTTTGGAGGCAAAAGCCCAGGACGGGCCGCAGGCAAGTTAGGCAAGTTGGCTTTGAAAGGAGGCACTTTTCCCCAAGAAGCCAAACTCAAGAGCCCACTTGGCAGATGTCATTTTGTAGGGCGCGTTTGGGCCTCCGATGGCAGCCAGGTTTGGAGGAGGGGGCAGCTTTGGTCTGGGAGAAATCCTCGTCCTTATGGAATTTTTGTACTCAAAAGCCCTGCATGGGCCGCAGGCAAGTTGACTCCGAAAGGAGGCACATTTCCCCAAGAAGCCAAACTCAAGAGCCCACTTGGCAGATGTCATTTTGTAGGGCGCGTTTGGGCCTCCGATGGCAGCTAGGTTTGGAGGAGGGGGCAGCTTTGGTCTGGGAGAAATCCTCGTCCTTATGGAATTTTTGTAGGCAAAAGCCCAGGACGGGCCGCAGGCAAGTTGTCTTTGAAAGGAGGCACTTTTCCGCAAGAAGCCAAACTCAAGAGCCCACTTGGCAGGTGTCATTTTGTAGGGCGCGTTTGGGCCTCCGATGGCAGCCAGGTTTGGAGGAGGGGGCAGCTTTGGTCTGGGAGAAATCGTCGTCCTTATGGAATTTTTGTAGGCAAAATCCCAGGTCGGGCCGCAGGCAAGTTGGCTTTGAAAGGAGGCACTTTTCCCCAAGAAGCCAAACTCAAGAGCCCACTTGGCAGATGTCATTTTGTCGGGTGCGTTTGGGCTTCCGATGGCAGCCAGGTTTGGAGGAGGGGGTAGCTTTGGTCTGGGAGAAATCCTCGTCCTTCTGGTATTTTTGGAGGCAAAAGCCCAGGACGGGCCGCAGGCAAGTTAGGCAAGTTGGATTTGAAAGGAGGCACTTTTCCCCAAGAAGCCAAACTCAAGGATCCTCAATGCAGATGTCATTTTGTAGGGCGCGTTTGGGCCTCCGATGGCAGCCATGTTTGGAGGAGGGGGCAGCTTTGTTCTGGGAGAAATCCTCGTCCTTCTGGAATTTTTGGAGACAAAAGCCCAGGACGGGCCGCAGGCAATTTAGGCAAGTTGGCTTTGAAATGAGTCACTTTTCCCCAAGAAGCCAAACTCAAGAGCCCACTTGGCAGGTGTCATTTTGTAGGGCGCGTTTGGGCCTCCGATGGCAGCCAGGTTTGGAGGAGGGGGCAGCTTTGGTCTGGGAGAAATCCTCGTCCTTCTGGAATTTTTGTAGGCAAAAGCCCAGGACGGGCCGCAGGCAAGTTAGGCAAGTTGGCTTTGAAAGGAGTCACTTTTCCCCAAGAAGGCAAACTCAAGAGCCCACGTGGCAGGTGTCATTTTGTAGGGCGCATTTGGGCCTCTGATGGCAGCCCGGTTTGGAGGAGGGGGCAGCTTTGGTCTGGGAGAAATCCTCGTCCTTATGGAATTTTTGTAGGCAAAAGCCCTGCATGGGCCGCAGGCAAGTTGAATCTGAAAGGAGGCACTTTTCCCCAAGAAGCCAAACTCAAGAGCCCACTTGGCAGGTGTCATTTTGTAGGGCGCGTTTTGGCGTCCGATGGCAGCCAGGTTTGGAGGAGGGGGCAGCTTTGGTCTGGGAGAAATCCTCGTCCTTATGGAATTTTTGTAGGCAAAAGCCCTGCATGGGCCGCAGGCAAGTTGGCTTTGAAAGGAGGCACTTTTCCCCAAGAAGCCAAACTCAAGAACCCACAATGCAGATGTCATTTTGTAGGGTGCGCTTGGGCCTCCGATGGCAGCCAGGTTTGGAGGAGGGGGCAGCTTTGGTCTGGGAGAAATCCTCGTCCTTCTGGAATTTTTGTAGGCAAAAGCCCTGCAAGGGCCGCAGGCAAGTTGGCTTTGAAAGGAGGCACTTTTCCCCAAGAAGCCAAACTCAAGAGCCCACTTGGCAGGTGTCATTTTGTAGGGCGCGTTTGGGCCTCCGATGGCAGCCAGGTTTGGAGGAGGGGGCAGCTTTGGTCTGGGAGAAATCCTCGTCCTTCTGGAATTTTTGGAGGCAAAAGCCCAGGACGGGCCGCAGGCAAGTTAGGCAAGTTGGCTTTGAAAGGAGGCACTTTTCCCCAAGAAGCCAAACTCAAGAGCCCACTTGGCAGATGTCATTTTGTAGGGCGCGTTTGGGCCTCCGATGGCAGCCAGGTTTGGAGGAGGGGGCAGCTTTGGTCTGGGAGAAATCCTCGTCCTTATGGAATTTTTGTACTCAAAAGCCCTGCATGGGCCGCAGGCAAGTTGACTCCGAAAGGAGGCACATTTCCCCAAGAAGCCAAACTCAAGAGCCCACTTGGCAGATGTCATTTTGTAGGGCGCGTTTGGGCCTCCGATGGCAGCCAGGTTTGGAGGAGGGGGCAGCTTTGGTCTGGGAGAAATCCTCGTCCTTCTGGAATTTTTGTAGGCAAAAGCCCAGGACGGGCCGCAGGCAAGTTGTCTTTGAAAGGAGGCACTTTTCCCCAAGAAGCCAAAGTCAAGAGCCCACTTGGCAGGTGTCATTTTGTAGGGCGCGTTTGGGCCTCCGATGGCAGCCAGGTTTGGAGGAGGGGGCAGCTTTGGTCTGGGAGAAATCGTCGTCCTTATGGAATTTTTGTAGGCAAAATCCCAGGTCGGGCCGCAGGCAAGTTGGCTTTGAAAGGAGGCACTTTTCCCCAAGAAGCCAAACTCAAGAGCCCACTTGGCAGATGTCATTTTGTCGGGTGCGTTTGGGCTTCCGATGGCAGCCAGGTTTGGAGGAGGGGGCAGTTTTGGTCTGGGAGAAATCCTCGTCCTTCTGGAATTTTTGGAGGCAAAAGCCCAGGACGGGCCGCAGGCAAGTTAGGCAAGTTGGATTTGAAAGGAGGCACTTTTCCCCAAGAAGCCAAACTCAAGGATCCTCAATGCAGATGTCATTTTGTAGGGCGCGTTTGGGCCTCCGATGGCAGCCATGTTTGGAGGAGGGGGCAGCTTTGGTCTGGGAGAAATCCTCGTCCTTCTGGAATTTTTGGAGACAAAAGCCCAGGACGGGCCGCAGGCAATTTAGGCAAGTTGGCTTTGAAATGAGTCACTTTTCCCCAAGAAGCCAAACTCAAGAGCCCACTTGGCAGGTGTCATTTTGTAGGGCGCGTTTGGGCCTCCGATGGCAGCCAGGTTTGGAGGAGGGGGCAGCTTTGGTCTGGGAGAAATCCTCGTCCTTATGGAATTTTTGTAGGCAAAAGCCCAGGACGGGCCGCAGGCAAGTTAGGCAAGTTGGCTTTGAAAGGAGTCACTTTTCCCCAAGAAGGCAAACTCAAGAGCCCACGTGGCAGGTGTCATTTTGTAGGGCGCGTTTGGGCCTCCGATGGCAGCCAGGTTTGGAGGAGGGGGCAGCTTTGGTCTGGGAGAAATCCTCGTCCTTATGGAATTTTTGTAGGCAAAAGCCCTGCATGGGCCGCAGGCAAGTTGAATCTGAAAGGAGGCACTTTTCCCCAAGAAGCCAAACTCAAGAGCCCACTTGGCAGGTGTCATTTTGTAGGGCGCGTTTTGGCGTCCGATGGCAGCCAGGTTTGGAGGAGGGGGCAGCTTTGGTCTGGGAGAAATCCTCGTCCTTATGGAATTTTTGTAGGCAAAAGCCCTGCATGGGCCGCAGGCAAGTTGGCTTTGAATGGAGGCACTTTTCCCCAAGAAGCCAAACTCAAGAACCCACAATGCAGATGTCATTTTGTAGGGTGCGCTTGGGCCTCCGATGGCAGCCAGGTTTGGAGGAGGGGGCAGCTTTGGTCTGGGAGAAATCCTCGTCCTTCTGGAATTTTTGTAGGCAAAAGCCCTGCAAGGGCCGCAGGCAAGTTGACTCCGAAAGGAGTCACTTTTCCCCAAGAAGCCAAAGTCAAGAGCCCACTTGGCAGGTGTCATTTTGTAGGGCGCGTTTGGGCCTCCGATGGCAGCCATGTTTGGAGGAGGGGGCAGCTTTGGTCTGGGAGAAATCCTCGTCCTTCTGGAATTTTTGGAGGCAAAAGCCCAGGACGGGCCGCAGGGAAGTTAGGCAAGTTGGCTTTGAAAGGAGGCACTTTTCCCCAAGAAGCCAAACTCAAGAGCCCACTTGGCAGATGTCATTTTGTAGGGCGCGTTTGGGCCTCCGATGGCAGCCAGGTTTGGAGGAGGGGGCAGCTTTGGTCTGGGAGAAATCCTCGTCCTTATGGAATTTTTGTACTCAAAAGCCCTGCATGGGCCGCAGGCAAGTTGACTCCGAAAGGAGGCACATTTCCCCAAGAAGCCAAACTCAAGAGCCCACTTGGCAGATGTCATTTTGTAGGGCGCGTTTGGGCCTCCGATGGCAGCCAGGTTTGGAGGAGGGGGCAGCTTTGGTCTGGGAGAAATCCTCGTCCTTATGGAATTTTTGTAGGCAAAAGCCCAGGACGGGCCGCAGGCAAGTTGTCTTTGAAAGGAGGCACTTTTCCCCAAGAAGCCAAAGTCAAGAGCCCACTTGGCAGGTGTCATTTTGTAGGGCGCGTTTGGGCCTCCGATGGCAGCCAGGTTTGGAGGAGGGGGCAGCTTTGGTCTGGGAGAAATCGTCGTCCTTATGGAATTTTTGTAGGCAAAATCCCAGGTCGGGCCGCAGGCAAGTTGGCTTTGAAAGGAGGCACTTTTCCCCAAGAAGCCAAACTCAAGAGCCCACTTGGCAGATGTCATTTTGTCGGGTGCGTTTGGGCTTCCGATGGCAGCCAGGTTTGGAGGAGGGGGCAGTTTTGGTCTGGGAGAAATCCTCGTCCTTCTGGAATTTTTGGAGGCAAAAGCCCAGGACGGGTCGCAGGCAAGTTAGGCAAGTTGGATTTGAAAGGAGGCACTTTTCCCCAAGAAGCCAAACTCAAGGATCCTCAATGCAGATGTCATTTTGTAGGGCGCGTTTGGGCCTCCGATGGCAGCCATGTTTGGAGGAGGGGGCAGCTTTGTTCTGGGAGAAATCCTCGTCCTTCTGGAATTTTTGGAGACAAAAGCCCAGGACGGGCCGCAGGCAATTTAGGCAAGTTGGCTTTGAAATGAGTCACTTTTCCCCAAGAAGCCAAACTCAAGAGCCCACTTGGCAGGTGTCATTTTGTAGGGCGCGTTTGGGCCTCCGATGGCAGCCAGGTTTGGAGGAGGGGGCAGCTTTGGTCTGGGAGAAATCCTCGTCCTTCTGGAATTTTTGTAGGCAAAAGCCCAGGACGGGCCGCAGGCAAGTTAGGCAAGTTGGCTTTGAAAGGAGTCACTTTTCCCCAAGAAGGCAAACTCAAGAACCCACAATGCAGATGTCATTTTGTAGGGTGCGCTTGGACCTCCGATGGCAGCCAGGTTTGGAGGAGGGGGCAGCTTTGGTCTGGGAGAAATCCTCGTCCTTCTGGAATTTTTGTAGGCAAAAGCCCTGCAAGGGCCGCAGGCAAGTTGACTCCGAAAGGAGTCACTTTTCCCCAAGAAGCCAAAGTCAAGAGCCCACTTGGCAGGTGTCATTTTGTAGGGCGCGTTTGGGCCTCCGATGGCAGCCATGTTTGGAGGAGGGGGCAGCTTTGGTCTGGGAGAAATCCTCGTCCTTATGGAATTTTTGGAGGCAAAGGCCCAGGACGGGCCGCAGGCAAGTTAGGCAAGTTGGCTTTGAAAGGAGGCACTTTTCCCCAAGAAGCCAAACTCAAGAGCCCACTTGGCAGATGTCATTTTGTAGGGCGCGTTTGGGCCTCCGATGGCAGCCAGGTTTGGAGGAGGGGGCAGCTTTGGTCTGGGAGAAATCCTCGTCCTTATGGAATTTTTGTACTCAAAAGCCCTGCATGGGCCGCAGGCAAGTTGACTCCGAAAGGAGGCAATTTTCCCCAAGAAGCCAAACTCAAGAGCCCACTTGGCAGATGTCATTTTGTAGGGCGCGTTTGGGCCTCCGATGGCAGCCAGGTTTGGAGGAGGGGGCAGCTTTGGTCTGGGAGAAATCCTCGTCCTTATGGAATTTTTGTAGGCAAAAGCCCAGGACGGGCCGCAGGAAAGTTGGCTTCGAAAGGAGGCACTTTTCCCCAAGAAGCCAAACTCAAGAGCCCACTTGGCAGGTGTCATTTTGTAGGGCACGTTTGGGCCTCCGATGGCAGCCATGTTTGGAGGAGGGGGCAGCTTTGTTCTGGGAGAAATCCTCGTCCTTATGGAATTTTTGGAGGCAAAAGCCCAGGACGGGCCGCAGGCAAGTTGTCTTTGAAAGGAGGCACTTTTCCCCAAGAAGCCAAACTCAAGAGCCCACTTGGCAGATGTCATTTTGTAGGGCGCGTTTGGGCCTCCGATGGCAGCCAGGTTTGGAGGAGGGGGCAGCTTTGGTCTGGGAGAAATCCTCGTCCTTATGGAATTTTTGTAGGCAAAATCCCAGGACGGGCCGCAGGCAAGTTGAATCTGAAAGGAGGCACTTTTCCCCAAGAAGCCAAACTCAAGAGCCCACTTGGCAGATGTCATTTTGTCGGGTGCGTTTGGGCTTCCGATGGCAGCCAGGTTTGGAGGAGGGGGTAGCTTTGGTCTGGGAGAAATCCTCGTCCTTCTGGAAATTTTGGAGGCAAAAGCCCAGGACGGGCCGCAGGCAATTTAGGCAAGTTGGATCCGAAAGGAGGCACTTTTCCCCAAGAAGCCAAACTCAAGAATCCTCAATGCAGATGTCATTTTGTAGGGCGCGTTTGGGCCTCCGATGGCAGCCAGGTTTGGAGGAGGGGGCAGCTTTGGTCTGGGAGAAATCCTCGTCCTTCTGGAATTTTTGTAGGCAAAAGCCCAGGACGGGCCGCAGGCAAGTTGACTCCGAATGGAGCACTTTCCCCCAAGAAGCCAAACTCAAGAGCCCACGTGGCAGGTGTCATTTTGTAGGGCGCGTTTGGGCCTCCGATGGCAGCCAGGTTTGGAGGAGGGGGCAGCTTTGGTCTGGGAGAAATCCTCGTCCTTCTGGAATTTTTGGAGGCAAAAGCCCAGGACGGGCCGCAGGCAAGTTAGGCAAGTTGGCTTTGAAAGGAGTCACTTTTCCCCAAGAAGGCAAACTCAAGAGCCCACGTGGCAGGTGTCATTTTGTAGGGCGCATTTGGGCATCTGATGGCAGCCCGGTTTGGAGGAGGGGGCAGCTTTGGTCTGGGAGAAATCCTCGTCCTTATGGAATTTTTGGAGGCAAAAGCCCTGCATGGGCCGCAGGCAAGTTGAATCCGAAAGGAGGCACTTTTCCCCAAGAAGCCAAACTCAAGAGCCCACTTGGCAGATGTCATTTTGTAGGGCGCGTTTTGGCGTCCGATGGCAGCCAGGTTTGGAGGAGGGGGCAGCTTTGGTCTGGGAGAAATCCTCGTCCTTATGGAATTTTTGTAGGCAAAAGCCCTGCATGGGCCGCAGGCAAGTTGGCTTTGAAAGGAGGCACTTTTCCCCAAGAAGCCAAACTCAAGAGCCCACTTGGCAGGTGTCATTTTGTACGGTGCGTTTGGGCCTCCGATGGCAGCCAGGTTTGGAGGAGGGGGCAGCTTTGGTCTGGGAGAAATCCTCGTCCTTATGGAATTTTTGTACTCAAAAGCCCTGCATGGGCCGCAGGCAAGTTGACTCCGAAAGGAGGCACATTTCCCCAAGAAGCCAAACTCAAGAGCACACTTGGCAGATGTCATTTTGAAGGGCGCGTTTGGGCCTCCGATGGCAGCCAGGTTTGGAGGAGGGGGCAGCTTTGGTCTGGGAGAAATCCTCGTCCTTATGGAATTTTTGTAGCAAAAGCCCAGGACGGGCCGCAGGCAAGTTGGCTTTGAAAGGAGGCACTTTCCCCCAAGAAGCCAAACTGAAGAGCCCACTTGGCAGATGTCATTTTGTAAGGCGCGTTTGGGCCTCCGATGGCAGCCAGGTTTGGAGGAGGGGGCAGCTTTGGTCTGGGAGAAATCCTCGTCCTTATGGAATTTTTGTAGGCAAAAGCCCTGCATGGGCCGCAGGCAAGTTGGCTTTGAAAGGAGGCACTTTTCCCCAAGAAGCCAAACTCAAGAGCCCACTTGGCAGGTGTCATTTTGTAGGGTGCGTTTGGGCCTCCGATGGCAGCCAGGTTTGGAGGAGGGGGCAACTTTGGTCTGTGAGAAATCCTCATCCTTATGGAATTTTTGTAGGCAAAAGCCCAGGACCGGAGGCAGGGAAGTTGGCTTTGAAAGGAGGCACTTTTCCCCAAGAAGCCAAACTCAAGAGCCCACTTGGCAGATGTCATTTTGTCGGGTGCGTTTGGGCTTCCGATGGCAGCCAGGTTTGGAGGAGGGGGTAGCTTTGGTCTGGGAGAAATCCTCGTCCTTCTGGATTTTTTGTAGGCAAAAGCCCAGGACGGGCCGCAGGCAAGTTAGGCAAGTTGGATCCGAAAGGAGGCACATTTCCCCAAGAAGCCAAACTCAAGAATCCTCAATGCAGATGTCATTTTGTAGGGCGCGTTTGGGCCTCCGATGGCAGCCAGGTTTGGAGGAGGGGGCAGCTTTGGTCTGGGAGAAATCCTCGTCCTTATGGAATTTTTGTAGGCAAAAGCCCAGGACGGGCCGCAGGCAAGTTGACTCCGAATGGAGCACTTTCCCCCAAGAAGACAAGCTGAAGAGCCCACTTGGCAGATGTCATTTTGTAGGGCGCGTTTTGGCGTCCGATGGCAGCCAGGTTTGGAGGAGGGGGCAGCTTTGGTCTGGGAGAAATCCTCGTCCTTATGGAATTTTTGTAGGCAAATGCCCAGGACGGGCCTCAGGCAAGTTGGCTTTGAAAGGTGGCACTTTCCCCCAAGAAGCCAAACTGAAGAGCCCACTTGGCAGACGTCATTTTGTAGGGCGCGTTTGGGCCTCTGATGGCAGCCAGGTTTGGAGGAGGGGGCAGTTTTGGTCTGGGAGAAATCCTCGTCCTTATGGAATTTTTGTAGGCAAAAGCCCGGGACGGGACGCAGGCAAGTTAGGCAAGTTGGCTTTGAAATGAGTCACTTTTCCCCCAAGAAACCAAACTCAAGAGCCCACTTGGCAGGTGTCATTTTGTAGGGCGCGTTTGGGCCTCCGATGGCAGCCAGGTTTGGAGGAGGGGGCAGCTTTGGTCTGGGAGAAATCCTCGTCCTTCTGGAATTTTTGTAGGCAAAAGCCCAGGACGGGCCGCAGGCAAGTTGGCTTTGAAAGGAGGCACTTTCACCCAAGAAGCCAAACTGAAGAGCCCACTTGGCAGATGTCATTTTGTAGGGCGCGTTTGGGCCTCCGATGGCAGCCAGGTTTGGAGGAGGGGGCAGCTTTGGTCTGGGAGAAATCCTCGTCCTTCTGGAATTTTTGTAGGCAAAAGCCCAGGACGGGCCGCAGGCAAGTTGGTTTTGAAAGGAGTCACTTTTCCCCAAGAAGCCAAACTCAAGAGCCCACTTGGCAGGTGTCATTTTGTAGGGCGCGTTTGGGCCTCCGATGGCAGCCAGGTTTGGAGGAGGGGGCAGCTTTGGTCTGGGAGAAATCCTCGTCCTTATGGAATTTTTGTAAATAAACGCCCTGCATGAGCCGCAGGCAAGTTGACTCCGAAAGGAGGCAATTTTCCCCAAGAAGCCAAACTAAAGAACCCTCAATGCAGATGTCATTTTGTGGTGCGCGTTTGGGCCTCCGATGGCAGCCAGGTTTGGAGGAGGGGGCAGCTTTGGTCTGGGAGAAATCCTCGTCCTTATGGAATTTTTGTACTCAAAAGCCCAGGACGGGATGCAGGCAAGTTGACTCCGAATGGAGGCACTTTTCCCCAAGAAGTCAAACTCAAGAGCCCACTTGGCAGGTGTCATTTTGTAGGGTGCGTTTGGGCTTCCGATGGCAGCCAGGTTTGGAGGAGGGGGTAGCTTTGGTCTGGGAGAAATCCTCGTCCTTATGGAATTTTTGTAGGCAAAAGCCCAGGACGGGCCGCAGGCAAGTTGACTCCGAAAGGAGGCACTTTTCCCCAAGAAGGCAAACTAAAGAACCCTCAATGCAGATGTCATTTTGTAGGGCGCGTTTGGGCCTCCGATGGCAGCCAGGTTTGGAGGAGGGGGCAGCTTTGGTCTGGGAGAAATCCTCGTCCTTATGGAATTTTTGTAGGCAAAAGCCCAGGACGGGCCGCAGGCAAGTTGGCTTTGAAATGAGGCACTTTCCCCCAAGAAGCCAAAATGAAGAGCCCACTTGGCAGATGTCATTTTGTAGGGCGCGTTTGGGCCTCCGATGGCAGCCAGGTTTGGAGGAGGGGGCAGCTTTGGTCTGGGAGAAATCCTCGTCCTTCTGGAATTTTTGTAGGCAAAAGCCCAGCACGGGCCGCAGGGAAGTTAGGCAAGTTGGCTTTGAAAGGAGGCACTTTTCCCCAAGAAGCCAAACTCAAGAGCCCACTTGGCAGGTGTCATTTTGTAGGGCGCGTTTGGGCCTCCGATGGCAGCCAGGTTTGGAGGAGGGGGCAGCTTTGGTCTGGGAGAAATCCTCGTCCTTATGGAATTTTTGGAGGCAAAAGCCCAGGACGGGACGCAGGCAAGTTGGCTTTGAAAGGAGGCACTTTCCCCCAAGAAGCCAAACTCAAGAGCCCGCTTGGCAGATGTCATTTTGTGGGGCGCGTTTGGGCCTCCGATGGCAGCCAGGTTTGGAGGAGGGGGCAGCTTTGGTCTGGGAGAAATCCTCGTCCTTATGGAATTTTTGTAGGCTAAAGCCCAGGACCGGATGCAGGGAAGTTGGCTTTGAAAGGAGTCACTTTTCCCCAAGAAGCCAAAATCAAGAACCCTCAATGCAGATGTCATTTTGTAGGGCGCGTTTGGGCCTCCGATGGCAGCCAGGTTTGGAGGAGGGGGCAGCTTTGGTCTGGGAGAAATCCTCGTCCTTATGGAATTTTTGGAGGCAAAAGCTCAGGACGGGCCGCAGGCAAGTTATGCAATTTGTCTTTGAAATGAGTCACTTTTCCCCAAGAAGCCAAACTCAAGAACCCACAATGCAGATGTCATTTTGTAGGGCGCGTTTGGGCCTCTGATGACAGCCAGGTTTGGAGGAGGGGGCAGCTTTGGTCTGGGAGAAATCCTCGTCCTTATGGAATTTTTGTACTCAAAAGCCCAGGACGGGCAGCAGGCAAGTTGACTCCGAATGGAGGCACTTTTCCCCAAGAAGCCAAACTCAAGAGCCCACTTGGCAGATGTCATTTTGTGGGGCGCGTTTGGGCTTCCGATGGCAGCCAGGTTTGGAGGAGGGGGTAGCTTTGGTCTGGGAGAAATCCTCGTCCTTATGGAATTTTTGTAGATAAACGCCCTGCATGAGCCGCAGGCAAGTTGACTCCGAAAGGACGCACTTTTCCCCAAGAAGCCAAACTAAAGAACCCTCAATGCAGATGTCATTTTGTGGGGCACGTTTGGGCCTCCGATGGCAGCCAGGTTTGGAGGAGGGGGCAGCTTTTTTCTGGGAGAAATCCTCGTCCTTCTGGAATTTTTGTAGGCAAAAGCCCAGGACCGGCCGCAGGGAAGTTAGGCAAGTTGGCTTTGAAATGAGTCACTTTTCCCCCAAGAAACCAAACTCAAGAGCCCACTTGGCAGGTGTCATTTTGTAGGGCGCGTTTGGGCCTCCGATGGCAGCCAGGTTTGGAGGAGGGGGCAGCTTTGGTCTGGGAGAAATCCTCGTCCTTCTGGAATTTTTGTAGGCAAAAGCCCAGGACGGGCCACAGGCAAGTTGGCTTTGAAAGGAGGCACTTTCACCCAAGAAGCCAAACTCAAGAGCCCACTTGGCAGATGTCATTTTGTAGGGCGCGTTTGGGCCTCCGATGGCAGCCAGGTTTGGAGGAGGGGGCAGCTTTGGTCTGGGAGAAATCCTCGTCCTTATGGAATTTTTGTAGGCAAAAGCCCAGGACGGGACACCGGCAAGTTGGTTTTGAAAGGAGTCACTTTTCCCCAAGAAGCCAAAGTCAAGAGCCCACTTGGCAGGTGTCATTTTGTAGGGCGCGTTTGGGCCTCCGATGGCAGCCAGGTTTGGAGGAGGGGGCAGCATTGGTCTGGGAGAAATCCTTGTCTTTATGGAATTTTTGTACTCAAACGCCCAGGACGGGCGGCAGGCAAGTTGGCTTTGAAAGGAGGCACTTTTCCCCAAGAAGCCAAACTCAAGAGCCCACTTGGCAGGTGTCATTTTGTAGGGCGCGTTTGGGCCTCCGATGGCAGCCACGTTTGGAGGAGGGGACAGCTTTTTTCTGGGAGAAATCCTCGTCCTTCTGGAATTTTTGTAGGCAAAAGCCCAGCACGGGCCGCAGGCAAGTTGGCTTTGAATGGAGGCACTTTTCCCCAAGAAGCCAAACTAAAGAACCCTCAATGCACATGTCATTTTGTGGGGCACGTTTGGGCCTCCGATGGCAGCCAGGTTTGGAGGAGGGGGCAGCTTTGGTCTGGGAGAAATCCTCGTCCTTATGGAATTTTTGTACTCAAAAGCCCAGGACGGGCACCAGGCAAGTTGACTCCGAATGGAGGCACTTTTCCCCAAGAAGCCAAACTGAAGAGCCCACTTGGCAGGTGTCATTTTGTAGGGCGCGTTTGGGCTTCCGATGGCAGCCAGGTTTGGAGGAGGGGGTAGCTTTCGTCTGGGAGAAATCCTCGTCCTTATGGAATTTTTGTAGCAAAAGCCCAGGACGGGCCGCAGGCAAGTTGGCTCCGAAAGGAGGCACTTTTCCCCAAGAAGCCAAACTCAAGAGCCCACTTGGCAGGTGTCATTTTGTGGGGCGCGTTTGGGCCTCCGATGGCAGCCAGGTTTGGAGGAGGGGGCAGCTTTGGTCTGGGAGAAATCCTCGTCCTTATGGAATTTTTGTAGGCAAAAGCCCAGGACGGGCCGCAGGGAAGTTAGGCAAGTTGGCGTTGAAAGGAGGCACTTTCCCCCAAGAAGCCAAACTCAAGAGCCCACTTGGTAGGTGTCATTTTGTATGGCGCGTTTGGGCCTCCGATGGCAGCCAGGTTTGGAGGAGGGGGCAGCTTTGGTCTGGGAGAAATCCTCGTCCTTATGGAATTTTTGTAGGCAAAAGCCCAGGACGGGACGCAGGCAAGTTGGCTTTGAAAGGAGGCACTTTCCCCCAAGAAGCCAAACTCAAGAGCCCACTTGGCAGATGTCATTTTGTGGGGCGCATTTGGGCCTCCGATGGCAGCCAGGTTTGGAGGAGGGGGCAGCTTTGGTCTGGGAGAAATCCTCGTCCTTATGGAATTTTTGTAGGCAAAAGCCCAGGACCGGTTGCAGGGAAGTTGGCTTTGAAAGGAGGCACTTTTCCCCAAGAAGCCAAACTCAAGAGCCCACTTGGCAGGTGTCATTTTGTAGGGCGCGTTTGGGCCTCCGATGGCAGCCAGGTTTGGAGGAGGGGGCAACTTTGGTCTGGGAGAAATCCTCGTCCTTATGGAATTTTTGTAGCAAAAGCACAGGACGGGCTGCAGGCAAGTTGACTCCGAAAGGAGGCACTTTTCCCCAAGAAGCCAAACTCAAGAGCCCACTTGGCAGGTGTCATTTTTTGGGGCACGTTTGGGCCTCCGATGGCAGCCAGGTTTGGAGGAGGGGGCAGCTTTGATCTGGGAGAAATCCTCGTCCTTATGGAATTTTTGTACTCAAAAGCCCAGGACGGGCAGCAGGCAAGTTGACTCCGAATGGAGGCACTTTTCCCCAAGAAGCCAAACTCAAGAGCCCACTTGGCAGGTGTCATTTTGTAGGGCGCGTTTGGGCTTCCGATGGCAGCCAGGTTTGGAGGAGGGGGTAGCTTTGGTCTGGGAGAAATCCTTGTCCTTATGGAATTTTTGTAGCAAAAGCCCAGGACGGGCCGCAGGCAAGTTGGCTCCGAAAGGAGGCACTTTTCCCCAAGAAGCCAAACTAATGAACCCTCAATGCAGATGTCATTTTGAGGGGCACGTTTGGGCCTCCGATGGCAGCCAGGTTTGGAGGAGGGGGCAGCTTTGGTCTGGGAGAAATCCTCGTCCTTATGGAATTTTTGTAGGCAAAAGCCCAGGACGGGCCGCAGGCAAGTTGGCTTTGAAAGGAGGCACTTTCACCCAAGAAGCCAAACTCAAGAGCCCACTTGGCAGATGTCATTTTGTAGGGCGCGTTTGGGCCTCCGATGGCAGCCAGGTTTGGAGGAGGGGGCAGCTTTGGTCTGGGAGAAATCCTCGTCCTTCTGGAATAGTTGTAGGCAAAAGCCCAGCACGGGCCGCAGGGAAGTTAGGCAAGTTGGCTTTGAAAGGAGTCACTTTTCCCCCAAGAAGCCAAACTCAAGAGCCCACTTGACAGGTGTCATTTTGTAGGGCGCGTTTGGGCCTCCGATGGCAGCCAGGTTTGGAGGAGGGGGCAGCTTTGGTCTGGGAGAAATCCTCGTCCTTATGGAATTTTTGTAGGCAAAACCCAGGACGGGCCGCTGGCTAGTTGGCTTTGAAAGGAGGCACTTTCCCCCAAGAAGCCAAACTGAAGAGCCCACTTGGCAGATGTCATTTTGTAGGGCGCGTTTGGGCCTCCGATGGCAGCCAGGTTTGGAGGAGGGGGCAGCTTTGGTCTGGGAGAAATCCTCGTCCTTATGGAATTTTTGTAGATAAACGCCCTGCATGAGCCGCAGGCAAGTTGACTCCGAAAGGAGGCATTTTTCCCCAAGAAGCCAAACTAAAGAACCCTCAATGCAGATGTCATTTTGTGGGGCACGTTTGGGCCTCCGATGGCAGCCAGGTTTGGAGGAGGGGGCAGCTTTGGTCTGGGAGAAATCCTCGTCCTTATGGAATTTTTGTACTCAAAAGCCCAGGACGGGATGCAGGCAAGTTGACTCCGAAAGGAGGCACTTTTCCCCAAGAAGCCAAACTCAAGAGCCTTCAATGCAGATGTCATTTTGTGGGGCACGTTTGGGCCTCCGATGGCAGCCAGGTTTGGAGGAGGGGGCAGCTTTGGTCTGGGAGAAATCCTCGTCCTTATGGAATTTTTGTAGGCAAAAGCCCAGGACGGGCCGCAGGCAAGTTGGCTTTGAAAGGAGGCACTTTCCCCCAAGAAGCCAAAATGAAGAGCCCACTTGGCAGATGTCATTTTGTAGGGCGCGTTTGGGCCTCCGATGGCAGCCAGGTTTGGAGGAGGGGGCAGCTTTGGTCTGGGAGAAATCCTCGTCCTTCTGGAATTTTTGTAGGCAAAAGCCCAGCACGGGCCGCAGGGAAGTTAGGCAAGTTGGCTTTGAAAGGAGGCACTTTTCCCCAAGAAGCCAAACTCAAGAGCCCACTTGGCAGGTGTCATTTTGTAGGGCGCGTTTGGGCCTCCGATGGCAGCCAGGTTTGGAGGAGGGGGCAGCTTTGGTCTGGGAGAAATCCTCGTCCTTATGGAATTTTTGTAGGCTAAAGCCCAGGACCGGATGCAGGGAAGTTGGCTTTGAAAGGAGTCACTTTTCCCCAAGAAGCCAAACTCAAGAACCCTCAATGCAGATGTCATTTTGTAGGGCGCGTTTGGGCCTCCGATGGCAGCTAGGTTTGGAGGAGGGGGCAGCTTTGGTCTGGGAGGAATCCTCGTCCTTATGGAATTTTTGTAGCAAAAGCACAGGACGGGCTGCAGGCAAGTTGACTCCGAATGGAGGCACTTTTCCCCAAGAAGCCAAACTCAAGAGCCCACTTGGCAGATGTCATTTTGTAGGGCTCGTTTGGGCCTCCGATGGCAGCCAGGTTTGGAGGAGGGGGCAGCTTTGGTCTGGGAGAAATCCTCGTCCTTATGGAATTTTTGGAGGCAAAAGCCCAGGACGGGCCGCAGGCAAGTTATGCAATTTGTCTTTGAAATGAGTCACTTTTCCCCAAGAAGCCAAACTCAAGAACCCACAATGCAGATGTCATTTTGTAGGGCGCGTTTGGGCCTCTGATGACAGCCAGGTTTGGAGGAGGGGGCAGCTTTGGTCTGGGAGAAATCCTCGTCCTTATGGAATTTTTGTACTCAAAAGCCCAGGACGGGCAGCAGGCAAGTTGACTCCGAATGGAGGCACTTTTCCCCAAGAAGCCAAACTCAAGAGCCCACTTGGCAGGTGTCATTTTGTAGGGCGCGTTTGGGCTTCCGATGGCAGCCAGGTTTGGAGGAGGGGGTAGCTTTGGTCTGGGAGAAATCCTTGTCCTTATGGAATTTTTGTAGCAAAAGCCCAGCACGGGCCGCAGGCAAGTTGGCTCCGAAAGGAGGCACTTTTCCCCAAGAAGCCAAACTAATGAACCCTCAATGCAGATGTCATTTTGAGGGGCACGTTTGGGCCTCCGATGGCAGCCAGGTTTGGAGGAGGGGGCAGCTTTGGTCTGGGAGAAATCCTCGTCCTTATGGAATTTTTGTACTCAAAAGCCCAGGACGGGATGCAGGCAAGTTCACTCCGAAAGGAGGCACTTTTCCCCAAGAAGCCAAACTAAAGAACCCTCAATGCAGATGTCATTTTGTGGGGCACGTTTGGGCCTCCGATGACAGCCAGGTTTGGAGGAGGGGGCAGCTTTGGTCTGGGAGAAATCCTCGTCCTTATGGAATTTTTGTAGGCAAAAGCCCAGGACGGGCCGCAGGCAAGTTGGCTTTGAAAGGAGGCACTTTCCCCCAAGAAGCCAAAATGAAGAGCCCACTTGGCAGATGTCATTTTGTAGGGCGCGTTTGGGCCTCCGATGGCAGCCAGGTTTGGAGGAGGGGGCAGCTTTGGTCTGGGAGAAATCCTCGTCCTTCTGGAATTTTTGTAGGCAAAAGCCCAGCACGGGCCGCAGGGAAGTTAGGCAAGTTGGCTTTGAAAGGAGGCACTTTTCCCCAAGAAGCCAAACTCAAGAGCCCACTTGGCAGGTGTCATTTTGTAGGGCGCGTTTGGGCCTCCGATGGCAGCCAGGTTTGGAGGAGGGGGCAGCTTTGGTCTGGGAGAAATCCTCGTCCTTATGGAATTTTTGTAGGCAAAAGCCCAGGACGGGACGCAGGCAAGTTGGCTCCGAAAGGAGGCACTTTCCCCCAAGAAGCCAAACTGAAGAGCCCTCAATGCAGATGTCATTTTGTGGGGCGCGTTTGGGCCTCCGATGGCAGCCAGGTTTGGAGGAGGGGGCAGCTTTGGTCTGGGAGAAATCCTCGTCCTTATGGAATTTTTGTAGGCTAAAGCCCAGGACCGGATGCAGGGAAGTTGGCTTTGAAAGGAGTCACTTTTCCCCAAGAAGCCAAACTCAAGAACCCTCAATGCAGATGTCATTTTGTAGGGCGCGTTTGGGCCTCCGATGGCAGCCAGGTTTGGAGGAGGGGGCAACTTTGGTCTGGGAGAAATCCTCGTCCTTATGGAATTTTTGTAGCAAAAGCACAGGACGGGCTGCAGGCAAGTTTACTCCGAATGGAGGCACTTTTCCCCAAGAAGCCAAACTCAAGAGCCCACTTGGCAGATGTCATTTTGTGGGGCGCGTTTGGGCTTCCGATGGCAGCCAGGTTTGGAGGAGGGGGTAGCTTTGGTCTGGGAGAAATCCTCGTCCTTATGGAATTTTTGTAGATAAACGCCCTGCATGAGCCGCAGGCAAGTTGACTCCGAAAGGATGCACTTTTCCCCAAGAAGCCAAACTAAAGAACCCTCAATGCAGATGTCATTTTGTGGGGCGCGTTTGGGCCTCCGATGGCAGCCAGGTTTGGAGGAGGGGGCAGCTTTGGTCTGGGAGAAATCCTCGTCCTTCTGGAATTTTTGTAGGCAAAAGCCCAGGACCGGCCGCAGGGAAGTTAGGCAAGTTGGCTTTGAAATGAGTCACTTTTCCCCCAAGAAGCCAAACTCAAGAGCCCACTTGGCAGGTGTCATTTTGTAGGGCGCGTTTGGGCCTCCGATGGCAGCCAGGTTTGGAGGAGGGGGCAGCTTTGGTCTGGGAGAAATCCTCGTCCTTCTGGAATTTTTGTAGGCAAAAGCCCAGGACGGGCCGCAGGCAAGTTGGCTTTGAAAGGAGGCACTTTCACCCAAGAAGCCAAACTGAAGAGCCCACTTGGCAGATGTCATTTTGTAGGGCACGTTTGGGCCTCCGATGGCAGCCAGGTTTGGAGGAGGGGGCAGCTTTGGTCTGGGAGAAATCCTCGTCCTTATGGAATTTTTGTAGGCAAAAGCCTAGGACGGGACACCGGCAAGTTGGTTTTGAAAGGAGTCACTTTTCCCCAAGAAGCCAAACTCAAGAGCCCACTTGGCAGGTGTCATTTTGTAGGGCGCGTTTGGGCCTCCGATGGCAGCCACGTTTGGAGGAGGGGACAGCTTTTTTCTGGGAGAAATCTTCGTCCTTCTGGAATTTTTGTAGGCAAAAGCCCAGCACGGGCCGCAGGCAAGTTGACTCCGAAAGGAGGCACTTTCCCCCAAAAAGCCAAACTGAAGAGCCCACTTGGCAGATGTCATTTTGTAGGGGGCGTTTGGGCCTCCGATGGCAGCCAGGTTTGGAGGAGGGGGTAGCTTTGGTCTGGGAGAAATCCTCGTCCTTATGGAATAGTTGTAGGCAAAAGCCCAGCACGGGCCGCAGGCAAGTTGACTCCGAAAGGAGGCACTTTTCCCCAAGAAGCCAAACTCAAGAGCCCACTTGGCAGATGTCATTTTGTAGGGGGCGTTTGGTCCTCCGATGGCAGCCAGGTTTGGAGGAGGGGGCAGCTTTGGTCTGGGAGAAATCCTCGTCCTTATGGAATTTTTATAGGCAAAAGCCCAGGACGGGACGCAGGAAGTTGACTCCGAAAGGAGGCACTTTTCCCCAAGAAGCCAAACTCAAGAGCCCTCAATGCAGATGTCATTTTGTGGGGCGCGTTTGGGCCTCCGATGGCAGCCAGGTTTGGAGGAGGGGGCAGCTTTGGTCTGGGAGAAATCCTCGTCCTTATGGAATTTTTGTAGGCAAAAGCCCAGCACGGGCCGCAGGCAAGTTAGTCAAGTTGGTTTTGAAAGGAGGCACTTTCCCCCAAGAAGCCAAACTCAAGAGCCCACTTGGCAGATGCCATTTTGTCGGGGGCGTTTGGGCCTCCGATGGCAGCCAGGTTTGGAGGAGGGGGCAGCTTTGGTCTGGGAGAAATCCTCGTCCTTATGGAATTTTTGTAGGCAAAAGCCCAGGACGGGACGCAGGCAAGTTGACTCCGAAAGGAGGCACTTTTCCCCAAGAAGCCAAACTCAAGAGCCCACTTGGCAGATGTCATTTTGTGGGGCGCGTTTGGGCCTCCGATGGCAGCCAGGTTTGGAGGAGGGGGCAGCTTTGGTCTGGGAGAAATCCTCGTCCTTCTGGAATTTTTGTAGGCAAAAGCCCAGGACGGGCCGCAGGCAAGTTAGGCAAGTTGGCTCCGAAAGGAGGCATTTTCCCCAAGAAGCCAAACTCAAGAGCCCTCAATGCAGATCTCATTTTGTGGGGCGCGTTTGGGCCTCCGATGGCAGCCAGGTTTGGAGGAGGGGACACCTTTGTTCTGGGAGAAATCCTCGTCCTTATGGAATTTTTGGAGGCAAAAGCCCAGGACGGGCCGCAGGCAAGTTAGGCAAGTTGGCTTTGAAAGGAGGCACTTTTCCCCAAGAAGCCAAACTCAAGAGCCCTCAATGCAGATGTCATTTTGTGGGGCGCGTTTGGACCTCCGATGGCAGCCAGGTTTGGAGGAGGGGGCAGCTTTGGTCTGGGAGAAATCCTCGTTCTTCTGGAATTTTTGTAGGCAAAAGCCCAGGACGGGCCGCAGGCAAGTTAGTCAAGTTGGCTCCGAAAGGAGGCACTTTTCCCCAAGAAGCCAAACTCAAGAGCCCACTTGGCAGATGTCATTTTGTAGGCCGCGTTTGGGCCTCCGATGGCAGCCAGGTTTGGAGGAGGGGGCAGCTTTGGTCTGGGAGAAATCCTCGTCCTTCTGCAATTTTTGTAGGCAAAAGCCCTGGAAGTGACGCAGGCAAGTTGGTTTTGAAAGGAGGCACTATTCCCCAAGAAGCCAAACTCAAGAGCCCTCAATGCAGATGTCATTTTGTGGGGCGCGTTTGGGCCTCCGATGGCAGCCAGGTTTGGAGGAGGGGGCAGCTTTGGTCTGGGAGAAATCCTCGTCCTTATGGAATTTTTGTAGCAAAAGCCCAGGACGGGACGCAGGCAAGTTGACTCCGAAAGGAGGCATTTTCCCCAAGAAGCCAAACTGAAGAGCCCACTTGGCAGATGTCATTTTGTGGGGCGCGTTTGGGCCTCCGATAGCAGCCAGGTTTGGAAGAGGGGACACCTTTGGTCTGGGAGAAATCCTCGTCCTTCTGGAATTTTTGTAGGCAAAAGCCCAGGACGGGCCGCAGGCAAGTTAGGCAAGTTTGCTCCGAAAGGAGGCACTTTTCCCCAAGAAGCCAAACTCAAGAGCCCTCAATGCAGATGTCATTTTGTGGGGCGCGTTTGGGCCTCCGATGGCAGCCAGGTTTGGAGGAGGGGGCAGCTTTGGTCTGGGAGAAATCCTCGTCCTTATGGAATTTTTGTAGCAAAAGCACAGGACGGGCCGCAGGCAAGTTAGTCAAGTTGGCTCCGAAAAGAAGGCACTTTTCCCCAAGAAGCCAAACTCAAGAGCCCACTTGGCAGATGTCATTTTGCAGGGGGCGTTTGGGCCTCCGATGGCAGCCAGGTTTGGAGGAGGGGGCAGCTTTGGTCTGGGAGAAATCCTCGTCCTTATGGAATTTTTGTAGGCAAAAGCCCAGGACGGGACGCAGGCAAGTTGGCTTTGAAAGGAGGCACTTTCCCCCAAGAAGCCAAACTGAAGAGCCCTCAATGCAGATGTCATTTTGTGGGGCGCGTTTGGGCCTCCGATGGCAGCCAGGTTTGGAGGAGGGGGCAGCTTTGGTCTGGGAGAAATCCTCGTCCTTATGGAATTTTTGTAGGCTAAAGCCCAGGACCGGATGCAGGGAAGTTGGCTTTGAAAGGAGTCACTTTTCCCCAAGAAGCCAAACTCAAGAACCCTCAATGCAGATGTCATTTTGTAGGGCGCGTTTGGGCCTCCGATGGCAGCCAGGTTTGGAGGAGGGGGCAGCTTTGGTCTGGGAGAAATCCTCGTCCTTATGGAATTTTTGTAGCAAAAGCACAGGACGGGCTGCAGGCAAGTTTACTCCGAATGGAGGCACTTTTCCCCAAGAAGCCAAACTCAAGAGCCCACTTGGCAGATGTCATTTTGTGGGGCGCGTTTGGGCTTCCGATGGCAGCCAGGTTTGGAGGAGGGGGTAGCTTTGGTCTGGGAGAAATCCTCGTCCTTATGGAATTTTTGTAGATAAACGCCCTGCATGAGCCGCAGGCAAGTTGACTCCGAAAGGATGCACTTTTCCCCAAGAAGCCAAACTAAAGAACCCTCAATGCAGATGTCATTTTGTGGGGCACGTTTGGGCCTCCGATGGCAGCCAGGTTTGGAGGAGGGGGCAGCTTTGGTCTGGGAGAAATCCTCGTCCTTCTGGAATTTTTGTAGGCAAAAGCCCAGGACCGGCCGCAGGGAAGTTAGGCAAGTTGGCTTTGAAATGAGTCACTTTTCCCCCAAGAAGCCAAACTCAAGAGCCCACTTGGCAGGTGTCATTTTGTAGGGCGCGTTTGGGCCTCCGATGGCAGCCAGGTTTGGAGGAGGGGGCAGCTTTGGTCTGGGAGAAATCCTCGTCCTTCTGGAATTTTTGGAGGCAAAAGCCCAGGACGGGCCGCAGGCAAGTTGGCTTTGAAAGGAGGCACTTTCACCCAAGAAGCCAAACTGAAGAGCCCACTTGGCAGATGTCATTTTGTAGGGCACGTTTGGGCCTCCGATGGCAGCCAGGTTTGGAGGAGGGGGCAGCTTTGGTCTGGGAGAAATCCTCGTCCTTATGGAATTTTTGTAGGCAAAAGCCCAGGACGGGACACCGGCAAGTTGGTTTTGAAAGGAGTCACTTTTCCCCAAGAAGCCAAACTCAAGAGCCCACTTGGCAGGTGTCATTTTGTAGGGCGCGTTTGGGCCTCCGATGGCAGCCACGTTTGGAGGAGGGGACAGCTTTTTTCTGGGAGAAATCTTCGTCCTTCTGGAATTTTTGTAGGCAAAAGCCCAGCACGGGCCGCAGGCAAGTTGACTCCGAAAGGAGGCACTTTCCCCCAAAAAGCCAAACTGAAGAGCCCACTTGGCAGATGTCATTTTGTAGGGGGCGTTTGGGCCTCCGATGGCAGCCAGGTTTGGAGGAGGGGGTAGCTTTGGTCTGGGAGAAATCCTCGTCCTTATGGAATAGTTGTAGGCAAAAGCCCAGCACGGGCCGCAGGCAAGTTGACTCCGAAAGGAGGCACTTTTCCCCAAGAAGCCAAACTCAAGAGCCCACTTGGCAGATGTCATTTTGTAGGGGGCGTTTGGTCCTCCGATGGCAGCCAGGTTTGGAGGAGGGGGCAGCTTTGGTCTGGGAGAAATCCTCGTCCTTATGGAATTTTTATAGGCAAAAGCCCAGGACGGGACGCAGGAAGTTGACTCCGAAAGGAGGCACTTTTCCCCAAGAAGCCAAACTCAAGAGCCCTCAATGCAGATGTCATTTTGTGGGGCGCGTTTGGGCCTCCGATGGCAGCCAGGTTTGGAGGAGGGGGCAGCTTTGGTCTGGGAGAAATCCTCGTCCTTATGGAATTTTTGTAGGCAAAAGCCCAGGACGGGCCGCAGGCAAGTTAGTCAAGTTGGTTTTGAAAGGAGGCACTTTCCCCCAAGAAGCCAAACTCAAGAGCCCACTTGGCAGATGCCATTTTGTCGGGGGCGTTTGGGCCTCCGATGGCAGCCAGGTTTGGAGGAGGGGGCAGCTTTGGTCTGGGAGAAATCCTCGTCCTTCTGGAATTTTTGTAGGCAAAAGCCCAGGACGGGACGCAGGCAAGTTGACTCCGAAAGGAGGCACTTTTCCCCAAGAAGCCAAACTCAAGAGCCCACTTGGCAGATGTCATTTTGTGGGGCGCGTTTGGGCCTCCGATGGCAGCCAGGTTTGGAGGAGGGGGCAGCTTTGGTCTGGGAGAAATCCTCGTCCTTCTGGAATTTTTGTAGGCAAAAGCCCAGGACGGGCCGCAGGCAAGTTAGGCAAGTTGGCTCCGAAAGGAGGCATTTTCCCCAAGAAGCCAAACTCAAGAGCCCTCAATGCAGATCTCATTTTGTGGGGCGTGTTTGGGCCTCCGATGGCAGCCAGGTTTGGAGGAGGGGACACCTTTGTTCTGGGAGAAATCCTCGTCCTTATGGAATTTTTGAAGGCAAAAGTCCAGGACGGGCCGCAGGCAAGTTAGGCAAGTTGGCTTTGAAAGGAGGCACTTTTCCCCAAGAAGCCAAACTCAAGAGCCCTCAATGCAGATGTCATTTTGTGGGGCGCGTTTGGACCTCCGATGGCAGCCAGGTTTGGAGGAGGGGGCAGCTTTGGTCTGGGAGAAATCCTCGTTCTTCTGGAATTTTTGTAGGCAAAAGCCCAGGACGGGCCGCAGGCAAGTTAGTCAAGTTGGCTCCGAAAGGAGGCACTTTTCCCCAAGAAGCCAAACTCAAGAGCCCACTTGGCAGATGTCATTTTGCAGGGGGCGTTTGGGCCTCCGATGGCAGCCAGGTTTGGAGGAGGGGGCAGCTTTGGTCTGGGAGAAATCCTCGTCCTTATGGAATTTTTGTAGGCAAAAGCCCTGGAAGTGACGCAGGCAAGTTGGTTTTGAAAGGAGGCACTATTCCCCAAGAAGCCAAACTCAAGAGCCCTCAATGCAGATGTCATTTTGTGGGGCGCGTTTGGGCCTCCGATGGCAGCCAGGTTTGGAGGAGGGGGCAGCTTTGGTCTGGGAGAAATCCTCGTCCTTATGGAATTTCTGTAGCAAAAGCCCAGGACGGGACGCAGGCAAGTTGACTCCGAAAGGAGGCATTTTCCCCAAGAAGCCAAACTGAAGAGCCCACTTGGCAGATGTCATTTTGTGGGGCGCGTTTGGGCCTCCGATGGCAGCCAGGTTTGGAGGAGGGGACACCTTTGGTCTGGGAGAAATCCTCGTCCTTCTGGAATTTTTGTAGGCAAAAGCCCAGGACGGGCCGCAGGCAAGTTAGGCAAGTTTGCTCCGAAAGGAGGCACTTTTCCCCAAGAAGCCAAACTCAAGAGCCCTCAATGCAGATGTCATTTTGTGGGGCGCGTTTGGGCCTCCGATGGCAGCCAGGTTTGGAGGAGGGGGCAGCTTTGGTCTGGGAGAAATCCTCGTCCTTATGGAATTTTTGTAGCAAAAGCACAGGACGGGCCGCAGGCAAGTTAGTCAAGTTGGCTCCGAAAAGAAGGCACTTTTCCCCAAGAAGCCAAACTCAAGAGCCCACTTGGCAGATGTCATTTTGCAGGGGGCGTTTGGGCCTCCGATGGCAGCCAGGTTTGGAGGAGGGGGCAGCTTTGGTCTGGGAGAAATCCTCGTCCTTATGGAATTTTTGTAGGCAAAAGCCCAGGACGGGCCGCAGACAAGTTGGTTTTGAAAGGAGTCACTTTTCCCCAAGAAGCCAAACTCAAGAGCCCTCAATGCAGATGTCATTTTGTGGGGCGCGTTTGGGCCTCCGATGTCAGCCAGGTTTGGAGGTGGGGACAGCTTTTTTCTGGGAGAAATCTTCGTCCTTCTGGAATTTTTGTAGGCAAAAGCCCTGGATGAGCCGCAGGCAAGTTTACTCCGAATGGAGGCACTTTTCCCCAAGAAGCCAAACTCAAGAGCCCACTTGGCAGATGTCATTTTGTACGGCGCGTTTGGGCCTCCGATGGCAGCCAGGTTTGGAGGAGGGGGCAGCTTTGGTCTGGGAGAAATCCTCGTCCTTATGGAATTTTTGTAGGCAAAAGCCCAGGACTGGCCGCAGGCAAGTTAGGCAAGTTGACTCCGAAAGGAGTCATTTTTCCCCAAGAAGCCAAACTCATGAACCCACAATGCAGATGTCATTTTGTAGGGCGCGTTTGGGCCTCCGATGGCAGCCAGGTTTGGAGGAGGGGGCAGCTTTGGTCTGGGAGAAATCCTCGTCCTTATGGAATTTTTGTAGGCAAAAGCCCAGGACGGGCCACAGGCAAGTTGGTTTTGAAAGGAGTCACTTTTCCCCAAGAAGCCAAACTCAAGAGCCCACTTGGCAGAAGTCATTTTGTAGGGCGCGTTTGGGCCTCCGATGGCAGCCAGGTTTGGAGGAGGTGGCAGCTTTGGCCTGGGAGAAATCCTCGTCCTTATGGAATTTTTGGAGGCAAAAGCCCAGGACGGGTCGCAGGCAAGTTAGGCAAGTTGGCTCCGAAAGGAGGCACTTTTCCCCAAGAAGCCAAACTCAAGAACCCTCAATGCAGATGTCATTTTGTGGGGCGCGTTTGGGCCTCCGATGGCAGCCAGGTTTGGAGGAGGGGGCAGCTTTGGTCTGGGAGAAATCCTCGTCCTTATGGAATTTTTGTAGGCAAAAGCCCAGAATGGGCCGCAGGCAAGTTGACTCCGAAAGGAGGCAGTTTTCCCCAAGAAGCCAAACTCAAGAGCCCAATTGGCAGATGTCATTTTGTAGGGGGCGTTTGGGCCTCCGATGGCAGCCAGGTTTGGAGGAGGGGGCAGCTTTGGTCTGGGAGAAATCCTCGTCCTTCTGCAATTTTTGTAGGCAAAAGCCCAGGACGGGACGCAGGCAAGTTGGTTTTGAAAGGAGGCACTTTTCCCCAAGAAGCCAAACTCAAGAGCTCACTTGGCAGATGTCATTTTGTGGGGCGCGTTTGGGCCTCCGATGGCAGCCAGGTTTGGAGGAGGGGGCAGCTTTGGTCTGGGAGAAATCCTCGTCCTTCTGGAATTTTTGTAGGCAAAAGCCCAGGACGGGCCGCAGGCAAGTTGGCTCTGGAATGTGGCGCTTTTCTACAGGAAGCCAAACTCAAGAGCCCACTTGGCAGATGTCATTTTGTGGGGCGCGTTTGGGCCTCCGATGGCAGCCAGGTTTGGAGGAGGGGGCAGCTTTGGTCTGGGAGAAATCCTCGTCCTTCTGGAATTTTTGTAGGCAAAAGCCCAGGACGGGCCGCAGGCAAGTTAGGCAAGTTGGCTCCGAAAGGAGGCATTTTCCCCAAGAAGCCAAACTCAAGAGCCCTCAATGCAGATCTCATTTTGTGGGGCGCGTTTGGGCCTCCGATGGCAGCCAGGTTTGGAGGAGGGGACACCTTTGTTCTGGGAGAAATCCTCGTCCTTATGGAATTTTTGAAGGCAAAAGCCCAGGACGGGCCGCAGGCAAGTTAGGCAAGTTGGCTTTGAAAGGAGGCACTTTTCCCCAAGAAGCCAAACTCAAGAGCCCTCAATGCAGATGTCATTTTGTGGGGCGCGTTTGGACCTCCGATGGCAGCCAGGTTTGGAGGAGGGGGCAGCTTTGGTCTGGGAGAAATCCTCGTTCTTCTGGAATTTTTGTAGGCAAAAGCCCAGGACGGGCCGCAGGCAAGTTAGTCAAGTTGGCTCCGAAAGGAGGCACTTTTCCCCAAGAAGCCAAACTCAAGAGCCCACTTGGCAGATGTCATTTTGTAGGCCGCGTTTGGGCCTCCGATGGCAGCCAGGTTTGGAGGAGGGGGCAGCTTTGGTCTGGGAGAAATCCTCGTCCTTCTGCAATTTTTGTAGGCAAAAGCCCTGGAAGTGACGCAGGCAAGTTGGTTTTGAAAGGAGGCACTATTCCCCAAGAAGCCAAACTCAAGAGCCCTCAATGCAGATGTCATTTTGTGGGGCGCGTTTGGGCCTCCGATGGCAGCCAGGTTTGGAGGAGGGGGCAGCTTTGGTCTGGGAGAAATCCTCGTCCTTATGGAATTTTTGTAGCAAAAGCCCAGGACGGGACGCAGGCAAGTTGACTCCGAAAGGAGGCATTTTCCCCAAGAAGCCAAACTGAAGAGCCCACTTGGCAGATGTCATTTTGTGGGGCGCGTTTGGGCCTCCGATAGCAGCCAGGTTTGGAAGAGGGGACACCTTTGGTCTGGGAGAAATCCTCGTCCTTCTGGAATTTTTGTAGGCAAAAGCCCAGGACGGGCCGCAGGCAAGTTAGGCAAGTTTGCTCCGAAAGGAGGCACTTTTCCCCAAGAAGCCAAACTCAAGAGCCCTCAATGCAGATGTCATTTTGTGGGGCGCGTTTGGGCCTCCGATGGCAGCCAGGTTTGGAGGAGGGGGCAGCTTTGGTCTGGGAGAAATCCTCGTCCTTATGGAATTTTTGTAGCAAAAGCACAGGACGGGCCGCAGGCAAGTTAGTCAAGTTGGCTCCGAAAAGAAGGCACTTTTCCCCAAGAAGCCAAACTCAAGAGCCCACTTGGCAGATGTCATTTTGCAGGGGGCGTTTGGGCCTCCGATGGCAGCCAGGTTTGGAGGAGGGGGCAGCTTTGGTCTGGGAGAAATCCTCGTCCTTATGGAATTTTTGTAGGCAAAAGCCCAGGACGGGACGCAGGCAAGTTGGCTTTGAAAGGAGGCACTTTCCCCCAAGAAGCCAAACTGAAGAGCCCTCAATGCAGATGTCATTTTGTGGGGCGCGTTTGGGCCTCCGATGGCAGCCAGGTTTGGAGGAGGGGGCAGCTTTGGTCTGGGAGAAATCCTCGTCCTTATGGAATTTTTGTAGGCTAAAGCCCAGGACCGGATGCAGGGAAGTTGGCTTTGAAAGGAGTCACTTTTCCCCAAGAAGCCAAACTCAAGAACCCTCAATGCAGATGTCATTTTGTAGGGCGCGTTTGGGCCTCCGATGGCAGCCAGGTTTGGAGGAGGGGGCAGCTTTGGTCTGGGAGAAATCCTCGTCCTTATGGAATTTTTGTAGCAAAAGCACAGGACGGGCTGCAGGCAAGTTTACTCCGAATGGAGGCACTTTTCCCCAAGAAGCCAAACTCAAGAGCCCACTTGGCAGATGTCATTTTGTGGGGCGCGTTTGGGCTTCCGATGGCAGCCAGGTTTGGAGGAGGGGGTAGCTTTGGTCTGGGAGAAATCCTCGTCCTTATGGAATTTTTGTAGATAAACGCCCTGCATGAGCCGCAGGCAAGTTGACTCCGAAAGGATGCACTTTTCCCCAAGAAGCCAAACTAAAGAACCCTCAATGCAGATGTCATTTTGTGGGGCACGTTTGGGCCTCCGATGGCAGCCAGGTTTGGAGGAGGGGGCAGCTTTGGTCTGGGAGAAATCCTCGTCCTTCTGGAATTTTTGTAGGCAAAAGCCCAGGACCGGCCGCAGGGAAGTTAGGCAAGTTGGCTTTGAAATGAGTCACTTTTCCCCCAAGAAGCCAAACTCAAGAGCCCACTTGGCAGGTGTCATTTTGTAGGGCGCGTTTGGGCCTCCGATGGCAGCCAGGTTTGGAGGAGGGGGCAGCTTTGGTCTGGGAGAAATCCTCGTCCTTCTGGAATTTTTGGAGGCAAAAGCCCAGGACGGGCCGCAGGCAAGTTGGCTTTGAAAGGAGGCACTTTCACCCAAGAAGCCAAACTGAAGAGCCCACTTGGCAGATGTCATTTTGTAGGGCACGTTTGGGCCTCCGATGGCAGCCAGGTTTGGAGGAGGGGGCAGCTTTGGTCTGGGAGAAATCCTCGTCCTTATGGAATTTTTGTAGGCAAAAGCCCAGGACGGGACACCGGCAAGTTGGTTTTGAAAGGAGTCACTTTTCCCCAAGAAGCCAAACTCAAGAGCCCACTTGGCAGGTGTCATTTTGTAGGGCGCGTTTGGGCCTCCGATGGCAGCCACGTTTGGAGGAGGGGACAGCTTTTTTCTGGGAGAAATCTTCGTCCTTCTGGAATTTTTGTAGGCAAAAGCCCAGCACGGGCCGCAGGCAAGTTGACTCCGAAAGGAGGCACTTTCCCCCAAAAAGCCAAACTGAAGAGCCCACTTGGCAGATGTCATTTTGTAGGGGGCGTTTGGGCCTCCGATGGCAGCCAGGTTTGGAGGAGGGGGTAGCTTTGGTCTGGGAGAAATCCTCGTCCTTATGGAATAGTTGTAGGCAAAAGCCCAGCACGGGCCGCAGGCAAGTTGACTCCGAAAGGAGGCACTTTTCCCCAAGAAGCCAAACTCAAGAGCCCACTTGGCAGATGTCATTTTGTAGGGGGCGTTTGGTCCTCCGATGGCAGCCAGGTTTGGAGGAGGGGGCAGCTTTGGTCTGGGAGAAATCCTCGTCCTTATGGAATTTTTATAGGCAAAAGCCCAGGACGGGACGCAGGAAGTTGACTCCGAAAGGAGGCACTTTTCCCCAAGAAGCCAAACTCAAGAGCCCTCAATGCAGATGTCATTTTGTGGGGCGCGTTTGGGCCTCCGATGGCAGCCAGGTTTGGAGGAGGGGGCAGCTTTGGTCTGGGAGAAATCCTCGTCCTTATGGAATTTTTGTAGGCAAAAGCCCAGGACGGGCCGCAGGCAAGTTAGTCAAGTTGGTTTTGAAAGGAGGCACTTTCCCCCAAGAAGCCAAACTCAAGAGCCCACTTGGCAGATGCCATTTTGTCGGGGGCGTTTGGGCCTCCGATGGCAGCCAGGTTTGGAGGAGGGGGCAGCTTTGGTCTGGGAGAAATCCTCGTCCTTATGGAATTTTTGTAGGCAAAAGCCCAGGACGGGACGCAGGCAAGTTGACTCCGAAAGGAGGCACTTTTCCCCAAGAAGCCAAACTCAAGAGCCCACTTGGCAGATGTCATTTTGCAGGGGGCGTTTGGGCCTCCGATGGCAGCCAGGTTTGGAGGAGGGGGCAGCTTTGGTCTGGGAGAAATCCTCGTCCTTCTGGAATTTTTGTAGGCAAAAGCCCAGGACGGGCCGCAGGCAAGTTAGGCAAGTTGGCTCCGAAAGGAGGCATTTTCCCCAAGAAGCCAAACTCAAGAGCCCTCAATGCAGATCTCATTTTGTGGGGCGTGTTTGGGCCTCCGATGGCAGCCAGGTTTGGAGGAGGGGACACCTTTGTTCTGGGAGAAATCCTCGTCCTTATGGAATTTTTGAAGGCAAAAGTCCAGGACGGGCCGCAGGGAAGTTAGGCAAGTTGGCTTTGAAAGGAGGCACTTTTCCCCAAGAAGCCAAACTCAAGAGCCCTCAATGCAGATGTCATTTTGTGGGGCGCGTTTGGACCTCCGATGGCAGCCAGGTTTGGAGGAGGGGGCAGCTTTGGTCTGGGAGAAATCCTCGTTCTTCTGGAATTTTTGTAGGCAAAAGCCCAGGACGGGCCGCAGGCAAGTTAGTCAAGTTGGCTCCGAAAGGAGGCACTTTTCCCCAAGAAGCCAAACTCAAGAGCCCACTTGGCAGATGTCATTTTGCAGGGGGCGTTTGGGCCTCCGATGGCAGCCAGGTTTGGAGGAGGGGGCAGCTTTGGTCTGGGAGAAATCCTCGTCCTTATGGAATTTTTGTAGGCAAAAGCCCTGGAAGTGACGCAGGCAAGTTGGTTTTGAAAGGAGGCACTATTCCCCAAGAAGCCAAACTCAAGAGCCCTCAATGCAGATGTCATTTTGTGGGGCGCGTTTGGGCCTCCGATGGCAGCCAGGTTTGGAGGAGGGGGCAGCTTTGGTCTGGGAGAAATCCTCGTCCTTATGGAATTTTTGTAGCAAAAGCCCAGGACGGGACGCAGGCAAGTTGACTCCGAAAGGAGGCATTTTCCCCAAGAAGCCAAACTGAAGAGCCCACTTGGCAGATGTCATTTTGTGGGGCGCGTTTGGGCCTCCGATGGCAGCCAGGTTTGGAGGAGGGGACACCTTTGGTCTGGGAGAAATCCTCGTCCTTCTGGAATTTTTGTAGGCAAAAGCCCAGGACGGGCCGCAGGCAAGTTAGGCAAGTTTGCTCCGAAAGGAGGCACTTTTCCCCAAGAAGCCAAACTCAAGAGCCCTCAATGCAGATGTCATTTTGTGGGGCGCGTTTGGGCCTCCGATGGCAGCCAGGTTTGGAGGAGGGGGCAGCTTTGGTCTGGGAGAAATCCTCGTCCTTATGGAATTTTTGTAGCAAAAGCACAGGACGGGCCGCAGGCAAGTTAGTCAAGTTGGCTCCGAAAAGAAGGCACTTTTCCCCAAGAAGCCAAACTCAAGAGCCCACTTGGCAGATGTCATTTTGCAGGGGGCGTTTGGGCCTCCGATGGCAGCCAGGTTTGGAGGAGGGGGCAGCTTTGGTCTGGGAGAAATCCTCGTCCTTATGGAATTTTTGTAGGCAAAAGCCCAGGACGGGCCGCAGACAAGTTGGTTTTGAAAGGAGTCACTTTTCCCCAAGAAGCCAAACTCAAGAGCCCTCAATGCAGATGTCATTTTGTGGGGCGCGTTTGGGCCTCCGATGTCAGCCAGGTTTGGAGGTGGGGACAGCTTTTTTCTGGGAGAAATCTTCGTCCTTCTGGAATTTTTGTAGGCAAAAGCCCTGGATGAGCCGCAGGCAAGTTTACTCCGAATGGAGGCACTTTTCCCCAAGAAGCCAAACTCAAGAGCCCACTTGGCAGATGTCATTTTGTACGGCGCGTTTGGGCCTCCGATGGCAGCCAGGTTTGGAGGAGGGGGCAGCTTTGGTCTGGGAGAAATCCTCGTCCTTATGGAATTTTTGTAGGCAAAAGCCCAGGACTGGCCGCAGGCAAGTTAGGCAAGTTGACTCCGAAAGGAGTCATTTTTCCCCAAGAAGCCAAACTCATGAACCCACAATGCAGATGTCATTTTGTAGGGCGCGTTTGGGCCTCCGATGGCAGCCAGGTTTGGAGGAGGGGGCAGCTTTGGTCTGGGAGAAATCCTCGTCCTTATGGAATTTTTGTAGGCAAAAGCCCAGGACGGGCCACAGGCAAGTTGGTTTTGAAAGGAGTCACTTTTCCCCAAGAAGCCAAACTCAAGAGCCCACTTGGCAGAAGTCATTTTGTAGGGCGCGTTTGGGCCTCCGATGGCAGCCAAGTTTGGAGGAGGTGGCAGCTTTGGCCTGGGAGAAATCCTCGTCCTTATGGAATTTTTGGAGGCAAAAGCCCAGGACGGGTCGCAGGCAAGTTAGGCAAGTTGGCTCCGAAAGGAGGCACTTTTCCCCAAGAAGCCAAACTCAAGAACCCTCAATGCAGATGTCATTTTGTGGGGCGCGTTTGGGCCTCCGATGGCAGCCAGGTTTGGAGGAGGGGGCAGCTTTGGTCTGGGAGAAATCCTCGTCCTTATGGAATTTTTGTAGGCAAAAGCCCAGAATGGGCCGCAGGCAAGTTGACTCCGAAAGGAGGCAGTTTTCCCCAAGAAGCCAAACTCAAGAGCCCAATTGGCAGATGTCATTTTGTAGGGGGCGTTTGGGCCTCCGATGGCAGCCAGGTTTGGAGGAGGGGGCAGCTTTGGTCTGGGAGAAATCCTCGTCCTTCTGCAATTTTTGTAGGCAAAAGCCCAGGACGGGACGCAGGCAAGTTGGTTTTGAAAGGAGGCACTTTTCCCCAAGAAGCCAAACTCAAGAGCTCACTTGGCAGATGTCATTTTGTGGGGCGCGTTTGGGCCTCCGATGGCAGCCAGGTTTGGAGGAGGGGGCAGCTTTGGTCTGGGAGAAATCCTCGTCCTTCTGGAATTTTTGTAGGCAAAAGCCCAGGACGGGCCGCAGGCAAGTTGGCTCTGGAATGTGGCGCTTTTCTACAGGAAGCCAAACTCAAGAGCCCACTTGGCAGATGTCATTTTGTGGGGCGCGTTTGGGCCTCCGATGGCAGCCAGGTTTGGAGGAGGGGGCAGCTTTGGTCTGGGAGAAATCCTCGTCCTTCTGGAATTTTTGTAGGCAAAAGCCCAGGACGGGCCGCAGGCAAGTTAGGCAAGTTGGCTCCGAAAGGAGGCATTTTCCCCAAGAAGCCAAACTCAAGAGCCCTCAATGCAGATCTCATTTTGTGGGGCGCGTTTGGGCCTCCGATGGCAGCCAGGTTTGGAGGAGGGGACACCTTTGTTCTGGGAGAAATCCTCGTCCTTATGGAATTTTTGAAGGCAAAAGCCCAGGACGGGCCGCAGGCAAGTTAGGCAAGTTGGCTTTGAAAGGAGGCACTTTTCCCCAAGAAGCCAAACTCAAGAGCCCTCAATGCAGATGTCATTTTGTGGGGCGCGTTTGGACCTCCGATGGCAGCCAGGTTTGGAGGAGGGGGCAGCTTTGGTCTGGGAGAAATCCTCGTTCTTCTGGAATTTTTGTAGGCAAAAGCCCAGGACGGGCCGCAGGCAAGTTAGTCAAGTTGGCTCCGAAAGGAGGCACTTTTCCCCAAGAAGCCAAACTCAAGAGCCCACTTGGCAGATGTCATTTTGTAGGCCGCGTTTGGGCCTCCGATGGCAGCCAGGTTTGGAGGAGGGGGCAGCTTTGGTCTGGGAGAAATCCTCGTCCTTATGGAATTTTTGTAGGCAAAAGCCCTGGAAGTGACGCAGGCAAGTTGGTTTTGAAAGGAGGCACTATTCCCCAAGAAGCCAAACTCAAGAGCCCTCAATGCAGATGTCATTTTGTGGGGCGCGTTTGGGCCTCCGATGGCAGCCAGGTTTGGAGGAGGGGGCAGCTTTGGTCTGGGAGAAATCCTCGTCCTTATGGAATTTTTGTAGCAAAAGCCCAGGACGGGACGCAGGCAAGTTGACTCCGAAAGGAGGCATTTTCCCCAAGAAGCCAAACTGAAGAGCCCACTTGGCAGATGTCATTTTGTGGGGCGCGTTTGGGCCTCCGATGGCAGCCAGGTTTGGAGGAGGGGACACCTTTGGTCTGGGAGAAATCCTCGTCCTTATGGAATTTTTGTAGGCAAAAGCCCAGGACGGGCCGCAGGCAAGTTAGGCAAGTTTGCTCCGAAAGGAGGCACTTTTCCCCAAGAAGCCAAACTCAAGAGCCCTCAATGCAGATGTCATTTTGTGGGGCGCGTTTGGGCCTCCGATGGCAGCCAGGTTTGGAGGAGGGGGCAGCTTTGGTCTGGGAGAAATCCTCGTCCTTATGGAATTTTTGTAGCAAAAGCACAGGACGGGCCGCAGGCAAGTTAGTCAAGTTGGCTCCGAAAAGAAGGCACTTTTCCCCAAGAAGCCAAACTCAAGAGCCCACTTGGCAGATGTCATTTTGCAGGGGGCGTTTGGGCCTCCGATGGCAGCCAGGTTTGGAGGAGGGGGCAGCTTTGGTCTGGGAGAAATCCTCGTCCTTATGGAATTTTTGTAGGCAAAAGCCCAGGACGGGCCGCAGACAAGTTGGTTTTGAAAGGAGGCACTTTTCCCCAAGAAGCCAAACTCAAGAGCCCTCAATGCAGATGTCATTTTGTGGGGCGCGTTTGGGCCTCCGATGTCAGCCAGGTTTGGAGGTGGGGACAGCTTTTTTCTGGGAGAAATCTTCGTCCTTCTGGAATTTTTGTAGGCAAAAGCCCTGGATGAGCCGCAGGCAAGTTTACTCCGAATGGAGGCACTTTTCCCCAAGAAGCCAAACTCAAGAGCCCACTTGGCAGATGTCATTTTGTACGGCGCGTTTGGGCCTCCGATGGCAGCCAGGTTTGGAGGAGGGGGCAGCTTTGGTCTGGGAGAAATCCTCGTCCTTATGGAATTTTTGTAGGCAAAAGCCCAGGACTGGCCGCAGGCAAGTTAGGCAAGTTGACTCCGAAAGGAGTCATTTTTCCCCAAGAAGCCAAACTCATGAACCCACAATGCAGATGTCATTTTGTAGGGCGCGTTTGGGCCTCCGATGGCAGCCAGGTTTGGAGGAGGGGGCAGCTTTGGTCTGGGAGAAATCCTCGTCCTTATGGAATTTTTGTAGGCAAAAGCCCAGGACGGGCCACAGGCAAGTTGGTTTTGAAAGGAGTCACTTTTCCCCAAGAAGCCAAACTCAAGAGCCCACTTGGCAGAAGTCATTTTGTAGGGCGCGTTTGGGCCTCCGATGGCAGCCAGGTTTGGAGGAGGTGGCAGCTTTGGCCTGGGAGAAATCCTCGTCCTTATGGAATTTTTGGAGGCAAAAGCCCAGGACGGGTCGCAGGCAAGTTAGGCAAGTTGGCTCCGAAAGGAGGCACTTTTCCCCAAGAAGCCAAACTCAAGAACCCTCAATGCAGATGTCATTTTGTGGGGCGCGTTTGGGCCTCCGATGGCAGCCAGGTTTGGAGGAGGGGACACCTTTGGTCTGGGAGAAATCCTCGTCCTTATGGAATTTTTGTAGGCAAAAGCCCAGAATGGGCCGCAGGCAAGTTGACTCCGAAAGGAGGCAGTTTTCCCCAAGAAGCCAAACTCAAGAGCCCAATTGGCAGATGTCATTTTGTAGGGGGCGTTTGGGCCTCCGATGGCAGCCAGGTTTGGAGGAGGGGGCAGCTTTGGTCTGGGAGAAATCCTCGTCCTTCTGCAATTTTTGTAGGCAAAAGCCCAGGACGGGACGCAGGCAAGTTGGTTTTGAAAGGAGGCACTTTTCCCCAAGAAGCCAAACTCAAGAGCTCACTTGGCAGATGTCATTTTGTGGGGCGCGTTTGGGCCTCCGATGGCAGCCAGGTTTGGAGGAGGGGGCAGCTTTGGTCTGGGAGAAATCCTCGTCCTTCTGGAATTTTTGTAGGCAAAAGCCCAGGACGGGCCGCAGGCAAGTTGGCTCTGGAATGTGGCGCTTTTCTACAGGAAGCCAACGTCAACGTCTAAGATTCCAGTTGTCATTTAGGAGGACATATTTGTCCCTCTGATGTCTACCAGGTTTATAGCAGGTGTCCACTTAGTTCTGGGAGCAATCCTCGTATATATTGCATTTTTGTAGCAAAAAAACCAGTACGAGCTTACCCTAACCCTATCCCCAACCCTAAGTCCTATCCCTAACCCTTTGAGAGCCCTAACCCTAACCCCATCCCTAACCCTAAACCCCAATCCTAACCAATATAGCGGCCCCCATGCGTCCATATTCTTATATCCATTATGGCGGCCTGTATGGCCCCACGTCTTTCTTATCCAATATGGCGTTCTGCATGCACCCACATGCTCCTTATCCAATACTGTGGCTTCCATGCTCTGACATCATACCTGAAATAAGGCGGCTCCCAGGAGGTTCAGCTCTCCAGCGGGCCATCCCAGGACTTCTGCAACATGCGGGTCCGTGGTGATGTGGGCGGGCCAGCCACCACGCTATCGTGGAGTGGCTGGCCCATCTGGTGGGACGTTGCCATGTTGTGAAATGGCAGGCCGGCCCAACGCGGTGGTGCAATGACACTCAGAAGCGAGCCAATGCAATACCACAGTGCTACGTGGCGATGCAGGCGATTTGGGTGAAGCGGGCGAGTTCAGCGATACAGCCAGGTGAGCCAGCGCAGTATTGCAGCCTTCTGGCTCCTGTGTGCCCACCTTTTTCCAGTTAAATATGGCGGCCCCTGGCTCAGTTATGTGTTTCCAGCCTAAAATGGTGGCATCCATGCCCCCACATGCTTCCAGTCCAAAATGGCAGTGCCCATGCTGCCATGTGCTTCCGGAAATATAGCGGTCCCTTGCTGTCACGTGCTTCCTGTCAAATATGGCAACCCCCATGAGAATACACGGACAGACACAGCGACTCAGGGGGATGCAGTGACGCGGGGGATCTTGGCCACGCGGGGGAGCAGAATGGTGCAATTGTGCGGACCAGCGGGCGCCCGCAACGGTGTGCCACTCTGAGGTGTGGAGGCTGGCCACAGTGGCAACGCGGGGCCATGTGACAATGCGGCGGCATGGGGTGACATGGCTGAGTGCGCCCATCCGGGTGGGCGGGCCAGTGCAATTATGTGGGCGAATTGGCTGGCGCAGCAGGGCGGTGCTGTGAGACGGTCTGGGGCAATGACATGGCCAGATGGGCGGGCCAGCACGGCACAGTCGGCACTGCCGCGAACACAGGGAGAGCAGAGGTTTACTGAAAGAGGGTACAGTGAGGAAGGAGCGCTGGGCAACAGGTGCACACAGGTACAGGCAAAGGGACAAAAATACGGTCACAGTGCAGGACAAAGGGAAAAGGAGAGGAAGAAAGAAAGAAAGATAAAGATGCAGGCAGGCTGGGAGACAAAAAGGATGGAACAGGGAGAGGAATTGAGCAGCATTTGCTAAATAAACATTAGAGAGGATTTATCCATTAAAAGAAAAAGAACTGCAAGAGGCAGTGAGGTAGTGAAGAGGAACAGGAGGGGGGGACATGCAGGACAAGAAAGGAACACCTATACAGGTGTCATCAGCAAAAGGAACCAGGCTTTCTTCTGCATTTGCCATGTGAAACTGTTCAGCACAAAGCCGACGTACATCCCCGGCCCTGATGTCTGGCAATACTGGCAAAGGCTTTCCTGGACAGCCAGTAGGAGCTTCCAGGATTGCATCACCAAGGCAGTGCTGAGGAACATGACAGCAGACCCCAGAACTCAAAAATACCTCGTCCTCTGAAAACTGAAAAATCAGCAATAAAAAGCAGACCTGCTGGACCTGAGAGTAATTCCCCCCGACCTCCAACCCGGTCACCCAGCAGCAGCGAGGAGCAGGGCGGAGCTAGGGGCACGGCTGCAGTACCGCGCTGTGCCCACAGGGCGGCAGCACTGCCGCCGAGCTCAGCCCGGGGCTGCGGCACTTTGGGGACAGACAGATAAGAGGGGGAACAAGAAGATCCATCCCTTCAGGAAATCCTCTTAAATGAATGCACAAAAAAAAAAAAAAAAAAAAAAAAAAAAAAAAAAAAAACAACTAAAAAAAGCTTTTCTCTAACCAAATGAAAACAAACAAAACCCTTTAGATATTTATATATATATATATATATATTTGTTAAAATTTAATTTATATTTATATTCATACTCTACACAGATCTTTATATATTCAATTTCATTTATATTCTAATATATTACAAAATATATACAATATATTTTTTACTTTTTATTATACATCTTTTTACTAATATTTATTTTATGTATATTTTTTATATTTTACATATTTGTATGTTTATATTTTTAATATCATTTATTAAAAAGCCTTGCCTCTAACCAAATAGAAACCAAAAAACCTTTTATTTTAAACTATAATTAAATAGATTTTTCTACTTGTATTTTTCATATTTATATCTGTAATTTATACATCTCTATTATGTATATGATATAAGAATATATTCACTATTATTTATATTAAGTACTACATATATACTTTTTTATTTCTATATATTTATACTTACATATATTTATATATGAGTTTATAACTTTGTATTTTATTGTATATTTGTATATTTATCTATTGCTTACATTATTTATATTTCTATTATTTATTAAAATCCCTGCCTCTAACCAACTAAAAACCAATCAAACACTTCATTTAAACTAGATTTAGGTCTTTTTTATGTTGCTATTTTTCATGTATTCGACACCCACCCCTCCCTGGGAATGTCCTGGCACCCGTGGGTCCCTCTGGGGGAGGGCACCCAGCACGGCCCCCCCCCCCCCCCCCCATTCCCCACTCCCCTGCTCCTGCCCCGCAGCGTGGCTCCCTCTGCCGGGGACCTCGGGCTGCCCCGAAACACATCGGAGCCCCCCGAGTCTGCACCCCGTCCCCCCCTCAGCCTTCTTTCCTCACCCCCAAAATGAAGGCACAGAACCGCTCCAGCTGCCCTGGACGGCAGCACGGCCCTTGATGGGAACCCTTCCCACGGGTCCATGCCCCCAAAAAGGGACCCTGCTGGCACAAGGAAAGGGGGGGGGCAGCCCCCAGGAGGGTTGAAGTTCCTCCCCAGCCCCACTGACACAGAGGACACGAGGCAGAAAGAGGGAATGGCAGCAGAGAGGACAAAGGAAGAAAATGAAGATCAGGGTGCAGGATGAAATGTAAAAAAAATTAGAAAACAAAACCCAAAAAAACCTGGGATGCTAGATGGGCAGCACGAGAGAGGGATTAAAAAAGAACAGGGGCAGTGAACGGGACACAAGGATCCTGGGGGAAACAATGGCACGGGGAGCACCACAGAGCCACAGGGAACAGAACAGGAACATGAGTGAGGCACGGAGAAGGACAGACAAAAAGACAGAGTCCCAAACACACAGCAAGGACAGAGGGACACAGAGACAAAAAGGGAAACAAGGACCAGGAGAGGAAGCAGCCACGGCACGTGCCGGGGCTGGCAAAGACAGGCAAGGAGACAGGCCAAGGAATGTGGAGATCAGAAATGCTAAGAATGACTCCAGGTTTTCTGACATGCCCCTTGAAGGGCTAAGGCAAAAGATGTACAATACAAGACACCCAAAAGACACAGAATGCACAATAGACAAGTGACAGGACACCCACTGGGACTGCTCTGCCCTGTGCTCCTCAACATTGTGATCAAATTGAGACTTCTCCTTTATGGGGCCTAAGGGGCCGCTTCTTGGACACCCCTGTCTCCAAAGCTCACTCAAAAATTCCTCCTGAAAAGTCCAGACCCAGCACCCCCCCTTTCATCCCCTCTGTGGATCGTAGCCCTCCACCGGACAGCTCAGACGTCCGGGGACACAAATCAATCTTTGGTACAAAAGGCCACCACACCATCAGGAAGTTCCTGCTGGCACTGGGCTGTTCTGTCTTAGTCAGCTACAACAAAGAAAATCAAACTCAGTGGGCAAGTTTAGCGTTATGTGGGTCAAATCCCCACAAGTCAGTTACTCACCCTCTCCAAAGCATGCCTGGGCCCTTGAGTCTCCAGCTTCATCCCGAGTCTAAGGCTGTAGCTGTTATGATTAGCACCTGGGTTAGCAACAGGCGAAGTAACATGGCATTTCTGTGAGTGAGGTCCTAGAGCTCATGTGCCATAAGACATGAAAATACAACTGCTGTGCTTGTGAGAAGCCTTGGGGGCCACACAACTCGGTATACAACCTTCCACACACACAGGCTTTTCTCTTCTGCTTTGGATGGACTTGCTCACCCACCCCCATTACTTCCTTCCACATTTGTCCACGTCCAGCCTTGCATTTGTGCTTCTCCTTCTAGTACTTGCAAAGAAGGGTATGCAAGCTAGAAGGGGAAGATCGGGGAAATACTTTTGTGCTGGCACTGTAGATTTGGGAGCAGGGACTTTTGTAGTTTGGCTCTGCACTGGAGAGCTTTGAACTGGGCTGGGCGCGTTTTCTCCTTTCGTGAGTCGACACCATGTGGTTCTTTTGATGATCACTGACAATGCCCAGGAAAAAGCCACACGCTTTCCTGGCCCAGCCTCATTCGTGGGGGGGCAGTGCGGGGAAGAGCTCCGCTGTGGATCCTGCAAATGCAGAACAATACAGGGGAACGCAAGCCAAATATATATTAACACAATGTAACAATTTTTCTATTTCTGAAGTTTTGATTACATTTTGTTTTATTTACACAGGAAACCTAAAACAAAAGCAGCACACAGAAAACACCACTTGTGCACCACGCATGACTCTTTCAGCTTACACACAAACTCACTGTCATTCTCATCTCGACCGCTCCATTAGACCATGGCCATCGGCGCTCCTCAGGAACGGGTGCCAACCCCGAGTAAAAGAACCTCAGCTTACCCCCTTACATTTAAATGTTTTGGAGTGTTACAGACCCTTGCATGGATATACATGGTTTGCTATCATTTTAGTGGGATAATTTAGGGGAGACAGAGACAGGTTGGAGGGAAACTCACAGCACTACACCAGGTATGAAGCTAGACTCAGGTTTTGATTTTCATGTCATTTAATAAGTTAACAGATTCAACCTTTACACAGCAAGAGAATTCTTCGAGGTTTACAAAGGTGCAAGAACTTCATTTAGTCATATGTAGTTTTATTTTCATTATTAGCTACACAGTTCCAATTCTTTCCCATCGGAACAACGAATGGCCAAAATAATCCACCCAGACAGAAAGCATCAAAGTACAAAAGAGCACACACAAGGAGGGGCACTAATTCAAATTGCATGTGGGTATTTGGTCCGGTACCTTACAAAGCAAGGAAAGGTGATGTGGAGCAGTCAGGCCTGTAGAAAGAGCTGTGCACACCTTTACCAGAAGTGTGACCACCACTGGGACTGTTGCTCTACCCTGAGACTCGCCGTGACCTAGCAGTAGGGGAGGTGGGATGGAGAGAACAATGCAAAAGGACCACAAAGAACCCTCCAAACACTCAAGCATCTCCTCAACTACTCAGAAATGACTTCTCTGTAGGTTTAGCAAACAATGTCCCAAGAGAAGCTATTGCATCACTAAAGTCAAAAAAAACTAACAGAAACATTTGTCATACACCCAGTTCTAGTCTAAAAAAAGCATGTGACCATGGTTTGAAGAAGTTTTCATTACATTCCCCTCCACTGAACTTGCTCTCCAGCCAAGTAGTCTCCCCTCGCTCTTCCCCATTTAATCAAGTTGCCTAAAACCCACCCTCACCTGCGTAAGCAGCATGAGGGTGCTTGTAAGAGGCAGGAATTGGGCTTGCTTGCTCAGGTCTGCCTGCCCCTGCAGAAGTCTGTGCAAAACAATGGATATGAATGCCACAGAAATTGGTATGGTCACTCTCCTGTCCCATCTATCGGCACTGCTGTCCTCAGCCACTCTGTACCGTTACCAGTACACGCAGTTGCAGTGTATGATCTAATTACAAGCACATGCAAACATGCATCCATGCACCCAATTCCACTGGCCTCAGACATCCATCACACTGAATCCTATGGCACCCTCAGAACACTGAGGTTTTGAGGTTCCCTTCATTTTTTCCTGCATCCGTTTTCCACTGACTCACGAGGATATCTCTCATGGGCCAACAGTGAGGGCTTTGTGGACGATGAGACTCCTAAACAGCTTTGCCTAAGCATAGGGAGAAGATGCATCCAGACAGAAATATACTTACAAGCATACTTACACTAACACTAGCTGTAAGCTGTATTTTCTTCAAAGTAGTAAAAATACACAGCATAGGTAAATTCTAGTAAAACTGTTCAGCCAAAATAGGAAACAAACAAAACAAAACAAACAAAACACACAAGCAAACAAGAAACCCCAACCAACCAAAAAAACCCTCCAAGCAAACCAAAACAAACAAAAAACTGAAAACAATTCAACAAAATGCCTACTTTAGCTTCATTTACAAGTGACTGCTCTGCTTGTACAGCCAGTAGCAAAACACAGCATCTGGAACAAAGGCCCTCATATGCAGGTTGAAGCCTCCATGCATTCAAGCCGACCGCTCTGCTGTTCCTCTTCTGCCATATATTTGGTCAAGGACCAATTTCACAAGGTGCAAATAGTGAGCCTACCCTGAGACAACAATCTGCCAACTGCAGATCATTCAAGCTTAAGTCTGATGGTAGCCTGTGCCATTCATGGGGCTGCTCTGTGGTCCCAGGCATTATGAAATGCCACAGAGCCCACAGCAGCACCAAGGCAAGGGCACAGGTATCTGGAAGAAGTTAAACAGGGAGAGTAGATTTCAAATAGCATTTTCTGTCCTAAAGGCAGAAAACACAAGTGGGGATTAAACACAAAAGAGGTTTCTTAAAGCAGCCATTCTGTGGGGGGAAATTCCTGGGGACTTTGTCTTAGCAGCTTCTGGAGAACAAAACTCTATCTTACATCTTCTATCTGAGAAGATTAGGATAGACAAATTGTTTTTCACACCAACAATCACACCTCCACCATGAGGCGGATTCATTACCATACATGCCTTTGAAAAGCCAGGAAGAGCCACCTCTACTCTCATAGTCAGGACTAACAAAACCAGCACCTACTGCCTGGGGGATGAAAACATCTCTCCAGGCCAGAAAGAAAGCCTTGTTCAAATAAGAGGAAATATCAACATGGTTAATGAGGAGTGTATCCAAAACAAAAAAAATTCCAATGCACACAGCAGACCCATGACCTGCTATCCCTCTGTTCCTCAAATATGACTTTTGCAAACACCCTGAAAAACAGTCTGCACTTACAGAGAACATTCAAAAGCAGATAAAAGGTTACAATACTGCTCCTATGCTGTACAGCTTTGAGAAGCAACAAAATGCCAGAAAATACATCTCCTCTAGGAAACACAAGCAGATGTAAGACCTAATGTTTGGGGATGCGCTTTGTTGGTGCTTGAGAACATCCCTTTCCTTTGCAAGCTGACTAACCAGATACAGATTTGCAGGACAATTTACAGTCTGTGGTAAAAATCACTGTTAAAAATTCAAGGGAAGATATGCCCCTACTGGCATGCTTCCCATATGCCATTCATTTTGCCAAACACAGCGCCGATGCCTTCTGCCACATCAAGTTCAAAATAAAAAACCGTACCTCCACTGCAAGTCACTGGCTGGTATAGCCTGGAGCCAACAAACCAGGAACAAAGCAGGAATGTCACAGACATATGACAGGAACTGCCCATTTAACATGGCTAGAAAGGGTCCCCAAGGCTGGTGAGTAACTCAAGTTTCTGTTTTACTCCCTTCCCTATCACCTACTCCTCCAAGCCAGACCAAGATATGCTGATCAAGAATCTAAATATGTGTTTGTCAGATACAAACCTTCCCTTTCCTGCCTCCAGTCTACAGCAACAAGGACACCACTGGCTAGCCTTCACAGTCCTCCTTGTGTACACAAACCTCAGATCCCCGATTCCAAAGAACAGTGGTGACCCTCGTTCACCTCCAGCCACTCCACACCAAGACAGCTCAAGCTGCTCTTACAGTATAAAGAAAAGAACATGAGACTATTAAATGAGACTCACCGCAGATTCTTGATTAACCCAAAACTGAAGAGCCTCAGGCTCTTCCACTGAAAACAGCATTTCTAGTGCAAGGCTTTGCAGCCTCCCACCAGAGAAGTGGGGCTGTCTGGGTCCAAATCTTCAAGGTTTAGTACTCTGAAACAGTGTAAAAATGAATAAATAAAATCCAAAAATGGAACATAAAGTACTGTCGCAGCTACAAGTCTTAGAAGGGATGGTGCAAGAGAGAATATCAAACCGAAATCAAACTCCGAGACTTTGGGAACAAAGGGTGTGCCTGAGAAGGACAGCACCGCATGTGACAGCGCCACGCCAACCCAGCAAAAGATGGCTATGTGAAACCAGTGGCTGGATTGCTACACGCAAGTTACAGACGGCCAAGTTCCAACAGCACTGTAGCATAAACCTTTCACTCGCATCAAGGAAAACGATCCTTAGTGACAAACAGTGAGTTCTAGGACATCCACAGTGCATACAAGTGCAAACAAAGCCCCAGTGCCATGCGGACAAGGAAAGAAACAAATGATAAAAGACATGACAGAGGCTGGGGATAACAAAGACTTCCAGACCAAAACAGATGTAGAGGTTCCCGGTCAGCCAGCTGAACCAATATGATTTTTCAGACTCACATATGCCCAACCATGTGAGAAATCAGCAGGAAAAACAACAGAGAGTCCCTCCTGCAAGCACACACTAAAACTTTCAATTACACCCTTGCTAATGCTGGCCTTCCCCACCTGTACAGACATTCAAGAAACAGCCCTCTGTAAATTCTTCTGCTGCAGCACAACAAACACGTTCTGGTCCTTAGAAATGGCACACAGCAGCAGTATCAGCAGATCAGGGTTTGTCCTTCCAAGAAATACATTTTACCCATGCCATCAAGAGAACTGCTTTTTCAGTTGGCAGCATCCTGCATAAGGAAGGGCAACAGACACCACCACAGGAGGTACTCCAGAGGAAGAGCAGAGCTAGAGAATCCAGTGAGGCCTGAGAAATAGCTCTTCTGTGAGGTTTTTCCTCCCCTCTGTCCCACCTCCTTAACTTGACAACCCACAGGACAGCACGAGCTTTCTCTCAAACCGCACATGCTGACAGGGCATGGGCATTTCTCCAGAGCACTGTTATGGGCTATGTGAAGGGAACTTCTGGGGATATTGTAGATAAAACGTGTATGGGCCAGGAGACTGGACAACTGTTTCTCTAGGACAGTCTCCTCCTGCACAGGGATTCTATTTTCTCTTGTACACCTCCTCCTCTCTGCAAATGCCCTCTGTTTGAACAGGGGGGATCGTGTTTGCAAGAAGAAAGGAAATACCAAATGCAATCTACTAATGGAAACCCATCAGTGATAACATGTAAACTGTTGCCTCTTTCTGCCACATGCCTTCAGGCTTCCCATCAGACTTTGACTACATTCCTTGCCTTATTCTTTGCCATCCATCCCCAGCACAGTCCCAGTCCTTGGCACGAGAGCCATGACAGCATGAGACTGGACGCTCGGCAGGTCTGGAAGACAGCCTGGCAGCCCTTTGGCAACATCCCCAACCTCCCAAGGGGAAGGGAGGCTGCTCATACAGCAGCTGGTGTGTGTATTCAGTACAGGCCCGTCCCTGTTCAAGAACACAGATGTGGAAGGAATGTTGTGTCACAGGGAGGCTGCACAGGGTGACAGAACTGACAGCACTGAACAGGCGCTCTTGTGAGGGCTCGGGTTTCTACAAAAACCTGTTCAGTGGTTAAAACTTCCTTATTCTTAGGGACTTCTTCCTTCACCAACACAGCACAGAAAACAGGGGTCCCTCAGTGCTGTCTGAAGGAGACTGTTCCAATGGCAGAGACAGGTGGAGGACCAAAACTCTGACAGCTGACAGCTCTCTTCCAACAGCTCACAGCCCAGGAATGCATCGCCCTGCAGCACACCTCAGGTTGCAGCCTCTGCACCCAGCACAGGCAATAATAGTGTTTAGATCATCAGTGGCTGCATCATTCTCTGTCACTAGAAGAGCTGAGTGAGGCTACATCCCACACATCTTGGCACTGCAGCTAACTCAGTAGCTTCTTGATTTTAACTCTGAAGGTTGCCACTGGAGAGACCTGCCCCCTGTTTCCATGAGGCACCTGATGATGCCAGATGTCTACACACACCGAGTCACTTCTGCAACTCCAGGGAACCCCAGAGGGATTAGCATGCCACCTGGATTTTCTGGGAGAGCACAGTGGGGTGCAACAAGCAGAGAAGGCTAAGCCAAGGCAGCCGAGCAGCCTAAGTCCCGGGTTTGCCACCTCCTCTCCCCAAATGGCGCAAAGCACTGGGATGTCTTCCCTCAGCCAAGGCTGGAAAGAACTGGACTGCAAGTCACAGATACCATGAAGTGGGAAGACAAGAGGCTAGAAAACGATCTCTGAGAAATCTTTCCAATGGGCTTCTCGCTCCTTCAGTTCTCACAAGCTGATGTGTTGTCACTACCTTTGGGTTTGGATTTAGACTTGAAGGAGAAGCGTTTGATGAGGCGGTGGGAGAAGCTACCAGTTTTCTTTCTGGTGGTGGAGTTGGCAGTGACATTGGACAAGTCATCGTGAGACTGGCTCAGGCCCACTTCCTTCTGCTTGCTCCTCCTCCGGAAGATGAGCTTGGTACCGCTCCGAAGAAAGCTAACTGCAGAGAGAGGAAGGAGACAAAAACCATGACAGCATCCTGCACTGGGGAGTTTCAGGGACAGTAACACACCCAGCCATTCTCAGATATGCAGCAGTCCTCTTCCACACTGAGTGCAGAAGTACACAGTAGGTTGCCTAATCCCAGCTTCCAAACACAAGGCAAAGTCTCAGTTCGTGACAGACTACACCACCAACATGCTGCCTCACTAAACATTCCGTCCCATGTCCCCTCTGCATAAACTGCCTTTTACACAATATCCTCCTCTCAGTGGAATTGTCCAGCATTTTAAATGAAAGCCAAGACTCGTATGAATAGACAACAATTGAGATCATCTGAAACTGAAGACCCTGAGAAGAACATAAAAGAGGGAAAAGGCCTCTCAGACCAGCCTGTCTTAAGGGCACACGGATTACTCTGTGATCTAGCGCCTAGAACAACTGCCTGCATTTTCATGAAGTGCCCAGTCTGGAGGCAAATAATGCCAATGGCTCCTTATGACTGCCACAAGCTGAAGAAGATGGAGATGCCAACTGCTTTCAACCTCAAATGGATCAGAAAGACACATCCAAAACCTGCATGCCATATAACACTACAACAGTCTTTCCTGCACAGGGTGTCTGCTTTCCATTTTACCTCTCTTCCCCACCTGCTAGCTCTCTCAAGAATCTGGGTCACACAACCTTGTACCCACTGACATTCAAAATAGGGGCCTCCGCAGCTCAAACCATACCTGGCTGCAACAGGGTACAACTCCCCAAAATTTGTCCCACTCTAATATTCTGAGTAATCAAGATTTTGGTTTGCATTTCTTCATGTAAGTTGGCAGCAGAAAAATCCAAGGTGCACCATCCACCTAACTGACTAATGTGTGCAATGGCTAGGACAGCAGCTAGGTTGGGGCAGCCCACTCCATCATTTAAAAGAAGTGAGTTTGTTTGGACATCTTACTGTACAACAGGTCAGAGGCACTAGCTGCTTCAGTACTAATGGAGAAAGAAGGAGGGCAATCAAGGCCCATATAATCCATACTGCTGGGCAGCCTCCATTTCCACACCACAAGTGGCCTAATTCAGAGGATGAATCATTACTTACAGACATGTACCTGATCTGCATGGGACCAGAGAGAGGCCAGGGAGAGAAAAAGGGTTCTCTATAATAGACAGGTTGCTCAGGGCTCCCATCTAAGAGAGTATAGACACTTAAAAGGCTACAGGAACCAGACACCTACAAATGAAGGTGTTTCAAATCACTCCCGTGGAAAAACCACAAGAGAAAGGCAGGCTCTTCCAGGCTCCATCAGAGGCTGCTCTGAAATGCTAATGCTTCTGCTACGCTGAAAAGTGGCTGCAGACCCCATGCTTGGGTGAGGAACCTGGATGTCACTTTGTCCTCATGTACAGCTAATGTTACTATTGGCTCATGTTAGCTACCCTATCTAACAGTTCATCCTTACCTTTGTGATCTTTCAAGCTCCTCGTCTCAAGGGCTCCCGTGGAGCCAGTTTCAGACTCAACATCTTCCACAGATGGTCTTTCAGAGATGTCTGATCGCGTTGTCTCATCCAGCTCCTGACTGTCCCTTTGTCCCAATAGCGACGCTTCCAGTGGCCGCGACAGTTCAGTAAAATCGTGCATCTGGTCAGCTGTGCCATCTGTCTCAGAATCCCCATACGCTGTGGCCTCCAGGGATGCAGCATAACCCAGAGAAAGAGCCATTTCATCTTGAGCAATAGGTACCTGATGGGGGGTTAGAGAGGCAGACAGACATGAAGACAGGATCAAAAGAATTGCATACATCTCTCTACTTCCATCTACACCTATATACAGATGGCTCCATTCAGATCATCAGTGCTAGACAGCACCGACGGACAATTTTTGGCTGAAATACACTGGAATGTGGCCAATTAAAAAGCATTCTGCTGCATGTCCCTCACTCCCCACAGCCAAGTATGAGGAGAACTCCTTATATCCTCCACAAGGTTCGAAACCAGTTAAGGCAGCCACATCCCTTTCTGCAGCTACCTGTTGTGAATTCCCTCTGGCAAGGTATCTTTTAATGCTCACTGGGAAGCAGTGAAAGGCTTCTGATGAGCCAGCTATATGTGATGGAACCTTCCCACACTGGACCCTACAGCACAGCTTATTTTCACGCATGAATCCTTAAAAACAACCCCCACAACTGGAAATGCAGCTCCTAACTACCAGAGACCTTGGACACTCCTGAGATGATCAGTGTACTACGTTTTGTTGGTGTCTTCTTGGTGGTCTTGTTATTCGTCTCAGTTAGCTGCCTGATTGCTGTCTCGGCCACTGGATCCAAGCCATTAGGCATATGGCTATCCCCTGAGCACAAGAAAAATACAGATGCTTGGAGAAGCAACCTTCAGCAGAAGCAAAAGGTCGCTTGCTGACTGCAATGCTTGCAATAGGCAACTTATATGCACCCTGAAGTACTTTCCCCACCCAGCGTTTATGACAGATTTGTCCAAATAAACAAAATGAGAGAAGCTCTGTATAGCTAGCTCTTGGCTTTTTCAAGTACCCCAAGAGTTTCTTTTCCCACCAGGCATATCATTGAAAAACCCACCCCACCCCACCCTGCTCAACAAAGACTTCCAAAGACTCCCAATAGTTGCTTTCACAGCAAACTGTCAAAAGAGCTGCAGTGGTCTGTTCCAGACACAGAGCCCCACGTGAAGGGTGAGCAAATTTCTTTGGGTGCAGATAGCCTGGGAAGTTCTTGTCAAGCAAGGAAACACTCATAGTCACTGACTGGATAGTCAAAGGGGAATGTCTTTTACCTGCCAACACACCACCACCACCAGCCTTCAGCCCCCACCTTCACTCAGGCACTTGGACATTCTCTGAAGCAGAAAATGCAAGCGAATTCAGGGAACCGCACTCAGACTGCCACTTTCTACAACAGGCTAAGGAACACAGTTACTTCAGTAGGAGCCTCAAATTTCCAAGCACTTACGGCTACCGCTGGGCAAGTGGCTGTGATGACAGCCAGTCTCCAAGAGCACTGTTGTCTTCCTTTCAGTCACTTCCACTTTGGAAGGCGACCTCGATGGTGAATCTTCATAGCAAAAGAGACACGGAGATACAAGTAAGTGGAGACAGAGCTTACACAACTATGCTATCATATTGTGCCCCTTACACCCAACCCCAAAAAGCCTCAAGTGAGCACTCAGAGAGCCTGCAAGGCACCTCTGAAAGCCTTTGGGGCAAGAAAGCAGCAAGAAGCCTACTGGGAAAAAATCAGAATCATGGAATGGTTTGGGTTGGAAGGGACCTTAAAGACCACTTAGTTCCAACCAGCCTGCTACCAGAACAGGCTGCTCCAAACCCCATTCACCCTGGTCTTGAACACTTCCAGGGATGGGGCATGTAAAGGTTCCCTGGGCAACCCATGCAAGTGCCTCAGCACCCTCAGAGGGAAAAATTTCTTCCTAATGGCTAATATAAACCTACCCTCCTTCATCTTAAAGCCATCCTTCCTTGTCTTAACACTGCATGAGCTTGTAAAACAATTCTTCTTCAGCCTTCCTGTAAGCCCCCTTTTAGGTACTGGAAGGCTGCTTGCTATAATGTCTCCCCAGAGCCTTCTCTTCTCCAGCCTAAATATCTCCAACTTTCTCAGCCTTTTTACACAGGGAAGTGTTCCAGGTATGTGGCCAGTTTAGCGGTCCTCCTCTGGACTCACTCCAACAGGTCTATGTCTTTTATGTGTTGGGGTGGCCACAAGGCTGGACACAGTACTCAAGGCGTATTCAACCGGCTGGCATGCTTCTTTTGATGCTGCCCAGGATACAGCTGCCTTTCTGGGCTGCAGTCCTGTGAAGCAGATGCACAATACCTCATTCGTGTCATTTCCCAGCCCAACCTCTTGGAATGTCCAGCACCACATTCACAGGATGCAAGCAGCAACAACCCCTAGTGAGCCAGGTCAACATGCTTTTGGCTCCACATCCACTATGTTCAGTATAACTTCTTTAGCAGTGAAGGAACTAGAGAAAGCATGACTAAACACTAAGTCTGACATCAGGTAAAGGTTATGTGGCAGCATATGCATTAGACCCCACACCACCAAAAGGGTGTGTGAGAGCTCATCCCTCCCTCACCTCCCCTCAGACACAGAGCTGCATCAATTCTCTCCCCTAAGGCTACACAAGAGTTTCCAGCCAGCCATGAATATGCTAGGGGAACAGCAAGGATGCCTGTGTTCTGACCCACTCACCAAAAGCAATATGTAAAGCGTGAGCCTGAAACAACCAGATCTGACAGCTAAACAGTTTTGCTACTGCCTTCATGAGCAGCCAAGGGAATATCACAGCTCCGTCTGTGCTGCCATAGGAGCCACCTGTACAATACTCCTGCTGCTGCACAGCCTCACCCAGTTTGCAGTCTGCCTTGGGCCGGGACTGAATTGTGGTAACAGTAGTCACGATGGTGCCATCGGGCATGATGGTCCGGTCCATCTCCACCTTCTTAGTGGGGGTAATGCTGGTTCGCAGAGATGTGGCGTGCAGAGCATTCAAAGATGCAGGAGACTCCTGGAACAGCAGCTATATATAAAGAGTAAAGCACTGCTCAGAGAGGCACTCTCCTTCCCAGATGGAAAGGCAGGCACATTTGGGCAACAAAAACTAGGGCTCTGAGCACCAAGGAAACATCCCCAGTACAGCACCAGTTCAACAGCAGGAGGCTTAGGGACCAAGGGTCAGGTGACATGCACTCCTCCATGGCATAAGGGTCTCCTAGTCCTCTGTGCCAAACTCAGGTCCAAACATGCATGTCTCCAGTTACAGGCTCACATTATGAACACTTCTGGAGCGTGCGTGTGTGCAGAGCTTGTGGGGTCATGAGCTCACCTCCAATGTAATGGTAGCTTCAGCTCTAAGTGACTGTCCAGCTCCTGGGGCCAGTGAGCAGACCTGTCTTCCAGATGGCTGTTTGCCCAAAGAATCTATCAAAAGTGTGGCATATGCCAGCAGCACATCTGCAAGAAAGAAGAGTAAAAATGAAACACTTCATATGACCTCAGCACCTCAGACATCTCCAAGGTAACCCCTGCTTTTGGGAAGCAGCCCTATGGGCCAACACAGCAGATCCCCACAACTCCACTAACTCCCAGGTTCAAGAGGGAGAAGAGGCAGGCAGTGCTCCTCTGCTCCTCTTTAACAATTCAGGAATCAACTCCCTTAAAAAGGTGACCGCTGTGTGTGGCCTCCATCAAAAACACATGCTGCAGTTAGTCCCCAACTAAGTAAAAAAGAACAGTTAAGAGCCTTTTGCAAAGCTCTCATAATACAGGACGGAAAATCCCACGTGACTCTCCCTGCTTCAGAATGAAGATGGGCTGGCCACAGGAAACTCCTGATTCAATGTCAGACCCAGACCATTTTGGCAAGAAGAACAGAACCCAGTTACTTCACACAGTCACAGAATATCACATAAAGCTAAATATGAAAAATTCTTTGCAGAAGTCATCACATGTTGTACCAACAGAGAACTACCATGAGCTTAAAGCACAGTGAGTCCCTTTGGCATTTTTGCCTCCCTATCTTACAACCCATCTTATGGCTGCTCGTACTCACTTTCTCCTCCGTCGCTGTTCCCCAGCACCTGTAGTTTCAGCTCTTTGCTTCTAGGTCCCAACTCCCTGTTGAAACCAAAGATGGGCTGGTGTTGGCCACTCTTTTTTAAGCGGTCATGGAGCAAACAACCTCATTCTCTATATTCCCCCCATCAAATCTTACACGCCTCATCACCATCTCCAAAGTTTCAGTACCATGCATTACCATGGAGGACGTGACTAGCACACCAAACTACACAACTCTGGTCTGTGTACCCTGCAGAGCTGTGTAGGCTGCCAGCAGAAGTTGAGAGGGCAATCTCTCTGGAAGGCTGTTTATCCTACTGCCCTATTGCACCTGCTGCACCTATGATCAGCGTTTCTACCCATCCAATTAAAACACAGAGTGTGCAGAGAAGCAAAAAGTAAGTATGCAAATGTATTCTAGGGCCAAGTGCCAGAATCAGCAGTCTAGCACAGGGGCAGCACAAAGAGACGTTGCTCCGTTGTGCAGACTTCACCTCTGCACCATGCACAACAGTTACTGCATGGTAATGACAACCCCGAGACTGTGCTGGTCCACCTACACTGTGCCAGCCAGAAGGAGAGCAGACACTTACAGAAAGAACTCGTCATTCCACTCCATCTCTCCTGCAGCACCGACACTGCTACCTGTCACTGGCTTCGTCCACTTCTGCTGCGGGGGGCTGTCTAGCTCTGCCAGGCAGCATATCTCCCCAACTCCTGCAACAGAGAGACAGAGGGCACACGTACACTTGTCAACAAGAGGCAGTGGTTAATCAGGAACATGCTCCTCTTTTCCATTCAAACCCACCCACAACATCCACTCGCTCCAATCTCACCACCTGCACGCTTGCCCCTGTGGATCAGCAATGTTTTCTCGCTTACCTCCCTTCCCCTGGCAGCCCAAGTTCAGCACTCGAAGATTCCGGAGCAACAGCTTAGAACCCAGAGGGGCTGCTGCTACTCCGGACGGGGACTCTTGAGTCAACTTATTGCTGGGTACCTGAGGAATGATGAGAGCGAGACCGATACCTTTACCACTCACTTGCCAGCAGACAGCAGCAAGATGCATGGTCCTTGTACCTATTAAGTAGCTCCTCACACCAACACAAGGGAACACCTGCAAAGCCACCAAGAGATGCTGCAGGTCTCCAAAGCTATTGATCTCCAGTGGGCTCTCACATTATTTCAGATGGGAAGTTTAAGGCAGATGGAAAAGGAGACAGGCAAGAACAAGCTTGCTGGCTACCAGATGGTCAACTGACAATGACAAACCATGGGCCATTCCATGCCTGCAAAGGCTGCCCCAGAGCCTTGGTGTTCAGAGCAAGGGCGGCTGCCAAAAGACAGATGTACCTCAGGCAGTACAGGTCCACAAGTACATGAATGACAATCAGCATTCAAGAAAAAAAGGTGGAAGGAGTTACACTTGGGAGCAATTTCTAATGATCCCTATGCACCATGTCTCAGTACCCAAACTCCTATGACAGTGCAGGCCAGGGTTCAGCTGATGCCCAGAAGTGAGACTCAACCCTTGGATTCCTGTCTGAGTCTCAGCCCTCAGAAATGTCTTGGGGCCTGTGTTTGTGGCACAATATTGACATGAGAAGAGTGACTTACCACACTGGCTCCAGCGGTGCAGGCCATCAAATTCACCATCATGGCTGGCTTCGTGCTGACAATGGTATCCTCAATCAGATCCTTTATAGTGGACAGATCCACTCTCCCTTCATCCTTCTCTCCGCAAATCAAGAGGAAATGCAGGAAAGTCATTAAAAAAAGGATGCATTTACAGCTCCACCTGCTTCCCAAGCCTCTAATATGCTACACAGTCATTCTCACAGTAATAACCTCCCAGATACTCTTCCTATATTCCATACTCGCCCTCCTCAGTGCTTAGAGCTTATGCATAGCAGCTGCAGGAAAAAGCAAGCCTTCTAAATGAGAAAAACTAAGCCTATACTTCTGTACTTTATCAGCTGTAAATTTTTACAATACAGCTTTTATAATTCCTCACATGCTCACCACCTCAGGAGATGGTGCCACAACAATTTTGGGACACCAGCCAAATTCCTGCATCTACTTGGAACAAAGTAACAAAGGTGTCAATAAAGCAACAAATCAACCAACCTGTTTGGATCACGGAAGAGCAAGCACGTCTGCAATCTGTTCCTTAAACCTCTAAACCCAGGGATTCCCCACATTAATCTCTTAAAAAAAAACTCAACCAGACTTAATCAACAGAACCAAGCCAACACAACAACAATAAAAAACCACCACCTCACACAAAGAGAGAGCAGCAACCCAGCTCGTTTTGCAGTTCTACATCTAACAACAGCAGGAGGAACCTACATAGACAGAAAGCCTTCAGTAGATACTGGTATCACTTCAGCCCTCTTGAGGATGCTGTTCTGACACAGCTGAGCTAGTATTGATTCCAGGATGAAAGAATCCCTACACTGCCCTAAAAGGCCATGACAGTGAGTTGCCAATCCTTCTCCTCCACAGCAGCCTGCCTTCTAGCTGCTTCTGCTCCTTCCTCCCTTCCTCCACTCACAGTCAGCCTCCCACTGTTAGCCACTCACCTCAGGAAGCTCAAGTCGCGGAAGAACCAAAAAGTCCAAGTCTGGTCTGTCTTTAAATGTCCATGACACCAGGAGACCCTCATTCTGTATCTCCTCCAAGTGGATCTCCACCTGGCCCAGAAAAAATATCCATAGTTGGAAACAGTTTCTGTTTACATTAGGTGATTTTTGCCCCATTCCAAATCCAGCAATTGAGAGGCCCTCACACCAGTGCAACAGTAAAAAACAGAACATAAGAACACAAGTGCTCCCAGGCCTACAGGATGAAGAGGCTGCAGAAGCTGCAAATGCTCCATTAGTGAGATCTGGCTTCCTCACTGCTGCTGGATGCCCAGGCAGCAACAGAGGGAAAAATTATCCATTATTACTTCCACTGAAAAAAAAGCCTGCAGTATAATCCAAAAGTGCCAAACTGGGCACCAACACATATTTACTGAGCTACATCAATTAGCCATTGCCAAATGTAAGTACAACCATTCATAAGTTAGCAATGCATCTCTAGGAGATGATCCTCAGGTTGAAGACCCATCTGAGTCACCAACAGCCTGCAACAATAAACCAGACTGTACACCATCCTTTAGTTTACCTGAAGTTAAAAAGTTGCACACCCATGTACCCATAAAAGCATCATTAATGTGACAGACAGAAGCAGAACCACACAGGAAGACCCCTGACCTGAGAGCTCTAGTAAAAACTGGGTAATGAAATTCAACATTGTTCTCAGTTGCTAGGTTGACATTCATCAACAACACAGAAGTTCATCAGACAAAAGCAACAGATATGAGAAACAGCGGCCAGGTAAGTAACCAATAAGAGGTGTGCAGAGTAGACAGGGCACAACTGGGAGCACAGTACTTGAAGTACTCCAAAACACAGGCAGGCATGTGGTAATCTAACCAGCATTTCATAAAACAGCAGCAGCAAGACCTCAATTAGAGTATCACATGCAACCCCTTACATGAACAATCAATCCAAAATTTCACCAGGTGCAGACAAGGAGACCTAGAAAATGCCAGTGAGTAGGGGAGCGATTGGATGAGATGTGAAAAAGGGGACCTTTCAGAAATGAAAAGCAACTGTTGTTGCTGCCTGTCACTAGATTGGCAGCGGGGACATGACATGCTGAAGAGAGAGAGGAGCTCTCCGAAGCTCTGGATCTCTGGAGGAGATGACCACAGAATAGAGGTACAAAATCAAACTGGCATGACCTGACAAAAGTAGGCGGAAAATTGTAGTAAAGCTTCTGAGAGCAAAAGGGTTCCAGAACAAGCTTCAAACTGCCAGCAACAACAATGGGATTGGCTTCTGCTACCACTGAGTTACTTATTTTGCCATGTCTGTTTTTTCCGGGTTTTTTGGTGCGCATATGAGCACACTGCCTCCAAGCAAGATACCATCTCCAGCATCATGTCCTTCATCATGGAAACAAAACCATATTCCAGAGAATCAAATCCAGCCAGAAAGCAACTATGGAGTTACCACCCATTGTGATTTTAGAGCTTCTTTACTGGAAGGAGCATCTCCAATATTCAACACAAAGAAAAAGCTGTATCGTGCTCATGTGAATGTAATGAGGGGAACTGACAAGCAAACTACTCCTCACCATAGTTTTCTTTTTCACACCCACTACCAGGACACCATACATATCCACATATCCACAGGACATACCTCTCCCTTTCCTTTATGCCACACAGGGAATTGAATTCTCTGGACTTCTCACATCTTAAATACCCACTTAAAAGCACAATACAGAACACTGCCATGTCTCAAAACTCTCTGGAATTTCTTACAGCTATGTTTCATAGCCAAAATCCACAGATGAAGACTCAGAAAACAAGACTCGGCATGCAGATGGAATATTTGTCACCTCACCAAATGTTAGTGACCACACACTGCTTCTTCCAGCCCAACAAGGCCTTTATTGGCACTGAATCGGGTCCTCCTTCCTCACCCAATGTGGGACTACATGGAGGAGTAAGGCCAATGTCTAACTTCTTATAAACCTTACCTGAGCCTGCAGCACAGCCAAAGTGACATGATACGTATCCACAGAAACAGTAACTGGGGACTGCTGAGTAACAGAGACAGAGAATTTCACAGCTTCAGCTGACAGACGGCAGCACAACACCTAGAAAGAAAAGGAAAAGATGAGTTTATATCCCGGTAAGAGACAGCCATGTTATTGTCACCAAGTTCCAGGCTGTAAATCTGCCACTTCAGACCCTGTGCTGTGACAAGAGCTCTCTTATGCTCTCCACAGTTGGACCCTGATGTTTGGGTTCAGCAGTCATATACCCTGCCTCCACCAACACATCTTCCCTCACAGAGCTCACTGATGTGCAGCTCCAGAGCCTCCAAACTCCGAAACGACTCCAAAAAGATCTCACCTAAAACCTTCCTGATTCCACCATCTCCATCACAAAGTTCCTAACACACCATCAACGGAGAAACATCACACTGTACAATTCAGAACAGCAAAGCCTTACCATGCTGTGGTCTGACTGTCCCTTGCATGTCACACAACTTATATCTGCGGCTTGTGGTAACTGAGGACCCTCTTCAAACGTGATCTGCACTGAACTCTGCAAAGAGAAAACTCTGTTAGATCCCAGTAGTCAGAGCCCCCCAGACAGCTTCAAAGAGGATGAATGATGTGGGGTCCCAGAGACACTCTGATCTGTTTCCACAAATCTGGTCATCACCCAGAAAATTGTTCTGGACTGCAGTCAACCATAGGTCAAGTGCATTATCCCTCTGTTATTGCAGAAGCTTTCCCTTCTGGTTTCTTAGATTACAATCTCCACTGTGGAGGCATCCCTCATCTTCATTTGAGGATCTTCTCCTATTTCAAGACCAGATCTGTACAGAGAACCCTTCTCAAGAAATAGAAGACCAAGATAAAGAATTTGAGAGCATCTTTCCACAAACCCTAGCCTCAAAGATCCTGTCTGCTCAAAAGGGACAAAAAGAGAGAGACAGAGAAAGCAGAAATTCTGGGCACTAGAACATGACCATTTGGCAAGCTAAATGCATTTTAGGACCAGAACAATCAAAAGAGATGATAGAGGGGCAGGAAGCAACATTATTCTCAAGCCAACAGAACTCTGCACTTGCCACCTCCATCTTATGGACAGCCCCGGTGAGGAGCAGAAAAGGCTCTGGGACACTAATCTGACAGGCATAAATATGACAACCTGAAAACTGCTTGCCCCCCAAAAACGAGTCAAGATGCAAGCCTTCCTTCCAAACCAGACAGAAAGCAGTTCTACCAGTGATGAAACTGAAAATGGATAACCAGTATTGGCTCACCCACTGCTATTTCATATTAGTAATGCTTGCTGTTTCTTTTTCTCGCAAGCCTCCTCCACTGGAGGCATGTATTCACTCACATAGGTCAGCCCAAAATATCAAATCAGCTTTTTCTTTCTGTGACTAGAATCTCTGTCCAACGACTCAAGCATTTCATCAGCAGCAGTGAGGTACCCCCTAGTTCTTCCCCAACACCTCACCAAACACAGTCTCACCAAACTGGGAGGCACTGATCAACTTCAAAAGATCTCACTGCTCAGAACAAACCACATGCACAAGGTGGCATGGATCTATACATCTTCCAAGGCATGCAGAAAACATAGCAAAAAAAATAATATTAGGAGGGTAGCATGCACTTGAGAGGCAACACAACTCCTTTCAAGTGTTTGCCCCATTTTAAGGCAAGTGAATTGTAATCTCAACAGGAAATGCTAAATTAGCAGCTGTCATTTCAAGATCTGCACAAAATGTAACACCTTGTCACCGAAGCTACTCTCTCAAGTACCAGGGATGAGCATGAGACATGGCTGAAGGCAGACTAACCCCCATCTGCTCACTCCTGGCCCCCTCAGACCACACTCCTAGCACAATCCACTCAAATTCACATGCTGGCATGCTCCGACCACCAATGCACTCCTATAAATCTCCTACCACATACATTATGTATTCACATTCACTGAGATACAGAAACACAAGGAAAGGTGAGCAAATTGAACCTGGACAAGATTAGGACCTATTCTTTTAAAAACTCAAGAAGCTGAAAGAAGCCATGCAGAAAGAACAAACTTCAGAAGGAAGGAGACTATCAAGATATAAGCAACCAAGGAGCATTCCTCCAGGACCCTGGAAGCCAGTGTATCAGATATGGAAAACTGGCCACACATCGACTATAGTAGGAAGCAGAAGGTGAGTTTCTACAGAGGAAGCAGGAAGGACTAAGCTCAATGGGAGAAGGCACTTCACACTGGATCTAGCCTAGAATTTGCCACTTGGTCAAAAAGGGAGATACTTTTCCTATCTTGCTGGAAAAATTCAAACAGAAGTTTGCATCATGTTCTTCAAGACTTTAACTGTCTTTTCTTCAAATATGTTAGTTTCATGGTAACTTTTTCTAGTTCTTGATTTTCCTGTGCAACTTAACAGAAAGACAACCCCTTCCCACTCACACGACAGAAAAAAAATGGACATCACAGTAGACTTTGGACTGCTTTGGACCACAGTTTCTGTGGACATTAAGACCCTGCCCTGCAGGCAACACAAGCTATAATGCAATTATTTCCATCGGAATCATCAAGGCATACTCTCCTTCGTGAATTTCAAAACTACAGATAATACAACGGTAATACTGGGAGATTAAAGAAAACAAATGCCAGAAAATTACGAAGAGATTGCTGTGGAAACATCAGTGACTACAATATTGCCCCAACCCGCGTTAAACGAGGCGCGGTAACGCACTCGGCCCTTTCCGCGCTCGCGCAGCGCGGTGCACTCCGGCCAGGCCGAACGGAGCCGTCCGCAAGGGCCCCCCCGGTGCCCAGCGGCTCCTCCGGCCGGAGCGGCCTGCGGAGAAGGGCTGTCCGGCACCCGCCAACAAAGAGCAGGCGGCTGGGCCCACCTCGCCTCGCCGCCGCTCCCCGCGCTCCCCCGCTCGTGCCCTGCCGTACCCCGTGCCGGCGCGCCTGGCTGTTGAGAGCTCGCACCCAAGCTCGCTGCCACTGCTCCCGTAGGGACCTGAGGGCGAGAAGCGCCACGAGCAGCGCTCGGGCCCCGGCCTCCTCCGCCGCCGCCGCTCCGCGACGCCGTAGCGCTCGCAGGGCCGCGGACCGCCAGTACTGAAGCAGCCAGGCCGCCACGGTGATCAGCGAGGCGGCGAAGAGCAGCACCAGCGCGGCCCAGCCCAGGTCCGGCCCCATGGCACGGCGCGCGGGGCTCACGGCGGCGCGGCGGGCATGGCGGGCGGGCTGCGGCGCCGCCCCGCTCGCGGCACCGGGCGCACGTGGTCCCGCCGCAGCCCCGCGGCACCGCACGCGCTCCCGCCGCCGCCGCCGCCGCCTCTCTCCTTCCGGCGCGGCGGAACGCGCGCGCCCCCCGCGGCCCGGCGGGCAGGCCGTGGCACCTGGTCCGAACGGCCGGGCAGCCTCACAGCTGCTGCTGCAAGCCTTCTCTTGTGAAACAGGAGCTCAGCCGCCATCTAAAAGCCCAGGTCCCCACCGGCTTTCCGAGCTCCGACTAACTATGCTTTTCTCCTCACGTCGCTACCCCGCTCCCAGCGGGCACGCAGGACACACCAGTAAGGCGGAACCTTTTCTTTCCTCCGCTCCCGGTTGTGCCACTCTCGCTGGGGAGGGCAAGTAACACGAGTTTTGATCGTCTCCCGACAGTCACAACCCAAAATAGCAGCGCCCGGTTGGTGGAGATTCCTCGGTGTTAAGAGCTCCACGGTCTCTTCTCTGGCCACACGTGCTCCCCTGTACCTCTGTGCTGTGCTTTCCTCCACAGGACGTGCCTACCTCAAAATTTATTTGAAGTTTACAAAATCACTTTTGCATATGTTCAACAGAGCAGAGTTGACCTCTCAACACGGCAGCAACTCCCCAGGGGGCTATAAAGCCATCAGAAACCATTTCAGGTTGCCATACAGGTGCAGAGCACGTAGAAGTTCTTGACGCTACCAGACTTTCTGCTGCGTCTCCCCTCTGCTCACCGTCTCACAGCTGAATGAACAGAACAGTAAATAGACACTGAGCTTATCCTGCCTTCCCTTCCCTACCCCCCAAAATGCCCCGAGGGCCCAACAGCAGTTACAGATTCCCGGACAATCAAAAATCTCCGGTAAGGTATTTTACTGAATTTTCCCGACATCTGAAGAAATGTGGGGAAAGGAACCCGACGGCCGCTCACTTTTCCGCTCTCGCGCAATCTGCACCCCGATAACATGGCTCACCGCCCCGGCGGCCGGAGCTCGCCTGCAGCCACCGCTCCTCAGGGCTGGGCGAAAGGCGGCTCCGGCTGGGAGGCGGAGTGGAGCCGTCACCCGGCGCTGCCGCGATCCTGCTCGCCCGCCCTGGTCTGCGGCTCACCCGCTCCCCGCATGGGAGGAAGTGGCGTACAGTGGATCACGGGAGGTGCCAAGGCAGCCATGGCGGTTGCGGGCATTACGGGGCAGAGTCGTCCCCGGGCGATTGCTGCTTCCGGCGCAGAGTTTCGGAGGAGCCCCGCGGAGGAGGAGAACCACCGCGGACCTTAGCACCGGGGACGAGCGTGTCCACACGCCCTCAGCGCGGCTGAAACTGTTAACGATCCCGGCCGTCGTGGGAGCAGAGCTCCGCGCCGGCAGGGAGCTCATGCCAGGGCCAAAGATGGCGCCCCCGGTAGGCCGCGAGGGCCCCGCGCATCCGGCGCCGCCCGCGTAGCGCCCGGCCGGGAAGGCGGTGGGCAGCGCCCTCGGAAGGGAAGGGACAGCGCCCTCGGAAGGGCCAGCGCCCTCCGTGGCCATGGCGGCCTGGCCCGCTGTGCCCCTCCTCATCAACCTCGGTGGGTCGCTGCTGGGCTTTGCGGCCACGCTCACGCTGATCCCGGCATTCACGGATCACTTCCTCGCCGCGCGGCTTTTCGGGGAGGACCTCAACAAGACCTCAAGACGGCCCGTGTGAGTAGCGCTGTCCTCCGGAGGTGCCCCGGGGGACCGGCCCGGGCACGGCTGACTCCCCCCGCTCTGCTGAAGCGCGGAAAAACTCTCTATAACCCACAAAATAAGTTATAAGAGTAGGTAGGTATTTATTCAGCGCTCAGGTACATGGGGGATGGCTCCTCCAAAAACATGCACACTTTGGTGACCTGTGCTTCTCCTTTTAGTCTCTACAAACTAGGAATACACAACACGCCTAATACATATTCATTTCCTAACTCCGCTTCATATTAAAGTTAGCTCCACGCCTTTTTGCGGCTGCGCATTGTTCCCTTTTGGTTGCTCTGGTGGTCGTCCGGGGGTCGCTGGGATGAAGTAAACAGTCTTCCTCTCAGTTGAACTTTTCACCTTGCCTCCTTGTGCATGCTCTCTTTTTAGTCCTTTGGTCATCTTCCGGACTTTTATACCAGTTTTCCTGGTTTCAGGAGTCTGAGGACCCCCTCGTCCTGTGGTGCCTTTGTCCTTGCATCCTGCTTGCCCATTCTAGGCCTTCACCTCACCTTGTAGCCTTGCTCTCCTCCTGTTCTTGGAAGTGCCATATATTACAGTAAACACAGTTTTCTCAGCCCCCTTTTAGTCGAAGCATTTTCTTGATACTTGATTCTTAATTCTCAATTTCTCTGTCTCAGTTCCCCCTTTTCTAGAGAATTAGTAAACTCTTTTACTTTCTCAATTCTGCCGACCTGTTTGGGTCCCACTGTGGGTTTTGGAGTGGGAAATAATCTTTCACATCTAATTGTTGAGTTTTATTATAATTGTCTGCCAGATCCCCTGCCGTTTTTACAATTAATTGTTTTTCTGTCTCGGTCAGTGCATCCAATAATAATTACATATCGCTCCAATCTGGATTATGTTGTTTTATTATATATCGCAGACATTTAGCCGTGTTAACTGGATCACTGCAGTCAGTTTTAGCAACCTTTTCCCATGCCTCCAAGTCAGTTGTGGAGAAGGGAACTTTTACCAGTACCATTCCTCCCTCTGGTCCCACTGCCTCTCTCAGAGGTGCCTGTAACCAGGCCTGTCTAGCCCCGTGTGTGATCAGAAGGGGGTCTGCATTCTCTGAGTCTACATCCTCATCCTTTTCCTGTTTTATGTGGGGAAGCTTGAGCAAATCTAACGGACCGTGTTCCTGGGCCACAGTCTGATAAACCTTATCAGATTTTGTGCATCTTTGCCCTATACGACATGCTGAACACCGCTTAAGCTTTCCTCTTAGTCTTAGTCTTCTTCTCTAGGGCCAATACCAGAGGGTCCGATGGAGCCCTGATCTCACAATCCCTCTGCCATTCCAGGTGATTGCCAAGGAATAAAAATATATCGGCATAGGATACCTCTGTCCATTTTCCTTCCCTCCTAAGAAATAGCATGAGCTGTGTTATAATCCAAAGTTCCACTGGGTGGACACTTCACTCCCTCGTCCAATTCATAGAATGGCCACCAGTCCTTGCAAAATCTTACAAGGTCTCTCTTGTTTTCTGTTCCCCCATGCCCAGCAACATCTTTCCAACGTGCAGTAACACAGCCTAGTGGGCTGGCTTTAGGGATCTCTTTACTTCGTCTAGTTCCCATTATCTTCTCCTTCTTGTCCTGTCCCGTTACCACCCAAACTTTTCCTCACACAATTTCACTGTATCTTCCCAGTATTCTTCCTACACACAACCCCAGTTTGCGGGCACACAATGTGACTTTCCACACACCAACTTTAGAATTTTAGGTTCAACATTGACTTGATTAGGATTGTTTTTCAATTCACACTTGAGGCATTTGCCCTGCTGGTTATTAGAGCAACACTGTCAACATCTTTTACAATCTCTACACTGTAATAAAACCCACGCCAGATGCCAACCCCTTGGTCCTCTGACAGCTCTAAATCTCCCACAAAGACAAGCTATCCTGTTCACCCCCCCAGAATACTCGGAGCCTCTACTGTGAAAATGCTCAATTTCTCTGTCTCACTACCTTCCAGCCCCGAAGCACAGGGTGTGATTAGCGGTGCCGTGTTCCTGATCATCCTCTTCTGCTTCATCCCCGTGCCCTTCCTGAGATGTTTTGTGGAGGAGCAGTGCGCTGCCTTTCCTCACAACGAGGTGAGGCTCGTCCAGTGCTGCAGGCATGGCAGGCAGGGGCAGGGAGTGGCCACCGGTGACCGGGGTCCTGTTCTCTGTCCTGCAGTTCGTGGAGCTCATCGGTTCACTCCTTGCCATCTGCTGCATGATTTTCCTGGGCTTTGCAGATGATGTTCTGAACCTGCGCTGGCGCCACAAGTTGCTTCTTCCTACCATGGCTTCCCTCCCACTGCTTATGGTTTACTTCACCAACTTTGGGAACACGACCATTGTGGTGCCTAAGCCCTTGCGGGTGCTGCTAGGCATGCACTTGGACCTGGGTAAGTTAGAAATCAGCAGAAGCCATTATCCACATGGCAAGCAGTCAGTGGAAGGGAACACATGAAGCACTGTGCTGCAGAGGGAGCAGACTAAGGATTTGCTTAAGTAACCAGTAAGAGAGTGGCACTCCACCCACTAAACATCAGGCTAGAAAGAACATCCAGAAACCCAGAACACAGAAATTGAGCTGTGCATAGACAGGCACCAATCATTTTCCCATGATCCTGGCAATACAGTTGAGTACTGGGGCACACAGCACATGGCTGATAACACCAGGATGTCAGAAGGGCAGGAACAGCACTCCAGCTGGCTGCCATGTCAAAGCATGCTGCAGCCACAGTGCTGTACATACACGTACACGAGGCCAGCTCATAAGAGAAGAGGCAATCTATCTGTAAGCTACCACCATCAAAACTCACTGAGATTGCTAGGTAATAGGTTGGTATGTAAATCAGGAAGTGAGAGCTTCAGTGAATTTGTCTAGGGCCTGCTTTGCCTCCAAATACTAAAGCATTTGGCTTGCTCTGATTGGCAGGTATCCTCTACTACGTGTACATGGGCATGCTAGCAGTGTTCTGCACTAATGCCATCAACATTCTCGCCGGAATTAATGGAATTGAAGCAGGACAGTCACTGGTGATAGCTGCTTCCATTATCATATTCAATATTGTAGAGTTAAATGGTAAGGAAAATAACAAACATTTGTGGGCACAAAAAGCAAAGGGAGATTGAATTCTAGATTTCAATAGCTTGTATTGGTAAAAATGAACCAGTCTTGTCTTATCACAAATATATGTTTTTCTTTTTCAATAGGGGATTATCGAGATGATCACATCTTTTCTCTCTACTTCATGATTCCCTTTTTTTTTACCACGCTGGGCCTGTTTTACCACAACTGGTAAGAGGATAGACATTCAGAATTTGTCTGGAAGCATCCTTTCCCTCTAGTTTCTCTTTTTTCTATTGGAGTCTGAAAAACAGAGGCCTCTCTGAATTCTTCAGCAAGAGAGCAGAGTACAGGGTTTGAATTAAAACCTTTGGATGGATTAAAGTATATTAAGCCATTCATACATGAAATAGAGATGTAAGTTTAAGTAAGTAAGGATACGTTTTAAGTGCCTTGAAAACTTAAAGCCTTAGATATCAGTGTAGAAAACAAGTGAAAGTTCCAAAACATAGTTCCAGACATAATAAAAATATAGTAGGAATAGTGCTTACATTTTTCAGATAAAACAGATAGGCCTTTAGTATTAAAAAACTAGAACAAACAAAACCACTTAACAACGTGCAGGTGGAACACTGGAGTGCAGAGAGTCTTGTTGCCAGAACCAAGAACACAAGGCATAGATGGCGCAGTAGCTTTTCTTTGTATTAGAACAATTGTGGTCACACCGGTTCACCCAAACACACAGAATACACTCTCTCCTGTGCCTCACTGGCTGTCTTTTCATACCATATTCTCCTCGAGTCAGATAGTGGGTCCCAGTCCTGCAGTTCTAGAATAAATACCTACAGTTGTTTACAGCTCCCCATTGGCCCCTAACCTGCAACTTGGATGTATATCCAGTGGTTATAAGTAGCCATTTTCATGGCAATAGTAGTCACATCAGACCTTTTCTTTTCTGCTCCATGGGTTCCAGGTACCCATCTCGAGTGTTTGTTGGGGACACCTTCTGCTACTTTGCTGGCATGACCTTTGCTGTGGTGGGGATCTTGGGACATTTCAGCAAAACAATGCTGCTTTTTTTCATCCCGCAAGTACTCAACTTCCTCTATTCATTGCCTCAACTCTTCCACGTCATTCCTTGTCCCCGTCACCGGCTTCCGAGGTAATGTTCCAAGCGACCTAGAGTGGTGCTACAGGTTGTGTCTTTTTTCCTCCAACACCAGCTGAGAAAGGTGGTGGAAGGTGCTCTTTTTAAAAGCCATCATAGTATGTTTTCTCTTTAATAGACAGCAGCTCACTCTGCCAGCTGCAGTCAGACCATACAGTAGAGGTTTCTCAAAGAAGTGAACTTTCCTGACCAGCCCTCCCCTCAGGATACAGAATAATTTTTATCAAGGTTAGAACATGATGATTCTATCCTACATGATGAAGAGACATTGACACAGGCTGCTTTTAATGCTGTGGCAGTGGGATCTGCTAAGATTTCATAGTAGCAAGCATTCTGTAGCGCTATGCCACATCAGCAAGTCTCTCTGCAGGTGTTAGATTCTTCTATTTTATTCTCTAAACTACACAGCATATATTGTGGGTACACTGGGAAGGAGTTTTCTCTGCTCCATTTGAGGGGCTAGATACCAGCAGCTGCTGTTAAGTGCATCACGTTAGTCCTGTTTCTTCTGTTGCCTGGAAAGGGTGACCTGGAACAGAGACTATATACAGCAAAAGGAATAAAAGAGGTATTTATTGAAAGGATGCACTTCGGGCAGTGCAAGAGGCTGGCCAGGGCTACACCCAAATAATCAAATTCCAGATGGATCCCGGTCATGAGCTTTACACGTTTTTAAGTTTTGGTTCATCCTACATATTAGGGTTATTTACCCAACCACAGCCCTGGGCTATGAGTATCAGCCCCCTGGCTTGCTCCCTTTCCCTCATTGTTTCTGCATTTTGGGTACCAGTTGTCCTTAATTCTTTACCTAGAAAGGGATTGTTGTGTCTAACTACCCTGTGAAGAGAACTTTGTAACACCTAATATGAAGTTTCAGAGTTACACACTAAGCAGCAGAAATTCTGAGAAATATTAAAGCTAAAACCTAAGGCATCACTTCCACCACTGGATTTTTTTCTCAGCTATAGATCTAAGTCTGCTTACAAAGTGATCTCTTTGTTGTATCTGGACTAAATTTTAAATGTTTCTTTTAGGCTTAATCCTAGTACAGGGAAGTTGGAGATGAGCTATTCCAAGTTCAAAACTAAGAGCCTCTCTGCCCTGGGAACAAACATTCTGAAGGTAATATGTGGAAAGCATTCAAAATTCAGATGCATTTTCTGGCAGTCATCAACTGCAAGAGAAACAGGATGGGAGAAAATGCAGAACTTCAGGATTCAGTAGTTATTGCCTGGCTCAAATCTAAAAGAAAGTCTGTTACCATCCCTCACAGTCACTGAATTGTGTTACTAATCAGTCTTTCAGAATAACCACACATATAGAAGTGCCACAGGACCATCATAAGTCTGTCCTGTCTTTTCTGTAAGAGCACAAGCAGGATTTCAAGGATGGTACAACAAAAGGGCTCTTAAGCAAGACTAGCCAGTGAACACCAAACATACCTGGTGAAATATCATGCAGTATTTCTTTCCTCAGGTAGTCAAGATCTTGCACATTGTAGATGTGAAGAGTGGAACAGATGAAGATGGTGAATACACCGAATGCAGTAATATGACGCTTATTAATTTTGTCATAAAGCTGATTGGACCCACCCACGAGCAAAATCTCACTCTCCTGTTGCTACTCATTCAGGTCAGACAAAGGGTTCCTCCAGTAGAAAGATTTACTCTGCAATAGAAACAGATCCAAGTCAGTCTGAAGAGTTTTAAGGGGGAAGGGGAAAGTAGAATATCATGCTCTTCATACAAGGTGCAGTGGAGCCTGGGGAGAGTAAGAGGCTTACACACCTCAAGGAGGAAAGAAATTCCCACATCTCCCTGTTCATTAGGAGCTTATAAGGAAGGTTAGCTTAAGAAGATTCCCAAGGCATAAGTCATTGGTTGCAAGAAAAACATGAGGACAGCAGAGTGCCTTGTCACTTTGACTCAAAACAGCCTTTTGGTATGTTCCTGTTTTTCAGTAATACCAAATAACAGTCTCAGAGCTGTCAGTAAGACTTGTGTAAGTGTGGCACATGGCTCAGCAATCCCTCAGTCTGAGGGGCATGCAGGAGCATTTTGAAACCGCTTGGAGAACAAGGATATGCTTCACAGATACTGCCACTACCTCTATTCAGTATGTGAATTCTCAAGCATAGTATAGTAAAAACACCTCTTTTGGAAAGACCTGCATTGGTTAACTGCCCACAATAAAATCCTTCTATTCATCCTCAGATTTAAGATAAGGGATTCTTATTAGGAAAGAGACATTTAGCATGATTCCGATTTGGGTGGAAGGGCTTTCAACAAAAGCCTGTTGAACAGGGTTTGGGCAGATGACATAGGGGATAGAAGAAGACAGGAAGTACATAGCACTTACCTTGATCCCAGTCACAGCAGAGATATCCTGAAAGTGTCTTATTGTAAGGATGCTGAATTCAGTTTTGACATAAGGTATTTTCCATTGCAAACCGTGGGGGTTTTGTTGTAATACAGGATCCTTAAGGCAGAAGGAGTTAATCCTAAAAGTTTTTCTCTTCCACTTGTTGTTACAATGTGACTGTGTACAGGCACATGGAGAAATAACCCACTGATAACCAAAATCCTAAGAGAAGCAAGGTCTTTGGATACGCTTCTGCCATTTGTCTTCCTGTACCTAAAAAAACGTAGCCTTTTTGTTGCTGTTTTATGAAACAAGGCATGCTGGAAAGCTTAGCAAAGCCATTTGGAAAGGAGAAATCTGATAGTCTGTAAACCATTTGATAGTATAATGTTTCTGTTATGTTTCTGATTTTTACCTAGGTCCTTGGCAGCATGCTTGCATTTTCGATCCGGTACCAACTAGTGCGCTTGTTTTATGATGTCTGACTGGACTGTCAGGAGCAAGGGAAAGAGTTCTACCTGCCAGTCCATTTTCTCCAGTTGCTTGACCAAATGATTGAATGTTCCCGCCCTCTGAGAACCTCAGAATAGCTGTCAGAACACAAGCAACTGCTTTGTGTGGGCTGGTTTTGAACTGGGATGTTTTTTGTGCACCAAAGGCTTTTGTCCAGTTCTGTGATAGAAAAGATTCACTGCTATTTGGACATCGTTGTTATTAGGAATACCTTTTAGAGGGGAAGCAAATGACAGCACTTAGGTAAAGTGGCAAAGATGGAATCTCTATACATCTAACAAAGACATTACTGTTCACCAAGAGCAAAAAGAGCTACTTTTAATTTCTGTGAGCAGAGTAAGTAAACCAGACTCCGCTCTTGGCTTCACCAATCCTGTTTTTGGTTCATGGACATAGAACAACATGTGAAAACCCATACTCAAAATTCAGTGCTCCGAGAATAAAATAATTCATGGTACCCTTTCCCCTGCAGTGCTTTGCCTTTGCAATATTGACATGCAGTGAAACTAGGTTATATGGTCCATCTCTAGCTTTCTACCCTGTCAAGCAGCTGATCATTTCTATAGTAGACTCCTTCCTTTTGTATGGCTACTGGGAGCATTCCTGCTGATGAGCTTTTAATTCCGAATACCTTTATTGTCTGCCTTCCTCCCTGGAGGAGGACGTGTCTGGAACAGGCTAGCAGAGTAAGGATCACCATGTCTTAACAGGGTATCAGTAGGACCCTTAGATCAACATGGAACTTAGACCCTGATCACTGCCAATCCCTTTTCTCAAATACAAATAATTATTTATATAGCAGTATTTAGCACCACAGTTCAACACAGAATTGCTACCTGCCCAGCAGAAAAACATGGAACAGCCACTGGAGTACCAGGTTATAGTCTTTGCAAGAGTAAGGGTAGTGAAAGTGAGTGAAATAATGCAACAGCAGAAACAAGGATGCTGAGGTGGGTGAGAGTAGAAATTGCCAGGTCCAGTACCCTAATAGATGTAAGGGACTGCACCTCCACACACCCAAGTCCGGCTAGTAACAAGGCCTGGAATGTATTACCAGAAAGCAAAAATACCTGTATCCAGCAGCACTGATCAACACAGGAAACACACAGCACTCAAGTATGAATGGTACAAGTGGCCAAATCCTCCAGCTGATCAGTTATAGATCAGTACAGTATGTTCTTTGACACATACACACAAACATTATGAAACCAATCAGTGTCTGGCCTTAAACACTGTCTGTCCTGTTACTAGCTGCTGGATTTCCTGGCATCAGGGCATATGAACAGAGAAATTAATCTCTCTGCTAGCTGAGCTTGGAATGTGGTCTTCCAATAGGTACCTCTCAGGCAGCCATTCCATTTTCCCCAGTGAGCTAGCTTAGCTCTAACTCCAGTAAGCATCCTGCTGACCCAAATCTCTCCCATATCTGGTCCTGGGTTCCAGTGCCCATTATCCTACTTGCTCTCTAGTCAGGCTTATTCACTAGGGATCACACACTCATTCTATCTAGCCCTGGCCCCTCCCTGCGTGTGCTCAGGTCTTCAGTCTGCTGAAAACACTGGCTGCTCTGATCTGTGTCCTAATGCCAGTTGCTAGCACTTAGACCTCCAGATGTACATAGGCACGCAGGGCAGACAGTCCGCTCACTCTGGGAAAGAAAACATACAGGTTGGCTTAAGTACAACAGCACAGACTGCAGAGTGAATTCTTACTAATCGGCAACATTTTAAAACATTACTTCCCGTTTTTTTCCTCCTAGTCCAGTTTGACTCCTCCCTCTGGTGCTTCTCTTAATATACCAATATTATAAACCCGTAATATATCCCACACATTCCCACAAGCCTCTAAAAAAGATCTCATGGTAGGTTTTTTCACATCCCTAAGTGCTCTTTCCCCCACGTGGGATCCTGAGGCAAATGGCCTTACAGACAGGGGTACCTCTCAGTCTGTAGGCATCCCGGGAGCCCCTCTACCTCACTGTGTGTGGAAGCCCGGCTCAGACCAGGGACCAGGCCCAGGGACTGACTGCACCCCTCAAAAAGCACCGCGTACCTGTGCCGGTGGCACGAAGGGCTTTGTGGGGCGGGCGGGCCAGCACGGTTTAGATTTGGTGCCTCACTCGCTGACTGCCGGACTGACCCTGCCACCGACACACTCAAGGCATCGCATTCAAGGTATCACACAGGGCACCGATCACCCAGGAGCTGCTTCCAAAACCAAGGGCGGTGGCGCTGGTCGGTGAGCAGGGCCGTGCTCGGCGGGAGGGTGTAAAACTCCCCAGTGCCCTAGCTCCAGGCCCTAACGTGTAACAGCGAAGGGGGACTCTGTGTCTGCTCATGAAAGAGCGCAGCTAAGGCCAGGTCTCGCCCGGCAGGGTGCGTTCAGCAGCTGCAGAGCAGGGGCGCTCTGGGACCTGCTGCGGCCGAGTACCTGGCGGCCATGCTCGAGGACCTGCTGGCAACATGGCACGATACCACAAGAATATCATAAGGATACCACCTTCCCTGTGGGTCTGTTGCTCTGACCCAGAACAGCCTGTGGCCACAAGCCATCAGCTCTCAGTGACTTCAGCTCTGCTTGCGAGGCTGTCCCAGGCCGACTCGGGGACAGTGAGACAGAAGCATTATATGGCAAATTCCACAAAGGTTCCTTTATTATCCAGCAGCTCTGTGAAGGGGCCCAGGAACGACAGCTCCCTCAAGAACTTGGGGAAAAGCTGGGGTTTTTATGGGGGAAAGCAAGGGTGGTACCAAAGGGTGAAAGACCAATGGGCTACAAAGGATTACCGTGGGTACTAAGGCATAGTGGGATCACTGAAGCCTTTGGGATAGCTCACCATGATAAGGCAGGATGTGCCCACCCAAGGGGCATCTCTCCAGAAGGACTGAGATAAACAAGTCACAACTGATTCAAGGAACATCTCTCCAGGGTAGAGGTGTGGCTAAAGCCACAGCAGGCCTGCCAGTCTCCACACCTAGCTACAAAAATTCCGAGAGACAATCAACAATTTAGAGAAATGCAGAGAGGGATGAAATCTCTGAAGAGCAGAAACTACTCAAGTTAGTTAACTTCATATTTGAGGCTTTTTACATCCAAGCATCAGTTTAGACTGGTGTGAATGTTGAAATAAATCCCTCCAAAGGATCATGGTGTAGCTGCAAAGACTTGTAGTTACAGTTGTACCACTCCTGCTGGCTACACCCCAGGTTCAGCGGGTATCATTGAGCTGCCTTGCCACACTAAGGATATGCTTTGCTCCCTTGCTCAGAAGTAAACTAGCTAGTTCAACACCCAGGTTCTCTGCAGCTTCCTGGGCCTGACCAGGTACATTCTTGGCCGTGATGCCAACATGTTGCACATCATCATTCGGTCCATCTTCATTCTGCAAATATAAACACCTCAAAGTAAGTCAGCAGGAAAACAGTGGCCAAAGAATTAAGACACCCATGAAACAGGTTAGACTCTAGTCTGAGGAGCCTCAAGAACACTGTGCTGTTATAGCTTACAAGAAACCAGACCAAATATAATCTATTGCTGAAGGCTTCATTTTGGTCATTTAGCTTCAGGTTTGAATTTTGAAGTCACCACAGTTCACATACCTGGTGGGGATAACTAACACTGGTCTGCATGGTCTCCTTCAGGCTATCAGATCCATCCAAGCTGTAGACCGCTCCTGTCAAATACAACTTGAAAAAAATATACCACATTAACAAACAAACAAGCAGCCAAGTACCCCCTCTTTGAAAAAACCCACCCAATATACAAGGCTGAGTCTGGAGGGAAAGACTTTTGTCATGCAGTGGGATCAGCATGAGTAACCCTGACCCTGAGTGAAGGAAGAAGAAAATGAAGACAAGCCACTAACTAGGTGGTGCAACTAACCCCTTACAAGGTGGTTACATAACAGTACAATACAAGTATAAAAAAGTAATCCCTGTTAGGGAAGATGTGACTTCTGAAGGAAAAAGCTGAAGTTTTTTTCTAGTTTTCCACATCCTTAATCACATTCCACTGTCAAAGAACAGGTTTGGTAGGGTCAGAAGCAATACTTTCAGATCTCAGGACAACATGAAATAAGCACCAGGGGTAGATGGGGAAATCTAGTATATAAGGGAATTTTCTGAAAGACAGCTTCAGTAGCCAGACCCATTGTACTCCTGCTTTGGACAAGGAGGGTCACGTCAGGAGGCTATCTGCCCTAACTGGTTATAAAGATACCTGCTAAAATTAGCTTCAGGAAAAGATACAGAAACATGCACACACTTGGAATAGGTTTTCAGAAATAATCCATGAAAAATACAAAGTACTCCTCACCTGGCCATCCTTCAGCAGGGTGTTGACAGCAACAGGGATGCTACATCCACCCTCCTAAAACACAAAGCAGCTGACACTGAGGCTCCTACTCAACACATTCAAAGCAGAGGCCTCTGAAAAGTTTAGGCTACACACAACCCTGCCCATCACTCTTCTGGCCCTTTTCGATTCAGAAGTACTCTCCTTTGCAGTTTTAGAGAAGTGTAACAGATTTCCCATACTATGGCATCAAGTCAACTAGCAGATCAGTATTTAACTGCTGCAGGCAGAGCAAGGGTGCCAGACCTACCAAACGCTTCATAAAGGCTCTCTCAGCAATGCAGCACAACACAGTGTCTGCATCATGCAGGGCAGATACCATATTCAGTATCTCTTGGTCTTTGGCACGAACTTCCACTGCTAAGGCACCCTAGAAGAAGAAACACACAACAAAATATAATAGTTCTTCAACTTCATGCATCTGCATGTGTACTCAGCATTGATCATGAAACAGAACTCGGAGGCTCCAGACCCTTTTCACTTAAGAGAGTAATGTTCACAGAAATTAATTACAATAAACTCCACTGGCTGCAGGGCTGTCCTACAGTAGCTGCTATAAACAGAAGATGAGGATTTATTCAGCCAAGTGATCATGCTGCCACCTCAAACCATTCTAGAACTCTGCACAGTACTTGACAAATATATGATCAAAATCACTTTTTCAGACTGAATGCGCAGATTCGTCACTCACAACCACTAATAGATCACCAGCTCTGGTTCAGCAAGTTTGATACTAGCAGGGCAATCCTGTGTAAGCTCAGCCATGCAGCCAGCATGGAATGGAACAGTCTGCCCACCTAAAAACAGGAGCACTGACAATGTGCTCCAAGACAGATGTTTCAGCTCCACCCCTGCAGGAGTCAGGACACCATGCACAAAGGAGGGAGCATCACAGAGCAAAGACACTGCAGTGAGTTTGCACATCCTGGTGGAGCATAATACTGACTCTGCCAGAATCTGCCCCATATTTGCTGTGTTGCTTCACTGTAGCTGTTCATGGATTACCTTTCCTATTTACCGTTTTTCTACTACTGATAGGAATCAGCCCCTAACACACTGGGTAGGAGACCAGATTCCCATTCTTCAAACGAGCTGTGCTTAAAATAGTGTAACAGCCAACAGAACAGATCAAAGTACTTTTCTGGTAACCAAGACATGAGAATTCTTCAGCACAGTTAACTACTCAGATATATCATATTGCTGCTGGCTTTCAGTGCCATTTAAGCATGGCTTAAGGAATAAAATTGTAAAGTACCTGTCCAACAGCATATAGACAATCTTCAGGGCCTAGGAGCTGGAAGAAAGTAAATTCAAGAGTTAACTCAAGTTGCACTGTTCGCAATATAGGAAACAAGAGCCAGATTCCTGTCTCTAATACCAAATGCCTTCATGTCAGAACAAATATCACCTCTCCCTTCCCACGCCTCAGTGTTTCTATCACAAAAGTGAGATAATGCACTTTCCATCAACTGGAGTGTAACACTTTGTGAATCAGCTAATCACTAAAATCTCAGCCTTGCATACTGTTGCATTGCTAGACACAAGTGCTGCGAAGTGCTAGGAGACCATCAGGTTACAAACTGTTACTGAACCATGGAAAGCTGAACAGAAAAACTTCTATATGAAGAAAAAGACAGTCAACCAGAAAACCCAACCACTCCTTCCTGAAGTGCCTCAAATCAAAGCTAGCATGGCAATGTAGTCAGGAGATTGCATGCTTATCTTAGGACAACCACAAGGTCTGAAAGCCACTCAGTTGGATAGTTCAGCAGAGAAGGGTATTTTCTGCTTTGCTGCGCCTCACCTGCCCAATGCGATTTTCCCAGCCCATTCTCTTCAGCCCAGCAGCAGCCAGGATGATGGCACTGAAGTCTTCCTTCTCATCTAGCTTCTTTAAACGGGTATTTAAGTTTCCTCTCTGTAGAAGTGATTAAGCAAGCATAGAAACAGCAAACAGTCCCACAACCACTTGAGTCTTTACAGACTGTACAGAATCCAACAGTCTCCAAATGAGAATGTCAGTACTATCCTGAAAGAAGTGTCAAATATGTATAATTGTTTCTTAAAATAGAATTTTGCCAAGTATTATGGAATATTAATTCAAGCGCTGAGTCTACCAAGATATGCACACCATTGAAGTGCACTATTAGCACCCAACCCCTGCTGCACTGCAAAGAACTCTACTCCTAGGACTGAAGCAACAATGCCTTTTCTCAGTAGGTCAGCCACCCACATTGGAACTAGTGGTCCAAAGCACATCCAGGGTTACTGGAAACCCAGCAACACTTGGTCACGCCTGTGACAAACACATGGGAAGCTCTGTCATGCAGTTTTTCAAACACTGCAAAACATACAATTCATCTGTATGCTGAACCTCCAGCTAGATCAAGGCTGGCTGCTTCTTCACAGCCTCATGAGAAAGCAGAGGACAGGATGGCTACAGTGCTACCTCCCCCTCAGAACAGCGTAGCAGAGAACAGCTTTTGAGGAAGCAGATGGTTCTTGTAAGTCAGGTGGCACAAATCAGCCTCGACTTTAGATTTTACATGAAGTTGTACTTTCCTTTTTGCAGCTTTACCCAGCTCCTATAGCTTGCCAGGAAAGGATACAATATCCCTGAATTCCAAATGAGGGAACTTCTTCTTGAGCTGAGCTGCTCTCCGAAGTGAACTGGTTCCAATCACACTGCAGGGAAAAATATAATCACTGAAATCCAGAACACTCCTAACAACTACCTCTAGCCCAATATATGACAGAATTTTCAATGAAACAAATGTTTTGCTTTTTTTTTTCAGTTGATATGAAGATCAAAAAATCAGTCAGTTATTTGTATCTCCTCAGGAGAAAGAAAACCACTCTGTCAAGTTTAGCATAAAGCACGTCTGAAGTCACTGCCCAGCAGCCATTTTACAGGATATGCTTCTGATGAGCAGATCCTAGCCACTGTCAAGGACTGATGAAACCTTATTGAAAGACAACATTTTTCACAGAAAAAAATTCTGCTGCTCCAAAATGAACCAGACAAAGCCAAACAACTAAGTGAGGAAATGACTAAAATGGAGGAATTTCATCAAAGAACTGCAGTAAGCAGACTATATGCTTACTGCATATTATTGCTGGTTTGGAAGGGAACCATCAGCATCACTGACTTCCAACTCCTAGCCCTGTGCAGGACAACCCAAGAAGCACACCATGTGCCTGAGAGTGTTATCCAAATACTCCTTGAGCTCTGTCAGGCTTGGTGCTGTGCACACTTCCCTCAGAAGCCCGTTCCAGTGCTGAACCTTTTCCTGATATCCAACCTAAACCTTCCCTGATTCAGTTTCATAAATTTTCCTTGAGTCCTGGCACTGGTCATGAGACTGAAAAAATCAGTATGGGCCCTTCTGCTTCCTCCTTTTGGTAACCTGAAACCTAAACCAGATGTGATTTTCCTGCTATGCACAGAATCACAAATCTTTGTGTCACAGCTAGTTTATTTCTTTCACTTTACATATTAAAAAAAAAAAATCTAATAGCTACCTTGATCTGAGTAATTTCACTCCTCTGTCTCAGACAAAAGATTCCAATAACTTCTATAGAAAGACAGGTTATTAAAATGGAGAAACCACAAGAAACTGATGCCAAAAAAACAAAGAAAAAAATCAGAATTGGCTGAGTGAGAACAGAAGCATAATTCAAGTTCATGAAAGCTGCACCAGACACCCCATCTGCATTGTGTGCATTCCCCACCAGCAGGCAGAATACCAAGGAGCTCGAGGTATCGTGGCAAGAAAGGCTCTAACTTGAGAAAGTATTGCCACCCAAGGGTGCCTTGAGAGATGAACCTCACTCACCATGCAGCACTCTCGTGAGACAGCATTACTTTATCCAGCAAGTGGATTCAGATTAATGTCTGTGGAATGCTCACAAAAGGCAGCTCAAAACCACTACAGGATAAAGCAGTGAGCTGAATGACTTGCCAATGGAAAATACAAGCCAACTGACCCCTTCTGTTTTTACACCTGCCTTCCCCTTCTTCTCCCACTCACCTCTTCTCAGGAAGGAGGCTCAGTGTTTTCCCGCAGTTTTTAGGATGAAAGACAACAGCATCAAGTGGGTTTTCCCTTCTGCAAAATAATGCAAGTGCAGAATGCCTGACACATCATTTAAGGCATGGCTGCTAAGATCAACAGTTCTGCTATCATTTCCTGCAAGAACTGCCTCTGGCTCTAAAATACTCCATCATCACTGTACGAGCAAGAATTTCCAGCACACCTGCTAGCTATGGAACACCAGTGTTCCACTAGAGCTTCCACTATTTTGGAGATTAGTCACAGGAAACTTTGAATACCTGCAAGGACCTACGCTGCCTTTGCTGTCCCTTACCAACACTACAAAATGCAAGACCCTCAGAGAATCAAGCCTCATATCCACACTTACTTGCAGACAGCACCAATTGTAAAGCCGGGAGGAAGACAAGTTGGCAGGTCCTTCAGGGAGTGAACCACAAGGTCAACTCTAAAAATTAGAGGATAGTAGTCAGAGAACAGATGGTGAAGCTCATGTGGATCTACCAGAGGCCTGCAGGTCACCCACAGAAAAGTTTGAATGCACTCTGGAATTAAACTGGAGAAGAATTTCAGGATTCTGTAGCCAGGATTACTACAAACTTTTTGTGTTAGTCCCAAAAAGCTACTTCACCTTTCTGCATCTCTTTTCCCCTCACCCAGTGATGAAAGACACTTAATAATTAATCAGATTGAATGAGGGGAAGATGCTGGAGATGTTCACACAGAGAGATTCACTGTACCAAAATGCATCAGTATGAGGGTTGGTATTGTACTTCAAACTTTAAGTAACAGCAAGCCAAACTACAGGCTACCTGCTTTGTCACACAGGAACAGAGCATAATTGTAAACACTTGAGTCTCCAAAATATATCCACCAACTTCACTAAAAATGCACTATGATGTAACTATGTGGCAGAGATGCAGAAGAATACCTTTGTTTTCAAACATACTTTAACTAAGGCACTATGGAAATCCTCCTCAGAGTACTGAAAAGAAAGAGATTAAATAATAACAAAAATCCCCCAGCACCTCAAACCCACGAAATCAACACTAATATCTCTCTGCTCAGGGACCTAAAGCAAGGTTTTTTGTGCAGAGAAGTTGCATAGAACACAGCACAATTTGCCCATGCCAAATTCTCCTGCACATTCAGATTGCATAACACTAAATCTGTTTTGCAATACATTACCAACTACAAGCAAAGAATTTTAAAAAATATTCATAAGTGGAAATCATATGAGATCACATCCTCTCTATATATTACAGCATGTAATACACAAATAACAGAAAAAAAAAAAAACTAACTGGGGCAGACCAGGTGACACAACAACTGCACTTCAAAATACATGGCCTAAGCCCAGGGTAGAGAGAAAAAAAAGGTGGAAAAAAAGACAGGGACTTATCAAACTATTACTTTTCCTAGCCTGAGAGGTACCAGGACTGAAGGAAAGTAGATCACTTATGCTGCAAGCTAAATATGTCCAAAGAGCACTGAATGCCAAGGAGAAAAACAAAACAGTAAGCTCTTACTCATTTCTTTCAAGTGCAGTTTCCAACTCTTTGGTGAAGAGGCTCTTCTCTCCAATCTACACATAAATGGAAGAACATGAATCACAAAATAAGCATCAACCAATAATAACATAAATACAATTAGTTTTTGAATAAAGGAAGAACAGATCCTTTACCTTGGAAAGTGCTGTATCCAAGATCTTGTCCCCAGTTGTTGACATGGCCACTGCTCAGAAAACAGTACAGGTAAAATATGAGGCTTGACAAAAGCACTGGGCTTAGGCCGAAAATATCTATCAAAATGCCATGAGCAGTCACACACTACTGGGTGAACAATGATTCAAGCTCAATACAAGGGCAGCTCACTTCTAGAAATACACTGCACTCAAGAAAAGTGAATTTGAGATTTCTTTCATTGTCCTCAAAAATTAAAGCAAGCTGGAAGAGAGCAGGTTTGAGGAAGAGATGACCCAATGGAAGCTGCCACAGTCTGTCTCTAGAGTGCCAGTGAACACATCATATAAAGCAGTTCTCTTCAGTGCAAGGCTGAGCTCCCATTATTCCTGTTGAAAGCCTTGAGCCCCAGACCAGAAAATGCCCCTAATGCTCAGAGGGGCGCAGCCACAATACCAAGTTTGCAAATGGAGCAACACACCACAATATCCATCACATACTCAGCACTTAAATCATCAAGAGCTTATGAAATCCATCTATTTCCCCTAGAAGGAGCAGTTGCTCAGCCACACAACTGAACTGAATTCAGACAACATTCTCAGATAAACTTAGACCTCCTCCTCCTGACTCTACACACATCTCTTGCACACAAAGATAACCTGCTGGCTCCTGCTGCCATCTACCCCAGGGCAACAGCCAAATAAAACTTACCAATCTCAAAGCAGAGGTCAGGGTATAGCTCACGGAGCATCATAACTACACTGTCAGTCTGAATCCGGGCCAGCTACAAGGAAGCAGAAAACAAAGTCCTAAAGAAAGAGCATATTGTCCATGTAGTAGCTAAGGAGACTTTGCCATTCTTCCACAGCCAGGCACGCATGACCAGTATGTGCTTTCCAAATCAAAAGCATTAGAAATAGGTTGCCTCAAGTAATATCACTCGTAGATACAATTTCTTTGAAGTGCGGGAACTCCTATCACGACCAGAGGATGTCACTGAAGAACTTCTTTTATTGATTAAAGAGCTACATCTCCTCATGTCCGGAGATGCACTGCAGTGATGCAACCACTGATGAAACATTGAAATAAATTTATAGAGTTAGGGACAGTAACTACAGAAGTAGTAACAGCAGTAACAGAAGCCTACAGATCATGATTCTCATACTTTCTGGTTTCATGTACGTGGAACACAAACACTGAATGATGACTGCTAATCAGCAAGTGGGCAGAAAAATAAGCAAAACCATTATTCTATTGCTCAGTGATGAAAGAACAAGTCATATTGCACACTGAGCTAGGGTTAAGGTTAGGGGTGAAGGCTCCTGCTTTCTCTAAGAGAACAAATTGTACCAACACTGGAAGCTTTGGGAGAAGCCAGTACTATTTCTCTGAGCTGGCAGAAAATTCCAGTTACTGTTAAATACAAGTTACTCATCCTCTGTGAGAACAAAGATCTAGTTAGAGGTTCTACAAACACACACATATAAAAGTAACAGCTTACATCACTGAGTACACCAAGAAACAAATCTCAAAGTAGCAAACTGCATGAACATTCTATTGCATAAGAAAATCAGAAGCAAGTAAAATACAATCACTAGTGTATCATCTTTCTGCACATGAAAGCAGCAGAAGACTCAAGCTACTAAAGAAGAGTTTCAGCTTTTCTCCGACCGAAGGGCTCAGGATCCTTTGGTAATTAAGGTAGTTCCAGGACAGCGGTTCCCTACAAGTACAATGAATGTATGCAGCTGCCTCCCTTTGTAAAGTGCCCCAAAGCCTCAGGCTATCACACGAGACAACACATATGCACGGCTATCTCCCTCGTCCTGATGCCTACATAAAATGCCTTTGGTGACAGCACCGAATTCTTCCTAGAACGTGCTACCAAAAAGAACGAGATTATCTCAGGGCAAAGGCTCAGGGGCGCTTATCTCCCTTTGTGAGGCTGCTCCTCCCTGCTGTAGCCCGCCGGCAAGAGATACCTCCTCTATCTCTGGGTATGTCCCTTCCCCGGCCTGGGAGCGGGCTGCAATCACCCCTCACCGGGGTTTTCCCTACGAGAGCCGCACAGCCCCAGAGGGCCCCGCACCGCGGCAGCGCCAACAGAGCTGACCGTTCCCCGGCTTCCGAAGGAAGGGCTTTCCAAATTTCTTCCCGGAGTTCCACGGCAGGAGTCCAAGCGCGCCAACTCAGGAAGTTCGGGCCGTTCCTCAGGCCCGAGAGCACGCAGACCCCGCGCTGCCCGGGACGAACCGAGTGCCCGGGCGGGAGCATTCTCCACACCCCGGCCCCGCCGCTGCCTACCTGGCTCCGGCGGGTGCCCACGCGAATCGCTCTGCCATCCACCCCGTTCTCTCCCTGCGGCAGCAACGGGTCGGCGCCCGCGCCGCCGGGCTCGGCTCGGCCCAGGCCCGCAGCAGCCGCCGCCGGCTCCGCCATGACCGCCGGCCCGCCCAGCCCGCGCCCACCACGTGACCGGCAGCCTCCCCCCCCCCGCCGCGCTGACCACGTGATCACCCCCGGCGGGCGGTGCCGAGGAAGCCCCGCCCCCTCCCCTCCCGCCACTTCCCGGACCTCCGGGGCCGCACTGAGGGCCGGGCACGGCACCTCCCGCCCAGCCCGCTTTATTGGGGACCAAGGGATGACAGCGAACACAGGTGGCCGCGGACACAGCGGGCACTCCGTACAACGAGAGAGGGACTGTGCACAGGGCCTGGAGTCAGGTACTGCGCTTGGTGTGGATGAGCAGCTCCCGCTGCAGGCCAGCCTCGATCGTAGCAGCCGTCTTTCCCGAGGGCAAGTCCGTGATCAGGGTGAGCTTGTTGAACACGCCGCGACCAAAGTAGTCAGCAACGACTGAGAAGCCATCGTTTGAACACTTAAGCTGCCAGACACAAAGCAACAGCATCAGCAAAAGCCTCCAGAGCCTCTTGCCTCTAGCCCACTTCCTTTCTTGCCCTGCACTTAGAAGTGTCTGCCTTAGGAGACAGGGCAGCCCGTGTCAGTCCCTGGCTCTGCTCATTCCGTGCAAGGGCTGAGTGTAACAGAGGAACCTCCTAGATTTTCTGACACTGGCATTCCAGCTCCTGTTTCAACGCCACTTCTGAGCCACGCATGGAGCAAGTAATGAGCAACTGAATTAAGCAGGAAGGTGAATACCTCAAGTGCTCTACTTTCTACATGGGTTAACATTTTCCAGCTAATGTCCCATTCTCACACTCACCGCTTACTTCATCCTTGGGCAACACAAGGTAGATGCAACATTTTGGTGCTGTCCCCATTCCAATTCACACTATCCCTTTCCTGTTCTCCCTAATTAGTTTTATACAACCTGTTTACCAGCTGTCATGCTGACCAACAGGTCTCATGTGAATCTCAGATGAGAACATATTCTCTCTTTCACCTTCACAGAGCCAACAATGATTCTTCATGCTCTTTACACAACGCAGTCAGCCTAGGGTCTAATGCCTCATTATCCAGTTAATATAAAAGTATTTTGTAAACAAGGTTAAGCCTTACCTGTCTCTACCAGCCTCCCTCCATTTACAGGTCTGTAAATGAATCTAAACTCTATTTAACTTGGTAAGGTAAGCAATGTTACCCTACCTGATGCTGAAACTGGTCATGCAGATCTCTCTTCTGCTCCTGGGCTCGGATCATATCCATCACTTTGCGATTTTCTGGCATGCAAGTAGGACATTCTGAATCACTCTCAGAGTAGCTTTCAAAGCAGTGCTGGTGAAAGGAGTGACCGCACAGGAAGTGGACTGAAGGGAGCTCCAAGGCACTGGTGCAAATGCTACACTTGGTCTTCTGAAAAATCTTGGGACTGAGTGACAAGATGGAGAAGCATGAGAAAGACAAAATACACTTTACAAAAAGAAAACAGCACTTCTGTCCTTGTACAGAACTAGACAAGACAGCACACAGTCCTGCACCTTGCTTTTAGCTCTTCAATTTCCAGGCGGATCCTTGTAGTTTCTTCTCGGTATTTCTGAATTCTCTGCTCATCCTGCTCTATCTGGCGGCTTTGCTTCTGCAGCTTGTTGACAAGATAATCCTTGATCACAGACAGGGTGGCTGTGGAGTTATGAGCCAGCGTCTGCACAACTGAAAGCAACTGAGATGTTAGTTTAAACACAAGCACAAAACCTGCAGCTATGCTTGTACTGCTAGGGCAGACTGCTTTCCTGGGACAGGCCACTTACAGGCAAAGACAGTTGGCATTCTCATGGAATTGGAAGAGCTCACTTAAAGAAACATTCTCTTTCAGTTTGACCTCTTCCAGAAATGGGTGACTGGGAGCATGTCTGGATAACTCAGACCAAAAGGGACAAAGGAAGGATCTAGTAGTGGATTTGATTCTAGCTCTCCACCAAGAGGAGTTTCAGCACACCCTGCACTGCCCCACACTGACAGAACAGAAATCATGTACAAGACATCCCACTGATACTGCAGATCTTTTTCCCTAACTAGGGAGCTGTGACTGACATAATTTTTTCCTATAGAGCAGGTTATCAATTCAAATGTTGGGCTCCAATTTAATTGATTCTTCTAATGTCTGATCTACTGAAAGCACTACAAACTAGTCTGCCTTGGAGTCTTTTGTGGTTTGCTTTTCTGTCTTTTGCTTGGGTTGGGGTTTTGTTGTGGGGGAGGCTGAGGGTTGAGTGTCACATGTCATTACCAAGCAGCGGAGGCATAAGATTCTTGTTCTCGATGTGTTTCAGCACTGCAGCAATATACTCTTTGCAGTTCTCCTCCTTCCGTGCAAAGTAGCCAAGAGCCTGTTCCCAGAGACAAGCCTCCTGGTCGCCATATAACTCGCACACCTCAATCACCTTCTTGTACTGCTCATTCTGCATGTGGTAATGCATGATCTGTTGGAAACTATGGTAGAAAGACTCATCAGCTGCAACAACCCATCTCACCCTTTGAGTTGTTACAGGGACCTCAGGTTTTCACCCAGCCATGCAATCTCCAGACTCATACACGAGTCAAAGACAAGTCTTTTTTTTTCTCTATATGACTGCCTTGCTTCAGCGGTGAGGTATTTCTGCAGAGCAATCATCCACCATTCCCATCCTGAGACACGAAAGAGGTCCCTACCATTAATGGTACAGACATTTATGGCTCAGAAATTGCTGCAGTGGCGGCAACAAGGGAAGGACAGGACTCTTAAGGAGACTCCAACTCCAACAGGAGTTGCTGGAGTCTGAACAGAGGCCTCTCTTGAGTTCCTCAGAGAGAGATCAAAATGCAGGCATCGAATTAAAACCTTTTTATGGATTAAAGCATACTAAGACACACACATATGAAGCAGAGGTGTAAGCTTAAGTTTTAAGTAAGTAAGTTTAGTTAAGAGTATGTTTTAAGTGCCTTAAAAAGTAAAAGCCTTAAAATTTAGTGGGAAAAAAAAAAGCTTCAGAACTCAAAAACAAGTCTCACTCAGTGAGAACTCAAAAACATAGCTCCAGACATAACAAAAATATAGTAGGAATACTGCTTACATTTTTCAGATAGAACAGATTGACCATATGCATAGATTATACGTAAACTTTTGTACCAAAAAACTAGAATGTTTTTTGTTCCAAAAAACTAGAATTCTAGTTTAGAAGAAATGCTGCAGGTTTGTGCTTTTACATCATTCGATAATTTGTAAATAAGAATCTGTGTACTGGAGCGAGAGCTCTCTTGCTCTCTGTTCCTCCACCACCATCCACCACCATCATCATCACTACCATCACATGATGAAGAAGAAAAGAACAAAAAGAAAAGCCCAGGGAGCATCTGCCTCTCGAGACTCTATACCAGGCCACAGCCTCTGCCACAGCTCAAGACTCTGTAGTAGACTGGAACTCCAGCCTTTTCAGGGCCTTGCACCAGGAGCTGCTTCTGCTTCTAATCAGGACTTGACTTCTATCTGGGACTCTATGCCAAAAGCTTTTAACACTTGGGACTCTTTTGCCTTTTGAGACTGATGTGCCTTTACAATAAAGAATTTTATAGCAACTAACAACTGCTCAGCTCTTTTGAAGATTTGAACGCAAAACAATCCCGACAGAATAACACTCACAGTTTGCCCTGCTCGTAGAGGTAGAGAACACCATCCTTGAAATTGTGCATCTGACATAAGACCAAGGCCTTATCAAAGACTGTTTTGAACCTTCCACTCTTCAGGAGGATGAGGGCTTCATTGTGCAACTTCTCCTTGATCTACAAAGAAGGGGGAGAGGTCAAGAACAGGAACACAGGCACACCTACATCCACACTATTTTGGACTAAGACCTGACAATTTGGAGCTCTTTGACAAGTTTTGGTACTTGTCCTTTAAACTTTTTAAGCAAACAGAACATAGTTTTCTTTGCCCAAACAGCCATCCAACAGATCTAGGCAAGCAAGTAAAAGATATTTTTGTGGGCAAGGCATTTGCTCACAGAGACTGTATTGTCTGGAATCTGTCCTTAAATTAAATACAAACAAAACAAACTCAGCCATCCTGAAGGGAATATTCTCCCAGCTCCTAGGCTGCTTTCCCATTTGTGTGCTATTTGTCGAGCACAGCATATGTATTGCCTAATGTTATCAATGCCCCGTTGGAAAGGACATTGTGGGAGTGCAAATATGACTCAGAGACACCAAATCTTTCTCTCAAAACAATGCTAGAGGAGCTCAAACCTGCTCATCTTGTTCATGTGCCCAGTTCTGCAATCGAAGTTCCAGTAAAGTGTCATAGACACCCTGTGGAGAGTCAGCCTGCACCTCAGTCATGTGCTCCAGAAAAGCTTTCAGTTCTCGGGAGTTGTTTGCAAAGACTGGGATGAACTCCTCTGAATTAGCCTGTAAAACAGTCAGAAGAAGACAAGCACCCACATCAGTCTAAGCCACACTAGTGCTTCCTTCCTGCCATGAAGAATGTTCATTTCCAGAATCTCAGGATGGATACAGCACAATACAGGATGCTGACAACATTAAGGATCAATCATGAGCAATAGCTTTAAGAGGTCCCCTGCCTCTAGGTCTACCAGTCCACCAGAATTGGGCTTTTCATAGAATCATTGAATAGTTTGGGTGGGAAGGGAACTTTAAAGGTCATCTAGTCCAATACCCCTGCAAAGAGCTGGGACATCTTCCATTAGATCAGGCTGCTCAGGTCCTCATCCAACCTGACCTGAGTGTTTCCAGGTATGGGGCCATCTACTTCTCTTTGCAACCTGCTTCAGTGTTTCATCACCCTCATTATAAAAAGTTCCTTCCTTCTATTTACTCTAAATCCGCCCTCTTTTACTTTTAAACTATTACCTCTTGTAGCATCCCAACAGGCCCGGCAAAAAGTTTGTCCTCATCTTTCCTATAAAACTCTTTTGAGTACTGAAAGGCTGCAGTGAGGTCTCCCTGAAGCCTTCCCTTATCCAGACTGCAACCCCAGTTCACTCAGTCTTTCTTCAGAGCAGGTGTGTTTTCCATCTGCCGGATCATTTTTGTAGCCCTCCTCTGGACCCACTCCAAAAGGTCTATGTCTTTTCTGTGCTAAGGGTTCCAGAGCAAGACACGATATTCCAGGTGGGGTTCCACCTCAGCAGAGTTTATTTAGGTGTAATTCTCATTATACCTAACACATCAGACTGGCAACACAAGGCATGCAGAAGCACTCGCTGCCAAGTTACTACCAGAGAGCAACAACTCTCAGTCCACACAAACCATACCTTTTTTCCTTCCAGCATCCCAGGGCCTTCATTTCCTCCCAAGGGACGGTAATCAGTGCAAAGGATCTTCAGCAATTCAGTGGTCTCATTAGGGACATGGTGCATCAGGATTTTACCATAACGCTTCATGTTACTCTCTGCCTGTTCAAAGGGCAGTTTTCCAATGTAGTGCAAAGCCTCTTGGTAGTTCTGTGAAGACAGACAACAAAACAATTGCAAAACATTGGCCTCTGCTCTCCACTTTGAGGTTAGAACAGAAAGCATTGAAGACATGCTGTGAGTAAGCCACAAGTACCATTTGCTCTGAATTATGACCTAGTTCACTATTCCTGCTTATTTTCCTCCTTAGGGAGAAAGACTGGATATATCCTGGGGGAACGTTTAGATGAATCTCCAGCTAACCACCCTCCTTCCTCTTAAAGAGCACTGTAAAAAGCCACATCAGAAAAAAAAAAAAACAAGACCTTCTGATTTCTACACTTAGTCTAACACACAAGCCAAAAGCAACACACAACCAATCACACCAACAGCAATGAGTATTGTTGCTGCTGCTCTCATCAGCATGCTATCCTCAGCAAAGAAGTCAGTGAAATTATATTCTCACTAAAGAGGAGGCTAGAGAATTGGTATTCTCCCCAGTAAGAACACACATGCAATTATGTCTCCTCACCTTGATGTCCTCTAACTGTATTTTGAGGTACCATTCATGATGCTCATGTTTCTCTGCCAGGTACACGGCGTGGGAGTAGTAACCAGCCTGGCGAAGCACCTTGATAGCCGTTTCCACATCAAAGTGGACCTCACTCTCACTTGTCTCCGAGAACGAAAGCAGAGAGATGGCCCCTCAGAAAAATTCTAACAGTCCAGAAGCAGTAATCATTTATGTAAGAGGCGGGAAACATGAGCAGGGACAATTTGGTACCTCTCATGCAAGGGAAAAATCACCCTTGCAGAAAGGAAAGGGGTGTAAGCATTTCTTATTTGCTTGCCAGAATCAAACACACTCTAGACCCAGATGGCAAACCAACCAAACTGAGAATGTAAGCAAGAGCTTGGAAATAAAGGAGCAAAGACCTTTACCACTCAGGGTACTGAATGGTAAATTCATTATTCTCACTCTTAACAGTCGTACAGAATGGAACTTACAATGTCACCACTACCCCTTTTTAATTATTATGATGACATAAAAATGTAGCATGATTCTATGTCCCCCCAATACCTTAATGAACTCTTCCAGTTTGGAGCTGTCTTTGAGTTTGGTATAGCAATTCAGCAGAAGTGTAGTGTGGTCTGCATTGGCCAGGGACTGTAGATGGAGCATCTGTAGATAAGCAGTGAGATTGTGGATACGCTGAGCATCCAGGAATTTCCGAATAACATAAGATGGTTCTAGCTTTCCTATAGTTCTGTGAGGAGAAAAGCAATGTTACAAGGTATTGTATGCTCATGAAGTCAACACAAATGGAGAAATTAACAACAGAACACAGAGATGCCTTAACTTTAGCAGGCACTAACCCTCTTGGGACTGCTCAGCTACAGATCAGAAGCAACAACTATTTACAATGTAAGACCACCCATCTGCACACTAACTGATACAAAGGTCTTGACCAGGATGACCATGACAGTATACAAGGAGTTAATCTTTCTTTAGAGGTGGCAGCGAGAAGAAAAGACTAAGCTCTGAGCACAACAAACTGGGAAGCCAAAAGAAGAGAGGAACAAAAGCTCCATCTTCCTTCATTTCAGTCACATAACTCAAAGTCAGCTTTAAATGCTTATGCTCTAAACATGGAGCAGTTCAGTGACAGTTACTGTGATAGTTAAAGCAAGTTAAGGTAAAAAGACATTCTGACTTTCACTAGATTTCAGGGACTCTGGAGCATCAGCTCCACAGTAATGTAACACTTTGTGGCATTTAAAGTAGTGAACATGAACTTTTTCAGTAAGCCCCAAAACAAGGCTGCTCTGAGTTCTAGTTTTAAAAAACCCAAGATGGTTTAAAACTGACATTGAACTGCTTGAGTACTTTCCAACAAGACTGCCATACATGGTCAAATTCCATCATCTATTTGCACAGAGTGATCCCTTCTCTATAATGATGTCACCAGATCCCACTCCATCCCAATGGGCCTGCATTATTCACGTTAAAATACCATCAAAGAGAAGAATTTTATCCTAAGGTGTACAAAGCAATTTTCAAGCAACTTGTTAAAGATTTTTAGTCCCCCTGACATCTTTGTACAGGTATAATTTCTACCTCAAGTCATACTTTTTTTCTATTTTGAACTGTTTTTCTTCCTGGGCTGAAACAGAAACCAAAGCCTACGTTGCTCCTACCTGTACTACACCATCCCAGCTCCACAGGACCCTCACCTACCGGATATACTGCTGGATGGCTCCGTCATGGTTTCCCTTGTTATAGAGGTGATCACCATACTGCCGGAAAATCTCCGACAACCCATCGCTGTCCAGGTGGTGGCTCTTGGCCAGGTTAATGGCCATTTCAAATAAGTTCTTTCTGAACAGCATCTGTTAAATACATGATAAGAGCAGTATGAGAGAAATACCACCCCACAAAACAAGTTAAAATGCACCTGGAAAACAAGTTGTTTCTTCTTCTTCTTCTTCTTAGTGCATACATGAGCTTGGGCCTTTACCAATTGTCTTACAACACTGGTTATACTGTAAAGCTATTCACTCACTTGTTATGTAATTCACTTACCTGAACGGTTCAATTTTTCAGTCTGCAGAGCCAGTGCAATCTTACAGACATAAGGCAGAGACTAATAAGAAAACAAATTTACATGCCTCAAGTTTGGTTTGTGTATCCTTCTCCTGCAGTACATGGATCTTCCCATCTCTGGTCAATACATAGAGAGAACCCCACTCTGCCAAGACATCCACTATATCATCAAAGATTGAGCTGTATGCAATGAATTTGTTGCACAAGTCGTAGATATTCAGGACTTGTTTTTCTGAATTCTGTGCCTCGTTCCCAGCAAATTCTGACCTGGAGAGCAGAACAAAGTTTTAGAAAACAGAATGAACATAACTTGAAATCTCCATACCTATTCAAACTAGGGATGTATAGAAAGCAAGATAAACAGAGTTCATTTAGGTAATTAAACTAAGTGGATCCAGAGAGAAACCACCATGCATTTATATACAAATTCCATCATCCTGTTACACTGAGAAATTCATAGGACTGGAAAAAAATCCCACTAACTCAGCACACTTAATTGTGCTACTCTCACAATGGAAGTTAATCAATATATGGGTCTGGATGAACCTCAACAATATCTGACAGAGTTGCAATCTGCCCCCAGGAGCAAAGCTTCACAGGGGGGAGGAGGAAGAAGGAGAAGAAAGGAGGAGAAGGAGGAGAAGGAGGAGAAGGAGGAGAAGGAGGAGAAGGAGGAGAAGGAGGAGAAGGAGGAGAAGGAGGAGAAGGAGGAGAAGGAGGAGAAGGAGGAGAAGGAGGAGAAGGAGGAGAAGGAGGAGAAGGAGGAGAAGGAGGAGAAGGAGGAGAAGGAGGAGAAGGAGGAGAAGGAGGAGAAGGAGGAGAAGGAGGAGAAGGAGGAGAAGGAGGAGAAGGAGGAGAAGGAGGAGAAGGAGGAGAAGGAGGAGAAGGAGGAGAAGGAGGAGAAGGAGGAGAAGGAGGAGAAGGAGGAGAAGGAGGAGAAGGAGGAGAAGGAGGAGAAGGAGGAGAAGGAGGAGAAGGAGGAGAAGGAGGAGAAGGAGGAGAAGGAGGAGAAGGAGGAGAAGGAGGAGAAGGAGGAGAAGGAGGAGAAGGAGGAGAAGGAGGAGAAGGAGGAGAAGGAGGAGAAGGAGGAGAAGGAGGAGAAGGAGGAGAAGGAGGAGAAGGAGGAGAAGGAGGAGAAGGAGGAGAAGGAGGAGAAGGAGGAGAAGGAGGAGAAGGAGGAGAAGGAGGAGAAGGAGGAGAAGGAGGAGAAGGAGGAGAAGGAGGAGAAGGAGGAGAAGGAGGAGAAGGAGGAGAAGGAGGAGAAGGAGGAGAAGGAGGAGAAGGAGGAGAAGGAGGAGAAGGAGGAGAAGGAGGAGAAGGAGGAGAAGGAGGAGAAGAAGAAGGAGAATAGTAATAATAATAGTAATAATAATAATAATAGTAATAATAATAACAGTCATAATAATAACAGTAATAAGAATAGTAATAAGAATAGTAATAAGAATAGTAATAAGAATAGTAATAAGAATAGTAATAAGAATAGTAATAAGAATAGTAATAAGAATAGTAATAATGAAGCCACATGAGCAAAAAGAACTCATCTGTTTATAGAGGAGCCCTACTTTGGGGAAGTCTTTCGGTCCTTGGAGACAATGATGAGGTACCCCCGATACCAGTGAACGATCAGCTTTTGTCCCTCGAAGGCAAAGCAGGGGCCACGTTCGTCTGGTTGGTAAAGGTACACACATTCATTTCCAGCCACGATGAACTGGAGATCCTGGGAGGGGTCACTGAGAGATGAACAGCGCAATCCACAACCGTGAGTGTCCAGCTCCAGGTGAGGATAGTCTTTCACTGAAAGCATATAAGACTGCAGAGGAAACTCGAGGGTTTGGGGATTGCTCTGAACTAGACTCTGAAGCCAACAGAATTTGCAAGTCCAAGTCACTTTTTTTCAACTAGCTTCTCACCTGGATGTTCTCTGTGGTCACCACAAACAGATGCGTTGTTTTGCCAGACTGTCGAAAAGCAAGGCCAGTAACTGGGTAACTGCCTTCGTGTAGGACCTGGGTCTTACTGTGCCGGTCTCGAGTGATGTCTCCTTTAGTAAGCACAATGCTCCCATCTGCAAAACCTGGTGAAGCGTACAGACTTAACTACTACTTTTACAACACACCTGAAATTTTAGCCAGCATAAGCTAGGGAAGCTCCAATCAGTGACAACACCATGATCACCAGCATGGTATAAAGCAAGGGGATTGCCACAGGTTGTCACACCACGTCAATCCTCACCAAATCACCCCTCACTGCTCCTGTTACAGTTCAGAGCTGTCACACAACTGCACACAGGATAGCACTGTTCAGCAAGGGTTAACTTGCTTTCCACAAATGAACTTCACATGCAGATTAATTTTGTTTGACTCTGTCTGTATTTTGTTTTACAAATGGCCTTCCCATGCTGCAACTGTAACTATAACTTCAAGTCCCTTGCTTATTCAAAACACACTACACCCTGTAAAAAAGCCCAGAGGGAGATTTTTTTAAGACAGTAAAATGTGCAGTTTTCATAGCTTGCCAACAGCCCCAGTCTTGTAAGTTGTTCCAGGGTTGAAGGCCACCATACACACAGGGATAGCAAGCTTTTTGATTACAGTGTAGGGACCAAGTCAGCTGAGAGCACTTGTACTCTCAGAACATTACTGCTCTTACTCTGTCCAAAGAGCTAAGCCCTTTCTCATGTAAGAAACATTACCAAGGAATAGTTAAATCCAGAAAGGGAAATTTGTTTTTTTCTTTGAAAAAAAGTTTGTATAACATGCCTGAAAAAATAACTCTGTAACATTGGGTATCACAAAACTCTTGCTTTTTCCTGTACAAACAGAAGCTATGTTTAGTACTAAGTTCAATAAACATGTAGCCTTACCAACTGGCAGGGAAAACAGGTTATCAACTAAAAATATGCACTTCCAAGTATCAAAGTTATTAGTGTAAAATATACAGTAGGCTAAATTTGCCCATTTATCTGTTGAGCTGTAGGATAGCATGAGATACACAGTATCTCAGCGAGAATAATGTAACAACTGAGTGAGAATAAATATAATCAGGATCTTCTATGCTGATTTTTGTGTTATCTATTCATGTTCCTTACCTCTCAGTAAGGAGTGTAATATTTTTCTTAAGCTATTACAGTTCAGCTTTACTTACCGATAGCCATGAAATTAAGATTCTCGTGGACAGTTAGGCAGGATACAACCGTGGGCTTGTTACCTGGTATTGCTGGAAAAATTCGTGTGCAGAGAGGATTACCACCATCTCGTTTCTCCAGGTTCCAGACTTTCACCTACAAACAATGACAATCTGGCATAAGCAAAACGTGGGGTATTAGAAGGCCACCAACTGGCATCAAAATGTTACAGGACCCAGAACGGACAAGCTACTTAAGGTAAGAAAGGGCAACTAAGATCATCCCAGTAGTCTTTAAGAAAGACACGCATTACAAATGCATTTTCCTCTCTTTGTCACTTCACTTACCAAAGGATTAATACCCTCTTCATCCTCACCAATAGAAACCAGGATACTGTGCTGCTTCAGCTGGTACAGATGCGTTACCCTTAGCTTGTAAGCTTGGAAGCTGCTGAGTTGTAGAGAGCGAGGCAAAAACCAAATCTGACCTTCCATATTTAGATCACAGTTAAGGCACATAAGGGGAACAAAGAAACAAAAAGCCCCACACCTCCATCCATACGAGAATCTGCACGCCACTAGAGCTACAGCAAATACTTCTGCAGAGCAACCCCGGAGCACCAACATATGCGGTGGCGGTTTGGGTTTTTTTTAGCTTAAGCGCAGCCGAGAACGGAAAGCTGCCGCATTCCCAAGGCCCAAATATCCCCCGGGCCGCGACAGACGGGCCAGGACTCGGTCGGGCTGAGCCCCGCGCAGGATATCTCCGAATACGAGGCTCCCCCGGCCCGAGTCGCACACTGTGATGCCCGGGGGCAGCGCGAAGGGCTTCGCGCCGGCCCCATCCGGCCCCGCCGGCTCCCTGACGGTCTCTCTGTCGAAGAAGACGAAGCGGCGCCACTGCAGGTAGGCGGCCATGACGGGCCGGCCGCGAGCCACGTGACCGGATCTCCGCCGCCCCCCCCTCCTCCCCTCCCCGCGCAGGCGCAGACGCAGCGCCCGGACCAGGACTGGAGGGCTCGAGCCCCGAGCGCGCCTGCGGGAACAGCGCGGGGCCCGCGGGGCCCGCGAGCTCGGGGCGGCGTCAGCGACCGCGGCTGAGGCGTTCTGCAGTAACATTCCTGCAGTACGGTAACACATACGTCATCTTTTGCATTTGCCTCTCGCCATCAAGACCTTAATAGTATATACAAAAAGGCTTGGAATTTAAACGTGGGTAAGAACTCATGAACCCGGGATATTTGCTGTAATATGACTAATTAGTTATGTGTTATTTGTGCCAGATTGAGTTTCATGGCTTAACAAAAGCAATATAGTAAATATATTAAAAATAAAGCTACACCTTTCGATACATGTGTAGGTTAGTTTCAGTGCAACCCCAGCAAACCAGAATGCATTCAGCATTTATGTACTTGCACAGTACCTCATTTCATTGCACCAGTATGCTTTTACTGCTCGAAGTGGGACCATGTTGTTTACAATCCAAAGTACTTAGTTACCATTATAGTAAATCCTGTACAAATCTTTAGTTAAATTGCTTAACTTGAGCTGTCAATTAAATGGTGTTAGGTCTGCTGTTAAATCTTTATGCATAAACCAACTGGTCAAGTCCAGGTCCCTGTTGAACAAGGGGGTCTGCTCTGAACCTTGTGACTCAAGGCATTTGTATCTTTCTTTTTCCTCTTCTCCCTCAGCCTCCAGATAGACAATTTTGGGTTGATTCGGCATTTCGGTTGAGTGTGGTCTGCTTTTACACTGTATGCTTGAACCATCTAGGCCACAGCAGAGTAAATCTTGGCACTGAACTTCACCCTGCTTTCGCTTTTACATTAAACCTGCTTTTGCCAACTCCTTTCCTGGTGATTTTCTGAAGCATCTTTAAAATATTCATTCCAACAACGAGACCCACAGCCTGCACAAGGTCTTCTGCTGCACAAGTAGCCATCAAGGGAGAGCTCAGGATGACTCCTGATGGAAGACACGAGGACACAACCTCAGCAGGACCTGCAGTGCTCCTCCAGCCCCTTGCAGAAACTCCCATTGTCAAAGTCGAGGCTAACTTGGCACTGCAAACAGACGCCACACAGAGTCCTCTAGTCCAGTGGAGACAAAGACTGTGGAGCATTTGACCCTAGAGAAACAGCAGCCATCAGCTCATCTGAGCAGAAAAAGGATGCCTCCCTCTCATGGACACACAGGAGAGCATTTTTTCGATTTATCACAGGCCTCCTTCTCTTGAGGCTTCTCTCCAAAGGTTGTTGCATACAACGCAGACTTTGAGTGTCTATAATGACACCAGCATGCTTTTCACACAGCACAGTTAAAAGTAAAAAAAAAAAAACAAAAAAAAAACAAAAAAAAAACCAGAACAAATAGGAGTTCCAGGGAGCTTTTATTGAGTTTAATTAACAAAATCAGGATTTTTCCATTCATCTTTTTTGCACTCGCAACTCATGAATCTCTTCACAAGTCAGTGCTACAACACATACAAAGCCAGAGAAAACACATTCTCAACAAAATCTTAGCTCCACTGGAGAGTTTGCCAATTGCCAATTTAACAGAAAGCCAATTTTCCCCTCCCTCCCGTGACTGTTTTGTAGACTAGACCATATTGTTTGCTGGTTAACAGTTAGAATATCAACCCCTTGTCTAGGGTCTACTGGATTATGACACTCCACTTAAATTGCAAATAATTTCTTTTCTTGAAATAAAAGTTCCAGTTTCTTTCAATAAGGGGAACAGTGACTATTTTCTTCTCCTGACACCCCTTCCCCAAAATTACTGGTTAAAATACAGCCAAGGCTGTATCTTAATAAACATATCCCTGCCCCCCCCCCCCCCCCCCCCTTACTCCTCCCTGACTTGTCTACAGCAGAATTTAACAATGCTTCCACGCAGACACATTTTAGCAATGCAAGAATGAACTGAGCAAAGCCTACAGGATAATCTGCCAAAGCCTTCTTGTGAAGTTCAGATGCATGCTCTTTGGTCCAGAGACCTGGTTGATTACAAAGATAAAGTGTGATTCAAAAAAGATGGACCAGAAGTTCACAGCAAGCAGAAAACTCCCTGCAGGGACTACAGTTGCCCAGCCTCTACCATGGCAGCTGTACTGCTGGAGTCTCTGGGAACAAAATTCACTTTGTTCTCAGGAAGTAATGACCAGCAGCCCCACGAAGTTCAGCATCAGCACAAGAACCACCACAACAGCAGCTCAAGAGATGTGGCATGACAGCTCTGTAACCTCTCTTACAGAAACTGAGGCAGGACAGCCATCTGCACAGGTCTGTGTCCTATCAGTCATTTGTAAAGAAAAAAAGTGTTTGAAGCATTTTTAAATCCTTGAAGCAGACACCCTCCCCCCCATCCCAAATAAAAATAAACAGAAGATCAGAATGAGATGATTTGATACCACCATATACACAACATGAAATCATGTTCAGCTTCCCTGTTCTTACCCACAGAAACAGTCACAGAGGGCAAGGAAAGATGCTCCCATCTCATTCTGGAAATTGAAATGTGTATTTGAGACCAACCCCCCCCCCCCCCCCCCCACCTTGGGAAAAGGCCTCCACAGCCACTGCAGTGCCCACCTGACAGTGGACACCCAGAGACTGGCCTACAGATTCTCTCAAGTGGCTGAAGACTTCATGACCTTCTTCACAGCCACCTCACCCAGTTGTGAAACTCCATTTCAGAGACTCAGAGTGACACTTTCAGACTTCCAATAAAAAAGAAATGCAAAACACATCAGGTTCTCATTCTCATCAACTCTGTCACAGGAAATATGTGAACCAGGGCTTGTCACTGAAGGCTCTGACTAATCTACCTGTAAAGGCTGGTGACCAGCAGAAACTGGAGCTCACAAGAAATCTCACGAACCCAAGATTTAGACACACTCCTTACTCTTGGGTAGGGAACAAAACAACCAAGAAAACCTCAAACCAAAATAGTAAAAAACAAAAACCCCAAACAAACAAACAAAACCCCCCACACACACAAAGAAAAGAAAAACAAAGAACAACTAGGATTATCCTAGTCTTCTGGAGCATCTTTCCATTTGCAAGATCACATCTGTTTGAGATAGCCTACTAGCACCAAAAATAGACTGCTTCCTTCTTGATAAGAAGCCACCTAAAAATGGTGCCCCCGATAGTTTAGGTAAGTGCCAATCCTCAATGAGAGGCCAATTTTAAAGTAATACTTTCAAAAGTTCTGTGCTTCAAGAGGGACCATCAATGCATGGCACCAGGCTAACCTACCACAAACCCATGCAGAGCACACACACCTGACTCAACATTGCTATCCTGCTCTTGTTACATGTGCATGCCCTGGTGAGATACAAAATTTATTTACATTTTCATGTCTTTGTTGCATTAAAATGATCCCTCTTCTATCTGGAAAATCATAAGCTGGCTGCAGTACAGGAGCAATATTTTACTTTTGGTCGAAGTTACCACCCATAAGCTCCCGCCCCCCCACCCCCAAAAAGCACCCCAAAATTGTTTACATTTAGTACCTGCCAGTCAGATGTAAGCTATGTGGCTCACAGAGACCAAGCTCTTGAGTTTGTACTCTAGTGCAGCATTTGCTACAATTATGGAGTCACTGCTGACAAAAAGAAGAAAAATATCCCGAACACAAAAACCTTTCAATCTTGTAAAGTTGTTGTCAGGAGGCACCTAGCTTCTATTTATGATCATCAAGGAAAGGGATGGCTAGTCCACCTTGTGATTCCAAACTATTTTACTCCAATTCAAAAAAAGGGTTAAAATGGGGAGAAATTAAGACAATTAAATTCTGCCTCAAAGGTAAGCAAGCATGGTGTGAGTGCAGCATCTGTATATGCAATAAATGACTGAGCAAAAGGGACTGCATTCACCCAGGTGCCTCCTGACAGTGGTGGTTAACAGGCTCAAAGGGATTTTAAAAAAGTAATTTTTTGATTTGTCTCACTCCTTTTGCCTGTAGATCAGGCCAAACATCAAGCATGTTGGGAGGGGCACAATTTAAAGCAACACTACTTGACCAGAAAGCACTTTTCAGCCATATACAATGCAAAATGCAAATAGCAACTCATGGCAAACCAGAGTAGATGGCAAGCAGCTTCCTGCAGCTTCTGATGTTAATAGGTGTTTGCCCTCACCTGCCCACAGTTCTGCACAGAGGCCACTCCAGGCAGAAAACAGTGCTACAAGAAGTTAATCAATTCCACAAAGCTCCAGAACTGTCAACTGATGTACGTAAATTTTTTTTTTTATGGTCTCTCAAACCCAAATCCACACCTTACGTATATACTGCTCAGCGACACCCACTGGATTTCCCTCACACCACGGTGGAACACAGGTCATGGACTCCTTCAGAGCTTGTCAAGTTCCTCAAGTTTCTAAGGGGAAAATCAAAGAGCATCTCCCAAAAAGCTGAGCTGTGGATTTGGAGGCCTTGGAGCCCCACAAGTGATCTCTTCCATACGAGCAGTACAGGACTGTTGCTCCCACCAGAGCAAATCCACCCTGACAAGGGACACCTGTAGTGGCCTGCAGTTCAGAGGTCAGAGCACTTCTCATTGTTTAAGTGTTGCAGGAAACTGAGCCCCTCTCATCTTTAGCTGCTCCCATAATCAGTCTAATCCCTTTAACCTCAGCAACCTTCATCATAAACAAAAAAGTTATATATGAACCCAAAAAGAAAACAAACATATTTACAAAGTTTGTACAATATACACATCTGATTTTCTATGGGACACACTGCACCAGAAGAAAGAGGGCCATGGCTCTGAAACAAGTCTACCTATCAAGTGCTGTAACTACTAATGAAGACTTATGGAAACCAGTCTTTAGTGTTCTGCTAGAGCACAGGGCTTTTCTTATGGCTCCTGCAAAGGATCACAGGCTACTCTTTCCTTCTGGAGCTATGATGCTGCACCTAATCAGCCCAGATTTTATGTTGTTTTCATTTTAAATACAGATATTTACAGTTTGGGTGAACTGCAGATGCATATCAACTCCTCCAATAAAAAAAAATTAAAACTACGTAAAAAAAAAAAAAAAGGTAAGTTGAAGAAAAAAGTAGTATTATCAATAACCAACACATTTCACCTCCCAGCCCTAGGCTTGAGTACATGGGAAGGAGGAGAAGGGGAAGAGAGGGGAACTTTGACCTGAAACCAAAAACAGATGTTGATTCCGTGGGCTGTGTCAGAAAGGTGATATTCTGAATGGTCTCATAGCATAAGGCACTTTGCACGAATAAGTAACAAGCTCTTCAGCTTAAAAAACAGATGAGTAACCAGGGAGAAGTTGAAATGCACTCAGTCAATGGTTAAAGAATTTGAAATAGCAGACAAGCTCGTGTTCATCAAGATTCTTCTCTTTCCAGGGTTTCTCTTCTTCCCTTGCTGTCCCTCCCGCCCAAAGAACAAAATTTAAAACCAGCAGTTAGTGCAACTAATGTTCAATCAGCACACAGTGCAAACAAGTGGAAAAACAAAAAGACATTTCTCCTTTTATCTTCTTTCTTCCTTGCTTCCAAATTTAAAGAGAAAAAAAGGCCGAGCTCTTTAGTCTTCATAGTTCCAAAATGAAAAGATGAAGAAAAACCCACAAAGAGAAGGGTATCCCCAAAGAAACGATGTGTCACAGATCTGGATCATAGGGCTTCACCTTCTGGCATGTGTAATCAAAGCCTATAAATAAATAAATAAATTAAACTAAACTAAACTACCAAACCCAAAACCACCAAAAAACGAAACCCCCAAAAAACAAAACAAAAAAAAAAACTCCAAAAACCCCAACCAAAAAAAAAAAAAAAACCAACAACACACAACCAGAAGACCCACAGTTAAACTGGTTCTATACAAATCAGAACACAAAGTGATGAATCACATACACTAACTATGCAACAGCTCTCAAAAGGCAAAGGGCATATTGAACAGCTCAATCCCAGTTTCAGCTCTGTAAAAAGAGGTGCTGCTAATGCCCTTCTCTACCTGTGGAACATGATTACCTCCTGGTTTCATGCATTTAGGAAGCAGCAAACTGCTGTCTGGCAAGGTCCCAGCATTCCCCTTAGAAAGGCGCCCAAGAGCCTGTTCCACATTCAGGCTGTTTTGTATTCTATTTATTTATAAAAAATGGAGAATGTTTAACCATCAAAACAGAAGCTTTCAAGTCAGCTTGGTATGATTATCTAGGGCTATCCTTGGATGATTTCAAAGAAGGAACCATAGGTTCATTTCAACACTATCGAGCAGTCTATTTCTATAGCCACTTTTTTATTTTTGGTTATCTGAAAAGAATTTCAGCAGCTTCACTGGTATTGTCTAATTCATGACAACTGCTGAGAAGAGCACATGTAAGAATGATTTTCAGCCCAAATTTTATGGTGATGGATCTTGCACAAAATCATCTTAACTAAGGTCAGATGATCATCCTGCAGCCATTTAGCTTGACTGCAGTCCAGGGCAAATCACCTTCCCATTAAAAGGACTTAACTCAGCAGCTTTTCCTGAGACAATGATCAGAAAGGGAGCACTTGGGCGAGTCTCCAACAGTGAAAGCGCTTTCTTTAGAAATTACGTGGACGACCTCAAGTGGCAGCAAAGACGAATTACAGCTTCACTCCCTACTTCTGTTCACTTGCAAAATTCTATGACCCAAAGAACACAAGAGGCACCTTTTGCTTGAACCTGGTCCTTCTGGCTGCTGAGGGGCTTATTCTTCTGCTGATGTTCTGTTCTCATAGCTATCCATTCTATCTCCTTACCTTTTTGAGGACTACTTTCCTCTCTGCCCCTCACCAATTTCTCATTTCAGTTTAGCAATACAGAAAGAATTCATTAGGTTACTAGTACTCCATCCCTCTCTCAGCACCATTCCCCACTCCCCCCATTTTTGGTCTCTTTAGCATATGGTCAGCATTTCAACTAAAACAACTAAAAAATACTCATTCCTCCCCTCCCACCTTCAGCACATCATGGAATTCCTTGCACTGACATTCTATTCCAAACCCTTTTTTGACATTCAGAGTTTTTCATCATATCAGATTCCCTCTTCCCCTGAGGTAACAACACTGACACACCGACAACATTCCTGCCATTCAACACATCACTATTCAGCAAGGCACTTACCTACACGTTTACTGTTTCTCATCTTCTACAGGTTCACTGTGGTATTCTGCCACATACAAGCTCTTGTCAATGTTGCTTGGTATGGGTTTAATTTCAGTTCCCAACTGCTCCTCAATACTTTTCAGGTTGAATCGATCATCATAGGTGATCAAGTTGATGGCCAGGCCAAGATGACCAAAGCGACCTTGGCAAAAAAAAAAAAAAAAAAAAACCAAAACAAAACAAAACAAAACAAAAAAAAAAAAAAAAAAAAAAAAAAAAAAAAAAAAAAAACAAAACAAAACAAAAAAAAAAACAAAACACACACCTGAACTGAACTGAGTTAACACAGAGGCTGACAAAGAAAAAGTCTGCAGACTGTGGAGTTAGCATCATTCTGTGATGTTATAAACAAATCCAGCCACAGGTCTCTACACCTTTCACATCAGTTTTTGGTAAGGAGTTTTGTAGTGCTGTAGGAGTAAGAAAACTCAGGAAGTTCAAAACGCTCTGACCAAAGCTCCGGGATAATTACCAGCAAAAAGTCTTCCACAGCTCTTGAACAAGCCTCATCTACAAAGTTCAACTACACTGAGTTCCTCTGTTCATTGCCTTTCTTCACGGCATATTTTGCTGATTCCCAAACAGTACAAACATACCTCAGAACACATGCAGAAGAAAGCATAAATCTCTAGGTTTGAGATACTCTGAAGCAGAGATTTTAATATAGAATTTCCCCAAATGGCAAACAGGGGTAAAAGTAAGTCTCCTGAGATAAAAAAAAGATATGCCTTTTATTTTTTTTTTTTTAAGACCGCTCAGGCCAGTTTCAAGAGAACTTTCTTTTTTTTTTTCAGATAATATCCTCAGTGAGGACAGCCATCTGAAATGATACCCAAAAATAAATTTGTCAGAAAAATCAAAGCTACCTAAGGTAATTCTCAAATATAGTAATAAAACACCAAAAGCCAATTCAAGGCTAAAAAGCTTCACAGTCATCAGCAAAGTTAAGCCTAGAACAGGTTTCTCCTCTCACCTGATCTGCCAATGCGATGGAGATAAGTTTCTGCCAGCTTTGGGAAATCAAAGTTTATCACCACATTCACAGCCTGGATATCAATACCTCGGGTAAACAGATCTGAAAGACAATCCAGATCACAAAGAAAATTTCAATGAGCTCAAATGCTGAGAGTATTTAGGGTGTAAAGATTAACAGTGATTAAATTTGCTTTGTGCTAGTTTCCAGATATAAGCTTTCCTTCTATCAAAGCCAGTTTACCTACAATCCTGTTACAGCTTCCTCTTGCTCTGTATACATTATAAAATCAAATCATGTAAGAAGAACAATCAAAACCACCAGATCTGCACATCTAGGCAGAAACACTAACCACAAAGCTAGGTTTTTCCATGTTACACTATTTTGGAGCAGTTCTTCTTAAGCATCCCTTCACACAGAATTGTGCATTGCCACTGCCACATCAGATTTGAGACCTGAACTACATTCCACCACCTCAACTACTTCTCTTCTGCTTCTAGCGATTTTTGTTAAGGTGGCCCAGACATATTTAGTGAGAGCAGACACTTCCAGGTACTACCTAAACAAGCCATACAACAAAGAACTAAGACCATCCACAGGCCAGTCAAAACTACGTAAGTATTTAGAAAAAGTGAGCTCTAAACACTTAAAAGAATCAGCAAAACTTCACATGATCATAGTCATGGCTCTACTGATAAATTATAAAGCTTACGACCCAACAACTCAGGGAACTCTCACATGTGAAAACACTATTGGAGTAAAATGATTTGCTGGCAAGCTGCACCTTCACAAAAAATAAAACTTCGTATGCCTAAAGGAATGCTGCACCCTGCTACATGCAGGCTTGGCAAAGACATCTTACCATAACATCTTGTTTTGGTTTATTACAGCTAACTCATCTACAATACCTGGGCTAACGCACTTTCTATCACAAATTTCAGGAACAGGAAAAGGTTTAGGAACTCTTACCAGTGCAAACGAGATTGCGGCACAAGCCATTTCGGAAGTCATGGAATACACGATTGCGGTGCTCCTGGAAACACATACATGTAGCAAAGAGACACAAAAACTCAAAACCCACAAACCAACTGTTGCTCTCAGGTATATTCAGGTCACTAACACTCAACTTCAGTTGTGTAAATGTCTCCACCTTCTCTATAGAGAACAGCTGAGTTGAAACAAGATGCCAGTACAAGTTTTTTTAGTACTCCTTACCATATATTCTGAAGAATTAACTCTAGAGGGCCTTGATCCCACTTCTCAACAAAGACAATCAGCTGACTGCATTTTAAAACCTCCTATGGTGGCATCAAAACCATCTCAGAAAAGGACTATCTAAAGTTACAATTATATGAAATCACATCACAGAAGTTGAACTGATACTTTGACTGCTGTCTTTCCCCCAGCCCTCCCTTGCCAAATTTCACAGGTTTTATTAATTCCCTTAAAAACTGAAGCTGGCAGTTAACTTCCTGCTGCAATATGTAACATTTTTCACTACTAATTCAGAATTAGGGGTGAGATGAGCCCATTTTCTGTGAAGACTCTCCTCTCGCAAACACCTCACTTTGGGCCACACAAAGATAAAGTAGTATCATTGTTAAGTGAAATTCAGAGAGGGAATAAACAAGCTGAAGCCTTCTGCAAAAATATACCTGCACTTTGCCAAAAGATCATCTACTGACTGATCAAAAGCATACAAAAATCAGACACTGAGGAACCCACTTCCATATCTCTCTGTTCTCACTAACACCACCACTTCTGTTTCTGCTCAATTAATTACTGCTCTGCATCTGGCCCAGCAAACATTGGCATTACCTGTCAGCTGCATGAGCAGCAAGCCAGACTAGTTTATATAAAAGAAGTGTTTCAAAGTGCTCCTGTTCTACATGCATCAATTTCAGCCTTCTGAGATCTTTTAACAGTGTGAATCTAGAGGAAGTATGAGCTACTACTGTACAGTTAACAGAAATCTCTTCACCAGCAAATTTGCAATGTCATTTTCCACCAGCTACACCATAGCCACAAGTGTCTGGTCACCATACACCAGCCACTCCTTTCAGCAAGAGATTTGATCCAACTCATCTCCTCAACTTCTGAGATTCTCCTGCAGCCACAGTGCAAGATTACTGTTTGCAAAGGGTACTCAATGGGCTATGTATTGGGGTTTCTGTCATTTAATTCAGGCCCGTTTTCAACTGAGGGAGTTAACACTGTATGCTCTACCCTGGCTCCCCATGCTGCCAAGCAAGGCAGCAGCACCAAGAACTGTGCCTTCTGGCTGCAGTTTGTGCTTCCACAATTAAATAATTAACCTGACCTGAAGCAGTCAAATACCAACTGCCCACCTACACTGAACAGTCCAGAAAGAGGGGGAAGGTTGGCAGTGGGTATCTAAAACCAAACCTACAGCAAAGCAATACATGTTTCAGTTTATGAAGAACATGCAAACTTAAAGCAAGCATGACACTTAATTCAGCAATTCAGTATAGCCTGGGATGGGATGAACAGACTTCATACTCACCTGCCTCATTTTAGCATGGATATAGAAGCAGGAATAGCCCAGCTGGGAGATCTTTTTGGCTAGCAATTCAACCCGTTGAGAGGAGTTGCAGAAAATGATCGACTGGTTAATCTGGAGCTGAACGTACAAACAATGTTCTCAGTAAATGCAGTTGTTTTACTAACAGAGTATCCCAGGCATTGTCTAAATCCCTTCCAAGAACAAAGTGCAGCAGGTACGCTGCTGGTAATTTACATCAGACATATTTTTGTATAGAAAGGGAAACAATTAAGAAAGTTCTATAACACAGAGATGTTGGACAAGAAGCATGCATTTTTAGCCTTAGATATACAGCACATTTTGACCAAGAAAAATTTTCATTAGGCTGCCTTTGAAACACTCAGTCTTACTCTTGGTTCCAAGAGGGAAAAAGCTTCTGGTATGTTCCTCACACAGCCCCACTCCTTACCCTGGAAAAGAGTGTATTGAGGCAGTGCACTTTCTGACGCTCAGTGACATAGGCATAGTACTGAGTAACTCCCTTCAAGGTCAGCTCCTCCATCAGATTAATTTCGTAGGGTTTCTGTAAATGGGAATTCTGAAAAATAAAGATATTGATAAAGCAGGCAGATCTACATGCAAAACAGTGTAAGTAGTTCTCACTCTATAGTACACTTAACTTCCTCCAAGGCAAGGATGCACTACTTAGCCACTCACTCATCATACTAGAGTGGAAACAGACGGGGTGGGTAAATTTTCACAAACTGTTACTTACAAACCCAGAGTGAATGAGCAGCCAAACAGAACCACCCTCCAGAAGCAAATCCACACAAATGACGTAACCAATACACAAGTGGAAAACAGCACCACATAGGCAAAAACTGCACACACCTAGCTTCCCATTAATTCAACTGCAGGTCAAAAACAGCTTTCAAACTTCTGCCCTAGACTTAGGCTGATTTAGATAAAGCCTGTGAAGTTTACATGTATTTAAATAACTGAGCACTTACAGCTGTGCATTGCTCATTCACACCCTTCCTGCACAATGTCACCACCATCACCATATCTACTTGAACACATCTCCACTCACCATGAACTTCTGCACACTCAAAGGAAAAGTGGCTGAGTAGAGCAAAATCTGTCTGTTTTTAGGTAGCGTGAGAATAATGTCTTCCATTATTTGAACAAAATCTTGAGACAGCAACTTATCTGCCTGTAACAACAGAAGTAATAAACAGCAAGTTAAAACAATGGCGTTAAGATTTCAGTCTTTTGGTGGCTACACATTTGGGGGAAGGGGAAAAAAAAAAAACAGTTACCAGGGTACCAACTAGAGTCATCCAAGAGCTTTCACACAACTATATTTTCTCTCACTCATAAGCTTGTACGCTACTGGACATTCATAAATCAATTCCATATATTACATGGTAAGTGCAGCTGATTCATTATAAACAGTAACCATGAAATGAAATGCATTCCTTTGTTGCAGAACAGACTGTTATTGTATTCATCAGCAAAGACAGGAGAGGTAAATCTTCCTAGGCTGTTTTCTTAAAAGACTTAAATGCAAAAATTTCCTACTGTCAAAGTAGTTTCACAAAAATACTCAGAAACAGAGCAGACCTCACAATGTCTCTAAGCAAGTTTCAATCACTGCTGTGCACCAAAAGGACACTCACTGAGACACAGCATTCCTTTAACTTGGTGTTAAAATCCCACAACATTTAACATAAGGAACTTGCCTCATCCAATACTATCATCTGGACATGCTCAACTTTTGCTACTCCTTTCTTGATGAGATCAAGAATTCTCCCAGGGGTAGCTATCACCACATGCACTGTAAGGGTAGAAGAGAAAAAAAGAAAAAAAAAAAAAAAAAAAACCACACGTTAAGGTGATTAAAACTGTGTTTCCTTCCACCATTCAGGACCATGTTTCATATGAACACTTTGGAAGAATGATAACAGTATAGGAACAGCAAACAAGACATTGTAGTCTGTTCCATAACAGGCAAACAGCAACAAGCAGAAATTCCATGACCACATAGTAAAAGCCACAAAGAAACAGCAACCTCAGAGTAGCTGAAGTGCTCTGACCTGTATCATCAAGTCTCATAATGTCATCTCGCAAATTGGTTCCTCCGGTTGTTGCCATCACTTTGGCACCTCCCATGTGTTTGCTGACTTGGATACAGATTTGACTGACCTGCAGGGCTAGCTCACGGGTGGGAACAATCACCATTGCTAGAAGTTAAAAAAATCACTGTCAGTTACTAGTAACGTCCTGTATCTTAAATACTCATCCTCAGAGGAACCAGATGCTTTATGAAGTCAAATAATGAAAAGCACAGTTTAGGAACTCCACTCTGGGTATCCTGAACAAGGATAACCAGGAATTGCTTTTGATAAGGCCAATTCCATGCAAGGGTTCTCCAGCCCTTGATGCTCCCATTGCACAAGCATCCCAGCCAGCATGCTGGCTCCACATCCACTTCCCAGGGCATGACAGAAAAGTCTACAAGTCTTCTTCTATTTAAACCTTTTGAAAGCAACTGTGGGACTTTATAAACTCCATCACTCCCCATTAGCTTTCTCTGGAAGTACAAGCAGATTACACACATTGCCCCATTTCATTAACCAGTTTCAGATTCAAATCTCTTATGTAGTGACTGACACCACTACCTGGCTGCAGCCAAGTGAGATCCACCTCAACTGACCTTGTATATTGTCCTTCTTTAAGTCTAGCCGTTCAAGTAAAGGAATGAGGTAGGCTCCACTCTTGCCTGTTCCATTTTTTGCTCTTGCCAAGATATCCCTACCAGATAAAGCAATGGGGATGCTCTCCTCCTGAAATGCAAGGACAGAAAGTGCATGAGCAATTAATCATAAGCCATGCTTCACTGAAGAGGATGACCAAATTTAAGTCCCCTCACTAACAGTGTCACATGAAATCTGTTACATGACCAGTATTATTACTATCCTGTAACCACAAGCATGACAGACTCATAACAGGAAGAAGTTAAACCCATCAGTAAAGAGCTCCCCAACACATTCCACTTAGAAATCCTTACCTTGCCTGATCGTAAGAAAGGGATCAAGTACCACAGGTAAACCCATACTAACACACTAAGAAAAAAGTGAAAAACCAGGAACAAAAAAAAAAGTGAAGAGACTACGACAGTCACTAGCAAACTCCCCCTATGGAAGAGGATTCCCACCTACATCTGAATATCAGAACCACCTCAGCCCATGGGATTCCAGCCTCTACAGCACTGTGATAAACTTCTCATAAGATCTTCAGCCATCCAAACACAGGCCCCACGTATTTTTAATTTTACTACCTTTTTCAGCAACATCTAATGAAATCTCAGCCTTTTGGAAAGGTGCCATCCTGAGAATCTGTTTATAAACAAAGCAAGCCATAGCTTTCTCATGCCTTAAAGATACAAGGTGGCAGAGCTGTGTCAGTGATAAACCCTGAAAGACCAATAAAAGAGTTCAACCCTCCACCCTCCCCCCGAAGTTAACATATGAACAGTTCTTAATAGAACTGTTATAGAAGTAAAAGAAAGATGGAGGTACAGAAAAGCAAACTTAGTATGATATTAATCTCTCTCCCACAGTCTTCCTAAATCTTCCACAGGATTACAATAAAAAGAGCCAATACTGTGATAAAGCCATAATTATACTTTTAACAACTAACGTTATATAGCCAATGGTAAATCAGTTTTGGAAAATTTATAGAACAGAACCCTGGGACTATTTATGTGAAAGATGTTACTGAACACACAATTAACAAATTAACACCTCCAGCATGAAAAGGAAAATCCAAGTTAACTTCTCCAAAAGTGCAAGGAAGTCCCATCACTAAGTAACTCAATGAATGACTTAGTGATTTAGTTGGGGGTTAGAAATTCTTGCTTTTTCCCAAGGGACTCCAAGTTTTTATGTTCAAAGCTTCAGTTTTCCCCAATGATGATGCAAGTATTGGACATTTATGCATAAGAATGTCAATACATTTATAGAAGTCAAAAAGCAGCATTTAAGTAGTTTGTTTGCAAACAACCTGAATAGGAGATGGTTTTTCCCAGCCCATTTCAAAAATTCCCATCAGCAACTCCCGTTTCAAACAGTAATCTTCAAACTCATTTCCTTTTGTGGAGGTCACGTCCTGAATAATCAAAAAAATAAGCACATCCATAAGATCAGGTCATATAATCTACAGCTGTAGATTAATCTTTACAGAAATACACAAAATACTATACAGGAGTTCCCATTAACCCATACAAAACCCTACAAAAGCAAAGGAAACACTCGTTTTCTCAGAACCAAACACAGCTCCTGAGTGTACACAGCAACACCTTCCCATCTGCCTTGCACAATGCAGATGCTGCCTGTGTCATGCCATAATACTAATAAAGTAAGAAATCCACAGTGGACTCCACTTCTGAGCTTTCCAAGAGAAGCATCACTCACGAGCAGTTGAGAGAATAAATTAAGTCTTCATTTAAAACAGCAGGAGCTGAACTACCTTTTAGCCTTCGCTCAGGAAAAGTATTTTACCATTGCAAACTCTCCCACAAGTTTTATTTAATATTTATTCCTACAATTCAATGATCCTTACCGAAGTTTTGATTCTCAAATCCTTTGGAGGGAGTTTTAAAGTCTTCTTCCAGTCATCACCAGGTCTACAGCAAAATACAATGAAAACAGGTTTTCCAATACTTAATATTTTGATTTTACATTTTATTTTCTTAGATACAGTGATGATAGTCTAATATTTTCACCTCCTCAGAGCTAAAAGCATCTACACATATGAGCTCAAATATTCTCTGAGCTAAGCAGGATGTAACAGGCAGAAAACTGTAAACAGACAAAATCAGCCGTCTGCCAAACAAATCTGTGAAATATTTATCCAGTCATGATTCAAGTGCCATTTTTAGGGCACTGAATCAAACAGTAGAACAGATTTAAAACTGAGCACTTACTCAATCATATAACAGAAACTGGCTATAATAAGTTCACACAAAAGTATTTCGTGACTTAAAAGCAACCACTCCACTTGTTGATCAAGCACCTTTGCTCTCAGTGATATTTAGATACCCATCCTCTCTTGAAAGCCACTGTAGAGTGGAGACCAAGTCCTCCTCGTCACCAGCTCCAGGAAGTTAAGTGTGAATTTTGATGAGTTTAATTCACAACATTCATTAGAGTAACCATGTAATACATTAAAAAAAAAAAAAGGGGGGGGGGGGGGAGGGGGCAAGTTGGGCAGATTTTGAGAACCCGAGTGTTCCATCATGCTTTCTCTGAGGAGAGCTGGCACTTCCTTCGCAAATAATTAACAAAATAAAAACCAGTGCTGTTCAGAGGAAGGAGGATCCATGGAAGAAAAAAAGAAAAGCAAGGCATTACCATACCGTCCAAGTATTTTACCTCTTCCAAAATTCCAACCAGCACACTTCCAAAACTAGCTCGATGGGAGCAGGATATCACAGTGAGACTATCCTCTCAGCTCAGGCTTGGATGAATTAAAGCCGGAGCATTACAATGAGACCAGGTGCTACTATTTCAGATCAATGACAAAAGATAACTGACTTTAAAGCATTTCTCACCACGACAGAAAACTGCAACAAACTGAAAGGCATACACAACTAGACTGAGACCACTTGGCATTTCCTCCTTGGTCTTAAATGTCAGTTCAGGTCCTTCCCACTCCTTCCCACTTCCCTCTTGAACCATTCCAAAAAGCAAAGAACACAGGATTCTAAAGCTGGGCCACCTCTGCCAGTGGCTCAGAAAAGCACTGCATCAAACTGGATTTTCACAACAATTGCTGCTGGAGAGAAGCTCGCACAAGGAAATACAGCTTTTTCTCATAATGTACATCACAGGAGGATACTTCTAACCACCCATGTCACAGAACAACAGAAGACAACATTTTCCACGTGGGAATCCAAGAATGCTTTCCCATCCACGACTTTTAAACATTCCTTTTGTGGCAGCTGATACAAACACTTACTTAATAGTGGTGGTCATACTCTGTGCTTGCTGTTGAGTGCCATTATTGATTGTGTTGGCATTTTTCAGCTGGTTCATCTGTTGCTGAGTTTGTGTGCCTCCACCTCCTGGGCCCCCGCTGGGTTTTACAGGGCCTCTCAACTGCCCATTCTGACTGGATAGACCCATTATAACAGGGTTCTCTGTTCTGGCCGTGCTCATGCTTTTATCTTTAAAGATGTCTTTTTAGACTTCAAAACTTTGAAAGTCAGTACAGAAACTGTAATAACAGTTTATTAGACTCTCCAAAATGAAGAGATAAATAAGTCTTGCTCAATATATGAGTCCTTTATTGCAATGCAGGCAAGCACCTGTAAGTCACTCAAAAGTAAAGCAGTAACTTGCTCTGATGCACTGTGGAACAACTTTTTTTTAAAAAAAGCCCTCTATTGAAGTTGATTTATATCAGAATTCACTTGCTTCAATCTGAAAGAGAAGCAGACAATAACAATTAGTATGTGGGTTTTTGTCTACATAAATCACATCAGTTTACTTCTGTATTTTAAGAAAAAACTCTTTTCCAGGCAGTGTGCAACAATAGTACTTGCTTTTTTGTTTACTCAGGGATAATTATAAAGACATACATCAAACTTTTTTTGCCTTTCCTTTTTCTTCTAACATCTTCAGACACCAAAGAAAACATCGCAAACTTTCAGTGTACTTTCAGTGACCTTCCACTACCTGACCCCTCTCATAAAGCAACCACTAAGTGTATCAATTGTTTTGATGGCTCTTCAATTCCCCCACAAATTCTCCCACATCCGGGATGCAGCCAACCAGCCCTAAAATGTGAACAATAGTGTTATGCATAAGTTTGTGAGAGGAAGCAAGATTATGATATCAAGTGGACATTGCAGATGGAACTGACAAAACCCTTACATTACTCTGATTGCCTGTTTGGTTTGAATGGGAAATATAAATTACATAAACCCAAACCAACAGCTTACACTCCTCCAACCCCAAATGCTAGCTCAACCAGGTTACCCCCAGGTTTACACCGGATACTGATTTAAGGCTACTCAGAACAGAGATGGAACTACACTATTACACTGAACTGAGAGCAGCTGCCTCTCTGAGTCCAAGTGACTGAGCTTGAACTGAGGCAATAACGCTGCTGGTTACCCAGCTTCTGCCTGTGATCTTACCTTCCTGCTGTCAGCAACAACTTATGTGGTGCTCAGAAGACAACATTTCATACACATGACTTAACATTGACTCTGTATGTAACAGAAAGGTTGCAAAACTGTGGAAAAACAATACAAAGTCTGCCCCTTATATAAAGCAAGCATAGACCAGAGCTAAAGACTGCTTTTGGTAGTACGAGGGAGACAAAACGTCCCTAGTCCAAAATCTTTTGGAACAAAAAGTAGGCATGCCTTGAGCATCTGCATCTTGGGAAAACACAAAGGAAAAAACATCACACTAATGCCTCCTAACCTCGGCATTCACAGCAAAATAAATGTTTTCCTAATGAATAAAAAGGCACACTGAAGAGCATTTCAAGAGAGCAGAAAAGGAATCCAGAGTTCCCAGCTGCTTTCAAGTGTGTCAATTCTGGCTTCTAGCAAGATTTTGAAGTTTGCGATACTAGGATTTTCTGGTAGCTAATTTTCAAGGCATCTTGGAAGATATATTTCACTTGGCCATTAACTTCGTAAAAACAAGACGAGTTACGAAGGTAGCCAGAGACGCTGACTGGCTCTCTGGCAATGAGACCCGACTACCAATCCCAAGTTCTCAAATAGTGTAGGAAATGAAACCTCTCAGTCCCCTATGCCCTCATGCTCGTAACAATCCTTTACAAGAACATAGGTTAAAAATAACGCACAGCCTCACGGATCCCAACAAATCTCCCCGTTCCGATAAAAGAGACGCCACCATTACGCAAATCAAGGGACTGGAAAAAAAGGGCCTCCGTCGCCTATCTCTGCTCTCCGGGCGCGGGCGGGCGGCCGGGGCAGCAGCTCCGGACCTTTCCCTTCCCGTCGGCTGCACCCGGCACAAAGGGAGGCCCAGAAGTGCTCAATGCGCCCGGTGAGCCCGGGCCGCACTGCAGAGCTCCGGGGCCGAGCGGTGGGCCCGGTGCCGCCCGCCGATCGCAGCTGCGCCACACCAACATCTTCCGCCCGCGAACAATGGAGCGGCCGCCGCTTGCCGCCCGGGTCGGCGGGGAGCGAGCGCCGCCCGGCCCCGCCCCCCGGGGTCCCCCAGTCCCGCCGCTCACCGGTGCGCCCAGGCCCAGCCCGGCCGTCCCCGCCCCGCCAGCGGCGCCGCCAGGCCCCGCTCAGGCCCACGATCTCGCCGCAGGCCGCAAGGCGCGGCCTGCCTGCAGCAGCCCCCACGCCCTGCTCCCATGTAGCCGTGCCCGGCCTGGCCCGTCCTCACCGCCACCAGCCGCGCTCCCCCTCGCCCAGGTACAAAATCCTCTCGCTCCCCCGGTGCCTTGTTATGGCGACTCGACGCTCCAAGATGGCGGCTTCCTCCTTCCTCCCGTGCGCCCTCCCCCTCCCGGCGGGCGGCACCGCCCCGGTCAACACGCACCACGCACGCACGCATGTACGTACTACGTGCGGCGTGCACCACGCGTCACGTCCCGCCCAGCGTGCGGAGCCCACGTGACCACGCTCCCTCAGATGAGGCCCTTCCCTTTTAACTCTTTCGCCAGAAAGCGCCGGGAAACGTAAAGGGGCTTCGCTATGTGGCCATTAAAACAGAGCCAACGCAAACGTAAGAATAAGGGCATGAGCCACAGCCTGTAGGAGTCGTAACCACCGATCGTGACAGGCTGGGTATTGGCATTTCTTTTTAGACAGCTGTTGCATAGACATGGATTTTGACGAACCGAGACACAATGGGAATGTAATCTCAGTAGTTACTGCTTTGCAGACAGATTTTTCTTCAAATGTTTTTCCAAAATGCATGCAAAAGGACAAGGACGTTCCTGGTTTTGTTTGGTTCCTCAGACTTACAGTTGTCTCTCTCTGGTTGTTTTTCCACCCTCAGCAGCAAAAGGCACCAGTTCCACTGCAGTTTTAGCTGATTGTGAACAACCTTTCTGTCTCAGTCTCTCGGGCCCAGCGGTACCCCATGCCTTGCCTTACCCCTCAGCCCTGACAGGACAGGGCTTCAGGACGGGGCTTGCTCAGTCTGTGTTCTCCCTGTGACTGAGGCACAGTGCGAGCTCCCTACAGCTTCCCTCCGGTTTTGCTGCTCTCCATCCTCTTGCTTTCAGAAGAAAGAGTGCCCAGAGGCTGATGAGCACATGCAGGTGCACACAAAGGTCCTCACGGCAGGGGAGGACAACGACATCCTCGGGGCAGCAGGTGCCCGAGGAGTCGGTATCTATGAAGCAGGAGGAGTGGTTGTAATCCAGCAGTGCTCACAAGAATAACACCACCTCCTTCTTCACCAACGTCCCACCAGAGTCCTTGCTGGTAGAGAGGCCTTAGTGCAGCACTACCTAGACAAGAGGAGGACAAGAACTGTTTGTCAAACCACCTCAGCTCATTGCAAAGGAAAAGTTTTCTGCCAAAATGTCAGCTGCAATGCCATCCTACTCTGCTGATCCAGACTGGGGCATTCTCACTGTGATCCTGCTGCTGTGACATCACTGAACAAAATGCCCATTTCTCCGAGCAGAAAAAATACTGATTTCCCATCTTGATTCTCCTTTGTTACCCTTGTGAAGCCAAGATGTCCAGCCCCTGCTAGTCCTGCTCTAGACTTTGCAGAGCAGCTGCCAAGGCCTTGCTTTCCTGTGCAAGGCACCTCACACTCCCCAAGCCCAGATGAGGGGTAAAGCAGCAGGAGATGGCACAGAAGACAACCACAAGTCACTGGGGTTAAAGCAGCCAGAAGGACCCCAAGGCAGAGGGCAGTGATCATAGTGACCATACCCATACTTCGAAGTCCTGCACAGCTCCAGAGAAGTGCCTAGATCCAGGAGGTTTCTGCTAAGAATGGTCCTTGGCATGGAACTTTTCAAAGCCTTTTGGATCACCTGGAACAAGGACAGTTGGGGGCAAGAGCCCTGAAGTTTTCCAGGGAAGACCTAAGGATGTTCTGGATCTTCTGTGGTATAGACCAAAGGAATATATACTCTTCAAACTGTACTTTAAAAATCAACTTACAGCACTAGTAAAAAGATAATAGATAGAAAGCTAGATGCTAATCTTTACATCAGTCAGGTCACTCTATGCCTGGAGCTCATTTGCCTTGCAAATACTCTGTTGTTACATTCTGTGTCGCTCCCTACTCACTTAAATGATTGACTCCAGCCCTGAGAACTTCTGTAGAAATTTCTGGAAGAGAGACAGATCCTGTCCCTCAAACCATGGGGCCTGTCAGCTACTCTTCAGAGACCTATGACTTGGTAAGTTGGGCCTGGCTTTCCTACCTGGGAGGTAGAGCTGGGGTGGGCTGAGAGGCCAGGTTTCTGGCCATCCGTCATCTAACCCTCCTGTTGGCAGAGACAGAGCTTAAGCCATTTCTTATGCCAGCATAATCAGTCCTTGCATCCCTTAAGTCTAGACTTGATCACAAGCACAAGGCTGTTGCTTGTGGAGAGGTGGAGTAGTGCGGCTAGAGCCACTGTAATCCAGGGATGCTGGGGGTATTCCACTGGGGAAAGCTGCCCAGACCTGTACTGGCAAGCGCTAAGCCCAAGTGCTGTCCTTGCACGAGGACACAGACTAGTGTGTCTGCAAAGGGCCAGGTGACTCACCTGGAGAGCAGGGCTCCAGCAGTCCCATCCTGTGCTGCCAGCCTCTCCCAGCCTCTGCTCCTTGCTGCCCTGCTGTTTGCACAACCGTTAGCACAATGTAGTCATAAAATGCTTACTCTGAGCTAGGCATCTTTTGCATCAGCCTTCAGTGATATAAATGACTGTGTACACAGTGTGCAAAGCCCTGTACCACCTTATCTGGTCTCCTTTCACAACTGGAATGCCCAAGCAAACCCAGCCTTCTCTCTCTGAGTGTGAAAAGCCTTGGTATGACCACCCTGCTTGCTTGCTCCACATACAGGCTTCCATACATATGGCTCCACATACATACAGGCTCCACATACACTCTGCTGAACTGGGAATATGCAGTATATTTACAAGAGGACAATTTTAAAATTTTAAAATTGCAAAAACTTCTACTAACAGGGAGAGATAACACTAGGTATTCTACCTCATCATTCTCTTCCCAGCCTTTACAAGTGAAAAAGAGCAAGCTGCATCTTTTAGAGGCTGTTGTGCTATCCAACAGGAAGGACACAGCAGCATTATCATTACCCTGGTTTTCAAATACTGCATCTCAGATTATTTTTTTTAACTACAGTGGCTCCCTGCAGCAGACCTCAGGATTAGTTATCCCAAAAAAGAGAAATGTTGGATTCAACTGTTACCAAATTTTCTCTTCTTCCTTTTTTCCTACACACCAGGGAAGAGCGAGGAGATGGAGGAGCAAGCCCTGCCCTCCTTATTTATTTTCTGATTCATCCAATATAAAAATCCCTTGCAGATGGTGGTCATTTCTTTAAAACTTTTTTTGGAGAAGACACTTCTTTCCCTGACCTCTGTTGAAGTTCAGTGGTAGCCCTAAAATTGAGAGAAAAAGAAAACAAACTCAAACCTTTCTCACCTCCTTTGCTTACAAAACTTTCCATAATCCTTAGCTTGGTGATTTTTATCTCTGCTGTGAATTCTTTTACATCAGAAAGGAGACCCCATGGGAGGGGAAGGGGGAGGGTTTGGGCAGGGGAACCCAGCAGATTTTTGGACTAAATGCTCACAGTCAGGTGCCACAGCAGGAAGAGTTTTAGACCTTTTCTCAGATTTCTGCAGTTGGGATTTTGGCATATGTTGTTTCCCACCTCTGTCTCCTGGAAGCTTCCCAGATTTGGCTCCCTCCCTGTTCCAGGGAGGCCACAGATATCACATGAGCATCACTGTATTTGCTTTGGTGGTGCCATATGTTGCTTTACTTATACTCAGTGCTCGTAGCAGCAACCTACCCTCAGAGATTTTAAAAAAATGGCCTCCAAAGTGTCTTGTCAAAGTGGCAACACAAACCCTGCCTTGTGCAGGGATTGTTTGATCAATTGAGCAATTATGGAAGGAAAAATGATGAGGATGTTTGCACCAAAAGGGCATTCATCACACAGTATCACACAACGAATACAGGGCTTCACCTAAATTTTGATACCGCATGAGACCATTTGACTCTGTAACCTTGCAGAAAAGTACCATGCCCAAAATGATAACCCTGTTTCTCCATAGCAAAAATGCTTTGCCTGCTAACCTTCCTCCTCTGCAGACTAGACAACCAAAAACACAGTTGCAGAGATCTACACTGAGGTTTACACCAGGTTCCCTGAGGTTCCTCAGGCCAGTTTTCATTGCATTCATTTCAACATGCCTGGAGAGTGTAAAGGCACCTACGCTGCAGTAACATGGTATTTCCACAGGCCTTGGTTTTATTCCTGGATTTCCCTGGTTCAGCCCCTGGAGAAGTCATGAGCAGAAGCTCCCTCAGTAGATTGTACTGATGTGTGCAATTACAGTTCTAAGGTTTTGAGAATGAAATGTACTGCTCCCAGCCCTGGCATTGACTAGAAGGGAATGATTCACATGGAAAATCCATAACAGTGCACAAGCTGGTTCACTTCTGCAGCCAAATATTTTGATTGCTGACAATTGTGGGGAACTGAGAAAAACAGCTGACACACAGAGACCAGAATAACTCCTGTGATGCAGGTTATAAGGGTAAAGGTATGAACAAAAAGCACCCAGGAACAGCTTTCCCAGGCATGCACTTGACTGCTATATTAGAGAGACACCACTTTTTCTCCCACCCCCAAATTTGCTGCAATTGTCATGCAGGAGACCTGTACAAACGTCCCTCTGCATACACACTGTTGACTTATCCTATCCCAGATCAGGCAGCCACCCACTTCCAGTCCTAGAATTGCAGCAGAGCCCCCAGAAGCCTCAGCTTGTCATACATATTCAGTGCATCTCCTGCAGTTCTGGTCCTGCCCTTACTGTCTCAGCCCAGACTCTGATTTTTCATCCTCTTTTATTTGTCTCTAACTCATCTCTGTCTGCTCCTACCCACATGTGCTGCTCTGCTCAGCGGTGCAGGCAAGGACAAATCAGACACAGCTCCACATACGCTCTCCCTACCCACAGTGAGTGGTTTACAGTAAGAGCCCTCCCTACCTGCTCCCATCAGCAGTCAGATAGTGTCTGATAGTGGCACTCAGCCTCTGCACTTCCGCCTCCAAATACAAAGGTGATGCTGAGAACTGGCCAGCAGCCAAAGCCACTGAACGCTGCCCAAGCTGGCCATCCCCTGCCATCGATGGTGCTGGCATGGCTCCAAGGGAGGACTGAAACTCCAGCCAGCAAACCTAGCCATTTTCCATCATTTCATTTTTCCCTTTAAAACTGGAATCGCCCAACCTCTTCCCAGTGAAATTTCCCAACATACAATCTGTTTGGGGTGTTCAGCAGTTACCTGCACAGCCTGAGCAGCCTGGTTTGGTCACTGCATCAAATAGCAAAGGTTTTTAGGTTGTTTTGCTTTTTCTCAGAGAGGTTCAAGAATCTGGCCTTGACCAACACATCACAGATTTCTGTGTGTTGGTTAACTCCTCTTGAAAGGTACAGGTACAGAGTAGGCAGGAAACACTTTCAAGCTGGGGAGGAAAATAACTGGGAGGGATTTCTTAAGGCTTTTGTCTTTAACAGCAATCTCTGATCTCCAAAATCATACCCTAAACCAGAAAAATAAAAGTTCTTTGGGAATACAAAATGCTTCTCATCAAAGGCTTGCAGCCCCACAGTTACATAAGCAAGAGCTGGGCAGGGTTATTCCGCACGTTTCTGAAGGACTCATTCACCCTCCTACTGTCCACTGCTTGGGAACTGCCTGCACCAGCTGTCTGCTCTACGAGTTTGGTAATGCTCCCTAGGCTTATGACCCATTAGCATACCCGGGCTACTCTTGGAACCATGCAGATGGTTTCAGCAGTAGAGGAGTGTTAGATAAGCCCTGCTGCTGCCAAGGGACCTCTTTACCCCCCCCCCCCCCCCCCCCCCAGTCATGTGCAGAGGCACCCAGTGCATTACCCAGGGAAAGCTGCCTGAGAGAGAAGAAACATAAATCACCTTTCCCTAGCTAAGCACAATGCAAGACTCCAGGCTGGTCACAGTAATTTTGCTTAATAGCCCATTGGGTGAGCAAAAACCCCCAAAATCAGGTCTAAAACTGTTTAAAGCAGGACTGGTATTTTTAGACTGGAACTTTGTCTGATGAGGGAAGGAGCAGCAGGTGCAAACAGCTGCAGCTGGCAGTGAAAGGTATGAAAGCATTAGCAGAGACTTCCGCTGTGGTCAACACTGAAGTATCAGCACAGGTCTCCAGAGAGGGTGTAGGTGGGGGACTGCAGGGTGACTGCTGCTGAGCTCTTCCCAGTTGTCACTAAATATTCAGTTTGCCATAAGCCTCCTCCACTGCTCTCTTTTTTGTGCAAGGCCAGCTGAAACATGACCACCATCCAGGGAGCTCATCCTGAGCAGAATTCCATCTTCCCAACGCTCAAGACTTGCCCACAGCTTCAGCCCAAATACAGGCTGGTCAAGAAGATACAGCAAGCCAAGGGCAAATCACATCTGCAGCAGCCCTATTGCACTTGCCTTACTGGGTCAGCCTGGGGTCTGAGCAGTGTTTTCCCTTCCCTTTCCTGCTCTGACTGCAAGTAATTCAGAACTGAAAGGTTTATCAACAGAACAGATCTCTCTTTCCATCATCTAGTCCTGTAGCTATGGCACCGTAGCGCCTCAGAGGCTTTTCTCCCATTGTGTTGAAGATCTGCCCCACATCTTCCTCTGAGTGAGTAGAAAGCAACCTCAAAGGACAGCTCCTGCTGACCCCACCTCACCCTGCTCTGTCATAGGCAGCTCTCAGGCCTCTGAGGAGGAGCAGGGTTCACTGTGCAGAATTTGAGGTACAGATGTGCTGTGCGGTGAATCCTGCCACCTTTATACCTGACAGCAGGCAGCAGGCAGGACAGGAGTGGTCCATATCAGAAATGGGTGGGAAAAATCGGGAAAGCTGGTAAAGGAGAGTTCCATTTTATGTGAGGAAGCAAAATTCACCAGCAGGTAGCTTGGCAAGAACCAGAAGATGAAACTGGTCATCTGATTGGACACCAAAACATCCCCAAGTTTTAACTCCAGTTAAAGATTACAGACTGAGCAGCCCTCACTGTCCCAAATGGAGAAAACCCTCTCCACCTGCTGCTGCACCTCCTGGCAGTGGAGGGGCCTCCAACGACATCACACTGCAGACAGCATCTCCTCTGTATGCAAGTGGGCTGCAGGACATGGAGATGCTCTTCTTTAGGTCTGCCAGGTGCAGCTGAGGGATTGGGTTCTTGTGTTCAGAAACTCCCCTCCACTAACAAGACTCTCTCTGTTCCCCAGAGCCAGGTGGAGCTGAGTGGTTACTACGAAGCTGAGAACACCACCCCTTCTTTGGAGGGCTACTTTTGCTTCAACCCAGCCTCATCTGTGGTTGGCAACCAGGGAGACCCCTTCAGAAAGGTCTTCATGCCCCTTATCTATCTGCTGATGTTTGTGCTGGGGACTCTGGGCAATGCCCTGGTCTTGGTCATTTTAGAGAGGTTCAAGAGGTCTCGCACCACCACAGAAAACTTCCTTTTCCACCTCACCCTGGCCAACATGGCACTGTTGCTCACCTTCCCATTCAGTGTGGTGGAGAGTCTGGCTGGGTGGATATTTGGGAAGTTCCTCTGCAAGATACTCAGTGCTGTCCACAAGATCAATTTCTACTGCAGTAGCATGCTGCTGGGGTGCATTGCGGTGGACCGCTACCTGGCCATTGTCTATGCAATCCACACCTACCGCAAACGCAGGGCTCGCTCCATCCACCTCACCTGCACAGCTGTCTGGCTCTGCTCATTGCTTCTGACTTTACCTGATCTCATCTTCATGGAAGTCTGGACAGATGACAGCAACCGCAGCATTTGCTATTTTCCAGAGGTTGGGATTGATGGAAACAATGCGTGGCTGGCAACACGCTTCCTCTACCACACCGTGGGCTTCTTTGTGCCTCTGCTGGTCATGTGTTACTGCTACATGGCCATCATCCGGGCGCTGTGTCAGTCCCAGCGCCTGCAGAGACAAAAAGCTGTCCGTGTGGCCATCCTGGTCACAGGCATCTTCCTCCTCTGCTGGAGCCCATACCACATCGTCATCTTCCTGAACACACTTACCAAGCTAGAAGCCTTCACCAAGAATTGCCTCCTGGAAGACCAGCTGGACACAGCCATCATGGTGACAGAGGCCGTTGGCTTCACGCACTGCTGCCTCAACCCCATCCTCTACGCCTTTATTGGGGTCAAGTTCCGTAACGACTTCTTCCGGATCCTGCAGGAGCTTGGCTGCATAAGCCAGGAGACCCTGCAGGAGATCCTGGAGGTGACAAGGAAGGGCAGTGGGATAGAGTCTGACAACACCACCTCCATCTCCACTTTCTAGCTGGGAAAGGCTGCCTGCTGGGCAGAACTGGTCTAGGTCTTTCCTTCCCAGTGGTGCACTTGCTGTGGTCTCAGTTACAAGTTTCACAGGCATCCCCACAACTTTCTTCACTCCTCAGGAAACAGGTCCAATAGCCACCAAACACCCAAATCCCATCAGACACCTTGCTTGGTTCTTTCTGGTTCTTGTAGAGATCCACCTGGGCAGCTGTTGGTGAATGCTCGATGTCTGATGGTCACTCCTGTGGGGCTGGATGAACTCAAGTGGGTTGAGCCTGATATTCCCACCTCTCCCTTGAAAAACTGACTGGGCATCTTGCACACAAAGCCAGGCACAGGATTGTCAGCGTGCCACAGGGTTAAGGAAAAAAGTGCAGCCAAGTAAATGAGTCATGTCAGTAAGCAGGTCTCCATTTCACTAGCTCAGGTTGGTACAAACATGCTCAAAGGAAGCCATGGGACTCTGGCCATAGCAACTGGAGAGATGCAGGTAGGACTGATGGGGACTGCGAAGCTCAATCCAATAGCACAGGCATGCAGTGCTGGACACTCTTTGACTGCAACATTGTCCTCCTACTGCGTGACATCCCCTCAGCCAGCCACAACAGATTCATCATCCCAACACAGCTCATGCCAGAAGTCCTCCCGCAGATTGAAAGATTTGACTGTCACAGACTCCTTTCCTGACACCAGTTGCATCCTTCCCCCCTCATTTGATCTGTTTTACTGATGTTATGACCTGTGAGTGGCTGCTGAACTGAATGTATGACTCTGCAAAAATTTTCCTTTGAGGAACACCATCTGAGGAGATGGCTTCTTTTTTTGTGACTGCACACAGGGGGGAGAAACCACACAGCTTTGTAGGGCTGATGGTATAACTATTTTTTTTTTTTTGGCAGCTAGTTGTATGGCTGTTTACGGGTTCTGAGAGCAAGGAGACCCACTGCCCCAGAGTAAGGGATAATTTATCTTTGTTTTTAGCAAGGCTAGAGGAAATGTGGCATTTTACTTGGCACTATGCTTTCTGATAGTTTTCCTCCACCTGCACCTACAGGCCTTTTAAAGATTCAGGTGCATCCAGGTGAACAGAGGACAAACCAGGGATCTTGCCCTGAACTGCAAGGATGCAGGAACTGCTCAGGTCAGGGCAGCTTGATGATAATTTGGTTCAAAATAAGAGCAGCATCTTTCCCCATCATTAATTCTTGCACTGCAAGCTGGTGTGTGGGGAAGCCCCAGCAGAGACTCAAGACAGCCTGCTGCTGCCTAGGAGGTCTCGTCACAGTTTAATGTGGCAGCAGGCCCACAACACTGCTCCATGACATTTCTGTTTCTAGAGAGTGCTGTGGCCTGAAATGCAGGAGAGCCATACATACCAATGTCACATGAGCACAACCCTCCTCACATCTGCTCTACCCTTCACCTCACATTTTAAGTAATGTCAAAACAATGTTAGTTCTCTTCTGGCAGCAGGAACTTTGTGCTAACCTCAGTTCTGAAGTTCATCCCACTAGCAGAGAGCTCAGTCCCAGGTGAACTTCACGGTACTCAAGGGCCGTGCTAAAAAGACCAGCCATTATGGAAAGAGGCCACATTACCTCAGCCTGACCCAGACAGAGATCTCAATAGCTTGATCACATATTGTGACTTGAGGAGACAACTCACCTAGTATAACACAGTCCACCTTTTCCTGCAGCACCACATCTTCCAAGATGAAACTTCCAAGTAATGGCAATTGTGTTTGTTCAGGCACGTACACGCAGCAGAGTAGGGCAAGTCTCTTAAGCCTGCACTTGTGTTCGCCACAGTTGCACCATATAGAAAACCCATTGCAGATGCATTGTAAACACCTACCCAGCAGGTTACAGTAACAACTGTGTTTCTACATGAAAATGTTACTGAAAATATAATAGTCAAAGTGTAAAATTCTTACAGTGGTCACAAAGTAAAAAGAAAATCTGCACTCAAATGAGGATGAACAGATTACACATCTATTGTTGCTATAGCTTTTAGCACTGGTATGTACAAACCTTTAGGAAGCTTTGAGGTAAGCTATAATAAACAGGTGAATAAAACACCATCTTCTCTTGTATAGTGCTTATAAGCATCTGTCTGTAACTGTGTCACGTATTCAAGGGAAATGCATCAGAGAGCACCAAGTCAGCAGATGGCACCTTTCTGACAAGCTCTGCTCAAATGGCTCAGAGGAGCACCTTGCTCAGATTCCCCTTCACCAGTGCCACAGAAGGCTCTGCTGTGTTCAGAGTCAGTCCAGAACTCTCTGCTTTATGGAGCTTCTTCCACTAACTGCACCTCCTGCCCCAGTTTTACAGCAGCTGCTAACCTGATGGGAAAGCTGCCCTTACACCTTACATTTGACTCAGCCTGGGAATGGCTTGGCTCAGAGCTGACAGACCTTCCCCAAAGAGTTGCCGTTGTTCCTTCCACAGCTGCCTGTACCCAGCCTGCTGAATGGCACAAGAAGAAAGCAAGAGGAACTTTCCTTCACTACAGAGGAAGCTCTGCCTTCCATTCAGCAAAACCCTTGCTGTGTCCTCAAGGTTTGCATGGCTGTCACATCACCTTGCCCCTTTAATAGGCTTCCCTGCTAAGAACTCACATGGCCAAAGCTGCCCCTGCAGCCCTGGGGCAGACCTTCAGTCTCCCCTGTGGAGCTCTGCTCAGCCCCTATCCCATGGCCACCAAGTGAGGCAGATGCACTCTGCCAACCCAGGCCACCAGGAAGGGGGACTGAGCCAAAGGGAGCTTCAAGGTGGCTCTGCAGAAAGTAGGGAGACGGTGTGTGGGAAGGCAATGTCACCACCATCCACAGCACACCCTCTGCACCCCCAGTCCTGGACTGTGCTCTGCAAACAAGGCTCCAGCAGACAAGCCAGAGAAAGCCCTCGTCTCTGATGAAGGCAACCCCAAATACAGGAACACAAAGACCTTCACAAACAGCACACTGCTCTGCATTTCCTGTAGGGCAGCCAAGTCACCCAGGAGACAGAGCTGGGGCTCCTTCTGCTACACACACACAGTGATCACAGGGCCGTGGCAGGCAGTGGAGCATGCATGGGTGAGTGCAAGTAAGGGAACGCATGAATGAACGTGTGCCTGGGAGTGCTGCAGAGAAGGGGCTCCCCCAATGCTCACACAATCCTTCCAGCACCTCTTGCACTTTCTGTCTCTGCTGCAGTCCTGTGGACAATCACGTGGAAAAAGACAGGCACAGGTCAGGTCTTGAAATTTGTCTTTTTAATAAAAAGGCACCTATAAAACAGGTCAATACATTACAGGCAGCACAGATACCCAAAAACAAGCCTAAAAATTGTTTCAAATAAAAACCAATAAGATGTCTTCACATATTGTATTTATATATTTATATTTATATATATATTTATATAATGGTACAAAATGACTGGGGAAGTTTCTCCATGGGATGACAGAGAACAGGTCAGTCAACTTTACCTCAATGTGAAAGCTTATTCCAGGTGTGTGATTATCTGACATACTGAAAGATGCAGTTTACCAGCGTTCACTTTTTTGGAGCTGTTTTGGAAAAACATGGCGAAGTCATGGCTAAAAGATGGGCAGACCTTCTACTGTGATTAGGTGGAGTCAGTACACAGAACTCAAGGTGAGGAGCCGAGCAATAAACTACAAGACACAAGACTAGACACAGATCATGACAGCGGGCAACCAGCTGATGGTAAACCTTGCCCGGGTCTAACAAGGACTGGCTGGCACTGAGCCTCCAAAGGAACTCCTGCCACATTGTTGTTCACAGACATGGTTGGGAGCAGCGCCAAGGGCACAGGGGTGTTAGGCAGCATTTCTTCTCCCCATTGTTCAGCCATCACAGTGGTAGGGGTAGGGCTGGTTCCTCAGCACTGGGATTTTTCAGAAGAGCACCAACTGCAGCTCCAGAGTCCTCAGCTCTGACCTAGCGCCAGGATTTCCCTTTTGTATCCTTTGTAGGGCTGCTGAGTCAAATGGCTTAGCTTCTGATTTGTCACTGAAGGACAGGTCTTCCTCCTGTTGCCAGGCAGAAATAGCATCGCACTGCTGTGTCCCTGTGAGTGCTAAGCACTGCTCTCCCGAGCGCTGCATGGCCTGTGCCACAAGCCTGCAGGCTCCTGCTGGTGCAGGGACAATGCACTGCTGACAGAGTGAGGACTGCGAGCCCCATGCAACCTCTGTGTCGAGCTGGGCAAAAGGGACAATGAGAAAAGTACAAACACATGGAGATCTCAACCAGGCTAAAACAACAGCTATCTACAGGCAAACAAAAAAACTTCCATATAGAAAATGTTATGGCTTCAAATTAGCCAAGACTTGCTGGTGGGTGATGAGTAAAGTTTGGGACTGTAATTGGTATTTGGATGTTTACAAGAAGCTACCGGCAGCCAACACCCTGAAGAGCAGCCAAGAGAAGCTACAGCCTTTCAGTCAAGTCAAGCTTAGAAAGAGCTACATCTGTTTGAGTCACATCCTCCTGCATGAAACACACACCTTTCAGATCAAGAATCCAACTAGCTAACGTGTCAGGTCCAAAGCCTGGGCTGAAGATAATTCTTCTGCTCCAACTGCTATGCCAGGAAGGAGAACTTCTTGTAATTGTTCCTGTTTTAGCACTGTAAAAAATGTTACTTGCTCACGCTGTATACAACAAACCCCACAAAGCAAGAGACTAGAGCAAGATCCTTCCTCAGATCCAAACCCATCCTTCTCACCCAGCACTACAAAATGCCCCAAAGCTTCAGTGTATTCCCAACTGGACTTTATGTTTCCATCTTCTCACAAACTGGATCAAGACAGCTGCTGGGCTGACATTTCAGCACCCACCAGCCTTTCCAAACAGCTTGCCACCTGATAAAAAGTGTTGCCGTTCACTCACTACTTGGCAATCTCCCTTCCCAAAGCCCTCTTCTCCCTGCAACAGCAAGTTGGGAAAGGTGAGCTCTGTTATAAGAGAGGTAGTGTGTTAAGCCTGGATCTGCAGAGATAATGCTCCAGCAATTGTGTGCCCCAAGTTTACCACTGGATGATGGAATTGCAAGTCCCCACAGAGGTCCAGAGATACTGTGATGTGTGCAGAAACGTGCATGCATCACGACACACTCCCCTCTGTGAAAAGACATGGGAAAGACCATCAGGGCTGCATGCAGGAAGACCTTACAGAGTACACGATGGAGAGGGTGGAGTGCATCCAGAAAAGCCAGAGTTGTCCAAATGGCATGTTTCTGCCAGCCTAGGAATGAGAGATTGCAACTCAACTTTGGCCTCTTCTGCCTGAAGCACAGGATGGCCATGCTGCCGACACTGCTGGGGTAGAGTAGTGCACTCAGGGACTCTCTTCAAGAGCTGGACTTCTGTGCTACAAGACAGGGCTGCTGCCAGTAGCTCAGGTTATGATGGAGTAAGGACTGCCTACAAAACTCTACTGATGAAGGACTGACAAGCACTAGGAAAACCTGGGAAAGCATTCAATGATGGGGGAGCGTGACACAGTGGTAAACAGTAATGGATGGGTAACAGACTGGTGTAGCAAGGCTACAGAAGATCAGTGTTCCCAGCTAGCCTCTCCTGGAAGCACTGGAATGCATCACCTCACTCACCTCAAAGCCCACCTGCCCCTACACATCACAACACTTTGCCTACGGGGAACACAGCATGAAGGGAAGAGAAGGGAGTAGAGGTGACAGAGATGGTCAAGACCTTCAGGTCCAGCATGTTACCATATGCAAAGCCCAGATTCCTGATGCTTCTCCAGCTGAAGGGCCAGCATCCTTCCCATCCCAGACACAGCAGCTTCTCCAGAGAGCAGCAACAGCTGCATCCTGTAAAGCTGTAGCCTCTCCCCTGCCAGATGAGCGCCGCTCCTCCAGTAGCATTTCACCATTTCACTGGGGCTACAGCTGGGTGCCCCCTACCCCCCAGTGGCCCTTGGTCAGTGGTTATGTTACTATGCATAGTATCCCTGTATCCACGGGACCTGAGATCTGCATGACACTGCACCACCCCCTCCTCTCCCAACACTTGCAAAACCATTCAGATGCTTGAACAACACAGGTCTGACAGAGTCACTCTACAGTGGGATCTCTCAACACCCTGTGCACCCTGGGGATCCTCCTGCCTCCCCCAAGGAGAGATTTCAATCCTTGTACACTGTTGCCTTTAGCATGGTTTTTTTTTTCTTTCAGTTTTTTAAAACATGTTTTGAGGCTTCTATTAAAACACAGAAATACAGAACAATTAAAAACCAGCACAAATTTTGCCTTTCCCAGCGACCTATTTACAGCTAGTTCCAAAAACCCTCTTGCAGATTTTGGTTGCTTAAAAAGGAAGGACAAAAAAAAAAAAAAATAAAAAAAAAAAAAAAAAAGAGGGGGAAAAAAGGGCAAGAAAAACTCTTGACAGAGGAAAACCGGAAGTGAAAACTTTACAAACTGCCACAAGGTCTGGATGTCCTTGGTCACCACAGGGTTCAAAGTAACAGCCCCACTCCCAGCATCTCCACCCACCTCTTCCACAAAAAAGAAAGTAAAAAGAAACCCAATTCACATCAAGTTTACTGCACATCTGGTTTGCTTTGTAGAGGCGAATCTGATATGAAAAGCATCCCACGTGGTGTCCTCCACTGGCATTGGCCCCCAACCCGCCCCCACAGAAAGGATAAAAATGTTTGTAGGGGCAGCCCCATCCCCTCCCCAGCACCAGTCAGGGTTAAAAAGGCAAGTTTGCCATGTTCCCAGGCCCAGGAATGTAACTCATCTGGCTGTCCAGGGAGACACTCCTCTGCCTCATCTGGTGCGTGACCATGAGGTTCTGCTGAGGCGGGGGACCCATGAGAGAGCCCTGAGGTGACATCATATGTCCTGTCTGGGCATACATCTCCCCTGACACAGACATGCTTCTCTGCTTGGCCTGCATCAGCATGAAATTCTGCTGGGCCATCAGGCTCTGCTGTGGAGACATCATGCCCTGGTGCATGCTGTTGCCCATCATGCCTTGCTGTGGCGGTATGCCTGTCCTGCCCAGCATGGGCATTTGTCCAGGATGGCACATGGGCATGCTGAGTCCCCTCTGCACGCCCTGCTGCCCGGGGAGGCTGGGAGCATTCATACCTGGACGCACGGGGGGCTGCTCAGCCATCATGTTCTGCAGGTTCATGAGGTGGAGGTTGGAAGGCTGAGATTTGGGTGCCTGGCTGTCGTTCTTGGGGAAATACTGCAAGGTGCTGCTTGGCTTCTCTGATGGGATGATCCTGGACAGGTCAAACTCCGGGATCCCCGTGGGCGTGGGGCGGATGACCTCGCTGAGCTCGGGGTCGTTCAGCACCGACGCCACCCCAGGAAGCACGGGCGGGTAGGGTTCGCCGATCCGAGGAGGGATGTTCTTGCCCATCATGTGCTGCTGAGGGGGCATCTGGCCAGGCTGTTGGGAGGGAAGGTCCTCAGGTGGCAAGGGCATCCCTGGCGGGTAATGCTGCTGCATCCCAGGGCCACCTCCTGCACTGGGGGCCATGGGCATACCTCCAGCAGGAGATGGCATGGCATTGTGGGGCTGCTGCATGCGGGGGAACATGAGCTGGTTAGAAGGAATCATCTGTGAACTGTTGGGCACAGGGCCACACTGCTGGTTCAAGGAGTCCTGGGGACCCGGGGGCAGCATCATGGGGTTCTGGGGGGGCACGCCCACCCCTGGCCCACTCGGATGCATAGGAATGTTGGAGCCCAAAGGGTTTGGGGAGGACATCATGGAGGTGGGGGGTGGTTCGTGGGAAAGGGGCTGCTGACCAGGCAGGTTCATTCCCATGGGGCTCTGAGAGGATCCAGGCCCCACAGAGTTCAAGTGCAGTTGATTTGGCTGATTCCCAGTCACGCCTAAGGACAGGAAAAAGAGAGAAGAGTTAACCCTTCCCACAGACCTTGCAGGGTTGCAAAATCCACATCCAGAAAGCCTGCCCAGCACTCCTGCTCAGAATGCCCTGAGCATGACGCTCAGTAAGCAGCTCCAAGATGGACTTAGAAAGCACTAACATCAGGAAAAAGTGTCTCCAACTCCAGCTCCTCAAGCCCACAAACACCAGAGGCCTCTTCCAGCTTCATCCAGTCCCATGCTAGATTTGCAATTTCTTACATTCCCCTGATTTTAAGAGTCCTGGCTGGCTCAGTGTGTGCCCCACACCATGGTCTCATCAGGGCTCTCAGCTGCCTGAAAGGCAGCAAGGAGTGACCCTTCACCACTGCCTGCCACAGGGTTTTGCCACCCAGCTAGCTCCACTGACCACACAACCTCGGGAGGTGAGAAGGACAAAAGCAGAAGAGCCAGCAGCCCAGCACAGGTGCTGTCTGGGCAGGAAGGCCTGCGCCCATCAGAAAAGCAGAGCAGCCAGCAGTGCCTGTGGAGGCAGCCAATGCATTTGCATGCCTGTGGTCAACCTAAATGAACTGCTCAGCGGTGAAAGAATCAAAAAGTTGATTTTTCATTTTCAAAACTGCCAAAGAGATTTATCAGACAGCTTTAGACCCTAAATCAAGTGGTAGAGCATGCTGGAATTCCCCTTTGGGCTGGTTGCCACATGACAAAAAACACTCATTTGCCTAGATGTCCTTGCCAGTGCCACTAGTTAGTGAAGCATATCTGGCCTACTGAAATCACAACTGTGCAGGCACTTGGGCTCTACTCAAAACACCAAACACCCAAGCCCCATTCAGAGCATCCCTGTCCCACTGCATAGGAACACAAGAGCTCTAAGCAGCAGACCTCTGCCTGCAAGTCCTGGACTTGAGAAAACTCCAAAAGCCATGAAAACTCAGGCCAAATACATCTATATGGGCAAAGGCAAAAAACTTCCAGTCTTGTGGAAGGACTCCTCAAGCCAAATCAGCTCATGTCCTTCCACCCAAGCCAGGAATTGATGGACAGCCTGGGCAGAGGGCAGGGAAGTGCAGAGACTGTTACAAACTAGGAGAAATTTAAGCTATGTGACGTGGCAGTCATGGGGAGATCAGAGTTTCTAATACCTCCTCCACCTGCTGCCCCAGGTCCACTGGCAGTCACAAGACAGTCTGACGCCTCACAAGCCCACCTCCAGAAGTAGATACCTGATATACTTCCAGGTGGGAGCATAGGCCTGTCTGGCAGAAGCTCGTCATCAGAGGTGGCGATGGTTTTGATGGCATTGTGGTAAAGTGGCGTGGAGCTGGGCATGGCATACTTGGACATCTGGGACATCATCAGTGAGAGTGGGTTCTGGGAAGGGGATGGATCTGGAGAGGAAGTAAAAGGCATGTTCGGATTCATGGTGCTAGAAGTGTTGCTGGCTGGTGCGGAAGAGCTGCTCCGAGGCCCAGAAGGGAGAGAACCTGCAAGCAAGAGAGAGATCAACTTCGTATTGTAAGCCACACACTGTGGCTTGCTCCCACCAGAGAGCAACCCCATCCCTCCTCCTGACAGCAGTGACCAGAGGAGGCTGCAAAGCACAGAACTGGCCTAGTCCAGCACTCTGTGGGTTCTAAGAAGGCTCACGGAGAGACCCTGCTACAGAGCAGTGTCAGACTTCCACTTAAACCTGCCCCTGACTGCCCAGCACAGACATAGCGTTTGCTGCCTGTGTCACAGATCTACCTGAAAAGGCCCTGTTTGGACCCCTGGGAAGAAATATACTTGCTCTGTGAGATGTGGGGCCAGGCACAGGAACACGTCTTCCCACTCCAGAGAGAGCTCGTGGGCTGGAGAGAAGCCCTGTCCATACACTCACCAAAACTAAGCACAGACATGCACTCGCATACAAGACAGCCAGCATACCCTGATCCAGTGCTCCAATGGAAGCAGATGAGTTCATATTGAGAGTCTGCTTGCTCTGGTTGACTCCTGGGCTGGGCATGGTGGCTTTGGGAGATGGCACCCAACCAGGGGAAGAAACAGCCATAGAAGGAGACTTCAGGCGGCTTGGTGAGCCAGTGGGAGACCGGATGTTGAGAGAGGAACTCATCACTTGGGGGGACTTGAGAGGTCCAGACTGGTTTGAAGGTGGCATGCTCACCATCTGTGAGGGTGTCTGTGGCGACTTGAGATTGGCAGACGGGGAGGTGACCAGTGGTGAATGCACCTGGCTGAGGGTAGGAGACTTGAGGTGACCCATACTGGGGGAATTCATCTGGTTAATGTTGATGGTGAGGTCAGAGGGCCGGCGGCCCAGCCCCCGGGAAGGTGCTGGGTGCATGTTGGCCAGGTTTCCCCCTGGTGTGGGAGTGGGATTGGAGGCCGGAGGCAGAGGAATGTGGCTGAGTCTGGTGGTGCCACTGATGCTTCCAACAGGCATAGTGCCCTGTTCAGGGCTGAACATGTCTGAGCCACTGCCCATCTCCTGGGGCAGGTTGGGGTAAGACCCTTGCCCAGTCGAAAAACCTTGGTGTCCTTGGTTGGGAAACTGTGAGGGAATCATCATCTTCTGGGGTCCCGTTAGTATTGCACTGCCATTGCCATTCTGAGCCCTAACCCTGGCCAGCTCCTCAGGGTTCATGCCCTGGTGAGTCATCATTTCAGGGCCCCTCATCTTCTGTGACATCATCATCTGCTGCTGTGGGGTCATCTGGACATTAAGGTTCATATTCATGTTCATATTGACATTCATGTTCATGTTGAGGTTGCCAGGGCCCATGGGTGTGTCCATGTCCCGAAGGCCTGACTGACTCATAGGGGGGCTCAGCATCCCCCGAGTGCCTGGAAAATCCATTCCCATTGGGGCACTGCTCAGGCTCTCACCCGTTATCTGCCCAGCAAACATAGATGGATCCATCTGCCTGTGAGCCTGCATCATCCTCTCCATTTCCATGCCCTGGCTCATGGAGTTGCTGGATATCCCCATGGGCCTCTGCATTGCCACTGGGCGTTTCTCCATGAGCTGATGCCGCAGGATCTCCTCTCTGGCACGGGGATTCATAAACCTTTCTGGGTCTCCCTGCCCTGGTGGGTAGGGCAAGCTGCCTTGTGGAAAGTTCCCAGGGCCTCCCATAGGAGACATATCATCGCTCCATCCCATGCCAGGCCTGACTGGCCTCTGCATGGCATTCATGGGCCCAAGAGCATCCAAGGGCATGTTCTGCATCCCTCCAAAGCCAGAGACTCTCTGCATTTGATTCCCAGGGAACCGTGGCCCAGGGAAAGGTGGTCCTCCCCGCAGCTGCAGAGGGTCCTGCACATCTATGGGTCCCCGCAGCTGGCTGCCCATCCCTGGTGGCCACTGCTCTCCAGGCTTGCTGTGGTAGGGTGGTGGAGGCCCACGCATCATCATGCTCCCCATTGACTGCGGGATCATGATCTCTTGCATGGGCCGGCCATGGATGCTGATCTGCTCCTCTTTCCGTCGCTTTTCTTCATAGTACTCTTCCTGCAACTTCCTCCAGGCCACTTGTTCTGGTGTCAGGCTGTCCTGGTTCAGCCGCTGCATCATCATGTTCATCTGCTGTCCCATGTCAGCGCCAGGGTGGTGGGGCACCTCGTGCTCCAGGCTGGGCCCACCAAGGCTCTGAGTCTGGGAGATCATGGACTGCAGAGGCTCTTCATACTTCTTCATGCTAGCAGGGGGCGCAAGGGGCTGGGCAGGGGCAGCCTGTGGCTGAGGGGCAGTCCCCCCCTCACCCACATTTTGGCTGGACTTCAGGAAGGGCTCAGCCTCCCCACTGCGCAGCAGCAGACGCTCAATGTCTCTCAGGGTCTGCAGAGAGCGCTCTCGGTGCTCCAGCTGCTCCTTTGAGAGCCCTTCTGAGTTCATGGTGTTCCTGGGGCCCACGCCTGCCTGCCCATTCCCTGGCATCCCCGGGCCTGGGCCCTCTCCAAGGAGGCTGGAGCTGGGTGTGGCGGAGGAGTCCACTTGCCCAGGCTGCATGGTGCTGGCAGATGCAGCGGGCGTATTTGGATGGTTATTTGGAGGCTGGTTGTTGCTGCTATTGTTCCCCAAAGAGTTGGGAGTCAGATCTCTCCGGCCATCTTCACTTGTTCCTTCCTGAGGCAGGCTGCTGGGCGCAGGCAAAGGTGTTTGACTGATGGCCTGAGGTGGTGGGCCTGGAGGCTGGGGTGGGGGAGGCTGTGGTTGTGGTTGACTTGCTTGAGGGGCCAGTGGCTGGGACTGTGGAGTGTTGGCAGCAGGAGGGTTAATTGGAAGTGACTCAGCAACACCCAGCACTTTAGAAGCAGGTGGAGCCTGGCAGAGAAAAGGGGAAGAAACTTGAACAGGGAAAGATCCCAGGAAGGTATTCTTCCCTGCACCCTGCAGGACACCTCTCTCACCCAAAATGAAGCCTAAAGGCAGCTTACCTTCATACCTTGCAGGAATAAATGTAGGTACTACTACACAATCTAGGAATGCACAAGCAGGTACTCTGTACACGTGGCTGAGGGGGAACATGCCATGCCCCATCCCAAACTTTTCACAGCCAACAACAGCAAGGACTTGCGCCAAAGAGATTTCACAGCAAAGCAGCTTCCCACCCCGCTGAAAGGGAATTCTGGCAACCCCTTATTTCAGAGCAGAGCCAGGGGATCGGGGAGAATGGCCACGTCAGATAGGAAGGGTAATAGTGGGCAGCGTGTGGCAACAGGAGCAGTTGGTTCACAGGTGGTATACCTGGTCTAGTTTTGCCCGTGGGACATTCTGTTGATGGTAGGCCAGAATGGAGTCAGCTCGGCCCTGCAGGACAGCTTCTGCAGCTCTGGGGAGAGAGCACAAGTCACTTGCAAACAGGCACTGTGCCACATCCTACCCATTCAAGGCCCCAGTTACCACCTCGGTTCTCCAGTTCTGCAGGAAGAAGTCTCTAGAGGTAACCAAGAAGGGGGAACGTTCTCAGAGTCCTCCCATCTGTCCTGCACAGCCCCCAGTGAGGATGATCACCTGTCGTTCAATTTCCCTCTTCCCACGTCCTGTGACAGGCTTTGCTCTGTGCCTGCTGCCTTAAGGTGGTTGTCATCAAGATGTTCTAAGACCTCCCACACTGAACCCACGCCACAGCAGAGCTCTAAAACTAAACAGACTAGTCTAAACAGACTAAACTAACTGCTAAGACTCTATGGCTGAGACAATGCAGGACAGAAGAGAGGAACTGTGTTGAGAATTCCATGTGTTACATTACACTCCCTGTGACACCCATCCCTTAGATACTTTTGAATCAGACCAGCAGCCCACACTGCTTCTGGTGAATCATTGTGTTGGATGCTGACTAGATGGGCTCTACAGTGGGTGAAACAGAGTGTGGAGCCAGGCCTCACTGGGAGGAAGTGGGCGTTTAAGTCCAAGTTTGCCCACCTGCAGTGGCTGCCAGCATACCTCATGAACTCCAGGGGTTTCCCACCCTGTGCAAACAGAGAGACACAGGTTTCTCCAGCTCTCTTGTGCTCAAGTGCTGCGTGCAGCAGGCAGCTGTGACAAGGCCGGCCAGGTGTGGCAAGGCCGGGCAATACCCGTGGGGGAGGTACGGGGTTTTACCGCTTACGTGTTAGCAAGGTGCGTTGTGAAGACGTAAACAAACTGTGTAGGCTGCTTCCCTGTTCCGCCGCCTCCGCCTCCTGCAGCCTCTGACCGCAAGCCAGGGGCAGCACCGTGGGGCACGCCGGGAGCACTGCTCTCGCTCAGGGCAGGCAGCGGGTTGGACCCTGGGCCGAGCTGCGGGGCCGCGGACATGGCAGGATCTACATGACAGCCTGCGGGAGCAGAGGGGAGAGCTGCGGGCGGCCGCCGGCAGGGGGCAGCACGGGCCCGGCCGAGCTGACGGGCGATCCGCGTTATTCACCAATTAAGATCCCCAATTAACATTACTAAGCACTGCAATTACCAGCGGCACGCCTTGCCTTCCTCCATCCTCGGCCCTTAACTCAGCTGATTCCCTGCTCCCCTCCAGCTGCCTCTCCCCATCGCAGCAGCTCCTGCAGCCCGACCCTGCCACCGCAGGAGACGCCACTGGGAACCCGCAGCGGGGACACAGGTGCTGCCTCCTTGCCAGCTCCTGCTCCTGGGCAGCCCCACCATGACCCATTCCCGCTGGGCAGATCTGGTAGAAGGTTGTGACGAGGGACGCAGCACCATCCCTTCCTGCACAGGCTGCGGACTGTGCTGAGAAGTGCAAGTGGATGTTCTGGAGAATATGGCAACAACGTGTTGGCAGCAACAGAGGCCACCCTCTTCTTGCTTTTCTACACATTCATGTTCTCCAGCAGACAACATGGACATCTCCATGGACCCCACAGGACCTTGCCCCATCTCTCAGATATTCTCCCTGTTAACAGTCTGAAAGCAAAGTGAACTGTAGATACATAATGTCAAAGAATGCTGATGCTTTCATAAAACGGAAGAGACCTACACTTCACTGTCCCAAAAAGCGCACACCTTAGGCCAGCTCAGCTCAGCCTGAACCACTGTCAAGACCCCAGAAGTCTCTTTAGACTCAGCTGTCTTTACAACACAGCTGCAGAGACAAAAATGAGTGGCCTGGCACAGCCTCAGCTGCTGCAACAAGAGCAGTGCACGTCGCACTCTGGCTACCATTATGACCAGGATAGTGTGGCCAGAGCAACATACAGCAGGGACATTTAACCTCAACACCTTTCCCCCCAGCATCTCAGTAGCATCTCTGCAAAACAGGTCCCAGACCTCACTGCATGGCAAACATCCTCACAGCACAATGACCAACTGCAGTGGGCCCCCACACACTTGGCTAAGTGAGCACACACAGGCAAGGCTAGAGGTGCCAGTGTCATCAGCCCTCCTGAGCCGCAGAAGGACCTGGCTTCACTGGAGCTCCAGAGCTGGTAAGGAGGCAGTCACTCACTGTGTGCACTGCTGATGGGTTTGTCATCTTCCTCGCTGTCCGGCCCAGAGCACCATTCATCGCCACTGTACGGCTGCTTCCTTTCCAGCACACACCGTCGCTTACTGCGGGGAGCCACCTCACCTGTAAAGGGACAGGGCCATCAGAGGTGCTTATGGGGCTGAAAAGCTGGGGTTCCTGCCCAGCTGGGTGCTGCATGCTGTAACACAAGAGTTAGCCATTGCTGAGGAAACCACAGAACTGTTCAGACAGAGTCGTTTCAGTGAACTGTGCTGTTGCTTAGATAGCCTCAGTAGCCTGTGAAAACCAATGCCAGATTCTGGGTGTAAAAAATGGTTTAGGGAATGAAATGCAAAGCATATGAGAATTCCGGTCCAAAAACTGCAGATGTGACAAGCAGTGATGCAAAGTCACACAGGCAGCCAGGACAAGCCTGAACAGAAGACACAGCACAGAAACCAAAGATGCTCCTATCCCAAGTTCTGCCAGGATGTTTGTAGCAACTGAGAGGAGGACATGCTGAAGGTCTAGGAGAGCATTACCTTTGGATTCTGTGTCCTGTGATGGGGTGCTGCCTTCTCGCTGTTCTCCAGAGTCCACCGAGATGCTTCGTTCCCGCTTCGCCTTGCCCTTCAAGGAGCTGAAGTTTGGGACAGCATTCTGGCTGTTTTTCAGTCCAGAGTTGCCAGGGGAAATCTGAGTGGCCTTGCTGCCATGGCTGCCTGCCCCCACACCCTTTGAGCCCAAGTTACAGGTGGGTGCTTGGTTCACATTGTGGTGCTGGGCCAGGGCACTGCTGCTGCCTGCCTTGCCATGGCTGGGCAGTTTGTTGTCAGGGTGCATTGGCTTGGCTAAAGCTTCCCACAGTGCCAATGGAAGGAGCTCCCAGGCCCTTCGATCAGAAACCTGCAGGAGAAAAGAGCAGCAAGTCAGTATGGTGCCCCTCACACGGATGCAGCTGCTGGGGGCACAGCCCAGGACCAGTGTACTGGGGCTGCTACTTGGTCACAGGGCCAGACAAAGTCCTTGGCAAAGCACGACCCAGAGCTGCTCATGATGGGAATTAGCCTTGGCGCCTTTGAGCAGAAAGTCCTGCTCTGCAGTTCCTCACTCACATGCTGACAAGCTGTAAACTCTCACCCAGGCATGGCAGACTTGCCAGTACTTCAAGGAACAGACACGAGAGCCCTCATCTCCAAGGCCAAGATGAGAAATGAATGCTCCACGCCAGACTGACCCTTTGGTGAGCAGAAGGATGCTCAGAGCTATTTTGCAGGTGTTCTCAGAGATTAGACAACTTTGTGACCCTAGAGAGAAATCTGGTGCCCTACTGTTTTCAGGAACCCCTTTTGCTGGTAAGTAAGTTTCCTCTGCCCTGCACATCACACAGAAGACAACTGAGCAGACAGTCTTGACACAAGCCTATAAAGAGAAAACTGGAATGGAGCAGAGGACAAAGGTTGAGGCAACTGAGAAGGAGGCAGTCGGTTGCAAGGCAAGGGCAGAGCCGGGAAGTGCAGGCTCATCAGACAAGCTCTGCCTCTCCCAGGGTTCTGAGGGACAGCTCCATCTCATGCTTTAAGGCTCTGGCTTAAAGCAGGGGCTGTTCACTTTAGCGGGAGCTTCCAGCCCAGCAGGATAATGCAATGTGCCACAAGCCTGCTTGGATAGCACGTTGATGCTCTCCTGTCCAAAACCCAGCTCAGCTTTCCGAACAGCCCTGCAGGCTGAGGCAGAATCTGGCAGAGAAGAGGAGGTTAGGGCAAAACACAGAGGTTTCTGGGCTGAGGGACATGGATGCAGCTACATAATGCTGCAGTAGCCCTCCTTGCAGGATCTAGTTGCCTTGACAAAGTCTCCTGCTCACACTGCGAATACTCCCCTTGGAACTCTGCACAGAGAATCTCATCCCAGAGATTACTGGGATGCAGCTCCGTATCACATTGTGTATTCTGGAAGGTGACCACAAACCCTTGGTCCAACACACAACCCTGGTAACTACACCCTAACCCTAAACCTGTCACTGTCTTTTTTTACTTCTTGGGGAAGCAGGAGGGAAGGAGAGTAAACCACATCTTCATGGAAGCTGAGGTATCACTCTGTTTGCTGACATCCGCTATATGCTTTGCATGACACCCCCCAGTGCACCCGAGAAGCTTTCCTGTGCACAGGCTGGGAAATTTCCCAGCACACAAGGAGGGGATTGCTGTGGTCTGCTCTTCCCACTTGGACCACGCAGGCCAGATGCTCCGCACAGATTTCTTCTGCCACCCAGGAACAGGAAGCACCAGCTCCAGACCAAACCCTATGTGTGTAAATAGCACCGCAAGAGCTCAGTAGCACTACACATGCCACTCCTGGCTTGCTGAAGGTGACCCTGGAGATGCCACTAGCAAAAGCCAAGTGCTCGCTCTACCAGGGCAAAGAAAGCAGTGAAGCACATTTTGCAGACCTATTATCCCCAAAAGACTGTGATCACCACAAGGCAAAGGCTGCAGCTTGTCATGCACCATGAGCGAGTTCTGTGCCTGCAGAAAGGGTCTTCTCTGCAAAGGGTCTTCTCGGCACCTGCCTCCCTGCAAGCTGAGCCTGGGGCTGCTGGCATGCTATGCAAACACTGCTGTGGCACAGCCCGCCCAAGCATTCTTCCTCAGTTAGTGGGATCCTTCCTGCACAGCTTGGCCTATCATTCATTGCCTCCTAGCTAGGAGTTGTTAGTTGCTCCCTCCTCCTCCACCTCCGCCCCACACACCTCCGTGAGGACTCTGCTCTAGCCCGGAGGAAGATGGTAAGCTACAGCGCTGATTAATTTTCACAGCACATAAGGGAGTTGCTAGCCCTTTAAGTGTCAGCCAGTCTCGCTTGCTCGCTCTTTTTCTCCAGAGACCTATTAATAGCAGCTGGAAAGATCACATCACTCTCTGGATATTTATACCCCTCATTCCACACCAGGAGAGATTTATGTCAGAGCTGCTGTCCCAGCGCCTGCCCAATTGCTCTGTCAAACCACTTGCAGGGGGAGGGGAGCTGAGCTGGGAGAGACACGGAGAGGGCAAGCAGGGAGGAGGAGAAGGTCCATATGGTACAAGCTGCAGCATTAAGCACACATGCTGCCTGCAGCCACTGGCTGGCCAGCCACAGGGAGCCTTCAGCCCCACTGGAAGAGCTTGCTGGCAGACAACATTCCAGAAAGCAAGCCTTGCAGCAGCTCCTGCTGCTGGTGGCCCAGAGGCCCTCCCCCACCTCCGCTCTGATCCCTACACCGTAGTCCCGAGGGTCACAAACCCACTGTCGCCGTTGTGTGGCTACACCTGCTGAGGAGGTGCTTCCATTTACACGGCAGACTGGGAGATCCAGGTGTGCCTGTGGCATAAATGCTTCACTGAAAATGTGAATGCTCGGCAGCACAACCCTAGTACAGCCCAGTCCGGTGAATACTTCGGGGCGGGAGGAAGAAGCCCTGGAAAGGCTACGCCTGCAGAGTCCAGAGACAAACCTCCCGTCCCTCTGGTTCTCAAATGAGACTGCATGAACACACACCTCGATCCCGAAGGACCTGGAAGTTGCCGTGACAAAACCTTCAGGCACTGCCTGCAGCGTGGATGGGCCTCATCAGCTGCGAGGTTCCTCCAGAATGCAATGTTTGGGGGGCACCTGCTTTCTTTCTCTATTTTGGAGTAGGCTGGGGTTCAGGGAGGTCATTCAAAACCTTGCCTGAGGCAGGATGGAAAGCTACCCTGGGCTGACAGGGACCTGGCTAACTCTGGAAAGCCCTCCTCTTCTTGTGTCCACTCAGAGGGATAACACTTGCCTCACAATTCCTAATGGGACAAATGCCAGAAGCAGCTGCCTGAAGATTCTGCTCTGCTGTCAGGAGTAGCAACAGCTGGATTCTGTTGCAGATGGACAGCAGGTATCCACCTCAGCCTCTCATCTGCCTGGCCACAGCATGACAATAGGCATCTCGACTGCTGTATGCTCCTTCCACATACCCTGAGATTCAAACTAGATTTCAGCAGGCATGCCATACATCTGGGCCACGGAAGACAACTAGAAAGTAGGTACACTGACACCAGGAGACAAACAATTCAAAACATCTTGAAAAGAACATGAGAAAAAGAAGACTGCACAGAAATCCTTCTCTGCAATTTAGCAACACACCCACTCCAGCCTGTTTTGAAGACAATAACAAACTTAATCCCCAGTGGTTAAAGCAAAGAGATGAGATTCCTGGCTTCTGCTCCCGGCTACCACCAATTCCACTTGTGAGCCCAAGCAAGATGCCTGGGTTTTGGGTGCCTTGACTCCACCATCATTACACAGGGAGAACCCAGCCAACCTCCCACAAGGAGGGAGGCTTTCAAGGCACAGTAAGTATCTGTTGAACAAAGGGCTACATCCAAATGCAGACAGTGCTCGCACCTGATACATCTGAAAAGCCACAGCTTTAAATCTAAAGCTGGGACTTTAGCAGATGAGAAATCTTTAAACAAAATAACAAAAACTGCTTTCAGTAAGCCTCCTTCAGTAACGTCTGAACAGCAGCAGAGGGAGAGGAGGAGTAAACTCTGGGCAGGAGAGATTGGGCTGACATATTTGCAATCTGAGAATTTTTAGCCGATAGTTGAAGAAATCTGAAACCCTGCTGCATTCCCGGAAGACTTTCTGGTGAATCATGCTCCTGCTCTCTCCAAAGGACAATAACATGGATTCCTAACGCTGCTGCAAAGAGTGAGGAGCCCACGCTTGCCACCAGCCTTGCAGCTTCCACATCTGGGAGCTGGCTGGCACTGCTGCTGTGCTATCCCTCTTAAAAGAAGGCAAAAGAGAGGAAGCCAGGACAACAGAACCACGATGATTCAAAAAGGAAGGCACTTTGCCACACCTCCCTCCCAACAGATGCTGGGAAAAGCTCTTGTGAAACCCAGATGATTACCAAGTTGTGCATACACAGTGGATAACAAAACCCAGGCCTCCTGAGCTGTGCTGTGTGTTCCACAGCTCACCAAAACCCAACATGCAAGACACCCAACGTACCAAATGGGTAGTGACACAGTAATGCAACACACAGAAAGTCATCGAACCCTTCCCTGCCAGCCTGTTCAGGAAGTAACAGGACCAGGTTACCATTGCAAACACCCTCTAAGCACATAACCTATGCTGATAACCACCTAATCACTCACTACAAGATGCAGTCTTGGACAACCCAATCCAAATCTGTGAACGCCACCACAAACTCATGCTGAACACCTTGGCTTTGGAAATGAGAGCTCCTAAGCAAGCTGAAGGGCTCATTGAAGAAAGACATTAGGCAGAGAACAGCAGGAGGGACTCCAGAAACCCGCTGCTCCCTCCTGAGATACCATGCACTCCAAATCTGGAAGAGATCCCCAGAACATGACCCAACATCAGTCCTAAATTACCAGTCCTCCCACGGTTAACAGCAGAAGGGGTTGAACACCTCCAAAAAAATACCATACTATGTCAATAAAGTCAGTGTATTTCATGGAGGGAAAGACCACAACAAACTTTTCAGAAGTGAGATTTCGGAGGTGTGAGACCCTTGGATCATCTCCAATTTGAGAAAAGACCAGAATCAGAAACTTGAGCTTCCCCATGCAAAAAACGTTGCTTCAAAACAATCCTTTTCACAAGACCGTTCAACAGGTTTGCAGTCTGTTCCAGTGAGAAACAAACCCCTCAAAACCAGCAGCGAAACAGCACTGCTGTCAGCCAGCCAGCTCCAGCCAAGAGTCAGGGATGGGTTTGAACCATCCAGATGAGCCTGAAACCAATCTGAGTCCAACAAGCACAGCTGCGAGACAATCTGCTATATAGCAACCAGTGACTACAGGATCATCTCCCTGAGCCCAGTATGGGAACAACCTGCCTCAGAGTGTTCAGTTCATCACCAGTGACAACAGCATGAATCCAGGCTGCTGCTGCTAAAGGCATTCTCGTTTAAGCTTTGCTTTGGCCAGATAGACTCAGAGACACTGAAAGACAGGGAATTCCACTGAGCAATTCTGCTGACAAGGGTCATCTGTTTCGAATGTGTCATGAAATTATCTTGCCCTCATATCATCAGAGTGATAAATTGGAGAAGCCCCTTTTCACTTCTGCTTATTTCTTGGATCCTTCTCCTGCCCTTTTAAATGGCAGAGAATGTGGTGCCCTCGTCAGGAGTATGGGAGAGTTCTGAAAGACCTGCAGAGACAATCTACTGCTCTTTTGAATCCTAGCAGTTCTCTGAGTTGTTCTGGCAGGCCCTGCTGATCTCCTGTCATTTGGAGATGTCTTGAGAATGATGAATTTCTGTGGGGCTTACTTGGCCACAAGTCTCAAAGGTTTTTAGTAGAACAAAACCTCACATTCATGCTCCCTTCCACCTAGGGACACACATTCCATGCAATGTGGGTGGAAGCTGAGGCTCAGAAACAGCAAGATGAATCGGGAATGCCATTTGCTTTCTGATCAGCACCCTACAACCTCTATCCTGTCACAGCTTCAGTCCAGTCACGGTTAGAAGACCTCTTCTAGGCCTTACTTGTCCCCCTAGTTCAACAGTTTCTTCTCCCACTCCTCTCCTTCTTACTGCAGCACCAGCCAGAGCCTGCTTTCTTGTCCTGTGCTGAGGGAGTTTCCAGATCTAACACCAAATATGCAGATCCTTCTAGCTTCCCAGTCCAGCTGGTGTGTTCCCTACAGAAAACCTTCCCTGCTTGTGCCAGGCATTACTGGACAGTCACATGTGGCTCCCTTGGGATGATAACAAGAAACTGCTTCATACAATGGCTAGTGTGACTGGCTGGGGATGGGTCAGTGAAAGACCGGCAGGAAGCTGCAGGTGCCCCACTGAAGGACAGTACAGCCACCTGTATCCTGCAGCTTGGCAGACTGCAGTCGAGTAACAGCATCTAGCAGGTCACGAAGCAAAGCCAGAAATCTCTTCCAAAGGTACTGTTGCTGCTCAGGGAGCTTCAATTTCCTCTGAGGCAGGATCTCATCCTGCAGTATATGAAATCTGGCCAGGAACATGGGCTGCTGTGACAGCTGGACACCCCCACGTAGCCTTTGGCTGTGCTGGGATGCACAAAGACAAGCTCATCTGTACATGAATGGGGCAGTTTCCCTGAGAAAATCCTTCTGGCAGATAACACCACAGGCTGCAATGCAAGGCCACAGCACAGACCTCCCTGGACAGCTGCTACATGGGATGAAGAGGCCTTCTCAGACCATCTCCACGGTTTGGGCATTGGGGTTGCTGGGACTGGGCAAGTAATGCTAAAAAACCTAAGTAGTGAGCTGTGCCTCACACTGCCTCTGCTATACCAGCTCTCTTGAGCAGCAGGGGTCACAGCTGAGACCTTAAAACCCCACCTTTCCCACAGGAATAGCAAGGGAGACAAGTCTTGCCTAGGGTCACATATGTCAGATAAACAGCTGATGTAACTAAGCCTATGAGGACAGTCTTTCACCTGCATCTAGGATTCAGCAACCACTTTAGGATCCTTTGGCAACAACAGAAGTCTGCAATGCCAGCAGTGTTCAGGATTGAACCCAGCAATGCCAGAACTTCAAGGGGAGCTTCCAAGCTGTAGCACACCGGTTTCTGCTCTTTTTTCTATGAGAAAGCCTCTTTGCAGGGCTCTGTGACAGACTAGCCATTGTCAGCAGGGCCATCACACTGGCTGTCTTCCCTGCCCCCTGTGTCCATGGCACAAACACAAGGGTTCCTGAGCATGGCAGGGTCTGTTGCCTTCATGCCGCCTGTCCAGAAGCAGAAGATTTTCCGGGTGCCCCACCTCTGGGCCCGAGGGACGAAGCCACTAGGTGTCCCTGTCACTCAGGGCACCCTCGGGCCGGCCCGAGCTGAGCACAGGCACACTCGCCGCACCTCGTGCCAGCACAGCGGTGCCTGGGCTTGGTGCCCTCGGAACCACGGGCTGCCTTAGCACCTCAGCCCTCACACAGGGCCTCCGCAGCGTGCGGAGGGCTGTGCTGGGGAGCAGAGCCACGCACCACACCCCTGCAGCAGATGCTTCCTGCGCACAGATTAAAGCAGCATGGATGTGCCTGTTGCACACTGCAAGAGAGGGCTAGAAGTCCCATAGCACCTTGCAGAATATGAGCAAGCTCAGATGGCTTTCCAGCCTGAAGAATGGCATGGTCTCTGCGGGCAGGGCCCCAGCAGGAAATCCTTGCGGCAGGGACTCCCCTCCCACCTCTCTCTCAGTGCCTGTACCCCAGCTGCAGCCTGCTGTATCACCAGCCGTGCAACGTGTTTGTTTGCTGTTCACGAGGCTCACGGCAGAGAGCTGGGGAGAGTTAGACTCTTCCTATGCCCGAGCCTGGCAATAAATGCAACATACAAAGGACACACCTGCACAAAAGGAAGAGGCTGGAACATCTGCAGGCCTGCAAACTGCCTGGATTGCAGCACCATGTTTGTGCAACTGAGCACACACATGTACGTACCCCAGCACACCTGGGGAGAGGGAGCTGACAGAGAAATGCAAGGAAGAAGGGAAAGCAGGGTGGCTGCCCCAACACCTTGCCCCCACGCTGCCCCTCTACCAGCCTGGACTGTCGAAGAGAGGCAGTGAGCTGCTGAGCGCACTGCAATCTCCTCCAGGATTATAAATACCAGCCCCAGCAGCAGCAAATGCTGGGCTCTATAATTAAACCACAGCTGAGGTCACTTCCTTTTCCCAGCAGCTCCCTCCAGCCCCCACCCGCTTGCCTCGTATTTTCATGCCATCATGACTAAGGCACATGGGGGTGTAAGGTCATAGGGGAAGCAGCTATGCAACTAACTCGCAGGAAATTCCACCCTGGGAAACCTTTCACCTTCCTCAGTGCAGAGAGGATCAGCACAGATCCCGCAGCTGAGTGGTGGCAGCTGCCTGCAGGCAGTACTGGGACTACAGTGTTGGGCTGGAAAGGGAGGGAGAGACATCGAGGAGAGGAGAGCCACTGCTCCCCATCTGACTTTATCATCAGAGTCTGGGCTAGCACCGATCTGGAGAGAGGTTTCCCTGTACATGCCAAGACAGAAGCTGCTCTACCTCCTCACCATGCTTCACCTTTACCCTCAGAAGCCCCCTCCACATATAAAGCTGAAACTCCCCAGCTTCTGCCACTTGACAGGTACAAAATGCAGCATGGCCTTCCCCACAGACCCATCCCAAGTCCCAGAGCCTACTCTGCCCTTATGCGCTCACGCAAGTCACAGAGCTCCTCCAGAGACAGTGATCTAACCATGGCCAGGCCTCCAGCCACCTGAAGGGAAACTGGCAAAAGGAGCTAGGAATTGTCCCATCTCACTATCAGCAGCCTTCTGGGGAGGCAACGAGCCCTCTGTAGCAGCAGATGTACAGCCACAGATGAAAAGAAAGGCCCAGAGGCAGCCTGCCCTGGGGCTCCCCCTACAGAGCCCCCTTTCCCCACCAGGAGAGAGAGATCTTGTTAACTTATGGCTGGCCAAGTGGGCAAGGGCTTCTGACATTCCTCCAGCTCTGAAGTTTGCAGGAGGTTTGGGGTATGCAGTGGTCCTTGTGGCCAGAGGCCAAGTGCCCAGACTCCACTAGATCCAGCTCTGAAGCAGCACTGTTTGCACTAGCAGCTGAGGTCATCAAGTGCTCACAACTCAGCCCTTGGCCCTCCTTGTAGTTCTGCCCTTATTTAAGAAACAGAACATACTAAGAAAAGTTATTGCAACAACAAAGATCACGGTACAAAGGAGGGGAGAAGAGTGCAAAGGCTACCAAGTGGGAGGAAATAAGAGATCTTTCGGAAGCAGGACGGCTGTTTAGGCAATGATATGAACAAGTTAGCATCAGGGTTTGCAGAAGAACTAGTCAGTGACTTTCACAAGGTATCTATTAGGTTTCAAAGTCCTCAGCTGTTTGGATTACAGAGCCAATTCTCCAGTCTCTGAGCTAGCATGAGACGCATCGGGATCAACATCTCTGATGACAGACATCCAGAAAGTTTCCTGTACAGAGTCTTAGCGTGCTAGTCAAATGTCTCTTCCTCGTCCCACAGATTCTGGAGAGGAAGTTTGTGACAGAGCAGGGGTGCTGAGGCAGCCCTATAACCCCTGGAATCAGCTGATCAGGGAATACACATAGCAGAAAGCTGTGGGAAGCACAACTGCTATGGAAAGAGGGACAGTGCAGAGCCAGCGAGCAGAGCAGGACACGATCGTCCAGCTCCTTTGGCCAGCGACAGGGTACTTGTTGTCCTCTTCGGCACACGGATATTGTGCTTTGGCTCCGAGCCTGCACCCGAGGCGAGGCACGCCTGTGCCCTCCAAGGCTGTGTCTCCACAACAACAGTAACTAAAGCCACAGCAGACCCGGAGCAGCTCGCTGGCCCGAGATCACGTTACAGGACAGGAAGGAAGAAGGCACTTTGATCAGTCTGGAATTGCTTTAAACAGGTTCCATACCGATATCTCAGCCACTGGAATTAACCCCCCCCAACACCCTAAATGTCCCATTCCTAAAGACATGTCCGGCTCTGGCATGCACATCGGGGCCCAAGCAACCCAGCCACAGACGGCTGCTCCCAAGGAAAGGTCATGGCAGAAAGCAGCCCAGAAGAAGGCAGAGAGCATCCCTACACCTTGTCAGAGGAAATCAAGGCTCAAGGGGGCCCTACCTCTCCGGTGTATGTTTTCAGCACAGGCATGTGCTAGCTGTCCTCAAAACAGCAGGAAGAGGCAATTTTAGAGGCAGCTGGCAGACACAGGCTGGTGCTCCCCTGCAGCTCCCCTACTTGCACTCCAGTGCAGGAGCTCCTCCACCTGCCTATGGGACCTCCTGCCCATGTATGCCGATCCTGAAGCCTGCTCCTGGCAGGCAGAGGGTTAACGATGCCCAGGGAACTGCAGGAAGCCTCTTCCTTGCCCTCTCAGGAACAATGGGGCCATTGTGGGAGGCCGGGCAAGTGTGGGCAGATCCCAGGACTGGCAGTTACCCAACTGGGCACATTGTTCCTGCCAGGTTCTCTCTGCCTCCTCAGGTAGAAGAGCAGGTGGCTGCCAGCCCTTCCCATGGGCCCTGGAAGAACACTGGCCAGGCCAGCCACAGGAACATCATGTCAGCGTGCCCGGTGGCACTGCCAAGCAGCCTTGCTCCTACCGATATGTCTGGGTACAAAATAGTCAGGCAGCCACAGACACAAAGCTGCCAGATGAAACCACCATGCAGCAGACCAGACTGTGAGCTGGCTGAGTGCTGCCAACACTGCCAGCTTCACACCTGGGTATCCAGCAAGATCAGCTGGGCTTTTGGGTTTTGGGGGATGCTGCAGGAGCTGAAAACAGTTTTTCTCACCATAAAGTCACATTTTGATTGTGGGTGCAAGTACTGACCGGGGACCAAGAGCTTCTGGGAAAACTGAGAACTCCTCCTTGTGACACACAGGCGAGCAGTGAGAACACAACTGCGCGTGGGGGGACTACGGTGACTGCTTTCCAAGCCTCCACAGTCGGAAAGCGGAACGAATAAGCAAGGAAGCAAGTAGCTCCAACATACTCCCACTCTCTACAGATTTGCATCTCGCATGCTAAGCACATCAATGTACAGAAGACTCGGGGATGTTCTGGATTCACACCCTCAAAGCACAGAGAGGATCTGCAAGGTAAGACCAGCACTCTATGTCACACTCCCAGACTTTACAGCAGAGCCTCATGCCCCCTTGGGCATGGAATCAGGGTATGCAACAGCAAACCCAGCTCATTGAGGCACACACTGAACATCTTCGTGAAACCTTTGGCCAAGCACCTGACTCTGGACAAACAGCCTGACTTAGGGCTGCTGCATGCCACCTCTAACACTGGAAACGCCTCTGGCTGGTTCACAGGAGATGCAGTGCAAAGACTAGTGGAAAACAGCCCTGTAAGACTCAGCACTGCCTCCCTGGGATCTCCATGCTAGGCACAAGCTGTCAGGCAGAGAGCAGCTCCAAATATCTGGATTAGCTGAAGTCCCAGCAGAGGAAACGTGGAGCCCAGGTGCATGCCGTGTGTGCCACTGTGCACAACCACTGCGGCTCAAACCCTATGGAATCAAATGTCTATGATCAGTTGTGAAGGAGGCATGTCCTTTTCCACTTGATGCTGCAGCTGCTCCCCCCATCTCACAACTAGACACAATCTTCCAATTTTTAGGAGCACAAATACAGGCCATCATTCTCTGACCTGGCAGCACCAACTCTGCCAGTAGCACCCACCTCTGTTTCTTTTTTATCCAGTTTCAGTGTCCTGCACTACCTCCAGGAGTGCCACTGTTCCCTAATTTTGCCAGAGGCGGACTGAAAAGCAGCTTGAGCAGACTCACACAGCTCCCCAGGTTTGCACCCCAGTTCATGCTTCCAGAGCCAGTGTCTTCTTCCCTGCAACTCTCAGATAACTACTGTCAGTTCTTCACATGTCCCATCTGAGGGCATGGCTTTCTTCCTTCCCCCCAGATCACTTTCTCCCATGTCTGATACTCAACTTTGTGAAGGCCACTTCAAGATATGCCAAACAAGTTAAATACAACACTACCATCAAGTCAACCCCAAAAGGGAGACTTGATGCTCTCGAAGAAAGGACTTCAAATAGAGCTGTCACTGCAAACCTGCCATGCGCCTCACTTGGCAGCCAGCTCTGTTCAACAAAGCAGCACAACCCCCAGATGGGTTTTGGTCTTCCCTAAATGCTCAAGCACAAGAGTCCAAGATGAGGGCAAGTAAAAACATCTGATGGATCTGACAGGGTAGGGTTTAATCTGTATCTCTCTAGAAGATGGCACACCAGAAAGAAAACACAGTATCTTCACAGCTTCCAACAAGGAAGATTCTGGGCAACCTTTTGCTAAAAGAGAGAAGAAAAAAAAAATCAGGGCAAGGGGGACAAAACAATCTTTGTCCTCATTTTGCTGGTCACACAAGCACAGGACAGCCGCAGTACCCGCTGCTCCAGCTTGGTCAGCAAATAATAACCACAACCAGCCCATTTTACTGAGGCTTATAGAAACTAGGCTCCATGGTCTAGGGAAAGCTGCATCCCCTAAGAGGTAGAGCATAGATGGGATTTCCAAACTACATTGATAATCAGCTCACAGAAACTAGACAGGACAGCACACCCCCAGAAGTCATCACTCAGCTCTACCATGTTTGCTCCAGATGCTGTCCCTTTAAACATGGCTCCAGAGATCACACAAGGGTTAAATCTGCCTATAAATATCTATTCTCAGCAGGGCTGCTGCTCTGAACCCTCCAGCCATCTGTTCTAACTTTCCCCCATCTAAGACTCTAACATCTGAAACACGCTCACAATTCTTAGGAGCGCTCCCAAAAATAGACCAGTGCCATGGCTTAGCTCCGTTCACAGTGTCTGTGAGCACAGGAGCATGTATACCAGTGCCTGTGCCAGCACAAGCCCAGAATCATACAAATATGAACACGTCTGCCTCTATGACAGCGAGCAGGCCTGCACCAGCTTGGGTCTGTTTGCATCCGTGCTGGCGTGGGTGTGCCTGCTTAACTGCAAATTCATGTGAATCCGCAGGAGCGTGTTCATGCTGGTGTGAACCTGCATCTGTACACGTGTGTGTGTCTGTACCAGTGCAGGGGCATGAGAGAAGGTGGCAGCCTCTCTGCTGGTGGATGTGATGGAAGTCCTGCCGTGTCTTCTTCCTCGGTGGGACAGCAGAGCTGCAGGACACAGCCAGGCACCTCTCCTCCTGCAGCCCAGCCCTGCTTGGCCTCAGCACAAGAAGTCTCACTGTATCCAAACCCTGGCACTCCAATCTAGACAGGAAGCCTACGCTACAGCACAGCAGGGAACAGAGGATACCAGTTCTCTTATTCAGTGCTTGGCTCAGCAAATTCAGCAGTCCCACCTCTGGGACCAGAACCTCACTGCGAAAGCAAGTGAAGCCTGATACGTGTGAGGCCCAGGACACACCACTCTTCTCAGATCCAGCCGTGGCTTGCAGGATTTTCTCAAACATACCATAGAGAGAGCCCAGACAAGGTTGCAGATAGAGCAACTTTGAACCAGAGTGGGCTCAAGTCTCTCACAGCTCTTTCCAAACATCACAGACATGAGTGGGTTTCACCCTTCTGACTGACAAGCCCATTAGCTTCACTCCACACAGGCAAATCCAGGAGACAACAGTCATCTTCATGGCCAAAGGCAAAACAGGAAATGAGCTGTCAGATCTCAGATATGGACATACCATCCAGGCATAGACAGACCATTCTCCTGAGCATCCTCAAGACACAGCGCTGCCCACCTGCTCTGTGCCAAACAAAGCTCATACTCAAACTCCCATCACTCACTGGAGACCATCACAAAGAAGCTCAGCCCTGACTGCTGGCCCTGCTGACACCACATCGTAAGATGATGTACATGCACAACCCCAGGGAGGGGACATGCACTGTCCATCCTCCACACAGTGACAACAGCCCGAGGATGAGACAGCAGCTACATTTTCATCTCTAACTACTTCCACAGTAGTGATTTGCCCTTCCAGACCAAGTAAAACTACAGACAAAGCTCCAAACACAAAAAGTGTCTGGCTGTGCAGGATGGGGCTTTCTCAGAGTGCTCCATTTCTACCAGTCCCTAATCCCCACGCTGATGCGATGGTGAACACCCGCCACAGCACAGCACACGTGTTCCTAAGCCTGCTTGGCCAGCACATGCACACACACAGAGCCCACTGGTGGCTAACAGTGTGGGGGGCTCCCTCAAAACTGTCCCTTATGGGGTGGGCCAGTGGAAGGGACCAAGTCCACTGAAGTGTCATTTGCCTTTTTCCGGACTGCATTCAGAAGGGCACCTGACAAGTAGGAAGGTTGGAAGACAGAAAGTACGTACCACCACAGTTTTGCTCAGGGTTTGCCAAGCTGCCCATTGCCTTTCACCCCTCTGATGCACTGGAGACAGCCAGCTAACTCCAAAAACTACAAGCAAGACTTTCAGTGAAGCCTAAAATGCAGGTATTCCTTCAACTCAGGTGACAACAGAAACAGAAAAGAGCTCGAAATTCCAGCTCTTCAGGCTTTGGCAGGGAGTTGACCTAGGAAACAGCCTCATCAGACTGAGTCAACACAGCTGTACTTTGAGAGGAAAAAAATCCCATTGATTCACATATTGATTTGCTGTAGGAGTTTGTGTTTGTTTAGAAGTTTGCCCATGGGTCAGACCTTGTTACAAGCATCTTTCCTGGTGATGAGGTTAGAAACAGACTGTGCCAAACTCCAGTCACCTGCCTGGGAAGCAGAATGCAGGTAAGCCTGGAAGTTAAGTAGTCCCTCAGGGATGCTTCCCTCCTCCACTCCCTTAACTTTAAAAACCATGTTGTTGGGTGGAGGAACACCACAAACAGCTGTAAGGCAGCACTAGCATTTTGAGGAGTCCAACTAGGGTGTAAACAGGGGGGGTGAAGGCCAGGCAGTTAATCAGAAATTTCAGATCATGAGATGGGAAAGATTTAAAAGATTTAAAGATTTAAAAGATTTTTAAAAAATTTAAAATATTTAAGGACTATTTTCCCCACTCCTATCTGTCAGAAAGAACAATGGGATTTTGAGATCCCCACAGGTTTGCAATCCAATCCGGCAAGGACTGAAAAATGACACCAACTAGGGCAAAACTGAACTGACAAGTCTTGTTTCCTTCTCTCCAGCAAAACCAAAAGCACACAGGTTAAGTACCAGGATCAAGTAGACATCCACTAACAGAGATTATTACCAAAAGCACTGTACACAGTAAGTTCCTCTAGCAGGTCAGGTCCCCAGTGTGCTCCATGTTTGGTGGAAAACAATGGTATAGACTTCAGTAGTTGGCCACAAGTGTCAGCAAACTGCAGGCCACTATATTATTTTCCAAACTGTTCCTCCTCTTCTTCTGTCTTGGACGGTTGCTAAGTGAATGACCAGGAATAAGTTAAAGGAAAAAGGGTGTCTCTGTCAGGCACAGTGATACCACCAGAGAGACACTCAAGTATTGCTACAGAGCTTCTCTTCTTCCCACACCTCGTCAAGCCTATGGGCATAAACTCTTAAGAGATGGGAAAAAAAGAGAAGTGATGACAGGCTGTGGACTAGGCACTAGGCAGGAGATACATCCCCAGCATCCTCCTGACCTCAAAGCTCCTCTTACCACTCAGCAAGTGTGCAGCATCCATTAACCTCTACTAATTTCCAGTCCCAGAAATCTCTGCCATCCCAGCATCGCTTCTCACTTTTCCTCACCTCTTCTGAGTTGCTGCCATAATTCCTGTATGAACCACAGATGTCTGCCCACTGCAGCACTTCCACAGCAACCTCCAGCTTCACCGTACAGCAGACCATCAGAATGGCCAGCAGCCATCAGAGAAGAGATTTACATGTGCAAAGACATAGGTCTCGTGGAATAATAGAGCTATCACTCCCTTCATGTCTGCGTTCCCCACGTGACATGCAGCAAAGAGGCTCAGCCTTACCAGCAACTTGTGGGTACCTTTCCCCACTGTGTTCTTAACCATCTTAGTCCATCTTTCATTTACCTTCATTTCAAAAGAGCAAAGTATTGTGAAGGATTTATTTTAACATTTATTTTAACATTTCTTAGCCCATCACACCCTTGCTAAGATAAAAAACAGTAAATCAGTTTCTCCCTTTCCCCACTTTTGCTGCCTTGCAAGTATGTCCCATGACTAAGTTGTGATATATGACAGAGAAAGCAGCAAACTAGTTCAGACCAATTTGGTACCCTCAGCTACTGGGTGGCTCATAGCAGGCAGTCAGCTGCACACTCTCATGCAGCCCTCTTGCTGAAGTATAGAGAAGCAAGTGAGACTGGAAAATTTGCTGTATTGTATGCATTTGAAATAGCAAAAATCAACATAGAAATTAAGAAAATCTGTCTCTGAAGCCAACCAGACAATTTGGATCTGAAAACATCTCGCTGGAGGAGCCTCCTTTATTTACAGCTAAGTTTTACTTCTGTGCGGTGCCACATGCTCGGGCACCCAGTGATCCACTGCAAGCTGGGACACACACTGAGATCCCGTGACTTGTCACAATCCGTCACTCAGTTCAGGCTGGAACTAAGGCTTGCCACAGGGAAGGAGGGAAGGAGCAGAGTGAGTACTTAGATTACACCTGCTTCACCCCCTGCGCCATCTCCTCTCCACCCTGAGAATGGGTCACAAGGCTGCCCACAGATGGGCCTACAGAATTTGGATGCCTAGGAACCAAAGATGTTGATAGCCAAACCACAGGCCACAGCAATCAAGCCACCCTTTGTGCTCCCGTTCTCAGGATACAAGACACATTGTGAGCAACCCAACGAGATGCTTGAAACCTGGCCAGCTACCCATGCAGACTGCCACCAGAGTGGCCCAACACCCCTGTTTCCCCCTTGACAAAAGAGTGTCTTGCCCCTCTACAAAACGTTGGCTATTCACACGTGAGTGTTGTTGGCTCCCATCTTCCCAGTGGAAGAGACAACTTCAGGGCACATTTCAACCAGACCATGCCTACACCACAGCAGCCAGGAAAACACTCAGGAACCTCACATAGCTTCCTGCCCCCTGAAAGTCAGCTCATGGCCAGCATGGCTTCTGGGTGTCACTGTCCAAAGGAGACTCTCAGTTCCCATCCTCCTAGGCCTGGCCTGCATGGCCTTGGGCAAGGCACTTCACCTCCCTATCCAATTGCTTGTACAAGAGCAGATACTGCCATCAGCCTGCAAAGGCCTAAACACAGCAGGAAGCTCCCTCTCCTTCCAGGCAGCATCACTGTGAGCAGAAACAAGAAGGCAAAGCCAGACTGCCCTCCTGCACCTTCTCTCCCTAGGCTGATTCTGAAAATAAAAACCAGCTTCCACTTATCCCAGCCCCAGGAGAGAAGGAGGCAGAAAGAGGTTTGTTGTAAATACATCAAACTGTCGCTAAGAGAAGGAGAAAAAAATCCAGGGGGAAGGGGGTGGTACAAGGGAAGGGACAAAATCGCATTTTTACTTCTGGTGGCCAGCCAGCAGACTGACTCAGCCAGTTTGGTTGCTTGCCATATAGATTTAAAAACAAAAAACAAAACCAAGCCTCAGAGAGAGAAGGAGGTTCAGATGAATGTGCTTTTTTCTTGTGTCAAGTAAATCCTAGACCAGCCCAAGACATGTTTAGGAAAATGGCCTCCCTGCCTCACTGTGCCCAGGGGTGCAGCACAGAGCAAGGCACAACACAGGTCTGCCAGTGCCAGGACAGTGTGAGACTCCCTCTACGACACTTTGCTCCCAGCAAACCACTGGGTCCAAAAAAGAAGTGCAGTGAAAGCCTGAGGCTCCAGGGCTACCCTCAGAGCTGATGTCCTCCAGCCACCTCAGGGGCTAGGGACTACAGTCTGGGTCCCCAAGCAGGTGTCACCTGCCTGACAGGTGGCACTAAGGTGACCTGCTCCATTCAATGTGTCCTACATCTGCTGGGAAGGGCTGTGGAGGTTAGGCTGCCTGTTGCTGCAGCTGCTCTTGGCCTATGGGCTACAGATGCATTCTGTGGACACCTCCTCACCTTGGCCTGCTCCTCTGCCAGAGGAATGTGCACAGGAGGTGGGAGGAGCATGGAATAGGTTGTTTTGAAATACCAGCCCCCATTTTATTTATCTGGATCCCACAGTCCCCATGGCATGGTAGCCACTTGTAAGAGTGTTCTGTTCCCAAAGTACTGTACAAACAAAAACACGTGCTCCCCACACCCTCTGCAGCAACTCAACGTGCTGGCATGTTCAGCGCAACACCAGGCAGGCAGTGCTCGCTGCTCCACGCCAACTCGGCACTTCCACACAACTGGATGGTCACGAAATCCTATGTGAATAAGCAGTTCTTGGCACTTTCCAGCTGCAGCAGTCATTACAAACACTAGCTGGTGAAGGAAGCCTCATGAGCCTCCCACGCAGTGATCTCCCATAGAAACTGGCCAGCCTCCCTGGCAATTAATCTGCCACTCACTGCAGGGAGTGCAGACAGAATAAGTTACTTAAGGAGCTGACAACAGGTAAGTACAAACCCTGCTCCTATTCCCATTTCAAGACAGCAGAACTGAGGCAAAGAAAAACCAAGGCCCTGTCTATAGCTGCCCCAGCCAAGGAGACCACCTTTGCTCTTTGGCTCCCAGTCTCCAGCATGGATAACAAGACAATACTGAAATGTGGTTCATCAGCAGAGGCTCCCTGGCCCCATGGGGGCCCAGAAGAGGGGTGCAGATGTGCACCCTGCAGGTGGGGGAAGCAGGTGCAGGATTCCCTCAGGGAGGCTGCTGCTGCCTGTGTTGGCTCACGCAGGATGCAAGCAGACAGACATAAGTACAGCAGCCAAGCTGGATGGGACCCACCACTGCAGGGTGAGGGGAACTGTTCACAAACCAGTGGCTGGAGCTCTCCCCAGCCTTCAGCCTTCCTATAAAAGGCATGCCTCACCTTATAGAGATGTTTTGGGCTTGAGCAGGAGAAGCACAGTGTGGGGGTAGGGACAGGGTAGGGGAATGACAGACAGAGGTTTGCAGCGAGCTAAAAGGGGAGATTTAATAACTGTTGGAAAAAATGGCTGCTTTATTGCAGGCAGCTTGTAAACCCTGGAGCCTGAAGGTCTGGGAGTAATTTCTCCCTCCCACGTGCTGGGCTCAGTTTGTACTGGGGGTCAGAGGCCAGTGCTTTTCCAAAGCATTCTGGGACAGACGCCAACTGGAGCAGGCTGCTCAACACTACTGCAGCAGGGCCTGGGCTTTGAGCAGCAGGCTGGAACTACTATTAACCCTTTGTGGAGTGATTTCTCCCTTCCCCCTCTCCTGGCTCCATCCCTCCAGTGCAGAGAAGACAGCTGCTGCAGGCCCACTGGGGCTACCCCACACGAGTCTGGGCTAAGGGAGGCCACTAGCCTCCCAAAAGGGTCAGTGATTAGCTCCCTGTATGATGGCTCAGGCTGTTCCTGACCCACTAGCAACAGAATCCTGCTTGTGGGTCCCATCTAGGAGTTGAAGTCCTTGCAGAGGAAAACAAGAGTCCAAGAGTGTCAGCCAAGCACTTGGGGTAAAGTCTTGGCACAGAGGGAATGGTAACTCGTGGGAATGCACCCAGCACCACCAGTGAAGGGAGAAGAGCCAGGTATTGGTCTCTTCGAGCCCAGCACTAGTTCCTGCAGTCCATACACCTACACCTACCATGCCACTTCCCATGGGAAGCTTTTGGGCACAAAGTCACGACCAGAGGCACTAACCGAGGCACTCTCAGGAGAGAGTGCTCCCGTGGCCAGGGTCCCGCTGGACTCTTGGCACTCCTTCCCTGCTCAAAGGATGTCCTCCCCAGCAATCTCCTGGGCCCTGGTGCTCCCTCTGCCTCCAATTATCAGTGCTTTCTTCTCAGGATAACATCATGCCCAGCTGCCTTCCCCTGCACTCATTCACTCATCTCCTGGGGGAGGCAACAATTGGCCTCCACATGGCATTTCTGCATCTCCTCAGCACTGGGTAAACACTAGAACCTACCCGTCCCTGCCTCCAGCTGCTGCTGACACCCCTATTCCCCAGTGGGGGCTTTAAAGGCCGCCTGCCAGAGCCCTCTAACCTCCTTAGCTGTCTCCTCCTAGACTCTGGGATAGGGTCTAGATGGCTGGGGGAAACATGGCTTTGCTGTGTCACCCATGAGTTGCAGCAGCTCTGGATCACCTGTGCAGGCAAGAGCACGGCTTCCTGCAGCATTTCAGCTTCCCCCCTCAGGGATGTGTGTGAGTGTTTCTGGCCTGCAACCCAGCCCCTCTACCTCCACCCCACTGAGTATTTGCCAGCACAAAGAGAGCTCAGTTCTGTTCCCCAGTGGCATCTCTCATCTCCCTCTCTAACACATGCCTCATCCTTCCCTTATTTCATCTCCTTTGTGCTCAGTGCCACACCAACGAGAAGGGGCCAGCAGCCACTGTTCAGGCAGACAGCACACCCAAGCACTCAGCTTGGGTCTGGCTGCTGGATCTGCTCCAGGCTCTTTCCTTCTGTGCAGCAGCACTGGGCCCAGCTGCCCCAGACTGGCATCCAGAAGTGTGCCAACCGGTGCACCTTGGCCCTGCCTGCCGTGCAGCTCCTGGTCTCATTGCTCGCTGTCAGCCAGACACTCTGTGCCACAGCTCCCATCTCTATGCCACATCCATCACAGGCATTCAAATGATTTTGCAGGCTCTTCCAGCAGCATTTACATGGCATCCACATAGCTCTCCCACTACCACTTCTTTTGACCCCAGGTACAGTCACAGTCCACAGTCTTACTAACCAAACAGGGGGGCCAGAACCTACTGTCAACTGTGCGCCAAGCAATACTTCTCCACATAACACCAAGCCTCCTCCAAGCTGCCTGGGGAGCTGGAGGCACTGGCTGTGCCTCTGCACCCCTCCACTGCAATGATGGTCACATGAAAATGATGATCCCTTCTCCCTTCAAACACAGAGTTGTGCCTTCTGGTCTAAATCAGTTCAAATTGCTCACATCTTTCTGATCCAGGTACAGAATGGCAAATTTCCCTATTCGCTTTGTTTATCCCATCTTTCCAAGCTCCTGTTTTCATATTCCACCTGCAATCCCTCCAGCTCCTTCTTCCAAAGCTGCCTTTACAGTCAGAGCTGCAGAATCCTCTTTCATCCTCTACCATCCCTTCTGACTAATCCTCATACCTCAGCCCTCCTTCTGGGCATGCCCTGAGATCATAGGCACTGCCTTCATGCTCCCAGCTACTGCTTCACTGGTTTCAAGAGAAAGGAGTTTGCTATGCTTCTCATGCCCACTTCATTAAATCCTTCTGCTCCATTCCTCCCAGCTCCTCTGCTCTCCAGAGAAGTCCCCAGGCTAGAAGCATACAAGATGCAGCCAGGGCATCTTGGCAACTGTGGCTTAGGGGACTGCCTGGGCTTGGGGTAAAGATCGCTCAGGTTATTGCCACACCTTCTGGTGCCAAACACTAATACCCACAGATGGGAACCTGGTGCAGCAGCATTGAGAGACTGAACCCACAAAAATGCTACTTTGACAGGTGATTCCTACTGACAAGATGGCAGGAGACTATCAAGCCTAGAGGATACTCTCAGGAGAGAGAAACCCACAGCCCTGTGGCCCCACTACTTGGCCAGAGCAGAAAGAAACAAAAGCTCCTGTCTCCTGGAAGGGGCTGCATGAATACCTGCAATACTGAATTTTGCCTCCCTTAGCTGCACGTGACATACTGAAGCCAGACACTGGCCCAAAGCATCCAGCTCTGGCACCAAGGGCCGCAGTTCACAGCTGACCTAGCTACATCTGCTCCAGTCAAACGGCTCTAAGCTTTTTGCCCCAGACTCCTTGCCTGCCTCAGGCCCCAGGCGGTGGCTGGAGCCCTGCCAAATAAAGGGCTGCCCGTTTGAATCATAAGCCAGAACCTGGTAAGCATTGCCTTTAATAAGCCTTTCACCTCCATGAGGCACCCTGATTTTTTTCAGCTACGGTCTTGTGAAGCAGAAGGCTGCTTGGAGCCAAGCCAGCACCAGGGAAACCACCATTTCAAGGTCCTGCAAAGGTGTCTGTAAGAGCAGAAGGGAGCTTTGGTCGGGTGTGCAGGGGGGTGATGCAAAGAGCAGGCTGTTTGCTGGGAAGCTGCTGCTGCTTGCCAGGAGGCAGTGGGGGAGGAGGCAGCAGATGTCTGCAGACAGCATTTGCCGAGAGCCCGCAGCGCTCCAGCCCAGTGAGGGAAGGAAGGTAGCGGCTGGTGCCACTGCTGCTGCACCGTGATGGAACAGGACAAACACGACAGGGTCCACCGAAAAAGCTTATGTTTCTTTTCCTTCTGATAACCACTACTTCAGCAATGGGAAGTGGGAGTCCTGGCACCTCAGCTGGGGCTAGAGAAAGACTTCAGGATGACTGCTGAGAGACCTCAAACGCAGGAGGAAAAACCCCTGTAAAGAAAACTGCAAGACCCTTCTTGTCCTGGAAGCAGCGGCAGCTGCAACCCCAGCACGGCTGTTGTGCTGGGGCCAAGTCTGTCTACAGGGCCCTGGGCGAAGGCAGCGTGTCACAGCCCATGAGCCGCCTTTACTCCTGGCAGATGCAACAGCTGGACACTCACTGTGAGAGCCCACACAAGTGCCTAAAGGTGGATGCACAGCAGAAAGAGGAAGAGACCAATTCTGGCTACAGCCTCCCCTTGAGCACCGGAGCCAAAAGGGGACACCCCTTTTGCCCCCCCTCTCTTTGGAAACGGAGGACACTGAACAAGGCACCAGTGCCGTGGCAGTCAGCCACTGAGCCCAATCCCAGCCATGCTGCTTTTGTTGGGAGCATGAGCTGTGGGTGAAATTCCAAGTCAGCCCACGTGCTTCGCATTTCCTGCCTCTGGGCAGGGGAGCTTGGCTTTCTCCCCACCCCACAGCAGTGGGGCTGACCAGAGGAGCTCTACAACCAGAAGCTACCTTGCAACTACCCCTCTCCCTCGGGTTCTGTCCTGAACCTGAACTGCGGTCAGCCAAGCAGCACTGGGTCTGACAAGTCATACAATGATGGGAAGCAGGACCTTAGAAAATTGGTCACTTGGCACTGGGACCCCTGTGGGCAGTGGCAGGCCCCAGGGAAACCATCCTACTATCAGAGAGGATCCTGACCATCACCAGTGACTACAAGACTCTCACTCAATCGCTGCCCAGACTGTTCAATGGGACCTGAAGACCCCCAGAAAAATTGGCATTTGCCCGTTTCAGACTGAGAGGAACTGACTTCACCCAGAGGAGTAACTTCGGCTCATTAAGCTTTATCATCCACAGGCTTGTTCAGATCAAATCAAGCCGTTCCTTGGTTCTTCCTACAGCATACTGAGATGAAGTCTGACACTTGGGTCCACTTGAGTCCTCTTAAAATAAAAATTAATTGATATGCAGATCAGATAAGGCATTAAACTAGTTTACTGGCCAAGGGCTATGCACAGATTCCTCACTGTTTCAATGTTACAATCCCAACTCCCCCCCACTCCTCTTTTCCAAACCCAGGGTCAGCTATTAGCCATAGCTCACCAGAGCAGGGAGGACCACACAGACACACACCTTGTGTGCAAAAGAAAGCCTGGATGGCACGTGTTCTTGAGCCAGGTCCCAGCTTTGCCTCATGCCCTCCCTGACCATCAGCATGTCGAGCCTGGCAGAAGCTCTGCTGGGCGCTCACCTCAAGCTGAGCCACTTGCACACAATCTGAGTGCATGTACCAGCACACTGGTATCTGTGCCCAGTGCGGAGGCGAGGAGGTAGCAAGAGAAGTAGAAGCCTGGTTTCCTGGAGGGTTTGCTACTGGGATTCTCCTAGCAGTTTCCAATAAAGAAACTGATGCAAGTCTTTGCATATTCCTAGCAGCTTTTCCAAAAACACCACAAACAGCCACCACAGCCCCAGGCACTGGACCACCCACAGACAGAAACAGCCACAAATCAAACAGTGAAAAGAGCAGCCCCCCAACATGCTCAGGACCAGGTCTTGGAGGAAGGACAATGCCAAAACACGGCATTACTCTTGGATATGCCCACCTCTTCTTTCTCCCCTTCCAAGTAACTAGCCACCAGCCACAGCTACCCTCTTCTGCAGTCTTGTTTCAACCAGAGGCTGGGCAAAGCAATTAACTTCTCCATCTGGCTGCAGTGAGATGAATACAAACGTCATCACACAGACAGGAATCAGCAGCCCTGAGCAATGTCAACATCATCCCTTTTCAGTGAAAGAGCTCAGAAAATGGCACTGCCAGCACTGGCCTCAGAAACAGAAATCCCAGGGTGGCTAGCTTGCTTCACTGGTGTTAAAACCACTGTGGACCTTCATGGGCCTCCCTCCAAGGGCCTATAGGCAGCTACTGGGAATTCTGTGTAAAGGACTGATCATTGACAGCCTATTATTGCAAAAAATTCCTGGAGCCCTTAAACTATGGTGGAAAAAAGGAAGACTAAACCCTACTAATAAAAAGAATACATTTTAATCAGACTAGGATTTTGTGAAATTACTTTTTATTAAAAAACATATTAAACTAAAGTATAAACATCTGCCACCAATAGCTGAGTCTCCGAATATTCTGAAATCACAACGTGGGGTGAGAAGCAATTGCTTACAGGTACGGTCCTGACCACACAAGCAGGTGGAAAAATCACTCTTCTCACTAAAATAACACATCAGGGCTAAAATTACATCAAAATATTTGGAAATGGCTGGACACTTCTTTGCTGAAGTTCTTTGCTTTAGGCAAAGTAACTTATTTTATCAACAAGATGTTTACAATTTCAACTCACAAAACTGACTTTTAAAGAGCAAAAACAGGTTTGGGTTTTGGAAAGGTTTTTATTTGCTTTGATTAATTTTTCTTTTTTTTTTTTTTTCTTTTAAGAGAATGAGAAGCAAAAACTCACACTGAATTCTCCAATGGAGGTGGGCAGTCTAGGCAGATTGTTATTGAACCTCTGACCTGTGGCAATGTTTTGAAAGGAGAGGTGCCACAGACTGAAGCGTAGCCATGCCCCTGCACTTATCTGTGCTTCCTTTGGTTTATACTGTTCTAATGGCAAAGAGGACAAGCAGGACTTGGTCTTTCCCAATGTGAAGTTTACATGAAACAGGATTCCCCACTGAAAATCAGGAAACAAATTAAAGAGTACAAAAACCATCCACTTCAGCCATTCTAAACCATATATATGCAGATGGCATCACAGAAATAAATAACAATAAAGTGTTTAACTGTTTTTTCAGTAGTCTCCCCAGCAGCTTCCCACACATCTTGAACTCTGAGAATGAGCTGGGATAGAGAAGCTCATCACTGTGAGAAGCCAACAGGAGGGCCACTCTCATAATTCCCAGCAGCAGAGTGAAGGTGCTTGGCCTCTCCTGTCAAATGTAATCTCAGCTTCCACACATCAGTCCCAAGAAAGGATAGTGGATACATCACTCATTTCTCAGGTGAAGGAGGGGATAAAGCCATGAGGAGGTGCTTTTTCTCCTGCCCAAAATAGCAGAAAGCAGGAGATGGGTAGAACAATGAAAAAAAGGGAGAGTAGGGCACAACTCTGGTGCCCGCATCTCACTCTTAAGAGCTACCAGGCCTGCACAGGCTGCCAAATCAAATAGCTATTCAGAGCCATGCTCCTGACAAGTGTAACAGGCAATGCCCTCAAAGCAGGACCAGTGTGAGGCTCCTTCCAACCAGAGCCATCACTGACCATGTCTGATGCTCATCCACAATGACTGGCAGCAGCTGATGCCCATGGATCGCACAGAAACCTCCATCCCTCCCACTGGAGAAGTTTCACAACTCCCAAGGCTGCTGCGTTTTTACAGGCTCCAACCAAACTCCTCATCCCAGTCTCCACAGATGCATTTTCACCACTGGAAAGGGATCTGGGACACTGGGAGGACATGCAAGGAGGATGCCAAGGACCAACCTGTACCTTTAGTGCCTCTCCAGACAGAAGTACTTGTTGGGAGACCCATGACATCACTGGGGGGCTCTCCTGAAGGAAACCAGACAAATGCAAGGGCAGACTTTCAGCACCTCACTAAGGGGGAGTTAATCCAAAACAGAGGGCTCCTTGCTCCCTTCTCAGCACCATCTTACAAAGGGAAGGCAGGTAAGTCACTGTTTATTTTGGGTCCCAGTTTCTCTTTCTGTAACATGGTTTCTCATCCAAAGGGGGAAATTACACAAGACTATCCCTCTTGGGTCAAACACTGTGCTGGCAGCACCTGCATTCCTTGCCTTATGACAACACCCAGCCTGGGCACCATGCTATTCCCTGATATGCAAACCACCAGCACAGTACCTGGGGGCAATCCTTCCCCCAAGCCTTGGGGATCGACACGTGGCCTGCGACCACAGTAGAAATAAAACCACCACCATTCAGAAAAAGCATCATTAGCAAAGATTAAACAGCCAGTGGCTATGCTGGCAGCTGGAGGGAAGATGCAGACCACCCCCTCCTGCAGTAAAGGAACCATTGCTTCCTGCACATGGTGAATCTGCCAAGTGCCCTGCAGGTCTCACCCCCACTGTGCCCACTACAGGAAGATACACCGAGTGCGCTCACCCTGATCACTAGAAAGTGTATATACTACTCCACACAAAATCCTTCCTGTCTTCTTTTCCAACCTCATCTCACCCTCTCTCAACTGGGACCCCCTCATGAAAGTAAGAAGAGACAGGCCTTTCCTGGCATTTCCTTTTTCTGAAAAGGCTGTAAAATTTTCCAAGCATAGCTAAAGCCAGAGCAAAGTTTGTCAGGAGCTCAGCTCATTAGGCGGCTGCTCAAGGAGCCCCGCGGGAGGCGCAGGCTGCGTAATTCAAAACATCTTGGGCCCTGGAAAAGAAAATAGAAACCAGGCTGTGAGAATGAGGGGGGCAGCTCCAGCTCCAGTGTAACCCCTGCTCTGGGAGCGCCCCAACTGCAGACTCAAGCAGAGCTACAGCCCCAGCAGAGGTGCTGCGGCCAGCCCAAGTGGAGCTGGCACCAGGAGGAGGAAATTCCAAGCCTGTTGCTTCTGGCAGCCACAGCGGGCCCTGGCTAGAACCTCGGCAACCTGGAAACCAGCTACTCAGCAATTTTCTTGCCATCCAGAGCTCTCGGTCTGAACCACAGTTTCACTTCCCCCTCCCTGCCCAAGAGGCACGGAACACCAGAGGGAAAGAAACATTTGCTCAAAAGCTGTCATGACTAAAACCCCCCCAAACTGCTCTGCTCTGGGAGGACAGTCTGGAGCTGCTGCCATCACCCCCACTCCACCATTGCATCTGGGGGCGGATAGAGCAGAGGAAACTTGTTTGGACTAGCCCTAGGTCTCCCCAATTCCTTTTGCTCCTTGCCAGAGGAAAGTTCAAACAAGGCTGCACAGAGGCAGGACACAGGCAGCTTTCAGCCCAGACTAACTGCCACGCTTGAGGCTCGCCTGTGGCCAGACCTTCTCTGTTCAGGCCCTGTCTGGCCCAATCCTCTGCTACAGATCAGTGCTGGAATAAATACTGCCAAGGAAGTGGCGAAAGCTCCAGTGCTGCAGGGGTTTCCAGAGCCTTGGCCAGATTGATGTTGAGAAGAGTTGACCAGAGATGCAGCCCTTCTGCTCAGTTACTATCCTTCAGAGCTCCCCATCCAGTTCCTCCCCACACTGAGCAGGGAGTGTGGGTTGTTGGTACCCTTGCTTTTTATAAGCCACTTTTTTATCAGCCAGCATCCTTTCCCAGCTGCAGCCTTTCCCGAGGCCTGAAGCCCAGCATGGCAACAGAACTGAACCCACAGCTAGAACTCCTGCCCATGTGTAGAAGAGTACAGATATTCATTGATACACAGCTATTTAGCATGATCTTTCTTCCAAAGAGTTATTAAGATTTCACTTTCTATAAGGACAAATGCAATGCTTCAGAGTCCCTGCCCACAGAACCAGGTAACTGATGCAGACCTGACCAGACAGGTACCATGCCTTGGGTGGCAAGTCAAGGAAGACGGTTCAAGAAGCAGACTTCAGCAAGGGATACACTGCAAGCAGAGAGAAACAGAACTCCTAACATAAACTCTTAAAGAGAAAGTTGGGTATGGCCCTCCAAACAAAGGCACAGAAGTCTTGGAGAGCAGCATTTCTTTGCAGGTTGAACACTGGACAAGGACCATTGTGCTCCTTGGAGTACCAGAAGCTCCACTCGGTAGCTAAAGGACACAGTTTTCAATTCTGCTGTAATCACACAGGTCATAGCTTTCTAACTTCAGCTGGGCAGATCTTGCTGGAAAACTCAAAGATGCACAGGGCATTGAAGATACTTCAAGAGAGGAGTTCCTGACCTCCATCTTCTCAGAGGAATAGAAAACCCTGCTTATACCTTGAACAGGAGGCTGAGATCCAGAGAGGCAACAGAAGAGGAGTGATGAGCAGGAACTGGGAATCCTGGCTTCTGTCCCTAGCTCTGACATATATTCCCTTCCTGTTTTTGGTTAAGTCATTTCCTTTCACTTTTCCTGCCAGCCTCTATTTTGAACATAAAAAAAAAAAAAAGCAAGCCCTTGCTTCTGCAGAGTGCTTAAAACCTCTTCTGTCCTGTGACAGTGCAGAAGATTGCTGTGGTCAGAGGCTGCAAGACACCCAGCATGCAGGAGCCACGCTGCTCATGCAAACCCCAGAAGAGCCTGGCATTTCCTGTGCTTACATTTTGAGAAGCACAGAGTCTGTAAACAGTGCCACAGAGCATCTTCTACACAAACCATATCCTGGCCCATTCCTCTTCTGGGCTATAGGAGTAGGAGCTGAGCAAGGAAAAGGAAAGCTGCTCAGCTGACGTGTGACAGAAAGAACAGTGCAACTGAACACAGCATTGTTCTGGACAGCACACCTTGCAAGGAGGTGGCAGTTAAACCAGTAGCAGCAAGGATGGGGAAGATCCAGCAATACCAGAGGCAGGATAAAAAGGGAAAAAAACCCACAACAAAATAAAACTGCAAATAAAACTAACCCAACCAGCACCCTGAGGAGGCACAATGGTGCAGACGTGCCTGAGGAGCACAGCCCTCCTGCTCTCTAGCAGATCCATCCTGTGGCTTCCCACATACTTTGGGAAGAAAGACGACAAGTAGGCATAGGCAGGAACAAGGAGCACTCTGTGGTTTTACTCAGTATTTCAGTCCATCTCTCACTCAGGAGGAGCTCTGCTTCGCTTTCCAAGTCTCGCCCTCTCTGGCATGGATCACAAACCTGGCTTCTGGCCCAGGCCTTGGCTCCAGCAGTGCTCATCACCAAACAGGGTGACGCCCCACCTCTGGGCACAGTGCACAGCACAGTCCTAAAGCCATCTTGAGGCCATTACCCCAGCATCAGAAGAGGCTCCCTTATCCCCCAGCTGGGATTCCAGGCATCCTGAGTTGCAGCTGAAAAACCCAATACCCAAACACAGCTCCAAACTCTTTGGGGGAAGAAAAACCCAGCATCAAAGTACTGTTTTCTCTAGTGGCTCCAGCCAAAGCTGCCAGACGAGCCGCCCGCACTGGGGAAGTCCTGTCTCCCAAAGATGCCTCGGCATAGCTTGCATGTTCCTCTGCCTGAAGCTGCCCAGAAAGATGCAACAGGATGATGCCAGGTGAAGGCACTGCCCTCACATCACAGGCAGTGGAAAAGACACTGGAAACCAGAACCCAATGCACCCATCTGACAATTCAGCAAGGATACCAGGATACAGGGAAGCCACCTGTGCCCAGACACCAGTAGCTGTCAAAGAAGCAGACCACCTCTTCACGAAGAGCTGAGCAAGTGGGAAGCAGGCTCCATTGCACTGACTGTGCCTAGCATGGACACACACTCAGCAAGAGCAGAACAGGTTCCCGTTTCTGTCTTCGGGGCCCTGCAGCCCATTATCCTCACACTGGTTTCTCCAGTGCAGGATTGTAGCTGGCATCAAGGCAATCCTGTTTATCTCAGAGTGATATTTGTCTTAGATGGCCCATCCCACACCTCGCAAGAGGGGCAGCAGCAGCAGGTCCAGGCCCAAGCAAGCAGGACTTGGAGCCAGTTAGGATGCCCAATAGCAGCACACCCATTTCCAAGGCTTGGTACAGGCTTCAGATAGCCATGCCAAGACAACCCATGCTCCACCTTCCAGCCAAGCTATGGCCCAGGCTGCCCCAGGGACCAAGAAGCGCTGATCTGCTGGCCAAGGATGCAAAGAGCAAGCAGCACTCCTGACAAGCTGCCTCTCCATAGCACGGCTTTCCCTTAAATCAGAAACAAGGGCCAGTGACACTAACTGCTTCCTCCTCACTATCTCCTGCCGAGTGTAAACATGTAGCAACTACAAATGCCATTGTGAACCCATCCCAATTAGAACAAAATCTGTCACCCTCTCCACCTTTGAGTTGCATAGAAGATGAGGTAGGAAGAAAACAAAACCAGTTCCCTATTCCCAGGAAGGGTCTGGTGCTAAGCAGATGACCTACAATAGGCACCACAGAAGAAGAAAGGGTGCCTCTCATCCATGCCATGTGTTTTGGCTGGTGCTGCCTCCCCAGAAGAGGGTGACGAAGTGCAAAATACAGCAACAGAAACCATGCCCACCAATCTCCAGTAACAGTTCCTGGGTACCTTCCACTCAGGGCTGCCAGAGGCAGTGAGTGAAGAAGCCAGACCAAAGCAGCAAAGACTGGCCCACTGGAAATCAGTACAGAACTTCAAAACAGAAGTCGAGAAGAACTGAGGAGTATCACCGTGGCTATCCTCACAATCTGCACCGCACAGAGCTGCTGAAGATGCACAACTGAAAAGCAAAGAAGCCACAACACTTCCTAGGCCCCTTGCTCCAACACAGGTGTATTGTTCCACAACTTCAGTTCTATGAGAAACCTCATAGGGTAACTTGAATCTCATGGAGATCAACTACATAAAGTCAGAATCCACAGCTCCCACTACTCTCTAGAAACACAGGACCACACATAAGACCACCAGAAAATGCATTTGCCAGTCAACATCTTCCTGGGAGGAAAGGAGAGCAACTGACACCAAGTCCTGACCTGCATTAGATTCTGATTTTCCAGAAGAGCCATGCTGGCAATCCTCCTCGCTGATACAGCTTAAATAACACTGACAAAATATTGCTGCATCTGTACATCATATCACTATGACACCTCTACCCTGCATTATATTATATATCCATGCATTTACATACCACGTTTCCTGTTAAAAATGTCAAAAGCAGTCAAACACAGCACAGATCTCCTATGTGCCTTCTCTCCTACCCTCCATGCCCCCCCCCCCCACCTCCAGGGCACTGGCACAATGCTGGGTCTCAGCCAAAAGACAACAGCATGAGGAAAACGACATTTTCAGAGCAAGCTCTAGGCTTCACCCTGACTAAAGGTGTTGGGGGACAGCAGACATCCCTGGAAGGAGGCAGTAACAGCAGCTCAGGAACAGGCTCACAGGTGGAACAGACTGCTGATGCATTCTCATACAGGAACAGCAAACTTGGGCTTTTCCACATGGGACTTATTCTCCCAGAAGAGACCAACTTGAGAGATCTGTCAGGCACAGTATTTAAAACTGGATGGAGCCCTAAGGAATTACGTGCTGAAAGCCAGCCTGTGCCATCTCCAGGAAATGACTAGACCTGAACAGATTAAAACCCATTACAGCAGCACATCTGGACATCCAAGGAACAAAGACACATCCTCAAGTGCTTTGACCACTAAGAACTTTCCCTCCTAGCAGCAGCAAAGCCTAATGCAATCACGTGAGACAGGGCAAAGAAGCAAGGGCTGTTCTGATGCCAATTCTGAACTAGACACTGTACTAACAAGAAACTGGGCTGAAAGAGACAGGTAACAATCCCAGGGCCCATCCTGGGACCCTGAAACCAGCTGAAGAGTAACAAAGAGCAACATCTCTACAGCAGTAATAAACAGCCACTGGCTGGGACACAGCTGATGCTCCCCATAGAGGAAACCAAGAGCCTCCTCTCCAGCTGCCCCTCCTTCCTACATCCCTCCATACAGCAAGCGCTGACAGAAGGGAAAGCACTCACAGCATTGAGCAGGAGCAAACAGCAGGGGAGAGAAGAAAAAGCAAAGTTTTTTTTCTCCCCAAAACAGCAAGTATGGAGGACATGAGCTCAGCTGGGTTGACAACTTGATAGAAAAGTCAAAGGCTGAATAGAGCTTGGAGCTCAGGAACTCCAGGCCAGTATGAGCAAAGTCCACAGCTCGCAGGCTGGAGTTAGCCTGGAACTAAAGTGGAACTCCAGCACATCCTTGGCAGCTGCCCTGGAGCAGCATAGCCCAGTGAGCTTGCCATGTCCAGCTTCGTGATGGCCCAGTTGCTTCATGCAGCTGTCTGTCCTCTCTGTCACAGAGTGGCCAGAGAGCCACCTTCTAACAGCAACACAGTGAGATGCAGAAGGGTTTAAAAGTACGAAACACAACTATTTTACTTTCTTCAACTGAACAACTGTGGTTTCTAGTTTCTAAGTAGGCTTCCCTTTAGCTGCTGCCTGTTTACTTCTTTCTGGTGGCAGGGATCTGGAAAGAGGAAATGGACTTTCATGGGGAGGGAGACACAGCAATACCTACAACACTGCACTGCAGAAAATACCATGGAATGCATTTTCTAGGTAATGAAGATGCAGGTCAGGGTGGTAAGGAGCAACCAGTCCCACCACTTGATCAGCTAAAATGGCAACACGAACATTAAAAAACAAACAAAAAGGTTCTTCAGCACTTAGTTTATGCATGCTCTCAAAAAAGTCCCAGTGCAGCAGACAGCTGTTGCAGAGACAGCACACTGACACTCTCATCATTCTACCAAGGAGAATCAGGCAGCAATGGACATTTTTGCACTAGTACTAGCCTTGGTTGTGTATTACATACCCACATGTGGTGGCAGGCATCATTATCACAGGCACCAGAGTCAAATCAGCACCAACACAGCCTTGTCAAGTGACCTTGGGGAAATCACTTCCTCTGTGACTCACTCTTCTTATCCCTCCTGCCACCAAAGTAGCGAAGCAAGGCACGCACACACAACCCCTGTATGTGACTGATGGATGAAAGGAGCTGCATGGCATTACTGCATGCCTGGCATGAATCTGCATTTCGGCAGGGTAACGAGTGGTAGCCACGTTTGCAGAACAGATCCTGCAGGTCAAGAGTACGCAGCTAAGGCTCTTGTAGCATCACTCCACAGCCAAAGGTGCACGGCTGCTCTCTGCCACGCCGTCAGCAGCCCTTTGCCACCCTTTGCCCGGCAGAGCCAGGACACAACCCTATGCAGCCTGACACCCTGTCAAACAGAGCTGCCCCCAAGGCATGCAGGCGCTGCCACACACAACACAACAGCCTGCTCTGTCATGTACCATTACTTATGTGTTCAGATATGCATCCTTCTCGCATTTCTATTCCAGCAAGTAGATGCTAGCAGAGCAGGGCTGGAACAAGTTCACCACCTGCTAAAGACATGTCCCGAATACAATGCAGGGAAGGTTTCGTTAGATCGGTTCCTTTCTGTGCGCAAGAAAAATACATACGTACATGTGGTGTTTCTCTCATTTTTCTTCCAAGCTGACCACATGCCTGATTTATCTCAACAGTGAACCGAAGTCTATCGAGTAGAGAGGGCAGAGGTCCCCCCGACAGTTAGGATGGGCCCTGACTGACAGGAGTATTTGTTTAAACCCCACGTGAAACGTGGCGAGTTCCCATCCTCCCTGGGGCTTCAACAGCACCATAACGTCTTGCAAGATCCAGACCAGCTCCGGTAAAACCAGACGCAACCTGAGTAAGTTCTTTGCACCTAGAGAAAAGCCCCAGTCGAGGCAGTTTTGTCCTCGAGGAACCGCCTGCGGCCGCAGCAGCAATGGGTGACAAGGACCTGGGAAGAGCGGTCCCCCGGACGCGAGAGCGAAACGGGAAGGGTCCCGCAGCCCAGGAACAATGTCCAAGGCAAGCGGGGGCACTGACAGCTCATCCCCAGCCGGCCGGACTCGGCGGGTAGGCCGAGCCGAGGCCGGCGCCGTCCTCCCGGCAAGTTATCGCTGCCCGCGGGAGCGGCGGTACGACGGCGAGCCCGGAGTCTGCGGCTCGGACGGCGGTTCCCGGCCGCCCCCACGGCCGGATGACAGCCTCGAGGCGGACCCGGCCGCGCGGGGCAAGGGGTCGGTGCGGGGGCGGCGCGGAGCCCCGGCTCCCCCCCGGGGCGGAACAATGGGACGGCGGTGTCCGGGCCTGGCGGGGCACTCACCTCGGCGGCGCCGGCGGAGCGACTCAGGGTAGGCCGGGAGAGCCCGCCGGGGCGGCGCGGCGGGGCTCCGCGGGCTGCTGGGGGCCGGCCAGCGGCGCGGGGCCGGCGGCGCGGGCCGCGCTCATGGCTCGGCCGCCCGCCGCAGGGCGCGGGGTCGGGGCCGCTGCCGGCGGCGCCCCCCGCCCCGCCGCGCCGCTCCTTCCGCCGACCGAGCCGGCGGCTCCAGCCCGCGCCCGCCGGCGGGGGTGGGCGTCCGGCCGCGGCGAGCCCCGGCTGCCCGCCCGGCCCCGAGCCGCGGACGGCTTCCCCGCGCAGCGGCGGGCGGCCGGGCGCGGGCGGCGGGGAGCGGAGCCGGCGGGCGCGGCGGCCCGGGCGCGGGCGGGGGCGCCGTGGCGAGGGCGAGGCGCTGCGGGCCGAGTGCTCCTTTCTCCGCCGGAGCCTGAATAATCATTTGGAGAAACAGGATCATTCACTTTCCTCCGAGCCGGAGCCAGGCGCTGCCCTGTCAAAATAAAAGCCCTGCGCGCCGATTAACCGCTTCCTGGTCGCGGGCGCCCCGCCGGCCGTTCAGCGGCACCGCTCGCGGCCGGCCCCGCCGCCCATTTCGGGCCTCCCGCGGCGAGCGGCCGGCGCCCCGCGAGTGACCATCGAGGTGTCACACACCCACGAGTCTCACAGACATGTACGCGATGGCACATGGGTCTCGACACCGCCGGGACCGGCAGAATTGCGTTCCACTCCTTCCCGCGAAAGCACGGGGGCTGCTCCTGCTGAGAGTCCTTCTGCCCTTTATCATCCGAAACACCGGCCCGCGAGGCACCCGATACCCTGCGTGTCCTGCTCTCAAGCCTCACTGTGCCGGGGAGGTCCCAGACCTGATCCCCTCTTTGCCGCATCTTCCGGAGCCTGTGCGGAGCTGGACTTCGATGCTTGTGGGACACTTCCAACTCAGGATATTTTGTAATTCTACGCACAAGGCACAAGAACTGGCTCCAGCCCTTGAGAAGAGCAGCATGTTATTATCTATACCCACAAGTTTTCCAGGCATTAACCACCCTCCTGCCCTGAACAGACTCCACGGATGGAAGCCGCACAGTGCACACGCAGACCAGGCTGTGGAGACGACCTGCCCGTACCTGGGCGATGTCACCAGCATCCTACAAGCACGTGTCACCTTCCTGCCAGAAGCGCACCAACCACCCAGTAGTGGGGCTGGGAGGAGGGGGCTGGAGGCAGGGACCATTTGACAGCATCCCCGGAGTTGCACAGCTCAAGGTGATGTGGGGACAAGCAATCCAGCTCCACCGGCAGCGGCCTCGGTTGAAAATTAATCCAAGACTCGCCCCTCTGCTCACTCCCGCAGCCCCCGAAGCAGGACGGAGGAGCCAGCCTGCCCCGGGAACGGCGGCAGGGGGGGACGGTGATGGGAGGCCAGGGCGGGGGAGATCTCCCGGTGGGGCGGGGCAGCGAGGGCCCGGCCCCGCTCCGGCCTGGCCCCTCCCCGGCACTGGGTCCCCCGGCTACCTCTCTCGTCCTCATTCTCTGCAACCTTCTGGGCTTTGTACATCACAGCCCTTCACAGCCCTCCCAGCGTGAGCACGTGAAAGTGGCAAAGGAAGACTGGGAAAGGTCAGCAAGAGGACCAGCCGCTGCTGGTTCAGCAGAGCCTGCTGGTTTCAGATCCTCTACATTTAATTAACATCTGCCAGGCTAGCTACCCTCCCTGCACTTGATGATGACTTCCAGTCTCCCCTTCCCTCCTCTATAATTATGCCTATGCTAGGAGAGACAAGACAGGGGAAGAGATGGTGAAACAGATTCCTTGGAGCTCCTCAAAGCCTATCTCTGCTAAAGCCACCACCACCATGGCAGCAGCTCAACCCAGGAGCTGTCTGATAACAGTAGCACCTTAGCAAGCCTCAGCCAAGATGCCCAAACTTGGCTGTTACCTGTTCCTCCCTTGCATGAGGTTTTCCTGCCTTTGAACCACAAAACTTACATATAACATACAAAACAGAAAGGTCTCCCAAACTAGTTAAGGACCAAGAGGGAGCTCTCTGTGACAGTGACTCCAGCCCTCCCTGGGAAGAACTGGGACTGACCACCCAGAAGTTCCTAACACATCCTACCTCTGCGGGATGCAGAGAATACAGGATCAGAAGGACTGGCCTTGTCCTGTCATGTTTTGCCAACGAGGACCTGTGGAGTAGATGGAAGCTTGTCCTAAACTATGTCCAAGGCTTTCGGACTTGTTCATTTCCACTGACTCTCCAGAACACGAGCCCTAAGATCAGACCTTCACAAGACCCCTGCGGGCAAGACCCTCATTATACTTACAAATATGATTAATTAGGTCCAATTAACTGTACTGGAATTAATTATGTGACTCACATTTAGCTGGGGCTGCCTCTTTGTGAAGTGTTTCCCCAGTGGATTACTCCAGCAGATCCCCAGCAGAGGCCCCAGAGATAGAAAAGTCCAGACAAATTGTTCTGAAGGAAACCAGTCAGGAGCTGTGAAATGCCTGTTTTGGGAGCAGTTCTCTGTTTTGCTGATCCACATAACTATGGAGCAGGAAGCTGGTGGCAGTCCAGCATTAAATCCACAGACCTGGCACACAGATTCATCCTGTGTCCTCCGACAGAAAGACAGTGGTCCAGGCAAGAAGATGGAAGAGGCTATGTTGCTACTGCTGTGGTAGACTCAGGCCTAAAAACCTCTTTTCATCTCTTCCCATGCTGTTCTCAGTTCTGCCCATCCCTATGCAGACTCCTGGCCAAAATGTCCTTTTCTTCTGCTCAGACACTAGCACAGATTCTATCCCATAGCCTCACAAGTCCTCATCTCCCTCAGACTGCTTTGCAAGGTCTCAATCCCACTTCTATTTTGGTGGTACTACATAGCCATTGCTCAGGGAAAAGGGGAAAATGCCTAGGAGAGACCCCAGGTCTGCACCCAACTCTGCAGTCAGCTGGGGAAGAATGGGTTCCCTCATTTCATGCTCACTGGAGTTTGAGCAGGGCAGTCACCAGCAGAAGGCCACTGCAAGGAGCCTGCACTACCTTTGCCATCTCTGCAGGTGCCCAGGCAGACTGTGCCATTATCTAGATGGACTGGGACAGAATCAGAAGTGCCCAGTTTGATTTCTCCTTGTAAACATGATCACCTTTCCTTATTAACTATCACATCTCCATCAGACCAAGACTGTTTGTCCACTGCAGTCAAAAGAAACTCAGAAGCTCACAGACAACACGTGAAGCAATGCAGCCAGCTGGAGTCTCCTGCTTACCATCCTCACACTCAAGTTGGGCACTGGCCCTCCATATGCTGGGATTTTCCTTTGCTGCAGTCCTAAAGGCAAAACACAGCCTGCACTAAGGTACCGAGGGAGAATTTAATCAAACTGAGACATCGTCTTTCCAAATGAAAATATGCTACTGCAGCTACAGCATGGCTGACAGACCATCATCTAGCAAAGACAAACTCTTGACATGGTTCCAGGATCACAATGACACCAAGACTCAGCAGCCTGGATGCCTTGCTATTGCTGCGATGCCTCCTGAATTCCCAATACCTGCATGGGTGCAGGCAGGATGCAACTCTTCAATTTTTCTTCCCTTCTTGTTACTCCTGTACACCCTGAATGCCAGCCTTATCCTCCCAAAACCTCAGATGCTCACTGCAGCCCTAGGGAAATCATCTCAGGTCCACACAGTGCTGATGTTGCTGGAATCCTGGCATGGGGTATGAGCTTCACTCCTACCACGACTACCTAGCCTCAGATGGCCTTTGCTACCTGCTCCAGATGTATTTGGACTGCTCTGCGCGGGGCCCTGCTTGGCTGTCCCTGATCTTGAGACACTCCTGCCGTCCAGGGCAGGCCCTGCCACACAGCAAACCTGAGAAAAGGCTGAGGTTTACCGGCGCCGGGGCTGCGAGGGAACTTCTATCCCTGCCAACCGGTAGGGCCAGGAGAGCCGAGCCCACCGGGCAGTGCGGGGCCGGGCTGCGCACCCGACTGCCGGCGCCTGCGGCGGGGAGGGTTGGAGGGCGCGAAGGGTTAAATCGTTCGTCGAGGCCACGAGCGCGATAAATGCGGCCATCGGCGGAGCCGGGGCCTCCCACCGTCCCCGGGGCCGGGCTGGAGAGGGCGGGTCGCGGCGGCGGGGACTCTTATCCTGATACGGCGCCTTCGCCGAGCTTAGCTCTGGAATTACCGAGCGGCGGGACTGGCTCCGCGGCCGCGGCACTCGGCGACACAAAGCACGCAGAGCCCTCGCCCAACAACCGGGCGGGGGGGCGGGGGTCTCGGCAGGGATGCGGGGCATCCCGGCCGGCCACGCAAGCAGAAGCGGCCTCCACACGGGCAGCGCGGGATCCCTGCTGCTCCCGGCTGGAACAAGCCGGCGGCTCCCGGAGCTCCATGCGCCCGGAGCGGCGGGACCCCCGGGCACGCACCGCGCTCGCGTGCGCAGGCAAACGCACACCGCAGGCGGCAAATCGTCACGCAGATGTGTTGTGTCGTACCAGGAGACTGTCAAGGAAGGTGCAAGAACAGCTTTTGCTGTCACTGCTACTACAGTCTTACAAAAAGGCTGAACTAGAAACAGAGCGATCCCTCCCCCGCTTTGATTTATTTACTTTTATCTCCAGAGGACGCCTGGTCACTGCAAATGTGCGAGCCTGTGCCAACGAGTTGCGGAGCAGAGATCAGGAGGGTTTTCAGAAGGGTCACAGGCCTGACACAAATCCAATTTTATACAATGTCTCTATTAGTATTCGGGGTCACTTGAAATTACCACTCTGTAAACTGGGTCATAAGAGGAAAAGTTAGCAAGCTGCAGCCGTGTGCCATCTGCCAGCATGACAAGGACTTGTTTTGGTGGAAGGTTGGATTACCACTTGAGAGCCCCATTATTCCCACATATTGTCTCTGTTTCTAAGACAGTCGTGTGCATCTTGTTGTGTGCAATGCCTCAACCACACAAATCTCTTTGGGAAGAACTTCTCCCACAGCATCTCAGAGGCTGTCCTGTTTTTCAGGGAAGCAGGGCATATGCCCTGGCACAAAGGGCTAACACAGCCTGATTCACCTGCATCAACACTTAGTTGCCTGGCTAGGCCCATGAGCCTTACGTTTCAGCAAGGGTGGCAGTGAGCGAAGCCACAGGCTCTACCTGTGTGTTCAGGCTCTGTTTCCTAGGTTTTCACCCAGCCTATTTCATCTGTACCTGTGTCTTCCAAAATGTGTACATTTACACAGGTCTGATGGTACTCCTGGACCAAAAGTGCTGATCCCCTTATCCAAATGCTGCAAGGACTCTACAGAATTTGGAACAAGAAAAAGGTCCTTCTTGTCAAGACTACCCTAATCCTGAGCAGATACTTATTACTTGCATTTCTGTTCAGTGTCCTCTCATACTCCAGATATCTCCACCTTTTCTGACAACCTGCTGTTTGCATCCAGGCCTATATACTCAGAAGAGCTCTCAACCCCCTGCCTGCCCTTGCCACGGTGCCCAGCATGGTGAGCTCGGTCCTGAAGACTGGCTGCCTCACCCCAAGCTCTTCCTGGCCAGTGTCAGGGTTGCTGAACATTCGTGCTAGTACCTGCCACCCTTACACAAAGGGGTGGCTGCTCCAACCTTGGGAGCATTCATTCATCCCTCGCTGATGTGCACAGGGATGGAGAGGGCACATGAGGAGACAAGAAGCCGCCCCCCTCCCCTAGTGAAGAAGGCTGCTCTTCGCGCACAGCCTGCCTCCCGCCACCCACGGCCGGGCCAGGGGGACTCTCCCGAGACACACGGCCGGGCCGGGCCGGGCCAGAGGGACTCTCCCGAGACACACGGCCGGGCCGGGCCGGGCCAGAGGGACTCTCCCGAGACACACGGCCGGGCCGGGCCGGGCCGGGCCGGGCCGGGAGGCGCGGAGCTGGCGCCGGGGCCCGGTGGCGCCACCTGGCGGGGCAGCGCGGACTCGTCCCGGCCCTTTTGCCGGTGCGGGGCCGGTGCGGGGCCGGTGCGGGGCCGGTGCGGGGCCGGTGCGGGGCCGCAGGAATACGGGGGACAATCGCCGCAGCCCAATTGTCCCTCTGTACTCCTGATGCCGAGAGACAGCACTAGAGCTGGTACAAGAAACACCAGAAAACAAGTTGCCTTATTTTGTTTCCCCCACTTCTCCCTCTGATGATGCAAAAGAAGATGCAGCCAAATCTGAGGCTGTGCATGACAGAAGAGCAGCGTGTGCACAGCAGAAGGGGATGTTTTGATTAACAGGAAAAGGAGAAGCCATGGCTCTGGTGACAAATGCTGAATGGGGCTGTAACACCCAGGCGCAGAAGCAAGGAAATGCATTTCCACACCATGCAATATTATCTCTGTTTCTGTGCTAGAATATGAACTAAACAAACCCTACATCACTAGCAGCAGCACACAGCTGGCACTTCAATCACAGAATCAACTGGGTTGGAAAAGACCTCTGAGACCACTGAGTCCAACCTAGGACCAAATACCACCATGTCAACTTGACCATGGCACTAAGTGCCATGTCCAGTCTTTTCCTAAACACCTTCAGGGATGGTGACTCCACCACTTCTGTGGGCAGTCCATTCACCCTTCAAAGTCTAATCACCCTTTCTCTGAAGAAATTCTTCCTTAGAATTTCCTATCCAACCTAAACCTCCCCTCGTGCAGCTCAAGACTATGTCCTTTAGACCATTAGATCATTCTTTCCTGCATAGATGACCCTTCTTGAATACCCATTTAACAGGTACCATAACGCACTTTACAACTGCCCTCTCTGAGACATGGACACTGAGAAACAAGTGATGTCCCTGGTGGGAAGCAATGCCAGAGCTGCAGGAGGCATGTGTGTCTGGCCACAGGTAGCAAGATCAGCATTCACCCATTTGCATCACTGCTGCCTGGATTTTGGGGGATTTGAACCAGGATGCCTGTTAGTTCCTTCCACACTAGACCACAGGAATACACTTCAGTAGCAGACTCCTGAGCATACTGCTGCTAGATCACACTCAAGAGTTTGAGATGAGCTGAGCCCTTCTGTAGGCAGTCTTGTGTTGCACTGTTCAGTCCATTTTCTTTCTGTTCTTTGCATGTGCTCCAGACTTTCAGAGACCCTCAGACAGGACCACTCTACACACTGCACAATCCAAACAGAATCTCAAACCTCACTCTCCTTTGGAATGGAGTGTATTGAGTGCCCACAGAGCATCTATTACATAGTTTCTACCACATGTAGTCCCAGTTCCCCATGAGATGTCTTTTCTAGTTCCAGTTGGATATTGTGCATCTTCAGAAACCTGGGCTCCAGTTAAGAATGACCATTTGGTTAGTCTAGTATTTTGGAACTGGTGCAGACTTCTGACAGGGTCTTAGGTACCGGGGATGTCCTGGTGACTGATAGGACTGCCCTGCTATTCCCCACCAGGTCAAACCAACCTGCAGTTTTCCCTGCTGGGATATTGCTTCCAGGTAAAGAATGGCAAGTGTGTGCAGGAGCTGCTGGCACCACCTTTGGCTCATTGCACCATTGGCTTTGCAGAAAAAATGGGGTGGGCCCAGGAGGTCCCTTTACCCTTGGGAGCCTTCTCTTCTCAGTGGACCTCCTGGAAGCTGAAGATGCTGACCTGGGGTCTGTTCTCCTTTGTCCTTTACAGCACAATGCAAATCCACATTTGCATCATGCTGCTGAAGCATCCTCTCCCCGTCATGAAATATTCATGCCCACCTCCACAGCAAATCTGTGTGTCCCTCTGCAGACAGGGGATCTGTGCTGCAAACGTGTGGCCGTGGGCTTTGCTGTGAGGTCAAGCCAGAACCAGACAGCCCATCTCTATCTGTGAGGAAATATAACAGAGATGAAAAGAAGTAGCAAAACCCCAGGAGGTTCTTTTGAGAATTAACCCTTTCCAGGCTGGAAAGCACTGGCAGAGCGTCTACAGCAAGCAGCCTAAGCAGCGCAGCAGAGATGGGTCTAGAGAGCACCCCAAGTCCTTTCTCAGGTTGGAAAGACTGCTCCCGAGCCATCAGAGATTGGCTCTGTCAGACATAGTGGAAGCTTCTAGCAGTGCCTCACAGAAACCACCTCTGTGGTTCTCCCCCTCCCCCCCCCCCCAAAAAAAAAAAAAAAAAAAAAAAAAAAAAAAAAAAAAAAAAAACAGGCTATGTTAAACCAACACACTGAGAAATTTCCTGCCTGTTTCTGTGGGAAAACTGGTGTGGTGACTGCTGTGTGACAGTCAGGGGCAGGCAGGAGATGCTGCTCCAGGCTCTCAACTATCACCTTCTTGCTGTTTTTTTCTTGTGTTCAGAAAATTTGTGCTTTGACCTCACAGATTAAGAGCATGCACAGAAATTGAAAACTATTACAATAACATATTTTAATGAATTGTCATTTGCTCACATCTGTGCTCCTTAAGTAATTGTGCCCTGGTGTTTTCCAGTACAGCACGTTTATTTAAATTGAGCAAGAGGTTGCATTTGAAGGAGGAAAGGACAGTGGCAGAGGGGAGGAGCAAGATTTCAGCAAGGGAACTTGTGGAGGCCTACTGCTCTGGAATATAATCAAGACAAAACTGCTACACTTTTCTTGGACATGAATTGGAGTGGGAGTTTGTTATTGCCAATGCAGTTTTCTTCATACCCAGTTCTTCTACACAAGGTTGAATTGTTAAGCTTTGACAGTGCATCTGTTAAGATTGGCTTTAGAAACCAAATGTTCTTGAAAATAAGGGAAGCATGTACTTGCCCTTCATTTTCCCAGCCATTCAGCTCCCAGTACCATGGAGAAAAGCCACATGGAGCAGCCCCCATGCACACAGATGGCCTAAGATTGGCCACGTAAAGGGCTCCTCTGTGTGAAAGGTGCAGCAGGCTGAGGAACAAGAAGTTCCCTGAGGATGACATCAGTCTTTTTTACTTGAAGCCTTATCTTGTCAGTAGGAGAAAGTCCCACCTAGGATCTCCAAGGGAAGAGCTTTTCCCAGTATTTAATTTTCCTCTCCCGGTTTGTATTTTCTTTTTGCAACTGCATTTCTGTCCTACCACCCATGGCAGCTAGCTTGTGCTTCCAGCACACAATCAGCCTGCTTCCTCAGAAAGATCCTGCATCCAGCACATAGCACTGTGATTGCCACAGATTACAAGCACTAGGAGAGGACTTCCCAGGAAAGACAGGAATACGATCTTCCTCCAAGGACACAAACTCTGTTAATCAAAAGAAGGAAAAAGAAATAGAAAGGCCAATGAAGCCTTTCCACTTGACTCCCTTTAATTAGTAGCCATCTGGTTTTCAGAAGAGCTGTGAGCCAATGTAGAGCACTTGGCGAGCTTCCTCAGTGGCTGCTCTCCTAACGTCAGTTCTTGGAAATACTTTAAGCCCCAAGATGCCAAAAGGAAACGAAAAACAAAACAGAGGGCAAAAGAGTGAAAAGGAAGAACAAGGATGCAGCATAGCCCAGCAGAAAAAAGTGAGACATCCCCCAGTTTCACTTCTAGATCAGGGAGCAAACTACAAACACTGCCGGCCATCTGATAGCCAGGAAACATTCCACCCAGCCAGCAACCTGGAAGGAACTGCAGTACTTCAAGCACCATTCTCAAACAAGCAATTCCCTCAACATTTTCCAAGAGTCTCACTGCTCAACTCAGTGTTCTGTCCAAACTCCAACTTTAACAGTGACTTTCTATCTTCCAAATTTCTTTGCCTCACTTTAATTTCTTTGTCCCAGCTACTGTGCAATGGCAGTATGTGTATTTACATGTCCAGCACGGTGTTCATCCTCTAGGAGAGGGCATGGACAATTTTACAAATCAAATTCATCATGCTTGTCACTTTCTCAAATTTTTGCCCTGATTTATGCCTGATGCCATGCTCTGCTCAAATAGAGGTGCCTCTGCTCAAGTAGAGGTGTGCTTCTGCTCTCCACCAAGAAACACATGGGAAGAAAGGGAGTGCTCCACCTCGCTTTGGATGGCATCAGGAGGCACGCTAATTGTTCTGCGCAAGTCCTCAGGCACAATCTGGCAGCACAAGACCTTTTGGTCTTTGCAGGGAAATAGCTACACTGGTAGCAAAGCTAGGCAGCAGGAGCTGGGCTGCAGCATTTTTGTGAGTGCAGCCTCCCTCATTAAGATACAGTGCATGGCTCAAGCAGCTTTTAGATTACTCCTTCCTGATTCTAGGACATCATGTATGAGTCAGATGCTTGCATACTTGCTTCTCCTGATCCCTGTGAGTCCTCAGCTCATGGCACACTACAGTTTGAACAGTCCCCTTAAGTTCTGTGTGCAGACAACCTTCTTTTCACATTTGCAAAGAAGCAGAATTATCCTCTTCTCTCTTAAATAGCATCATACACACACAGACTACTATCTTCTTTCCTCACACTTGCATTGAAATTCTGCAGTACCCTCTTGTAAGCAGGTGCATCACAGTCACACTCACAGCCCCTCCACTCATTCCCACCCCACTTCCCATACAGTGCTTGGGCTTCTCACAAGGCATGTGTAGTAGTCAGCCCTTTTCCACAGACTGTGGTAATGGGGTTCTGGTACACCTGAAGGAGCAGGGCATCCCCCTGTTAAATACATTAGTGCCAAGCTACAAAGAGGGAAGATACTTCTAAATGCATTTCTGCAGATCTCTCCCATGTAGCAAAAAGAGCCAAAGACCAGACCTGTGAGGTCCTCCTGCTGTACCTGCCCTGTCAGAGAAGCAGAGCTGTAATTTCGTAAGTTTCTGACTGGTAAGAGGAAAGCATAAAATTCCATATAAAAGCATCTGAAACCACCAGGGATCTGCACCTGATGAACCATCTCACTTGTTTTCAGAAGGGCAGATGAGTAGCTTTCAGCTGCTCTGCATGGAGCTGTGGGATATCCTCACTTGCTGTCCCAGGATCTGTACTAGACTTGTGTTTGGCTAGAATGCCCAACTGGTGATGGGGCAGCAGGAGCTCAGGAATGCTTTCACATCCACTTACTGTCTGAGGGTGGTGCCTAGGCAGGCCAGAGAGAAACACACATGATTGATCAGACCTGGACCACCTCTTCTTGACACTGCCAATTCACACCAAGGAACCAGATGCTAAAGGTTGTGGATACTGTTCTTCTTTTTCCCAGCCTTGGCTGGCAAAAACAAAGCTTTTCCTTGACACTCTGTGCTCCATTCAAAGCCATGGGAGCCTCTGTGCAAAACTTCTCTCTCTCATGCCTCTCCCCCAAAGCCTTTCTTCCTTGTTGATTAGCATTATGCAGTGTGCCCAACTGCGAATGTGAATGCAGCTTCAGGAAGAAATCCATCTATTTCTCCCCTTCAGCTCTTAATTAACATGTGGACTTTAATTACACTTCCCATTTTCATGACAAAATATATCTGTCTCCTCCACTTGCCCCTCCCTGAGATCATTACAAGAGCTCTTAATAATAATCACCACCATTTGTCTACTCAGAGAGGGGAGACACCTGCTCCATCTTCCCAAGTTGCCCTATCCCACCTAGCCGTGGGTCATTCAGTCCTTGGAGAGCCACATGCTCTGGTCCTGTGCCAATGGAGAGGGGTGGAAGCAGTGCTAACATGTTGGCACGACATATTGCCAGGGCTGGGTAGTGCCTGGAGGCTTTGGCTGCAGTGAAAAACATTACAATTCAAAGGTGGATATGAAAAAAAAGTCAGTTTGGGGAGGTATTAGGGATTCTCTTGTTTTCAGAAGTAAGAATGGGCCACCCTCCTACTGAAGCTATAGTCTCCCTATCCATATGAAGCACCACAAACACTGCTAGGGAGCTTTGCAGTAACTCTTAGCCCACTCACAGATCTAGGCAGTAAATAAACACGGAATTTTTCTAAGAGATCTACCAACTCTCATTGATTCAGCCACTAGAAAAGCAATCACCTTAGTAAATCACACAGCATCCATTTTCTTGCGGAAAGTGAACACTGAGGAGGAATCAGTCCCTATCCCTCTTGATGGGAGCAGGCACGAAGCAGACACAACGCACCCAAGCATGGACCTGGTGCAACCAGGTTTTCACTAAACGCAGGCATTTGTCTGAAGGCAACTCAAACCACTACCGCTCTCCTCACAAATCTGGGAACCTCATTCAGATGCAGTCTGTCACAGTGTGGAGACTGAGTCCTACACTACCTCAACCTTCTGTTTGCAAACTCAAAATCAGAATCAGCTCTTTGACTGACTATTTCATCTGAATATGGAAAATTCACCAGGCTGCTGGTGGCTTTGTCCACTTACAGAGATCTGGAAAATGAGATTTTCTGTAGTTGTTACTTCACCCCTCAGGCTTTCAGTGCTCCTTGATGACAATCTCTGTCCCTCCCTGAAGCAAACAGCAAGGTAATACAAAAGTGAATACCAAAGTATGAAATGTTTGCAGACAGACAGAAGACAGAGAGCTGCCCACTTCTTCCATTGCTGAGTTCTGAAGAATTAGCAATACCTGACAGAGCAGACGTGATATCAGGCTCCGCAGACAAAGACAGTAAGGGCGGCATCGAGGTGACCAGAACACAAAAAAAAAAGAAAAAGATACTCAAATGACAATAAGTATGGCCCAGATACAGTCCACAAGGCAAAGACTGCATGATCCAAATGTACAATTAAGTGCATCATGTGTAACTTGAACATAAAGAAAAGCTCCATGCAAGGGTATGGAAGCTCCAAGCATGCCATCATGCCTTGAGCTCAGACAAGCTTTTCTGCTTGCAGAAAACCTTATTCCTCCTCATAAGTGTGGCAGAAGGAAGACAATGTCCCTTTAAATGTGACTAAAGTGTTGTCAATGGATCTGCCATGGTAAGGGCGTTAAAACCCCCCCCCCCCCCAGCCCTTCTCAGCCACTGTGATGGGATAATTAGATGCGAGGGCTCACCACAGATGATGCTCTAGTTGCTTAGCAACTAATGGTTTCCATAGAAACAGCAAAGCACAGCCTTCCAGCAGCAAGTGAGCAGTGCAGCAGGGCAGGGAAAGATGTCTTAAACTCCTGCACTGATCCTCTCTAGAATCATTCAAAGGCCTAGAGGTATTAGGGGAATGAGAAGGGGGTGCCTTAAAGATACAATATCCCTGTTTCAAGCAGCAGTGTTAAGAGAATGGATTTTATCAGACTAAACCTTCACTGATATGGTCCTCCTAATCTCAGTGACTCTCAACTAGCAGGATGAGCAGGGTTGAATCACAGAGAGTGGTCTTACACAGAGGTTTAAGCCCCAAGTTGTGGGTCATCCTGTTGTAAGCAGCTGAATATGATTCCAGCATCAATTCCTGCACCTGGGTCTGAGAGGGAAATATGCGAAAACACACAAAATACATGTGCATTTTCAACACTGTCACAAAAGCAGCCTTATACAGTCATCCAGCCTGGCCCTGAACCAGCAGGCAAAGGAGGTTTCCTCTTGACTTTGCCGCTTCACAATACGTACAAAAGTGACTATAAAGCATGGAGAGCTTCACCATAATAACAGAGGTCAGATTAATTAACCTTTACTCAAGGCTGTCATCTGGTACTTCCTTCAACATGACCAATTCCTACTGCTTTGTTATCCTACTGCTCCCTGCACTGAGTCAGCATACCACTCTCTGAGCATCACAGCCACGACATGCAGCACCTGCACTAAATACCATGCATGCACTGTGCAGCTGCACTGCTGCAAGGCATGATCCTGTCATCCTGTAAGCTGAGCAGAGACAAGCTCTGTTTGTATTTTTCTAAGAGAGCTCTGGGACACTGAGATGGGGCTGTAGATTCAGTATTACATAGTCTACACCAGCCCAGGGAAGGGCTGCATCACTGCCTGCTTGCAAATGACAGTCCTATGTGTTAAAGCTTGGCATACTTCTGCAGTCCTGATGGCACAGAAGAAAGTAAAGAAACTCACATTGCAAAAACAAGCCCTGCTTTCTTCTCCTCTCCTCCAGCCTCACACAGGGACACAATCCCCTTCAGAGAGGGCAAGCAGTCTGTGCCTTGGGCACTGGCTGAGGCATCCAAACTCACTGCTTTTCTCCTCCTTGCCTGGCAGGAGACTGGCAGTATGCATTCCACTCTGCCATGTGCCATCTCTTCTTGGCAAAGAAATGGAGAACAGGGCAGGCCACTCTGTCCCTGGAGCAGTAGCTGTGCCAAAAGGTGGCACATACTGCCGGTGACAGGCAGCCAGACTGGACTCTGGAACCCCTGCATGCATTAGTCAAAGCCACTGAATCCCAGACACTGTGGCTCCTTCCCCCTGTCACTGCAGTGTCACCTCACCCTACCCACAAACCTGGGGATGCCAGGTGTAACAACCAGGAGGGTGGAGCATCCCATGGGCCAATTTAGCCACAAGCCAGGTCTCCTCCCTGTAGTCCTGTCCTGATCCACGCAGTGCTTTAGGAAGGTACCAGAGAAGAGACACTAAAAAACTTGTGGGCCATTTCAGACTCTGTCCCCTATGGCTTTCAAAGTGGGAAATCAAAGGGAAATGATGTGCTTTGTTCCACGGGGGAGCGGCAGGAAAGGTGAGCAGAAACAAGCCTGGCGGAACCGGTCGCTTCAGTCGTCTGCTAGCTCACCTTTGAAGTGGTTTTAAAAACCAGGGAGGAGGGGTAGATATGAGTTCAGCTCTTTCACTGCAACTTCACAGAATTTGAAGACGTGTAGAGTAAGAGGCCACCTTTCCCCCACCAGAAAATAGTGCATGCATTTGGAGAGAATACAGCTAATAAAACAGGCTGCGATGTTCATCAAGTGCATCTGTGGTGTTCTCACATCCTGAGGAGGCTGTGAACAGCTACAATGGCAGCAGCATCTACCTGTGGTACCATCAGACACGTTAGTCATTCACAGGAATAACTGGGCACTGTGACACAGACCCAGGCCCTGTGCCAACGGAGCAAGCCCCTCTCACCAGTCACAGTCTCCTCTGCCTTGTGCTCCCTATCATCGAGTCTGCCCGTGCTTTCCCTGCTGCCTCTCTGTAACAGAAAGGATTGTTTCTAACATGCAAATCCTGGGACCTATGTCTGTAATACACAGCATCAGCTATTTACTGCAGCACAAGGAACTGAAGCAATGCCAAGAGAGCAGGAGTGGCCTGGTGTGATGTCAAGCCAGGCATCTACTGTACACTCTGTAATAGGAAGAGGGGGAAAAAGACCACTTAACTGGAGATTAATCTCTGTTCTACTACAGGGGAAAAAAATTATATATAAACCCCCCAGCTGCTTGACATGACCGGTATCTTCAAGGGTCCCCACCAAATCCACTGAGCTTGCTGCTTCCAAACAAATGCCACTGGCTGGGCAAAGCCCAAACAAGAGATGATACCCTTGATACTCTCTGCTGCCACAGACAATCAGATGTCACTCTGTACAAATTCAAAGCTTTCAGGGGCTGAGGAATACCAGAGCCATCAAGCCAAACTCCTGTAACAGCTCTGAATCAGAAGCCAAGTTATAGAGCTGCCCTATCTTCAGGTGAGCTTGCACCTAACATTTTCCAAAAACAGAAACAAATACAGCATCTCTGGCTTGCTGAGAAGGCCCAAAAAAACCCACATTCACATGAAGCCATGGCTGAAGGCATATACCTACACTTCACATGCACACACAAAAGTCAGACACCCCGAGAAGCAATTGAGCACACTTACAGTTAAGACTCAAATCTGATTTTTTTCCCCTCATGATTTGCAAACAACTTTTAATCTGAAGTGCCAGGAGATGGGAATCAGCAAAGAACAATAACTGCTCTTGATCCCAACCTGCAGCCTTACAAAACTTCCCTGTAGTACCTGTGGTTACAAGTGTGCAGGAGTAGGCAAGAACTGTTTTCAGATAAACTATCCCATAAATTGGCTTCTGTGCAGGTTACACTCGCCTGAAAATACCTAGCTTTGAAGAATCCAGATGTCCTGAGCCAAGGCACCTCCAGCTTGTCATCTCTATGTTTTCAGCTTCCTTTATTATGCAGACAGCAAGGCTGGGTACTTTGGCCTTCTGCATGTGACAGCAAGTTCTCTCCTATCTTTTGTTCTGCCTTCTGAAGCTAGAGGGGGGCCAAAGAATGATGTTACAAGCATGAGCTCCTGGAGGGAGATCATGCATGAGCTTCCATAAGGAACTAGCAGATTCACATTCAATTTACCCCAAATTGGCTCTATCAGTCTGATCAAAACCTCTGTCCCTGGGAATGCAGGGGTGGCAAGGCAGCACTCAGGGGTTACATGCTTTCATGCAGAATACACAACATACAAACCAATGAGTTTATGATTCAGTAACTGAATAGCCAAAGGCATAATTAAGGCCTTTTAGCCTTTTCCTGTACTTCAGGGAAAGGTCTGTGGTTACAAACACATATATTTAAAACATTTTTAGGCTTTAAACTGGAAACCACCATTTCTGTTTCCATTCTTGCTACCTTCGTTGAACAGACCAGGCAGACCACAGGGTTAATTTCTGTACATATCTGTGTGTGTTATGGCAGTACCTCCAATCTCTACCAATAAGAAGTAAACATTACCAAATGGGGGAATGCTTTCCATCACTGCAGTAGAGGCAGGAAATTACAGCAGAGTCTTTTCACTTTTTTTGTTTTGTTTTGAGAATGGGCTAAGTACAACTGTTCAGGGCTACTCTTGATGGAGCACTGTATCATATTGCATTATATCTGATCCCTCCCCTTCCCTACTGTTACCACTTCCAAACACCAGCACAGCCTTCCCTGAGGATGCAGAAACCCAGGGAAAGATGGGAGAAAGAAAACTAATAGTCGACAGCCTGTTTCTGCTACTAGCCCTAAAAGTTCTGCAGCTGCTCCTCACCTCCTTTATTGCTCTGTAATTAGCTTTTGCTGGAAAGCCTCCATCGAACTCTAGGGGTACCGATTCCAAACAAGCTACAGATGAGGTGAATTCAGTCTCCCCGCAAAATGCCAGCTCACACGGCCTCTGGTGGCCAAGTCACAGGTTCTTGTTATCCTCCTTCAGCTCTGTTAGGCTGCTCTTCTCAGGGCAGTTCCTAGGAAGTAGCAGAGAGCCATGTCTTCCCGTGGTCAAGTCCATCATCCAAATATTCTTATGTCTTTTATTCGCACTGGTACCTCACACATTGCCCCACGTGTCTTTCAAAAGTCATGCCTGGCTGAAAAACAAGCAAGTCAAGAGACTTCATCCACCAGCAAGGACTTAGTATTGCAGGACTTCTACTCCCTCCCAAAATACTAACATTTTTCTGAGATTATTAACCTAACTGAATTCAGTCTAACATTCTTGAGTGAGTTTACTTCTGAAATACCAAAGTTACATGGGTAGGTAAAGTGTCTATGTGAAGGTGCACATAGATAATCGTGATGCATATATGACTGTGTGAGGGTTTAGGTTGGAAAAGACCTCCGAGATCATTAAGTCCAACCCAAGACCAAAGACTACCATGTGAACTAGACTGTGGCACTAAGGGCCATGTCCAGTCTTTCCTTCAACACCTCCAGGGATGGACTTCACCACCTCCCTGGGCAGCCCATTCCAGTATCACCCTCTTTCTGAAGAAATTCTTCCTAATGTCCAAGCTACACCTCTCTTGGTGCACCTTAAAACTGTCTTGTCTTATCCCTGACTGCCTGGGAGACCGACCCCCACCCGGCTCCAGCGTCCTTCCAGGCAGTTGTAGAGAGTGATAAAAAAACATCTGAGCCTCCTTTTCTCCAGGCTAAACAATCCCAGCTCCCTCAGCCGCTCCTCGTAAGGACACACGCTCCAGCTCCGCCACCAGTTTCGTAGCCGTTCTCTGGATGTGAGCCCCATGTCAGAGCCGCGGTCAGTCTCACACCCAGCGGCGCAGGGACCCGAGCGGGCCCGGTCGCGGCCGTGGCTGACCCAGACTGCAGCGAGAGGCTCGGCCTGAGGGGCCGGGTCCGGTCCGAGGGGCCGTGTCTCGCAGCCGCGCCTGCGCGCCGCGGCCCGGGCGCCATGGCGGTGCTCTACTGCCGGTTGTGCCGCCGCAGCGCCTTCACGGGCCGCCGGCACCGCTACAGCGTGGGGCATCGCCGGCGGCTGCGGGAGGCGCTGGCCCAGCTGCAGGAGGCGACGGCGGCGGCGCGGGCAGCGGCGGCTGCGGCCGATGCGGCCTCGGCCGTGCGGCGCTACGACCCAACGGAACACGATGGGCGCGTGTGGTGCCCGTGCTGCGGGCGCGGCGTGCGGCGGGACGGGCGGCGCGGCGGGCTGGCGCTGCTGCAAGCCGAGCTGATGCGGCACTTGGCCGGGTGCGTGGGCAGGAACGGGGCGGGCTGATGCTGCCGTAGGCCGGGCTCTCGTGACACTCGGCCGGGCGCGGGCGGTGCTGACGGTGTCACGGTGTCCCACAGGCCCGAGCACCGCCGGGAGACGGCGCGTTTCTGGCGGGAGAACCGGGCGGAAGCGGCGGTGCGGGAGCGGTGCCTGGTGCCGGCCGAGGAGTACGAGCGCTTCGCACAGGCTCTGGAGCGGGCGCTGGCCGAGCACCAGCGGCGGGAGGAGGAGCGCATCCTCCAGGTACCCTGGGTCATCCCCGCGGCGGCGGCCCGGCCTGCGCTGGCCCCATCTCACCGCTGTGTCCCCGCAGATGGCAGCTGACATCCGGGAAGCCGAGCGCCGGCAGCGAGAGACGGTGCAAGCGGCGCTCCAGGTCGGTGAGCCGTATCCTGGCCTGGCTGCACCCTGGCGGGGAGCGGGCACCGCACCGGCATCCGGGTGCGCTCGGGAGAGGCTGGGGGCGGCTGGGTGGGGGATGTGCTCAGTACCAGAAATATTGTTCCTTTTTCCTGAATCACACTCAGCTTCAACCGGAGCCAGAACTTTGTGCAGGACCTTCTGTCTGCAGGCTTCCTGCAGGACCTGAACGGTGAGTACCCCTTTCCTTAGCAGTGGCTGATGCATCCCTGCTCAAAGACACATGGGGAGTTTGACACTGTAATTACCCGGATCTTGTAAAACTTTTGCAAACTTTTGTATACACTACAGTAAGCACAGGCCTCTTATTGCAGGGACAGCCCTTGTGCTGCAGAAAAGCCTGGCCCGAGCGGAATGCAGACAGGACCTGATTTAGCCTGGATGGAATCAGGCAGGGCTCTGACCTTCATTGGCCACCAGGTAGGGGTGACTGGCTAGTGATGTGATTTCATTCACCTAGAGCACATATCACGAAGCAGAACAAGGGGTGGTCTCCATCACAAAAAGAAACAGCTTTATGGATTTCGGTGAGCAGTTAGCCCAGTTTCAGTTATCCAAGTTTAACTTTCATTAAACAAACATTCCTTAATATGCCGTGGGGGGGAAAAACATTCTCTTTTAAAGAAAAGATCTTTCCTCTGCCTTTTTCTAATGGAACTTGATTCTGGAAGGGAATGAAGACAATGCTCTTCTGCTCAGAGATTCTCTTGAACCTAAGATTCTCATAAGTATTTCATGTTTGTCTTAACAGGAAACAGAAGGGAAAGGAAATGTCCACACAGGTAAGTGCACCTGCATCGTGACTCACTGGGTTGCTACCTCTTGACTTGCAACTGTCACAGGGATAACTCAAAGCAGTTTTGAAGCAATTGCAGCATAACCAGGAGGTGGTCATTCTTTTGGCAGTATTTGACATACCAGAGGGGAAGAAAACACATCAGCATAGTATAAACTGTTGATGCTGTTGCTATGGGGAGCATATGATTTGGGGTGTGATCTGCCATGGCTTTAGCTGAGGAAGTCAGCTCTTTTCTTCAGAACACCCAGAATTCACTTTGTCACTTGCTTGGTAGCACAAGTAGCAGACTAGGGGAAGAGAGAACACTTTTTCTCCAGTCACAGTTTAGGATACCTTCAGTGGCTTAAGTAAGTATTCCCTGTGACTTCTAGGAGCAAAACCTCCATGGCTAACAGAGGAAGAAGATGGAAGTAAACAAATTGGACCTTCCTATGAGGAATTTCTCAAACACAGTGAGCAGCTTATGTACCTTTTCGTTAACCTTACAGTCCCTTTACTATGCTAGAGAACCAAAAGCAGTTTGAAAAACTTGTTGAACAAAGTATTTAGGTTTTTGAGCAACCTGGTCTAGGGGAAGTGTCCCCATCCATGGTACAGGGGTTTGCAGCAATGTGATCCTTAAGCTCCCTTTCAACCCAAACCCCTCTACCATTCTATTTTTTTTTTCAGAGGAGAAGCAGAAGCTGAAAAAGCTCCCAGTGGAACGTGTTGGTGCCAACTTTGACCATACCTGTCAGACAAGTGACAGCTGGCTCCCTTCCTTTGGGCGTGTATGGAATCATGGCAGGAGGTGGCAGTCCCGGTGAGCTTCAAGGCAGCACAGATGCCCTGCCAGGGGGGAGTCTGTGGCTTCTGTCCATGCAAGCTATTAATGGAGCAGGCTCGGAGGTAGCAGCAAGCTAACTAGGCATCCTGCTGTATGAGTTATGTCACACAGTGTTTAATCCAGGCAGAGTATCATTCTTGTTCTGGAGCAGTGCAGACGTGACTTGTGAGAAAACGTGTGCATGGCATTAAAGGCTGCACACATGAAGGCATCTGCCTCATTTTGCTTGGCTCATCTTTCTGTTCACCACATACTGTTCCACTGGTGCCTTTTAATGTGCCAGAACACTCTTGTCAGCTAGCTGGAGCTACCACTCACTGAAGTAACAAAAATATTGAGGGAGCTTCCATGCTAGAACACTGTGCACAGCACTTTCGTACTTTTTCAGGGAGTGTGTTCATTATCTCTGTCTAAAGGTTACTCCAGTCTGACTTCTATGCTCTCTTTCAGGCATCAGTTTAGAACTGAATCAGGGGAAAAGAAGAAAAAAGTGTGATTAGATGAGGAACACCAGACACCCAGCTCTGTGGAAGGGCTGACTATAGCTGCAGTTTTGTTGTGGCCTGCCTTGTAAGGACACACAGTGTCCATCTGAGCATCACAGCTGAAGCCACACAAAGTCAGGTCCTGCCAGCAAGGACAAGCTCCTGTGGATGCTGTATCTTCCCTATCACAAAGCCTACTCTGTACAGCAAGTTATGCCAGTGGTCCATGTTGATATAGAGAATCCCACTAAAGAATTAATTTTCAGAGAAATAAACTTTTTTTACAAAAAGTCTGTGTTTGTAGAGCATTTGAAACTTATTTCAAATGCAGGACCCACCCTGCAGGCAACTAATACCAGATGTTTGATGTTTTCATTCAAATTTATATTGCTTTCCTTCACGCTAACATTCATCCCTTCCATTGTCTAACACTATTGGCTGCTGTAGGTGATGTAGAAGAAGTTTCTTCCCTTTCAGCAACAGATTTGTAACACTAATAAAGACAAAAACTGGCTGGTACAAGACAACAGCCATGACCTCTACCAGAACCCACTATAAATAACACATCAGTAATGACACACATTCTTGAAAAAGCAAGAAAAATTATAATCAGTAATTTTATTGTATGCATCTACATATGAAGTGTTGATGATGTCACTGGATCACCTGCAAAGCAAGAAGTTCTCAGTCAGAAAACCAGGCCAAAGCAGGCTAGCACAAAGCAAACACTCTGACAGCTTTATTCCAGTAGGAACACTTGGCCATGGTGCCCTGTGAGTGCAGAGAGGACAAGTACCCATTTGCCATGCAGCCCAGGCAACAAATTATGCTTTCCCCATCCCCATCCATCCCAGCACAGGGACAAAACCAGAAATCGCTCTTTCATTCTGGAGAAAACTTCTATTAATGTACCCCCAGGAAGTGGCTTAGCATATGAGCAAAATACTCTTGGGTGTCTGGAAGAACAGCCCACCACAGCCACGTGGAAGCTGCCCATTACACACTACACAGCTGTCCATTAGCTCCTGACAGCACAACTCAGCTCTCAGCACCCAGCCTCACCTCCCTAGGCGTCCTCCCCCGCAGCAGGCGCGTCTCCACCTTTCGTGTTTCGGGTATAGATCACTTGGGCTCGGTGCTTGGACACCAGTTTGATCAACCCTATGACAAAAAAAAATTATGTCAGTGTGCATGTACTGACAGATACCAGGGATGCTGAGGTCCCTCCCAGAGAAGCAGGACAGTGTACAGGATGAAATAAGAGGGGGTAGCAGCTTATGCATGTCTTTTCTTCCTATATGGCTGCAGTTACATCAAAATGGCAACATTTTTCTTAGCACAGCAATACCTCTATATAGCACAACTACAGCTCCATATTTGGAGCACCTCTGATGCTGCAGGAAAGCTGCTGGGCAAGTAAGGAAAACTAAACACCCAATTCAAGCAGCTTTCTGGCTTTTTTTTTCTATTTCTGAGTGCTAACCTTTGCTAAGCAGCTCCTGGAGGGCAGCCCGAGCCAGGGAGCCTCGAATCTTCAGCCTTTCTGAGACAACTGCAGGTGTGATGAGCTTGTAGTTGGGCACTTCTTTGCACAGTTTGTCGTAAGTGGCCTTGTCAAACAGGACAAGGTTGTTCAACTTGTCTCTCACTTTCCCCTTGGACCACTTCTACTTGAAAAGAGAGAAAAAACAACATTCTCCCACGCCATCTTGTAAGCAAGAACAAAAGGATGGAATTAAACGATGCCCCAAGAACTGCACCATCAAACGTCTCTGTATCACATCCCAAACTAAAGGATTAGTGAGATGCACAAAACTGCCTTTGTAAATGAACGCGTTGCAGGTAATACCCACGGTATCTAAAAATAAAAAAGGCTTTCTAAAATACAAAGGCCTTCCGTAACTCGGGTTTAACGCCATTGTGTACAGCCTGCTGGTGGATGAAGAGCTGGTCCTTCTAACACCAAGCCGCCCGCCCCCTCCTTCACGCCGCTCCCGGGGCCCGGCCACGCCGCACGCGAGCCAGGCCCGGGATCCCGGCGCGCCCCGGCCTCGGTCCCGCCGCTTCCCACCTTCTTCTTGGCTTTGCCGCCGGACTTGTTGACCGGGTCCTTGTCCTTCTTGGCGGATTTGCCCGCATCCTTCTTCTTCTTGTCGTCTTTGGGCGGCTGCGAGAGGTAGAGAAGGACGGGGGGGGTGAGCGGCGAGGCGGGGGTCGCGGCCCCGGGCACCTCGCAGGGGTTCCCGCCGCGCTCACAGCGCCGCCAGCGTCTCTCGGGGGCCCCGGCCCGGCTCGCCGCCCACCCCGCGGCCCGGCCCCGCTCACCATGGCTCGGCCGCGGCTGCTCCGCAAGATGTCGGCGAGAAAGGAAGAGCCGAGCGTGGAGCGGGGGCGGGCCCCGCGGGCCGGCGCGTCACTGCCGGGGCGGGGACGGGCGGCGGGGCCGCGGCCGGGCCGTTGCGCTATGGCGATCTTCAGCGTCTACGTGGTAAACAAGGCCGGCGGCCTCATCTACCAGCTGGACCACTACGCGCCCCGCGCCGACACCGAGAAGACGTTCAGCTTTCCGCTCGATCTCGTCCTGCGCCCGCACGACGAGCGCGTCGTCGTCGCCTTCGGGCAGCGGGACGGCATCCGCGGTGGGTGGGAAGGGCCGGGCCGGGCCGGGCGAGCTCGGGTTTGTTGGAGTGCTGACAGACTGACTGATGCTGCCGCGCTGTCCCGCAGTGGGTCACGCCGTGCTCGCCATCAACGGCGCCGAGGTCAACGGTCGCTTCACGGCGGACGGGAAGGACGTGCTGGAGTTCCTGGGCAACCCCGCCAACTACCCCGTGTCCATCCGCTTTGGCCGCCACCGGCTCTCCTCCAACGAGAAGCTTATGCTGGCCTCCATGTTCCACTCGTGAGTCGGGGCGGGCCGTGACGGGATGGGGGTGGCCCGGGCAGCGTGGCGAGGGGCGCTGAGGGGCCTGTCCCCACAGGCTGTTCGCTATCGGGTCGCAGCTGTCACCTGAAGTTGGGAGCTCCGGGATCGAGATGCTGGAGACTGACACCTTCAAGCTGCACTGCTTCCAGACGCTGACAGGTATCACCGGGCCCTAGGCACCCCGCACCGCTCTGCTTTGCCGGGGCGGTCCCTGTGCTCGGCCTTCCTTATGCTCCTGGCATTGTGGCTCCAGGGATCAAATTCATGGTTCTTGCTGACCCAAGGCAGACGGGGATAGACGCTCTTCTCCGCAAAATCTATGAGATTTACTCAGACTTCGCTCTGAAGAATCCTTTCTACTCCCTGGAGATGCCAATAAGGTAAGGAAAAGCTCACTTTAAGTAATCTGGCTGCAATGCCTCAATGCTTTCTGCCCACCTGTAGCAAATGCAGACAGTCCTTAAGTAGCAAAACTGGCTGAGGGAAGGAAGCCACAGCACACAGCTGCATAGAGGACACAGACTGAAGCTCTTTTCAGTGCTGGCTCTGCTGGGGAAGTGTGAGGTGCAGTTCCGTGGCACAAACCCTGCTGTCCTACCGTATATTCAGGCCTATACAGAAAGCCTTAATCCTAACTGAGGACCAAGTCAGACCTCGACAGCAGTCATGTTGATATGTCATAATTTCCTGAATCTCTCCTTGAAGGTTGTAGAGCCAAAGGATATGGAGATCCTTTGTCAGCTTTGTTAACTCACTTCTGTAGGTACAAGTCATCCCTTTTGCTTTTCTGACTGTTTCAGATGCGAGTTGTTTGATCAGAACTTGAAGCTTGCTCTGGAGGTGGCAGAGAAAGCTGGACCCTTTGGACCTGGATCATAGAGAAAGCCTCACCTGTTGCACAGATTCATTTGTCTGAAGAGTGGGGCCTCTCTCTTCCCTGGCTGGCCTCTCACAAAGCTCCCCTCTCCACAGCAGAGACTGCATATCCCCAAAACATGCTTGAGTATCTCCCAAAATACCCGTTCATCCCCGTTGCTGCAAAACTTACCTTAACCAGATTCCTTAGCACTGTTTACATTGGGCCACAGGGCCTTGGTTTTGCTGTTGCAGCTCCGCTGCACTTGGGCAAAGAAGGTGCACGTGTGTGGCCTTACCTGAGTCAGTGCTTTTCTTTCCTGTCATAAATGTACATACACATTTTCCTGTATAGCTCTAACTTATGGTCTTGCAGACTGTTTCTGTATACAAGTAATAAGTGTTTACTAATGAGGCAAATGGGTGTTTGCTTTCTGTTGGTGAGGACATTTGTGCCATTGGCACCTCAAGAGGATATGTGGGTTTGGAAAGTTTTGCTTGCACCTCTTTCCATAAGATAATCAGGGCCCTTGCGACACTGCTCCATTTTTATTTCACATAAAGAAGGAGATCATGTAATTAAGTACAAAATGTAATTTGCTTCCATTTTTTTAATTAAGGCTAGCTAACTACTCTTGCAACCAAGGTACTCAGCAAAGTACCTGCATGCAGGTTCTTCACGAGTTAAACTTGCCTCTTTCAGGACCCTATAACTTTATTTCCTTTTGGGGAAAAACAAGACTATTCAGCAAATTCCTGGTTAAATACCTGAGTGTACTTATTGCAGGGTGCTGGGCCTGACTGCTAAGGCTGACTCAGAGGCAGCTTGAGCTCCTGCCTGCAGTCATGAGATGCAACTCTTGACCAAACCATACCAGCCTTCCCACCTGGTACTGAAAAAATACAAACCAATGCTAGAAATGTGGGTTATTACAAAATCCAGCTGCAGAAATTTTGGGTTGGTGGTGGCTGCTGTTGCAATTCCTGCTGCTGGGATAGTTTTCCTAGCTGACTGGCAGAGCACTGGCTGCAAGCTGCCTTGGCAGCAGCTGCCTCCCTTGCAAATCATTAACACCGCACACAGACATGGCACCAGGTGGGATCAGTTCACTTAGAAGGACCTTCTCTAAACACCATCAATTCCCTGGAAACAGGGTTCTTGCTGAATGGTGTGGAGAGCCCTGCTGCAGCATGTCCTGCTGTTCCGCTTGTCTGCGGCAACACTCTCCTTCACTCCTAGAGACTAACCCCATGCTGCTGTCAAAGCAGGCGGGACTGCAGTCGTCACCATTCCCTGATCTGCTGTCGTGTGGCTGAGCACACACAGAGCTCATGGTGAAGTGACCTGGGACTGCTGTGCTGATGGCAGCCTGATAGAACGGATGCAGACAGCAAAGGCTCGGTTCAGGGCCCCTTAGCAGCAAAGCTGAACTGATTAATGTCTCAGTTGATGGCCGAGACAAATAATAATGACAACACTAGAGGTAAGCGCACCTGAAGCCAGTCATTTTAGACCACTTGCAGTGGGAAAACAGGCTGCAGAGCCCGCTTACTTCACTAACAGTGCTGTGAGGAAGGGGTACAGTAAAATAATCGCAAATGTAAACTAGGTGAATTATCACATCTTGAGGGAAAAAGTGATCAGTAGCAGGAACCTTGTGCCTTCTGGCACCTGACACTGGATAAGAAGTTGAGACATTTTTATCTAGGTTGCTGCAATAGGCAAACTCATTCCTAGGCCAGTTAAACAAAAATGAGCATCATTCACGTCAGCGTGGGAACATCCTTTCCACCAAGCAGCTTATCCTCAATCAGCCTTCTTGGAAATCCGGCCCATCTTGGTGCGGATGTTTCGTAGGAAGAAGAAAGCCACTGTGCTAGCAATACAGGTGACTTCAGCTACCCAGAAGGCTGTGGCCCAGCTGTAGTGCTTAGCAATTGTACTGAAAGGCAGTCCAGCCAGGAAACCCCCAACTGTAAGGAAAAACAAACAGCTAACAACACTTGTGCGCTCCCATATTATCTATTAGTACCTGCTTTTGCATATATAACAATTCCTCAGGCCCGTTTTGAACTTAAAGCACAATGCAAAACCTGTCGGGCAGAGCAGGAAAGCATCCCTGAGGCTTCCAGCTCCATGATCTCTATCCTTAGGTGCCTCCCCACGATCAGCATCTTGGCACCCAGGGGCTGGACCATGCTTCATCAAGAACGTGCATGGGTTTTGTTCGTTTTTGGGAACGGGTGTTACTTACCGTTGGCCATGAGGGCCACTATGGCATGGGAGGTGCCGCACAGGTTGGCAGGGGCACTTTCGTTTGCTATGACCCCAAACAAGGCAATCGGCCCATAGGAGGAGAACCCAAACACAGCTCCCAGAGTCAGAATCCACAGCTGTCAAAGTAAGTTAAAATCAGAAACAGGATCTGTGAATCTCACCACTGTCACTTAGCAACCATTGACAATTCTCAGATTCTATACACAGTACCAGGGAGTTCTGACACTTCCAGGCTGACACCAGCTCCCCAGCATGCAGCCAGAAGAGCTCAAGCCTGTAGAGACTCTACATCCATGAAACTGAGCTGCATCTCCACCACTCCTTGCTAGCCAGTGCAAGCTCTCCTCTCTCCCACAGTTCTGCCCCCTACACCATGTAATACATCCTGTGCTGATTTGTGAGAAACAGAACTTTGGAGAGAAGGGGGCAATGATCCTGTGAAATCATGGGAAAGAACTGTGAATCAGGTTGCTTTTATAAACAATGCTGGAGCTACCAACTGAAAGCTTTTCTCAGTTTAGATGCATGGGATTGATCACAGCATGTTTATTTGTGAGACACCTCTTTCTGATAACCTCAATGTTACTAAACTGAGAAACCAAGGAAAAAAAAAAAAAAGAAAAACCACCAAAACAAAAAAAGAAACCACAAAATCCCCAACAGTCTGAACTTCAGTGTTAGCTTATGCTCTAACAAACCTATCTGCCCCAAAACTATCAGCCTCTTGTTTGCACAACAAAGGATAAGTAAAATCTCCACATTACAGCATGCTTTTACAATTGCAAATACCATTTCAAAAGCCCCAGGAGGAAGTAAGTGCCATCTTATTTTGCAGATGTGAAACAGAAAGGAGTTAGGAAAATACTTGCCAGAAGTGAAATAAGAATGCATCTTCTAGAGCAGCATCATTCTTTCTGATCTTACCCACAACACCCCTTAGCTGGCTACACTTTACCTGATGAACAGAAGTCCTCAGAACCTTCTGTATAAAACTTAAAAGTTATATAATTAGACTTTTTAAGTCTGCTAGTGTACTCCAATTATTATAAGAAAATGTTTCCTTTACCAAACTTACAGTAATCTCTTCTCAAGGCCCTGGTTCTAAGTTCTGAGGTGCTAACCAGTCTCTCAGGATAGGAGTAAGGCAGACCAGGGAAAGAAGAAACAGAGGGAGAAAAAATGCAAGCAGAAACCTCATGTTCTTTTAGGCCTGTAAGATCAGCTAGAGGTTGAAAGGCTACAGTCCAGAAGTGGTTTCCCTGAAGAAGAAGAAGAAAAAAATTAAAGGAGAAAATAAGTTTTTAAAATTTATTTAGCAATCGCAAGGGCAGATGCAAGTGACATCTCATGCAAAGCCTGGAAGGCAGGCTGCCCACAACAACAGGACAGCAGGAGCACCCCAAGCCAGGCTAAGCCAGCACTACTCCAAAAAGCACAAAAAAAGAAACCCTTGGGAATGGTGAAGAAGACAATCGTGCTCCCTCTCATCAAACCTCCCTGTTCCAGGGCTAACCCTATAACTGATGGCTAGCTGTGAATTACCTTGGGAGAGTCAGCTGTGACTGTGACCCGAAAGAGACACATGGACACGCACATTCCAGCCATCATAGAAAGGAGCAGTGCATGCCGAGGATTCCCATAGCTTGACAGGCCTACCTGTGACACAAGGAAGGAAAGCTGAGATATATATATAAAAATACCTTTTATACCTGTCGTGACTAACGCCATCCACAGCCCAGTCAGAAACATGGATGGCAAAACAACAGCACATTTGTTGGCACTCCTTGTCAGTGTGCTTTAAGGGCTGCACACAGTCAAACTGTGCTAAACAAAAGCTCAAAGTGATGAACGATACTTCAGTTATCAACCACTTCCACCGTGAATCTGGTTCCAGATCCCACCACTGGATTTTAATGTGGGTTTTTTTTTTTTTCCCAGCCAGAAGACAGCTATCAGCAAACAGTTCTTCAACATGAAAATCTGGAGACCACAGTAAAGCAAATAAATTTAACAGATTAAATACCTCAAATCTGACAGGCGTATTGCAGCCTGTAACATTAGCACACCTACTCCCCAGCACCTTCTGGAGTGTCTGGCAGCTGTGCCCATGCACATGGCAGAACTGAGTATGGGGTTGGTTTCTCCGGTGTGCTCACAGGGACAGCACCCTGCATGAGCAACTTAGTAAAGCTCTGATTGCCACTGTGTCCCCTGCCCATCATGCTCAAGGGTGCACATGACTTACTTTTGCTACTGCTCTATCAGAAAGGTATCCAGCAGCAATGCTTCCCACCAGGCCCCCAATCTCCAAGGCACTCATGTAGGAGCTGCCTAGAACAAAGATGACACAAAGAACAGCACATCAAGTTTGGTCAGAACAGAAAAGCTGCTGTGGACTTTAGACCAGTCCCAATGCTGTAGGCTCACACAGCACTTGAGCAGCTCTGCTGGACACAACCATCTGGCTCATCCCTGTTCAGGAATGCCTGGCACTGGCAGGTGCATGCAAGTAACTCCATCACTGAGTTATTTCAAAACCTATGTGTGTGTAAGCAGACAACTAGGAGGTGGGCAAACAAGTCCCTCAGGTGGAAGGGCCTCTACCCAGGCAAACTCTGGGCAACACCTCCCAGATGGCAGCCCCAGAGCTTAATAATGCAGTTTTGCATCTTACCCACAAGCACAGACTGTCCCCTCTCCTGGATCAGGAAGAGCTGTCCCCAGTCAGTACAGCATGTTTTCACTCCAAAAACGACCAGGTAGCCTGTTGAGAGCACCCAAAGGTATGGTGAGAGCAGCAGCTCTGCCAAGGTGCTGTTGTCACTGGAGGAACCTGTAGGAAGTTTGGGAGGAGTGTTACTATAGCCCAAACCACATCAACTAGCAGCCCAGTAGACAGTTCTGCAGGCAGGATCCAAGCACGAGAACATCTCCACACAGGGAGGTATTCACAGTTGCTGAATGGTAGTGAATGGCTCTACCTCCCCCTTGTTCTGGTGATTTCAGAATCTCTTATGATTCGTCATTTTTATCCCACATTCATTAAAGATCTGAAAAGAATAATCAAAACACTACTCCCAGTAAGTTTCTGTATTGCAGTTGCCAGTACACCCTTCAAAACGTTTGTTAGAAAAAATCACCTCTAGATTTTTTGGGAGTGTTTTTAAGCTGTGCCTGTGAAAGCCACTGCACAGACACAAACAAAGATGCTTTCAGATGCTACCTTGATGTTTGCATCAGTCTTCCAGGAACACCAACAAATTTGCTCTCCCCAGAGAATGCTCTGGGGAAACAATATTCTTTGCTTATGCAAAGAAGTCAAGTCTGGCAGCACAGGCAGTATAGCACAGTATAGAACATAGGCTGAGTTTCCACCAGCCTTTAAAATCCCACTGAAAACCTGTGTTGCAATTCTCATCTACATGTTCTGCTTTCAGAGAAGCGCCACACTCAGTGGTCTGAACAAACATTTATTAACTAGATGTCCTAGGTTAGGACAGAAACACTGAGCAGAGTCCATCGTGAGCTGCGGTCAAGAGAGCCTAAGGTGGGGTGAGGGGAGAACTGCCTGTCTGCTGCCAAAGCGGAGGAGCAGAAGGTCAGGCTTAAGGAAGCATTCTCTGCTGTTGTAGTTTTTCTCTCTCCATCACCCCACCACCCTGCATTCACAGTCTGAGCACATAAAGATCCAAGAAAACAGGGATGCTGGTAGCAGGAAGATATGACATATATTGGGAGAGCCAGTCATGATCATTTCAGCAACACATAGGTGTCTGCTGGCAGGCTAAGGAGCAAGGCTAACAGAAAGCTAACAGCAGGCTTTTCCCCTGCTCTGTCACAGTCTCAGTAATCCCTACACCAGTCCCTTCCCACAAGATCACAGTGGGCCTTGGTTGATACCATTTCTACCTTCAATTACCAGAATAAAGCTGCCAAAATCAACTCATTACCACAGGCCTGCCAAACTGTGACTTCAGAAATTGGGGAGGATGGGGGTGTCAGTATGCTGAGAGTGACACATCTGTACCAGAATACAGACAGAAGGCACTGCGTCTTCTCCTGCAGCTGCCTGCTTGCACTGAAGTCACGTGCTCACCTTTCTTCCCTTTCTTGGCTCCTTGTTCAATGCTGGGCAGCCCAACATCCGACGGCTCATTTTTAATCAGGACAAGGCAAACAAAAGAGACAACCATGCAGGTGAAGCCAGAGAAGGACAAAGTCTTGCGCCAGTCGTAATTCATAGACACAAGAGCAGCAACAATGGGGCCTAAGCCTCCAGCCAAGTTCATGCTTGTAGACAGGATTGCCCACCAAGTCCCAAATTGGGAAGGCTCAAACCACTGTGCAACAAGAAAAACAGCATGAGGTGTAAGAGAGTGACAGCACACCTGAAAACCCTCCCTTGAGGCCAATGATGTGGGGCTGGGGCAATTCAGACACAGAACTCTAAAAGCAAGTAGAGGGAACACCCACACCTGGCTACTTTAGTCATGCAGGGAACTCCAAGTGTTACTCAAGTGTCAGCCATAAGAGCTTGACAGGTGCTCACACTGCGAGCCAGCCCAAAGTTATTTCCATTTACAGGCCATGAAACTGAGACTTAGGGCAGGAGAGGTAAGTTTAAGAGCACGTGGTTTTGTGTACTCACTTGCTAGGAACAGCGTCCTCGTGGAGAGGTCTGCTGGCCCAGGAACTTGGATGGATAGGCAGAGAGTCACAGGGTAACTTTAGGACTCGCTGTTGCATTAAATATCAGACATGATGAACTCTGCATTGCAATGAGCACTCAGAGCCAGAACCATTTGGGTGGTTCTTGTCAGAAGGAAAATGTCTTAGATCTACATTCATGAACATCTTCAGAAAACACCATGGCTGATATTTGGGCCCTTCTTTTCTGTGCATTCAAGTGTCCTGAACAGCCCTTTCATTGTCAGTTAGGGGAGGCTAGATGCCTCAGAAAAGGGCAATAAAATTTGTTTATCTCTTCCCCACCCCACCCCACAAGTACATGCAGTACATGCATTCCTGGATTTTACATCTTCCATGAGGGATCAGCATAAAGCTAACCAACCTCCTTTCCTTCTGTCCTAGGGAGAAATCAATCTGGTCCTTTTAGATTGTCACAAACCCCAAGTACATACAGCTTAGAGCCTCATCTCACGGTGTTCTTCCATCTTACCCAGTTTTCTAACTGAACCACCTGTGATTTGGCATTCCCAAGCCGCCCAAGCATGTAGATGGAAGGAACTGTGCTCACTGCCCCTTGACCCACAGCAAACCCTGACCTGCAGCAGCAGAGACAAGCAGTCTTGTGGTCCACGCCTAAAATACTTAATTCTGACAAAGCCTGTCTCTACGGGGCACAACTCTGCTACCAAGAGATGTTACTCACCAAAGCGAGCAACACTCGAGGCACACAGGGGCAAGGGCTAAGACTGAATCTTTGCTGGAATAAGCAAAGCCCCGTGCACAGAAACTTGTTCCACAGGCAGCAGAATGCAGATAGTCCTCTAGACCACTTTGGCTGGAAAGGGAGTGATAAAAGCTGCAAGTCTCTCCGGATTCTGAGCAAGCACCTACACAGCCCTGATGCCAGGACAGGTCAATAGAGCAGTGGCCAGTTCCCCCACCTTTCCCAGCACTGACCTTCCGCAGGATCTTCCCGCAGGGCGGCCAGCCCAGCCCCTGGGCCAGCCCGTTGAGGAACCAGAGCCCAGCGAAAGCCACGACGGTGGAGCTCCAGGAGAAAACCACGTTGACCAAGCCTACCATGAGGAGGCCAGAGGAGAAGAGCCAGCGGGCGCTCATCTGGTCCGAAAGGACGCCGCTGACGAACTTGCTGATGGCGTAGGCTGCAGACTGGCTGCTGGTGATGAGACCTGCAGCGGACAGAGCCCGGGGCCGCCTCAGCGCAGGGAACGGCCGACTCCGGGCCGGCGGAGCGAGCGTCCCGGGACCCACACTCACCCAGCTCGTCCTTCCCCAGCGGCACCTCGGCCATGACGGCGGGCATGACAAACGAGAAGGTTTTGCGGTTGAAGTAATACAGCGTGTACCCCACGAACATGGCCGCGAAGATGAGGGCCCGGTACCGCCCGTAGCCGCCGGCCGCCATGGCGCCGCGCTCCCCGCGGGACCGCCGAGCTCCCCCCGTGCGGGGGGGCACGGCCCCGCCCCGAGCCCGGCCCACGGCCCCGCCCCGAGCCCGGCCCACGGCCCCGCCCCGAGCCCGGCCCACGGCCCCGCCCCGAGCCCGGCCCACGGCCCCGCCCCGAGCCCGGCCCACGGCCCCGCCCCCGCGGCACCGCTCGGCCCCGCCTGTCAGGAAGTGGCATATTTATTTTTGGTTGAAGAGGCCGGAATGGAGAACAATGTCAGATGCACATTCGCAGCCGTCGGACCCCCCCCCCCCCCCCCCGTGTGTGTGGCAGCAGCAGAGACGGTCCGAGCAGGCAGGAGGTCACGGCCAGGGACAATCCCATGATTATGTCGGTCCAAGTGCACAAAATACCGAGGAAGGAAGGCAGTTGCCATTAGACTTTCCAGGTTGGGTTGTTTGATCCATATTGCTGTCCCTGTGACTGACTACAGGATGTGCCAACGCGGCCCATCTTTCCCTCGCCTCTGCGTTCAATGTTGCCTTTTCTGAACTTTTAAAACTGTAAACAGTTTTGTAAAGTCTCACTTCAAGGTTTTTGGACTCTGCTACAGAGCACAGACAGTTTTAACAAACAGCCTACGGAAAACAGGCACAGCCATATCTCAAAGCACAGATTATCTGCCTTCCCACTTTTGTTCCACCTTCCCATGAATACAAGTATTACTACACCTCCCACCAGCTGAAATCACACATTTGCTCTAAGCCAGTGCCTCATATGCAGAAACAACAGTACTTCAGGTCTATATCCCTCCGCAATCATATCCACAAGAGGTGGGGCGCAGAGTTTATGTTCCAAGTTACTTCCAGTTACTTTACTACTTTCTCCCCATAGGAAAGTCACTTTGGTGACTTCTGTACGGAAACAGAGACAATTCTTGGTGGGCAGTCTGCCACACATAGTAGAAGAAAAACAAAAACCAATTCACTAAGTTAGTAGAGTCAATATCCGCAGAAAGAACAAAAAAAAATTTACATCTCTATCCCATTGTGTTGTCAGACTCCTGTTGTGTTCCATTTACATCATGACTAACCAAGTCCATAAGAAAAACAAAAACGTAACTATGAATAAATAGATGCTGACACTCGTGGGATTTCAGGGTGTTACAATTCATCATTTTTCCTGCTTTCTCCTCCAGCTTCTGCCTTCTCTTTCTTGGACCCTGTGTAATGAAGCAAACTCAGTTTCACACTGCAGTGGTTTTCACAGCATGCAAAGCAGCACTGAGAGTCTGACATTTGCACAATTTGTCACAAGACTTATAGTCCATGGTACAGAGGTTTCGGGGGGTGATACTCAGCTCTGTGGAGCTGAAGACATGAACTCTCTGCCCCTGTTAAGAGCAGGAGCAGCACAGCAGCTCTCAGGCAGAGCCCATCTCACAGCCATGGCAGTGGCTGCAAACTGCAGGGACAGGGGCACAAAACAGCAGTGCTGCATAAGTATTCCACTCTGAACAACAGAAATGTAGGAACAGCAAGGAACCAAATTTTGTCTTCCTGTTTGCAGAATTAACAATGGTTCAGCAGTCAGGGGTTCTACCATCATACTACCTCTTACAGCTAAAAAATCTGCAAAGGAGCCCCCAGACACCTTGCAATTGCAGCTCCCAAGCTCCAGATCACTAACAAAGCATTTACCCACCGGAGTCTGATTCAGGCTTATCATCTATTGCTGCTTTCTCAGCTGTGGGAGGTTCCTTGGCTGGATCAGAATCCTCCATTTTGTCTATGTTTAAAGCAGAAAGAAACAAAAGTCGAGGGAGAACACACAGGAGACGAGGTGCGAAGAGATTAGGCAAGTAAAGGTGAGGTTAAACCATCCAGCTGTGGTGCCTCAGCTCAATCTCACAGCAGATCTCTGTACAACACTCAAGAGAAGCACCACAAAACTGCTCTGTATTCCCCTCTGAGTGCCAGGCTTTATGTCCTCAGAAGCCCTGGAAACTAACTGGTTGCACAGGCAGATGACCTTTGGAGCTGTGACTGTGAGTGGGATCCCTTGCTCAGACCAGAGGAACCATCAGGAATGCTGACAAACAGCACTCCAGATTTAAAAGGACCAGGGCACTTGGGACCCGATGATCTTAAAAAAGTTCAAAAAACCTGTTAAGTCCTAGTACCCCAAGAGATGTTTTTTTTTCACCTGGGGTCCATCTAGACCACAAACCTTTCTCATCAACAATTCATTCTACCCACTGATCTAGGACAGGTTCAGTACACTGAAGTGCAGTCAGTATCTTCTCTTTCCTAGAAGCAAACAAGCCAGCAAGACAGGTACTGACATTCCTGGGAAATTCATAAACAATTTCTTCAGAAAAAAATCCATACAAATGGGGGGGGGGGGGGGGGGGGGGGGGGAGGGCACTGCAATACATAGATTTTCCCAGCTGTCCTTGAAAATTAAAGAGCAAACTCACTTAATCTCACAGTTAACTAGTGCCCTCCCTTTTTTTGCTCCCGTCCAATCAAGAGAAACACCATGTGCTACATGTGGTAATTATATAATAGGTAGTTACATACATGCTTCAAGCCTACCACGTACCTTCTTGTTTCCCCTCCGTGGGAGGGATAGTATTCTCAGTCTCAGGGGCTGCCGTGGTATTCTTGCCTGAATCAGTTCTTGTGGCGTTCTTCTCCCTTTTGGGTTTGGGTTTTGCAAACTTGGCTTTATTCAGGAGATACTGCACTTCCCTGTCCAGGGCTGCTATTCTGAACTCTATATCTTTAGAGAGCAGCACAGGTTTCTCAGCAGGAGTAAGCTTGTTCTGTTCAGCCACTGTCTCATTTTTCCAAATCTGTGGGACGCGAGGGAAGAGGTGCTTTTGGAATGCTTCTGGGTTCCAGGAACTGCTGTATATCACAGTATCTCAAAGTCACTGCCCCTGGCTAGTCTGCTTTACTCAGGACAGCTCTCTTCCACCATTTCCACCTTCCACTGCTACATTTCCACCAACCTCTCAGTTACCAAAACATAGGACAAAGTGAAACAAAACCCAGTGTCTGCCTTTAAAAACCCAGCGCAGTCAGATCACTGGGCTCCACCCCCACCCTGGAGACAATTCCACATGCAACACAGGAACCACAATTTCTACCCCCCCCCCCCCCCCCCCCCCCCCCCCAAAAGACACAATGGGGTCAGGCTGGGCATTAGGAAACACTGAAAGACACAAAAGGTTTGCTGGTGGCACAAAAACAAAACATGCACATTGTAGTGCATGACCCTGAGTGAAAGTATAGGAAATAACCCAAACTGCCACTCCACCCTCCCCCAGCATCACTCCATCCTTCAGTACCGTTGTTTCATTGATGGCTTTTTCCAGCGTACTCAGTTCCACTTCTGTGAATATCTGGTCAGACTCTGGAATCATTCGGGCTCCCCTTGTAGATAAGAAAGCTTATTTTTGTTAAGCCAAGCTGACTTCACTTTGGCAACTCTGTGGTTACAGCTCCAGTAACAAAAAAACATCACAACAACCATGCTGGACCCTTCCTGCCCCCCATTTTTGACAGAGCTCGTGTGTACCTGTTCGAAGGTCCTGCAGAGCAGGACACCAGGGAACAGGGCCCTGTTCACCTTTTCTCAGGAAGTGCCACTGACTTTCACACTCGCTCTGGTCTCCTACTGCTGGCAGCTCCTACATGACCAGCTGCACGACATTCCTTCCCAAAAGCCTGCCCTTACCTGAGAAAGATGGTGGAGTGATTGAGCAGACTTTCCAGAGCAGCCAGGCGTTCTGGCCACTTCCTCCTTTCCTCAACGCGGAAGAAAAGGTTCCTACAAAGTTTTTTCAGCTCAGAAAGCTTGTCTTTTAGCTCCTGAAAATGGGGGAGAGGAGAACAGAGACAGTTAGTTTGACTGTTGTCTAACACTGGCAACTTCAGAAGTTACAATTGTATTTGTTTTTCACTCAAAAGAGCCACATGATTAAGCTTTCAGTCAACAGGCTCCTGCTGATACTCTTGTAGAAACATCAGTGGCTGGGACAACTTCTTATTTTGTTCTGTGCATAATGCACTGAGGAAGCAAGAAACTCTCAAGAACCCGATTTCCAAAGGCTCTGTCAGCCTCTGTGGTCACCTCCACGGCAGTAACAGCTGACTGGTATCCTGACTGCACACAGCAATACCTTTGTAGCAGCTGCATAGCCCTCCTCCTCCATCCAACTGGAAGCTTCACTAAGCTTTTTGGAAATTTCTTCTCTCTGCTCCTCTGTTGAGACAAACTGATACTCCTCCTGGTAAAGCTTGTCCTAAAATAACAGAGCAAGCACTCTGGTCAAACACCACTGAGCCTGGAAGCATAAAACAACCAGAGCACTCGCTTGCAACCAGGCTGGGGTGCTGACTACACCCGCCCAAACCTGAGCTATGCTCCTAGCATTGCCAGGAGCACAGTGGTAATGCACCAGGTATAGATATACCCACATCCCATCGTGGTAACATTGTAACAGTCATAATTTCACGCACACTTAACCCTAGTTGCTTCTTCTGCACAACAGTTCCTGAGAAACTGTAGTTTCTTTATAGTCTGGGGGCAATTGTTCAAAGTGTTAGACATGCTGAAGGGAAGCTTCATTTTGTATTAAGGAAGCATGGGCCTGGAAAGCCTAATAGCATTAGAAAAAGTGACTGAAAGACAAAACATGGGCTCTTCAAATCAGCTTCCCCAGCTCAAAGAACTCCCCTGCACTCAGATCCGCCAAAAGCTGTGCAAAACACTTGTACTGCTCTCCTGGATTCGCATTTCTTTGTCTCACTCTCCTACCTGGGTCTCAAAGATGAATGACTCCAAGCTGTTGGCTGATTTTTCTCTTTCCTGTTTCTCTAGATCTCTGACAGTCAAGTCTTGGAGTCTAATATACAAAGAGAACAGAAATCAAAGGTAGCAAGTGCTTTTGGTTGAGCAGCACATCACACACACTGGCTTCTGAGGTCAGCAGCACTCTGTGCGAGCCACCAGCATTCCAAATCAATTTACTTCCTTTATCTAGAATTCTAATTTAATAGAGTCATTTCAAACCTACCTTTTCATCGAGCTCTTCAGTTCATCTTCCTCCAGGTCAGGCACATCATTTACATCCAGCTCCATGGTGATCTCATGGACAAGCTTCTGCTTCTTGGGTGCTTTGATCTTCTCTTCCTCTGTTTTGGTAGCTGTGCTGTCACCAGAACTTTTGGACAGTTCTTCCTCTTTTGCAGTTTCTCTATTTCCTTTGGGACCCTGTAACACAAATATGTTCTCAAGCAAGGCAACAGATTTTCAGATTCTGCAACTTTTTTCAAAGGTAGGGCACTTCAGAGAGGGGAGAATTACACTGAGGAAATACTATTTCTTAGGTACTAAAACCAGTCCCATTACTTCAATCTGATACCCACCTGAGGCTCCAATTTCTCGCCTTCTTCCTTTCTCTGTGACTCTACTTTGGGAGAGGCTGTTTCTGCTTTACCTGAAGACTGCTGTTTCTCTTGTTCCTGCTCTTCACCAGCATCTACAATACGGCTTTTCTGCTCTTGTTTCTCCCCCTGCTCTTCTTTACCTGATTCTGCTAGGCTCTCTTCCTCTTCCTGGTCATCACAAGCAAGTAAAGGGGAAAGCAAAACAATGTTTTAAATGTGGAAACTCCATGCAATGTTTCACAGAACAGGTAATTCTACATAATTTCCACAGCAAGACAAAAGGGCTTCTTTCCACTAGCAGTCACCCTGGGGCTCACCTGAACTGAGTCTGTCAGGTTCTCTCCAGTCTCTGGTGTAGGCCCACCACCCCCAAACAGGCTTGAGATAGTGTTTCCAAGTTCTGTTGATGGGAGACAAAAAATTCAGTATGTTATGTATCCGTAGGAAGAAAGTCATCTTCAGCTCTCATTCACAACTGCAGCAAACACAAAGGGGCTCCCCTGGTGGTGTAGGTGAACTTCACACACTCCAGACTCATACTTCTCCAACCTCCCTCTGTGTCCTTTGACAGCACACAGACAGCCACACATACAGCCTGACTGTGTAACCTCCACACCTCAAAACCAAAGAAACACAACACTTGTAGTCATCCCAGGCAACAAAACAGTCAGTATGAGTATCAAAGTTCCTTGTCAGTGTCTATCAAATTTACTTGTCAGTGTTGACTCCTCCTCCTGCTTGTCTTCCACCAAGGTCTCAAACACCGACTCCACCTTAGAAACAGAAGCTCAAGATTAGTTTTGAGTAGGGACCAGAGAGAGGGACAGAAATGAAAAATATATCAGCTGACAACCATCCCAATGGGTGGTGCTTACCCGGTCCAGACTCAGTACACCACTCTCATCCATGTTGAAGTGTGCTTTGATGCCTTTGGATTCATAATCTGAGTGCTTCTTGAAACTGTCCCCAACTCCCTTTAGCCTCACCGTAGTGAGATTGAGAGAACCAAAAACTCTGATGACACAAAGACAAAAGCAGAGAGAGAACTCAGGATAATAGTTCTGCTGAACAGCCAATCCCTGCTCTCACTCATGCTGGTGGCAATGGGCAACTGCAAAAAGCCACAGAGCTGCCAGCTTGGGTGCTGGGATCAACTCACTGCAGGTCATCCTCGTTGAGGAATGTTAGATCTCCATAGTTGACATAGAACTCAAAGTCATCTGTGTAGCGGTTGAAAGTGATTACTTTGCGCTGGGGATAGGGCGCCATGCGCTGGAACAAAATCCTCTTGTTATGCTTTAAACTCCTGGATTTATCATCCTCCTCAACTTCACGAGTAAACTCCACCTGCATCACAAACAGAAAATAAGACTCAGCAACTGCAAACTGTGGCATCTCACATCAGCAGTGTTCAGCTGCTCTGACTCTTGCAAAAGCTGGGGGCAGGCAAATATCCCTCAACTGGTATTTGCATATGCCTGGCTCCTTGGATACTGCATTTCTATTATAAAGAAGACTTCCTTCTGCTTTCTTTAGATTGGCAGAAAGATCTCCAGAGCTTTCATACTCAAAGGGAGCTGAGAGGTTCCAACCTGGATTGCTTCTCCCAGCACAGCCCCATACCCTGCACAAGAGAAGGAAAACCAGAAGTTACCTGGATAGGAAACACAGCAGCATCCCGAACAATGAAGGGCTTCACCTTAAAGGCTTTGCTCAGAGCAGCTGCCTGGTAGACTGCACCCATAGCAGCAGCCTCATCAGCATTGATATTCTTGCCCAGCTCCTCTCTATGAAGCGAAAAGCAACAGACATGAAGTTTGCAGCCTCTGTATAAACAGCAGCTTGTCAATGGGAGACAGACTAGAAGGGGACCTCACATACTCACTTGCCCACAGCTTTCAGCAAAACCTCCTGCACTTTGGGGACCCGTGTGGCACCGCCAACTAGAATCACCTGGTCAATTCCATCCTAGGGATTGGAAACAGTCACCTTGTCTTAAGAAAGCAATTTTGGAAAGCTAAGTCCAGGGCTTCCTTACGTTCCTTCCCCGGTCACCACGTGCTGACATGGTGCTCTAAGAACACCCACACTACACCTTCCTGTCCCCGTGCAGGCCAGTGCCCAACAGACCTCAGATGGATATCAGCCATGCCAACAAGGAGGCAACTGGGGACAGGTCTGTCCAACAGTGACAACATGACCGTGGCTTCAAGCCCCTGAAACATGTCTCTTGATTCAAAATTAGACAAACTATAGTTCAGTGTCACAGGAGACGGTGACTCCAAGACCTGGTTGGATCTGAGCAGACAGAAATCCAGACTCTAAGAGGTAACTCAGTGTCTTGAATTGAGTATCAGAGCCCAAAGATGCTCAAGAGCTCTGGCACCCTGGAAAGCGAGCATTTAACCTGCAGTGACTCCCTCCAAAGGACTGCCTCAGGTTTGGTACAACTGCAGCCCATAACAGGGCTCCCTTTAGGGATTGTGCAGAGGAGAAGCCTGAAAACCCATAATTCGATTTCCAGGCTCATTCAGTTAAAACTTTGGGAGTGAGACCAGAACCAGTATCCAAGACAAAAAGAGGAAACATCATTATTTCAAACCTAAGGCACAAGAGTAAAGTGTTTTAAGACAGAGAAGCCCCTCTTCCAAGTCCCTAATTTCTGGTGGATAGTGCAGGGGAAGTGTGACACACTCCTGCTTGACACTGCAGCAGGCAAACTCTTTGTAGCACCAACAACATTGTCACAATAGCAGGCATCTACCTCCTAACAGTCCTGATAACACAACCACTGATGCCTCAATCATGATGTGGCAGCAGCTCCACACACAGAAGCTTCAGGCTTGGTAATGCATTTTCTTAAACACACCATGTTCATCGCTGCGCTACTCAGAGCCTGCTGCACGGGTCCTGGGACACGCTTGAACAAGTCAGAGCACAAATCCTCAAATTCTTGCCTTGAGACCTTGGCTTTGAAGTCTATGTCATCCAGTAGTCCCTCAATCTGTCCAGGAAAAAAAAAAAAAAGTCAGATTGAAATTAATTGTGGAGCATTTTCCAAGCAAAATCTTTGCCCAGTGTGCAAAAAGTTCTGGCTTTTGTAACACATAACAGACCTGACCACACTCTTCTGAACCCTACCACTGCTAAGGTGATGAGAGGATGGAACATGGGTGTAACAGACAGCTTCTCTCAGTGAAAGTTTATTTAACACACTTGACACGAGTAACTCTTCCTCAATCCACTCAACCACCGGTGCTACCAAGCGGGCACAAGCGGAGAGGGAGCACCGGGTGCGATGCTCCTAGCAGACCTGCACTGCAGAGGGACAGTGTCCCCTTGCACCAGGCCTTAACCCACCCCACACGGAGCCCAGAAAATAGAGGAGCCCCCAGCCCAAGGCCAGACCTGCGCCACGTGGTCGGCATTCGCGCTCAGCACAGTTTTCACACGGTTGGCCTCCTTCAGCAGCTTGGCCATGGCCCGAGGGTTCTTCTGGACATCTTTTGAAGGGTGCTGCTCATTAAAGAGTTTGGCCAAGTAGTCCCGGAGACGAAGCTCCATCACTAAACCACCAAGAGTACGGTCAAACCTGAGCAAGAGAATGAACAGAGGTGTAATAACCAAAACCGAATTGAAATACAAACAAATTTCATGCATTATTCCACAAATACGCAGAGCAGCAAGTGGTCAAAAGTAGTTGCAGTACTATCAGCTGTGATGATTGTGACAGAACAAAAATTGTCCCCAGAATAACATATTAAAATGGAAGAAAGAAAGGTAGAAATAAGAGATTAACCACCACAAAAGCCTTTCAACAGGAAAGTTCATTATATTACAGGTAAATGCCCTATTGCCAAGCATGTTGAACAGCTGAGAAGCCAAAGGACAACTGTATCAGGTCCCAGGCATTTTCTTAAAACCAGCAAAATAAATGTTTTGGAGTTAAAATTGCTGGGCTGGGTATGCACAGCACCCCCTTTATCTGGCAATGCATTAAGTACACTGCATTTCCATTCCTCTCTAGAAATGCGTTTCTCTTTTTCCAACTGATAATGCTCTATAAGATCACATGAAATGGAATAGGCTTACATGGATGGCTTGAGATTATCAAAGGCAAAGCCTAAAGCAAACTAAGTACACTGATTCCCTCCTAGGCTCCTGGAAGTTCTCAGTTACCTTCTGCAAATGACAGCAACACTAAAATTGTTCCCAACTGGAGCCTTCTTGCTCGAAATGTTTCTCCCTCAGCCATCCAAATTACTGTACCGAAATCTTACTGCAAAATTCTACATGATTAAGAGATTGTGAAAGAAATGGTTTCTTTCCTGAGATCTGTGGGATTTGTGCAACTTGTGTGGAATTCTTACCCAATGCCTTGGATCTGTAATTGAGGTTGGGTTCCCGAGTCCTTAGTTTTCACTGTCTGATATGTAACAATAGTACAAACAGTGCTCCCTGCTCCCATGTCATAAAACATGATATTCTGGAAAAGAAAGTTGGGACTGTGAAGCAGAAACATTTAGATATCCCCCACAAATAAGGAAAGTACCCTTTCACAACTATCCACTCCCTGGACTGACTTTATACCCTAAGGCAGGACTCGTATTTTGACCAAACACGGGTGATGTTCAGGGTCATGTCTGACAAGAGACAAGAAAACTTCTAATCTATTTCACAGTTCAAAACCCAAATTTTTGCTCTTTCTTCAGCCTCAGGAAAATCAAGTAGTTCGGAGTCAATGTTCCAATACTTCAAGTAATTGCTGCTGTTATTTTCCCCAGCTGATGGGCAAGGAACAAATACAGGTTTACAAAACAGGAACTCCCAGTACCTGCCATCACTCAAGCAGCTTTCAGGCTTCACCATACACACACACAGGGTTTAATGTTTTTGTCACAAGACGAGCAATGAACACATGAAAACAAAGGAGACTGCTTGATCAGCAAAGTCCACTTTCAGTTCTTTGGATTCTTTCTGCAGCATTTTCTCCCCTGCATGGACACAACTTGGCAGGACACTCTGCATCTCCCAAATGCACCTACCTGTGCCGTGGCATTGATGTCTTTCCTCCTAAAAACCCCATAGTTCAATGCTACAGCCGTGTTGTCGTTGATCAGCTGCAGCACCTTGAGGTCAGCCATGCGGGCAGCGTGCAGAACTGCTCTCCTCTCTGCTTGGTTGAAGTATGCAGGAACTGTGATCACTGCATCTTTGATGGGCTGCTCTGAAACAGTTGCAGGGAACTCTGCATCAGTGTAGCCACATGCAAAGACTCACAGAATGCAACCCTGCAGCAGCAGCCAGGATCCCTAAGGACGAATCTCTGTATCCTGCTGAAACCAAGCAGACCTAGCATACTCACACAAAGCCACAAGTCTACTGACCTCTCTTTCATGTGTCAGGATACTTTCAAATGCTCTAGGTAGCCTTCCATTTCAGCAAATATGATCTTCATGGAGCCTTAATATTGATCATAATCACTCTCCAGTAAAAAGTCCTTGGACTGGCTGTAGTGTCACTGACCACATGACAAAGCCTCCTAGTAATTTACCTGCTTTTCATTACTATGGTACTTCACTAGCAACTCAGCATGAAATATGCATGACAGCCTCTTCTCTGTTAGCAAGTTTCACAGGAAAGTGCCATTTTTGCTCTTTTCGTTCAGCTCCAACAGCAAGTTTCCATCCAAAACAGCTACAGCACAGCCTTCACAGAACCATTTCTACTCTCCCCTGCAGCCACTTCCCATGTGCCTCTATTCTGATCACACATATAAGAAAGAAAACATCGCAACTTTTCTCCAGAGACTGCCTGTAAGGTGCCTTCTTTGCAAGGCTCGGTGGTAAATGGGGTGTCTGCCCCAAGAGTAAGATTAAGATCCCAAACTTGCATCATATTAGAAACAAATGATAACTGGATAGCTGCTAAGTCTTGCTTACAGCCTATAGCTGGAGAGAACCAATATCCTGTTTCTAAAAAACCTGAGTTTCCGAACACTTTTGGTCAGTTTCTACTCCAATCCTATAGTGTATGAACACATACAGACAAAAAACAGCTAAATCCTTCCAACCTGCAAATTCCTCAGCCAGACCACGTGAATAGTTCAGGACCATCCCCAGCATCTCCTCAGGAGAATACTGTATCGTTCTACAATGGGAAAGAAAACGATGGCATCAACAGTGAGCTGGAGAAGCCTGGCAGCAGAAATCCATCCCACAAAGAACCTAAGAGCAACCACTTACGGGGACAGCTTGAAGATAACAGTCTGTCTTGTCTCATCCTTCACCAGCTCATGCTCTGGGAATCGGGACTGGTACAGTGCCACGTGGGGATTATTGATCCGCTTACCCAGCAGATCCTGGAAGTATCGGAATGCCACCTTGGGTGTCCTTATGGACTGCAGAAAAAGAACCATATCACCCACTTACAATCCTTCAGTTATGCTGTTCTCAAAGCAACCCCTCCCAGACTACGTGGGGAACAACTCTTGCTATGGAAGTAGGAGCACAAAGCCACTACACAGAGCAAATAAATCAATAAAACACTGTCTCAGACATTTATCACAACGTGGGATACCCGTATTCTGCAAACAGGAACTCTTACCATCCCCAGCGCGCTGTCACCAAAGAGACGCTCGTTCTCCTTCAAGGAAACGGCCACGGGTGTTTTCCTTCGCGACTCCCTGAGGAGAGAGAGAGAGAGAGGAATAAACCACTGGAAACAGGTGTGAACATTCCAGTCTCCAGTGAAGAAGGATGCTGCTCCCATTCCAGAAAGACTAGGGAAGGTGATTGTAGAGGGAGACCAACCTCTACTCAGTTGAAGGGCCACCAGAGAAGCCCCCTCCCCCACTTAGTGTTTTGATGAGATTATTTTTGCTTTCCTCCATCCATAAGCAAGGCAAGATGGTTCCCTCATTCTATCTGTGACCGCCAAACTTCAGGGAGGTGGGTGAGAAATCTCCTTGCAATCTCCAGAATCCAGAAACTGAGGATGTTCCTGATCATATGTGCTCTCTCACCTGCAGATTCTTTACTCAGTGGCTTGAGGATGGGCTGCAGCATCAGCTGAATGCAAGAGATTTACCTGATTTACAAGTGCGGGCTTTGAACTGCAGCAAAACAAACGTGGCTCTGGGCTCTCTTGTGGGAGAATAAGGGGACAAGTGGGAACTGGGTGCCCTTCTGGGTTTGCACCACAGCGTGTCCTTAGCCACTGGGCTTTCAGCACTCCCTCCAAAGGTACTCAAAGCGCACCCAAACTTAAAGGTGAATTAACAAACTGCCCTGCAGCTGTCCACCTGGGGCAAGACTGAGGCACAAGCCTGCGTGGGAGGATGGGAGCCTTCCTCTGGCAGCAGAGGAACAGGGATAGCCGAGTCCCAGCCGCCCTCACTTTCTCTCCGCTGCCGGAGCTGGTGGGGGCTCCAAGCGCGGCAGGACAGACCGGACCCCCGGGACCCCTCCCACGGCAGCGCTGGAACCGCCGCTCACTTGTTCAGGACGATCTCCATGGGCACCCCAGGCTTCACGATGGCGATCTTCATCGACTCGCTGCCCACATCCACCGACATCACCGCCACCGGATCTGGGAACAAACCCTCGGTGAGAACCTGCTGCCGGTGCCCGTGGCCATGACAAGGCCGTGCCCGGAACAGGGCGCTGGGCTGGCCCTTAAGCACCGGCCGCTCCTCCCCGCACCGTCGGCGTCGCGGCCCGGGCTGGGAGAGCCCGGGGAGCCGCCGCCTCCCCACACCGTCCCGCACGTACCTGCGGCAGGCAGGAAGCAGAAGAGAAGCAGCCAGGGCAGCGCCCGGCGGCCCCACCGCGCCATGCTCGGCATCGCTCGGCGGGACTCGGCCGGGTTCGTCTCAGCTAGGCTCGGCTGGACTCGGCTCGGCTCGGCCCGGCCCGGCGCGCGGACCAGCCCCGGCGCGGCGGCCCCGCCGTCTGGCCCCGCCCCCGCCGCACGCGGCACGCGCCCATTGGCGCGGCTGCCGGGGCCGGCCTCGCGCGCCAATCCCGCAGCGCTCTCGCGTCCATTGGGCCACGTCGGGGGAAGCCGGAAGCAGTCACGACCAGGAGCCGCGGCCCCATTGGCCGAGATCACCGGGGGCGGGGGCCGCGGGGGCCGGCCTGAGCGGGCGCGCGCTGGCTTGACGCGCGCGCCTGCGCACGCGCCCCACGGCAACCGAGCCACGTGCGCTCCCCCTTGCACCGCGTGCGCCCCCTGGCGGCCAGGAGGCGCCTCACGGCCCTGCCGCCACCAGACCGGGCCCTGTGGACCACAGCCCGGACTGCGTTCTCTCGGCTCGGCCCCGCTTTTGGCTTTACTCAGGTTCGGCACGGTTCCCGTAGACTCAGCCGGTCCCGGAGCATGCCCACACCCCTCCCTCTTCCGGGCTCCGCTCCTTCCCCTGGCCACTCCCCGTCACGATGTTCCAATGGTTTCAGGCTGGCGCTTCCCTCACCTCTCTGCGGTCCGCACAATGTCTCATGCACGATGCCGTGCCCTTCAGCTCACTCCCAGTGAGCTGCTGCTCAGTGCCCCAGCCCCTGCCCAGTGCCGTCCGTCCGTCCCCCCAGCCCAGGGACAGACTGCGGTCTGTCTGTAACGTGCTACCAGTTCAGAAGCAGCACAGAAGGGATAGCCTGGTTCACGAAATGTTTTATGACTGGGCAGTCCCCATCTGGCCCAAGGGGGACAACGATCCGAAATTACAAAAGGTTTACAAAGACACGTCCGAGTCTGCCACAGCGGAACATCCTGGCTGCACGGGGCCAGATGGTGGCACAGCCTCACCTCACTATGGCCATGACACTAAGTGTCAGCATCAGCTTCAAAATCAGCACCTCTCCAAGGCAGAGAGCTCAGGCCTCAGCTCTTTGGCAGCTTTTTACATTTCAGCACTTTGATATTGTTCCAATAAAGTTTGCTTTAAAAAAGTCAACATAAAAAAACTTACTCCCTTGCCTGAACAGGCAACGTTCAGTACCACCCAGCTGGGCCCAATGCAGGTCCATGACCTTGGTGTGGTGTGACCTTGTGTGCATGGCATGAGGCGGAGCAGGGACCATGGTCCCCTCAGGAGCTCCTCACCGGTTGGCATGCTCAGAGTCCATCCAGCTGGTGGATCTGGGGTGCACAGCACCCCCCTCTCAGTTCATGAACTGGGTATAGCCCTCTGCCCCCGTGACAATGACATCCATCCAGATGCGCATGGCCTCGGCTGATGGTGCTACCATGTAGTAGAGTCGGTCGTGGGTCTTGACACAGAAAGTGAGCGGAGGGTTTGGGCTCTGGAGAAGAGGATTAAATCAGCACTCTGTTCCCCTCTGAGCAGCAATAATCCCTTCCTTGTCTCCCCACAAAGCCCAGCACTGGGGTCCTGCCTTGGCACCCTGAAGCTGGCATCATCATGGGCCATGGACCATTCCAGGAGCATTCCTGGCATGCACTGCCTTACTCCCCCCTACCAGCGTGACAGAGAACAATGCAGAACAGGGAAACCCACAGAGGCTCCCACCAGAGCAATGGCAGTGCCCAGCTCTCACCTTTGCAGCACTGCGGAGGTGGTCATAGTAAACCTCTTCAATGGCTTGGAAGTAGATAACACCCTTCAGCTTTGTCTCATGTTTATCTGCCCAAGAGAGGGAACCGTTGTCGGCCGTGGGTGATGGCAAGGGGAGGGGAAGCAAGGCAAGCACAGGGACTCACCCATATAGTATGAGAGGGTGCGCTTCATGCGGTCAAAGACAAACCAACGCTTCTTCCAAGATTTGATCTTCCCACCCATCTTGACCAGATAGCCCTTGCACATCTTCTCTGTCAGGATGATGTGGTAGCAGGTGTCAACGCTGTGGCCCGAGGACTCGATGTGCAGCCGCAGGTTGAAATCCTCTTTGCGGATGGGGAGGTACCGTGTCAGGGGACGAGCCTGGAAAAGCAACACAACCCTGCAAAGCCCACCGATGGTGACAAGAGCCACGTCCCCTGCTTGAGCTGGGACATCAGTAGCAAGCTGGGTGTGCCTCCCTGTCCAGGCTGGGAGAGGGGGATGGCAGCCCCCTCACACCTGTGAGAAGTGCTTCTCCCGCAGTTTGACTTCCTTCTCCACCAGCTTCTGCCGCCGCACTGTCTCGTCCTGCAGTCGGCGTTCCAGCTGCTCCCGGTGCCAGCGCTCATCCTCCAGCGCCTGCTGACGCAGCTCCATTTCCCGCTCCTGCCAGCATGCACGGGCACTCAGCCCCAGAGACTGGAGACCTGCCTACCATCTAGCCATGGTGCTGGTGCCCCCACTCACCCTGGACTCCATCAACCGTGACTTCTCCTCATGTGCCTCCTTCAGCATCTTCTCCATCTCCTCAATCTTCCCTGTCTCCATCCCGCTGGCACTGCAAAACAGCCACAGCTACTGCCCCAGCAGGAAGGACCTTGAGCCAGCAGCATACCAGCAGAGCAGGCTGTCCCCTGGCTCCCATAGGAGCTGGCCCCAGGGTTACCTGGAGATGTTGTCAGGAGAGCAGGCAGAGTTGTTGCCGATGGAGATGCTGGTCTCCATGCTGTCTGAGCTCTCCAGGCTGAGTGTGTCATATGCATGGTCCAACTCCTCGGCCCGGGGCCCAGCACCATGGGGACGGTGGTGGTGGAGGATGGAGTGGTGCATGAGCCGGGGGAAGACAGTGGGGAAGGGGGGCTGCCCATGCAGGGCCTCCCACTGGGACTGCGCCTCAGCAGCTGCTTTCTGCTTCAGCTCTGCCAGCCGCCGTTTCTGCTCCTCAATCACCTGCCGACCTGTGCCACACGAAGACGACGTCAAGTTAAATGTGCCACATTCAGAACTGCAGCATGGTGAGCGAGGGGGTGGCACAGGGAGAACACACTACAGGCACTGCTAGAGCCATGAAAGCATGGTAGGGTCTGCTGTCAGAACTCTCTGGCAAGTACTGTCTGGAAAGGAGCAGGGAGGCACATGCGTCAGGACTGGCAGGAACAAGCTGAGGGAGAAGCATTAGTGGGTTAGGGATGCATAGGGTTGTCTCCAAGCAGATGTTGAGATGCACCTGGGGTCTTGGACTGGTCATGCCCCTCTTATGTATGGCAGAAGGTGCCAGCAAACAGCCATGCTGCTGCCTCTGGGCTGCTCTAGGCAGTCCAAGTCACCCCATATCTCTACCTGGTAGATTGCCTGGCTGCAAGGGCTCTGCTGGGAGCAGCTTGGCTGGAGATGGGCCATCAGGTAGAAGGGTCAGGAGGAAAGAGGCGGGGGGAAAGCAAGAAACCATGAGAGAGGCACCACATCCTGCCGGTGCACTGCTGCTGTTGCCACTCTCAGCCAGGCTTCCTTCTCCATTGCCCAAGTGGCAGCGGGGATAGAGTCTCCTGAAATCCCACCACCCCACAGAGCCAGGATGCAGAGCCAGAGCTCACCCTTCTGCTGCAGGGCCAGCTGGCGCTTGGTCTCGATATCCTGCAGTGTGGCCACCAGGCTGCGGGACAGGCTGCCTGCCGGGCTCGGGGGACCCTGGGCAGGATAGCAGGTGGTCAGCTGCAAGGATGGGGATGGAGGCTGGCACCAGGTATGTGTGAGCCATGGCCAGTGTGCCTGGGTCCCCCTGGCAGCCATACCTTGGGTGAGGGGCTACGCTCCAGCACGGAGAGGTTGAGCTGCGAGGACGAAGGGGTCCCACTCTTCATCCGAGGGGTGAGGACACCAGCACCACCCTCTGTTTTTGCACGATAGACCTGAGCACAGTGACAAGATGTGAGAGAAACATGGGGAAACTGCAGAAGTCCCCCTGGACAGATGGCTCCCCAGATCCTGCTCTGTGTTGGTGCCATCCTGGCAGGGATGCAGGCCTGGGAGGAGGCAGACATTGCCCACCCTAAGCCACAGGTCTGTTCTGCCTTTGCCTGCTGTGGCAGCCAGGACCCCAGCCCCAGCAGCACTCAGGGTACAGGGTCCACAGGAATGTCCCCACATTGCCCCACTTTTGCCACAACCAGTGGCCCCCAAAGCTTGAGCCGTGGCACCGGGGAGCCAGGATTACCTGGAGAGCCTTGTGAGAGGAGTGAGCTTTAGCTGGAAGTGGAGGAGGGGAAGAAGGAGGAGAGACAGAGGAAGAGGAAGTCTCAAAGCCAGCCATAACTTCCTGGTACCACTTCTCTAAATCAAGAGCCGGGAGACACACAGGGACTCCCAACGCCTGCTGCTCCATCTGGAGAGAGAGGCTGCATGAGAAAGGATGAAGGACAAATGCAGCAAGAGGGACAGATGCACAGAGAAGCGGTTGAAGTATCCCTGCCTATGCCTGCACCACTCCCCCAGAACTTAACATGCAGTTAAACCTGGGGATACTGTGCACTCCCTGGCTAAGTCCCAGCAGCCGTAGGAGCCATTTGGTGCTCAAGAGAATGTGAGAACTGATCAAGCACCAAGACCCCTTGCCCTGGGGGCAGTGGAGCAGCAGGAAGGGGAAGGGGTCTGCCCATGCAGGGCCTCCCACTCGGACTGTGCCTCAGCTGCTGCTTTCTGCTTCAGCTCTGCAGCCAAGGGTGCACGGACTGTCAAGAGGCCGAGCTTCTGGTCAGCTCCATCTGCAGCTCACCCCTTCCTGTGCATCTCCATCACCTCCCAGGGAGAGTGCAAGGGGCCAAAGGGAGGGAAACAGGGCACCAACCTCTGCAGAGACGAAGGGAGAAGGGAGAGATGGAAGAGGAGGAAGAGGAGGAGCGCAGCCTGAGGATGAAGGAGCCAGAGGGGTACAGCCCAGCAGGGAAGCAGCAGGGGTGTGAAGGCTGCCCAGGATACCCGAGAGTTGCTCAATGGTCACATACTGGGTAGAGAGAAGCAGATCAAACCAGGATAAGAGCTAGGGCAAGCAGGCACAGAGGAACGAGCAGGCAGCTCCAACCCCCATAGGAAGGTTCACTGTCCTGGGATGAAAATCTGTTAGTGCTGCAGGCACCCTGGTGCTGGGCACTGGGTCAGGCCTGCTCTGAATCCTCCTCGCTTGAGACAAGCAGCCAGGACTGCATCCAACAGACAAAGGGCCATCCCTCCCACTGCTGGGCACCCACTCTGCTCCCAAACCCTGCCACTACATCCAGAGCAGGCAAGAAGTGCACCCCAGCAAGGAGACTGGGCAGCTTGAGCCTCTGGTCCCCACTCAGCTGCAGCCAGACAAGTGTCCTGACCCCAGAGAGATGTGGGCTCCAAGCACCAGGACACACACAGAGACTGCACGTCTGCAGCTTCCTCACTGCCTGGGATGCAAAGCCAAGGGAGCAAACCCGAGCATGCTCTGGGGCAGGTACCTCGTTGGCTGTGGGAGCTACAGCAAGCAAGAAAGAGTGCTGAGCGGCAGCAGGGGCAGCAGCAGCAGCTTTAGCGTCCAGGCTGGGGCCAGGTGCATTACTGCAGAACCTGAAAACGTCAGACAGCCTCATGTACTCCTAGAAATCCACGGCAAGGGAGAAGGAGAAGAGTTAGACCCATGTGCTGGCATCATGGCACTGACTGCATAGTGAGAGCAAACCTCTCTGTGCATTCATGCCCCAACACTGCCTTCCCGGCCCTGCCCTGCTGCCCACGGTGTCCCCGGTGTGCAGCACTGTGCACCCTGGGGTGCTCAAGCTGGGCTGGGTGTGCTGGCACTCATCTTGCTCCAGCCTTCACTGCACCTTTGCTGAGTGCCTACAAGGGGCAGGGATGCCTCAGGGTCCTCCAGGGTCACTAGCCACAAATTCTCCCTAGTGTAACTGCACTGGATAAAGGCACCTCAAGCTGTGCTGAGTCAGCTTAAAATCCACTCCCTCATCCTTTCTGAACCAAACATGTCAAACCTGCTCTTATTTTGGGAAAGCCAGGCTAGCAGGACCCTACAGGATGCTGTCAGGAAGTGCCCAGCCAGATGGCAAGCAGTGAGCAAGGAGGAAGCCTGTGCCCCACACCACTGCACCAGGATTAAAACAGAGGGCAGCAGCAGGAACTGGGATGCCCAGTGGGCTCAGGAGAGCACCTGGAATCCGGGGCTGAGTGTTAATGAACACAGCTGACAGAGAGGTATATGATAATTGCTCCAGCCATGCTGCCTGAGGGTGACACCAGTCCACAAAAGCAGTCTCAGCCAAGGAGGGGTAAATGAGCAAGCACATGCAACTAGTCCCTCTAGTTAGTTACCTCTTGTGCCTTGGGGTAGGAGTAGGTGTCAGGAGAAGCTAAGGAGGCAGCTGCTGCTGGCAGGGGGCTCAGGGGCTTAGTTCCCTCCAACAGCTCATAGGGTTCTGAGATGTGGAGGGTCTCCTGTTGAAGGGTAAAGATCATGTAGGCAAGGTGGGCACAGATAGCAAGGTGGCAGCAGCAGGAGTCCCACTGCAGGCAGGCATGAGGGGACTCTGCCATCTTGTGCCTCTTAGCAGCAGCAGGGCAGGCAGCACCACAGCCCCTGAGGACATCATGGTTCTGGCTCCCCACTCAGAGCCACGAGCAGGGCAATGGGGCAACTCACTTCCACCTAAAAGTCCCCTGGACCAGCACCAAGACATCCCCATGCTTGCTCTCCAGCAAGGATGGAACCCTAGGAAGTCCTGTCCCATGCACTGCTCTGTTGCATCTCCCTTCCTCCCTCCCAACCTCTGCAGGAGGACTCTGCCAATGGAGAGACTTTGAGCAGTTGGAAGCACCTGCCTATGGTCAGAAGGTACTTGGGAATGCAGGAAATGCTGCAGAGCAAAGCTGGTGGTGCACAAGGCTCATCCTCAGTGACGACAGCAGCTTAAGAGAGCACCTCTAAACACCACAGCCTCCTCTACCCACATACCTCTCGGAGAGCTGAGGACATTTTAGGGAAGTTCCTGCCACCTGTGACGAGCTGGTATCGCCTCTCCAGAGACACGAGTTTCTCCTTCTCCTGCACATGGGGTGACAGGTCAGACGCAGCTGATGGTTACTCACACCCCATGGATGGTCACCCCTCAAGCTCATCCTGCCTGCCAGCAACCTGTCAAGAGCTGGCATGATCTTGTCCCCTGCCTAAGCACCCTCAGGACCACACAATCATGGCATTACCTTCTGCAGGAGCTGCAGGACGCTGCTCCGCTCCCTGGCCAGGCGCTCGGCTTCCTGGGCACTCTGAAGCCGAATCTGGGCAGCCTGGGCATCCAGGGCAGCCACACGCTCCTGGGGAGCAGGCAGCAGAGATTAGCTGGCTTCTGGTGAGCCATGGGATGCAGCCTGGCCATGCCAGACCCACGGGGCACAGCCTGGCCATGCTGGACCTGCTGCTCCTCCAACCCTACCTTCCTGCGGGCAATGCTGTGGTGGCACTCAGCCCGGCTCTGCAGGAGCTGCTGGCCTCGTGCCTCACGCTCCTCTTCCAGGTGGCTCTCTCGCTCCAGCTGCTGGAACTCCAGGTCCTCAAACAGCTTGGCCTCCGTCTCCAGTGCCTCTGCCTCCTTTGAACACACAAGAGCACTGTGAGTGAATCAGTGCCACTGGATGGGCACCTCTGCATCCTGCAGGCAAATCTCCCACAGCAAAACCTCCTGCCATGCCTCCACATCCTATTGGTGCTGGCCAGGAACAAGAGCTGGTGGCCAAGCCTATCCCGTGTGCCTGGTGTGGGCAGGCAGGCAGTTTTGCCTTCTGCTGGGCACCAGAAACAAGAGAGATACTGACAGGAGTGTCTGCTGTCAGAAGGTAGCAGTGGAGACACCCAGAACTGGCCAGGACAGAGCAGTGACCCCCATGAGATGAGCTTGCCACAGCCAGGGGCCTCATCAGCCCTTGGAGACCAGCTGCCCCTGCTGAACCACATATGGGCTGAAGCTGTGCCCTGACAGGTAGCAGAACACCATGTGCCAGCATAACCACCAACACACAACACTGTGTCACCAAGCCTACAGGTGGCAAAGCTCCAACAGGCAAGCAGCATGCTGGATAAACTCCTGTGTGTCCTTCCAGCCTTCATGCACTGACAGCATGTGGCAGCACTCAGCTCTGGGCCTGCCACTGCCACCCTGGCAGCCATTGTGCCATGCACCCCATGGGGATGTGCTTCACCCTGCTCCACGAGACAGGCAGCCAGTGACACAGCACTGATGTGGTGGCTCCTGAGGGCTTCTGCACACAGAGACCACTCCATCACCCCCCTGCCCGCTATACACCAGGCCCTCATCCAGAATGCAAGTGCCTGGCCGGAGCAGGCTGTGGCAATGTGGGTTTATCTGGGAAGGAACTAGCCATGGGCTGGGGAAAGTCAAGCACTTCCGGAAAACACCAGACAATAGGAAAAATGCTGAGGACTAGCAGTAACATAGATCAACATCACTGTGTAAATAAACATTCTCAGGAAATAGCTGGAGGCAGCCAGATGAGGGTGCAGCAGCCCCCAAGACTCCCCAGCCTGCCCTCCTTTGCAGGGCAGGGTCCATGCTCGTGCCCTGCCCGGTCCCGAGGAGCTCTGCCGAGCCGGTCCCGAGGAGCTCTGCCGAGCCGGTCCCACGCCCCGGGCCCGGGCGAGAGGCAAGCTTACCAGGACGATGGTGCCCGGTGCCAGCTGCCTCCAGCCCGGGTGCGACGCTCCCAGTGCAGCCCCGGCTGGCAGGGAAGAGCTGGCCTAAGCTGGAGCGGAGGGAGGTGGGCCATGGTCCAGGAGGGGTGGGGGGAGACACTGACCCTTCGCATCTGCTCCTGCAATTGCTCCCGCATTGACTCGGGGCACTTATCAAGGTGGCTCTTCGACTCATGGTAAAGCGCCTGGAGTTGCTCTAGCTCCTTCCTTTCAGCATCAACCTTTGCCCTTTCCTGAATCAGGGGAGAACAAGACAAAACAAAAAAGAAGGAAAAGGGGAAAAAAAAAAGAAAGAAGAGAGAAAACACACTTCTCAAATAGGTGCCATGCAGAAGCTGTGTTAGAGAGGGACTCAGCTGGAGACAGAGCGGGGGTCAGGAGGAGCAACCTGGCAGCTACAGGGGGATGGAGAGATCAAGAGACACAGAAGCCAGGACCTAGCAGTGTCAGAGGGGTTACAGCCAAGCCTTGACCTCAGCTTTGTGTTTCCAAAAACAAACTTGCAAAAAGATCAATGCTGACAGCATGGTTCAAGTCATCCCAATCCTGCGCACAGCTGTGTCACAATAACCACAAACTGGCTTTGTTAACTGCTGCCAGTTAGGAACTGCAGGTCCTGAATGCAGCCTGAGGGTATGGACCACCTTCATGCATTAGAAGGAGAGGGTTGCCCATGGGGCAGCAGTGAAAACAGGAGTCTGTGGTTCAGCAAGAGATGCTCAGGCTATGATGAGTCACCAGCAGAGCAGACACTTATTCCTGGGCCTGGGATGAGGGGCCTGGCCACAGGAGCAGTAAAAATGGGGCCAGGTACATGGGACTGGCATAGGGGAACCACCTCCCACAGGTCTGGCAGCACCATTTGGGGGCTTGGCACTGAGAAATGCTTGCAGCAAGGAACCCTGTGCTCCACACAGAGATAGGACATCATGAAAATGGCTATGAGGGGACATGCTGGCAGGGAGGCAAGTCTGGCAAATGCAGAAGCCCTTGGAGAGGAACTGTGGATTTCCAGGGGGGCTCCTGGACGTGCAGAGATGTCAGAGGTGATAGCGGAGTTCAGAGCAGGCACTGTTAGTGCAGGTAGTGCAGATAGGTTAGGAAACTGGGTGGTTAGGTCAGCAGAGAGGCTGGGAGAGGGCTTTCCCTGCGCTCCTCTCCTAGCTCTGCATGAGGCTGTCCCTGGCTACAGAAGATGCCTACAAAAGGATGGAAGACCAAAACCAGAACAAAACCCCCAAATGGCCACTCTGTCAGGTCACAGGCACCCCGACAGCCCTGGCACCCACAGCCATGGGGCTGGCCAGACCTGAGGGATGCTGATACCCCAACACCGTGGCACAGAGCTGCTGGTGGGACCTTGGCATAGGCTACACAAGGATGATGCCCTCAGGCGACAGGGAACTGGATCCCAGCAGCTCTCCAAGGCCATGCCACACTGCCTGCAAGACGGTGGGATAGCCAGCAACCAGCAGCTGGGACAAACATGCCACACACACAGCGTCATGGGTGCCTTCAGACCATAAGTGCACCACAGACAACATCAGGTGGAAGGGGGCCAGGGACCCCCTCCTAAAGCCACCAAGTTAAACACCTGCAGTGGTTTCCCAGCCACCTCTAGCAAGCTGAACACTACAGCAACAGCTGCCATCACACATGAAAGTGCAGCAGAGTGAGGTGACTTGCTGCAAGACGCAGTTCCCTGGCAAGGGCAGGTAATGGGGAGTGCCAAGGCCTCTGCTTCAGCACTGCCCACTGCAGGCAGCAGCCATCACACCACAGTCTCCCTGCCAGAGCAACAGGCAGCAGCCAAAATGCTTCCTGAGCATTGGCCATGCTCTCCTCCAGCAGGGCTGTTTGACCAAGCCCAGGCAGACAGATCACTCACAACACAAACCCCAGGGGCTGCTCCCCAAAGCCTCTGGAGAGCCCCAGGTCTGGAGAGCGTGTCCGCAGGGGAATGCTGCAGCATGAGGCATTGCAGCCTTACAGCCATACCTGGCTGTGAGTGCCAGGTATGGCACAGCTGGTGACAATGGGGATCTGTGGCTGGGGTCACCTTGTCCCGCTCCTTGCGGATGCTGGCGTCCAGGCTGGAGAGCTTTTCCTGCAGCTGCTGCACTGCTTCCTGCTCCTGCCGCAGCCGCAGCACCTCTGATTCCCGCTCACCCTGCAGCAGTGCCCGCTCCATCTCTGCCTGGACAGGCAAAGCAATTGTCAGCACTGCTGCTCCAGCTGGATCTAGCTCATACCTTTAGGATTCAGTGCTGACTGGTGAGGGCAGCAAGCAGCAGGGGACTCAGCAGTGTCCCCTGACCCCTCACCTCTCGCGATGTCTCCTGCAGCTGCTGCTCCAGCTCCTTGACACGGCCCTTCAGCTGGTCCAGGCATCCGAGGACACTGGCACGCTCCTCCTCCAGCCGCTGTGCCTCCTTGGCCCGGGGGCCTGTCAGCTTCTCGTGCTGTGGAGAGGGCTGATTGGCACGGCTCAGTGCAGCATGACATGGTAACAGAACAGCACAACTGTCCCCTTACCTCGTGGTGGGTACTCTCAGTGCTGCTGCACTCCTCCTTCAGGTTCTCCTCATCCGACCTCTCCAGGCTCTGCCTCTGCTGCAGCTCTTCGACAGCATGGTCCAGGGCCATGGCACCCCTGGGCACCCACTGACCGGCATCTGTGTCACCAGCCAGGAGCCTGCGCACATCACCTGGCTCCATGCCATCTGTCTTGGTGTACTCAGCACAGAGGTTCAGGATGGTCTCCAGACGCTGCCGCTCCTGTTAGGAAGAATGGTCCCCATGCAGCACGTGCGGTGGCAGGAGCAGACAGAACACTGTGCCAATGGTGGCCACCAGAATATGGGCCAGCACACTGGCATGGGCAGGCAACATTACAAAGTACAATGCAGCCAGCTCGACCCCACACCAGAGCCAGGCACACGATGTGCCGGGAGCTTGAGACACACTAATTACAGGCAGCAGTGCCGGCTGCCGAGCGCCTCCGCTATTTCCAGGCAGTGACTCAGGCTGCCTGCGCCAGGCGTGAGTCAGGGCTGAGCAAACACGGCCTGGCGGCTTGGCCTGCAGGATTGGCAGAGACACAGCAAACCTCATCCAGCCAGATGCCAGTTCCATTAAAACTCCATCAGCCCTAAATATAGATGCAATGTCCACAGAGCCGTGGCACCACCACCAGCAGATGGGCCCGGGCAGGGATGAGCAAGATGTGGAGAATTTTGCAAAGGCAGGGCACCACCTTTTTGCCAGTAGCCCTGGGGCCATGCCAGCCCCACCAACTTCCACAGGCTGCTGCAACTTGGAGGCTTTGTATTCCCGGAGAGCTGCTGAGCAGCAGCCTGGCAGCTGTGGCAGATCCCCAAGAGGCAAAGGCCAAGTTTTAAAGCAGCAAACGACAACAGGTATTTGCAGAGGGTGTCCCACAGTAAAACGTATCCCCTCCCAGCCCCAAGGCTCACCAGGCGCTCCATCTCCTGCTCCCGAACCCGCTCCTGCCGCTGCCGCCGATGGTACTCCAGCAATTCATCCTCATTGTCACTGATTTCAGTGATGCTGTTCTTGCGCTCCCGTGACACCGCTGGCAGCCGTGGGTCCCCCAAAGGCTTCCTGGGGGAGTGGGGGCTCTGCCGGGGCGAGGGTACAGCTGGGGAGCCCAGACCATATGTTGGGCTCAGGCAAGTACCGAAACTGGGACGGCGTACGGGGTTCTCTGCCAGCATTGGGGGTGAGGGACCCCCAGCATCTTTCAACTCTTCTGGGCCCTTGCGCCTGGCACGGGGACTGCCAGGTACTTCCCTGCTCAGCCGGGGCTGTGGGGAGGGGGTGTCAAGGGCCACCCGGGGGCTGGCAGCCCGGCGTGACAAGGAGGGACTCAGGGGAGGCAGCTCCCGCATGCTCTCTATGTTCCTCCGGGCCACCCGTGGGCTCTCAGGGGGCTGCAACCGGGCCTCTGGGACTGCCTTGCTGGCTGGCTGCCGGCTGGGTGCCAGAGAGTCCCGTGGCTCCCGGAAGGGACTGGGGGGCCGCTCCTGCAGGGCCACACGCGGCCGCGGCACCGCCCTGGGCGTCAGCCGGGGGCTGCCCACCCGGTGGTCCCCGATCCTGTCAGCTGGCCAAGGCTCACTAGAACCCCCAGCAGGCAGAGTGGGTGGCTGGACAGTGTGGTTGTAGCTGGAAGAGCGAAGTGGGAGGGGGGGCGGCACAGCTGGGCCCTGCTCTTGGCTGCTGAGTGAGGGGCTGGTGTAGCTACTGCTGCTGGCTGGGGAGGAGAGGGGAGAGAAGTTCTCATAGCTGGAGCCCCCTGAGGTGGCCCCAGGGCTGGGTGGAGGGGACAAGAGGCAGCGTCCACCCCCATTCACCACAGGGGAGAGGGGGGATCGGCCACAGGCAGGTGGCTTCTGGATGCCCGGGGATGCTGATTCCTCCAGCACCAGTGAGTCCATGATGTCCTGCAGGTCCTTCTCAATGGAGCTGACAAGGGAGCTGTGGCTGTGACACCCACGCTCTGACAGCTGGCGGCCACCATTCACCAGGGCCTCGGATTCTGCAGGGAAACAAAGGAGCAGGCATCAGTGTGGTGTGACTCTGCCGCAGCCCCTGCCTGGGCTGGGTTCTACAGGGCAGCCTGGCATCATTCTTCTACGCAGCCTTGCAGTCAGAGCTGGGTTGCAGCCCCTCTTTGCTACACCCCGAGCTGCCTGCACCCTGCTGCCACCCTTTCCCACTCGAGCAGGGGAGCCGGGACCGTGAGGAGGCTGGAATCCCTCTAACCCCATCACCCAGGAGACAGAAACCTGAGAGGACAGCCCAGCCGCCCTTCCCTTCATTGCAGCTCCCTGCTCCACTCCCTGGAGAGCAGCTGCCTGCACCACTCACTGGCACCCACCACTCGCCCCCTGCACACTCTGGCTTCCCAGCAAGGGGTCAGAGATGCAATAGCCAAAAGCTGCTGACCTGCAGTGCGTCTGGACCCGCCACCATGTTGCCCACAGCCTCCCCACACCGCGGCCAGGGTGCCCCTGCCTGGCTTGCCCCGTCCTGCGCAGCACGGATGTGCCTGTCACTCAGGGGACTAGCGAATCACAGCAGGCGCGCAGTCCAGCCAGGACAGCGTGCCACCCAGGCTGCGTCACCCCCTGGCACCCAGCAATTCCCCCATGGCAGCCCGCACTGCCTTCATGCCTGGAAAAATGTGCTGTGGCCCTGTCAGCGTGATCCCACCCAGTCCAGGGCAGAGAGTGAGCATGCAGGGTCCACACGGGATGTTGCATGGTTGCATGATGCTCCTTGGCCACAGCACCTCCCCATGTCCCTCCTCCCGTCCCCCAGTTGCAGGCATGCTGCCTTCCCAACACACACGTGGCATGGGAAGGCAGCCAAGCTCCTCTCCCCGTGCCAGGGTGTGCTGGTTGGGGCAGGGATAAGGGCTACCAGCCCAGGAGATTCGGACATCCCTGGGAACTGGGCACAGTACTGGCTCCTGGCCCATTGCCCCACGGACAGGCAGACACAGCAAGATAAGCTCATGAGATGAAGGACAGCAGCCAGAAGAATGGCCTTCACAGCCACAGCACATAAACACCCGCTTTCAGCAGCTGGGGGGGCTCTGACGGGCGATGGCTCTGCCATGGCCAGGCTGGGCAGAAGTGAAAGCGGTGCCTCAGTGCCCCCACAGTCAACCTCTCCGAGGCAATACTAATCATTAACAAATACCAGTGCAGCTGCCATACCATGCTGAGCAGATGGATGGCACACTGCATCTGGGTGTGTTCCCCAGTCCCGAAGGCAACAGGACAGGGCTGGGAGAGCACTGGGCACTGGGAAGGCTGATGGCATGGGTCAGGGAGTACCTCAGCATCTGACCTGCCCCACCTGGGACAAGAGGAGGTTACCTACTTCCTGGTAGCCCATAGAGAGCCGATGGACTTCTGCTTCCTGCTGGGATCATGCTCTTAATCCACTTGGCCTCAGCAGGGTGGTTGAAGCGGAGGAAGGTGGCCTGGCCCAGACAGATGGTGCACCCTTGGGAGAGAGGAGAGAGGATTCAGCTGCCAGCCAGCAGTATCAGAGTGGTGCTGGAGAATGCAGGGAGGCAGTCAGGCATTGCTGGCCCTCGGGAAGGGAGCGGGCTCCTGCTGTCAGCAGAGGCTTAGGGGGAGGCTGAAATCCAGGTCACTCTACAGCAGCTGCTGGCAGGGCATCTCAGGCGCAGGCACAGCTGGGGTCCCCACCGGGGGCGCGGGGGAGCTGGCAGCACTCCAGGGCTTGTGTGGCTGCCAGCTGCAGACAAGACAGCTCCTGTCCCTGCTTGCAAAGCATCTCTTCTTGGCCCAAAGCAGCATCCCTCTGGGGACGAGGCCGCCGAGCAGCCCCGAGGAGAAAGGCACCTCGGGAAGGGGAGCGGTGCCGTGGGCGCTCGCTCGTCGGTTCACCTGCTGCCCGTGGTGCTGGGGAGGCATGTGCTGGCAGCGGCGAGCATCAGGCGGCGGGAGGGCGGGTTGCTGCCGACACACCCCACTTTGAAGAGCCTGCCAGGGCGCTGGGGAGAGGCTCGCTCCGTACCAACAGCCACTGCTGAAAATCCCTCGCCGGAGGGGACGTGCTTTTTGGAGCACCCGTCAGCCCAGCTCGAAGCAAGGTGAGCGAGAGGCAGTATAGACTAACTTCCAGCGCCGCCGCGGGGGCCCTGTCTGAGCACCAGCCCGGGACAGAGTCCTGCTAAGCCCGGCTCAAACGAGCGCATCCCGCCTGCCGGAGAGCAGAGCCGACGCCCAGCCTGGCAACGGCTGTCCCGGAGAGAAGCATCACTGCCCTGTGCCTTCCCCACGTGCCCGCACCAGTGGAGCCACAGGTCACTCCGGCAAAGCGAGTAACCCCCAAACTACACCACGAACGTCGGCCTGACAGCCCCGCAGTTCGTCCCGCTGTGGCCTTGCCCAGATGCTGTCCCCGCTCTGCCGTGTCCCAGCCTGCTCTCAGGGACAGGAGGATGGGCGGTTCGGCGGATCCCTGCCGCACCCCGCAGCCTACCATGGCCCTCGTTGCCATCGCGGGACCAGCGGGACCCGGCAGGAATCCGCGGGCCGTCGTGCCGGAGCCTTCTCCGGTGGCCACGTGGCTCCCATTGTCCCCCGCGGGGCCGCCCGCGGCAGCGCCCACGCGGATGGGTCCCCCCTTCCCGGGAGGGACGGGGACCGGCGCGGCGGTCCCGCAGTGCCCCCGCCTGCGGGAGGCACGGTGGCTCCGTGGCCGGCGGAGGAACAGGAGCGAACCCCCAGCCCGGCGCGGACACGCGTGGTCCGCAGACCCGCACTCACCTCGTCGCCGCCGCCGCCGCCGCCGCCGCCCGGGCAGCGCCGCACCGCCCCCGGGGAGGGGCGCGGGGCCGGGCCTCGCCCGCCCCGCCCGAGGGTCCTCCCCGGGAAGCGAGACACGAGCGGTGGCGGGGCGGGGATGGCGTGGGGAGGGCCTGAGGCTTTGTCCACGCTCCCTGGGAGCGGCCATGGCGGGCGGCCGCGTCCAAGCCCTGTAGCCACGCAGGCAGACCAGCAGTGTCCCGACAGCCACTCGTCGGGACGACACCCAAGGTGTTTTCCTCTGTCATCTCCCTTCCCAAAGTGGACTCAGCACGTCCGCTGTTCTTCAAGGCCCGCCCGGGTCTCTCCCTTCCCACTCACTTGACACACACAGCAAAGCCAGCTCTCAAACTGTGCCAGGACCTGGTAGGTTCCCACCGCAGAGCACAATGACCTGGTGTATGCCAGCTGGGAGATGCAGTTATAGGATGGCTCCTCAAACACCCCAATATTCGACGGCACAATTCTAAGGGCAAAGGCTCCAGTGAACCACAGCCTGTTCCTACCTTGGGTGAGGTGCATGGGTCGCTGGAGTGGCACACCGTCGATGGCACAGGCGTTGCCACAGGGGTGCAGGGTGAGCGTCCCTTGCACGTTCTCGATGTAGCAGTGCTGGGGCGCCAGCCCAGGGCCCTGCAGGACGATGTCTGTCGCAGCTGTGCCAATCGTGGTCCTCCCTGCCATCAGAGAGGGCGTCTCAGCATCTCTGTCGCCAGCACACCCATGGAGACCCCCTGGCACTCACCTTCCTCCAGGGGCAGGAGTGTGATGGCAGTGCTGAGGCGACCACTGCCCAGGCTCACCAAATGTGGCTTCTCTGTCTGCACTTTCAGCCCCTTGCCCATGTCAATCAGGTCCAGGGAGCTGCTCTGTAGGAGGAGAGGGAGGGATGATCATAGCTCCCGCAGCTGCAGCCCGCTCCTCTGCACTGTCCACCTGGCTGAGCTGCTCCAAAATGGCCACACAGCCAGGCTTAATGACCAGGCACAGCCACATGCCAGCAGCACTGTCCAGCAGCAAGACACAGGAGAGGAGGGCTCTCCTGCCTGTGCTACCTATCCCGGGAATCAGAGGCAAGCTGCCGCGGGAGCTGGAGATCCACGGGGCTTGGGCTGCATCTAAGAGGATCTGAGCTGCCAGCTGCTTGGCTCAATGGGCTTTGCTGAGGATCCCATAATAGGATTGGCTGAAAGTGAGGAGTGGTCCTGTGTGCTCACCTGGATGACAGTCTGGACTCTGTGGGTTGGGCTGGTGGGGGTCCTGCCAGATGCCTCCATGGTGCCTTCTTGGAGACGTTGGTTTGTACTGGACATGGGCTACCAGAAAAAACAGAATGGCAGTGCGAGTGACCCCACTGGGCATGGCCTTTATGTATTTTTCCTGCACATTCCGGACAGCAGTCTGAGCACAAACCCTGCCCATTCAAAACTAGCATTTGCCACAAAGAGGATTAATGTCCTGAGCTCCTGTCTTCATCATGTCAGCAGCTGCCTGAAGCCAGTGAGCATCCCTGCCTGCTAAGGCACACATCCCCATCCACCCAGGGAGACCCATGTGCCAGGCATCAGGACAAGACACAGTCCCAGAAGGAAAACTACACATGGGCTCAGTTTTGAGGGCATGGTGTTGGACATGAATGCTTTAAATGCCAAGAGCTGTGGGCAGCCAGACTCCAATGGCTGTCAATGGAAAAGCACACACAAGCACAGGTTCTGACTGTCCCCATCGACGCTTGCCTGCCACACATGGCACACCAGGGCACCCCTGTGCATGCCACCAGTGCCCAGCTCTGGCACCCAAGCACACGCCTCCGCTCCCATGCAGTCCAGCACAGTCCATAGTGCAGAAGCCCAGCTGAGCGTTTCGTATCCCTGCCCATGTGGCCCACAGACCCTTGGCCGGCAGGCAGGGCCACCACCCATGGAGCAGCCATGCTGCCACACGTTCTCTGCGTTGAGTGGGAGGCAACTCGAGGAGGAACAATTTTGGTCACCCAGCACTCACGCCATGTCGGGATGCTCAGGGATCTAAATTTACCGTCTGCTGCTCCCCACGTCCCTCCCTTCCGCCCTGGACTAGCTGACTGGGGCTTAACCCTTCCCGGGTAGCGTAGATAGGAAGTGCTCCGTCGCCGTTCGGAGATGCCAGTCCCGGGGCCGCCAGGAGGAGCCCCGGGCTCGGCTCTCGCCAGCATCGACCACTGTCCCGCTAGCCCCCGGAGGGACCCCCCCCCGCTCAGCCAGCACTGGGCTCAGTTGCGGGGGCGAGTGAACAGCTATTACGCACTGTGGAAAAAATGAAACGCTGGAAAACACCAAGCGTGGGATCCAGGACTGGGATGAAACCCGGGTGTCTCCTGCAACACCAGGACTGGTCGCCCCACAGCAAGGACTCCGTGGGGACCACAGCCACACCACAAGGGTTGGGGACAGCTCGGCTGGGGCAAGGGGGGGCGTAGAGATAAGGTATCCCGAGAGCAGTTCATGAGTGTTCACCAACTGCCAAGGCAGGAAGGAGCCCTGCTCTCACTTACCTGCCACCTGGTCCTGGTGCCAAGCGGGACCCTCCGCGGCAGGGTGCCCATGTTCCCCAGGCACTGAGGTGCTGCGCTTCCCAGCATCTGGAGACCCCGCAGCCCAGCCGAGCCCCTGCCCCTCACTTACACCTACGTCCAGTCACAATGTTCAGGAAGGAGGAAAAGCCAGGAGGAGCCAGGCTGCTGCATAGGAAGGGAGCGGGGCCAGGGTGGGATGCTGTGCTGGTGTTAACTCCTTCCCAGCACAGCTGTACTAGTGAGACCGGGTGAGAACCATGGAGGACCCCCATCCCGGCCACCTGGGGGACTGTCTCCAATTCCACCCACCTCCTGCTGCCCAAACTCTCCACCCAGCACCCTGCACTCCACAAGCAGCCCTGCCTGCCCATGAGCTGGAGGGAAACCCTGGCATTCCACCACTTCCCAGTGCACCCAGTCCCGTAACACTGCCCTCCAACAGAGCCCCTCACCTGTCTCGTCAACACACTGGGACCGCCTGCGTCAGCCCACCCTGTCCTGCCGGGGATGCAGCCCCTCTCCAGCCGGCTCTGCTGTAGGAATGCAGGGTGGGAGCGCGGCCGCCCCAGCCGGCGCCCCACTGCTCGCACAGACAAGGCGCCCTTTCTTCTCCTGCCGCTGACTGCAGAACGCGCCGCTTGTTCCGCCGTGGGAAGCGGTGAAGGCAGCAAATGCCAAGGGGTCGGGCTCGGTTACCACCCAACAGCCCACGGTCCTCGTGCACCCTGTGCAGGGCTGCCTACTCAGCTCCGGCCTCCTGGAAGACAAAAGCCCCTTTCTTTACCTGGCACATCCAAAAGCCTCACCTGGGAGGATGCCCAGCCCCACCGATGCAGGGGTCCTAATGGAGCACAGGCTGCACACAGACCTGCTGCCCCACTGTGCTGCTGGGGAGCTCCTGCATCCCACTGACCCTAGGCTGCAATCTGCTTGCCTGCCCAAGCCCACAGGCAGGGGTATTCTGGGGGTCCACTCCTGCCTGACCTGCTGTTGCCCACCCAGACCCAAGCGGGGCACAGCACATCCTCGCTCACCCCACATTAGGTACCAGCAGACTTCAGAGCTGCACTGTGCACCACTGGCCAGGACATGGCCAAGGCATTCGGCCCATGCTCACGAAGGAGCACAGACTGGCAGACCATGCCATGCAGTATCAGCTATGCTGGGATGAAGCAACAGCATGGCAGAGGCAGGCGCATGGCATCCCCTCGCATGGCCTCTCTTCCCCACTTGTGGCTGGCTGGATGAGTCATGGAAGGAAGCCTCAGTGGCCGAGCTAACGGGTGCACACAGCAGAGCATCGCAGCCTCCAGCCAACTTGGCTGCCTGTTTGCTCCCCATCTGCTAATGCACTTAGGGTGCGCTCAGCCCTTCCCACACCCTCTGCCCTGATAAACAACCGGCCCTTCCGCCGGGCCGCTGGGAAGGGGGAGCCAGAGGCGAGTGAGGAGACTGCTCCTGGCTACAGCCTCCTGGCCTGGAGCTGACAGCTGACTGGGGGAGACCCAGCCAGCCCTATCCCACCCAGACGAGGGATGGTGGGGGCTGCATTGCGGTTGCTGGGACAACGCCATGATCCTGGCAATAATACCACCATAAATCAGCCACCAGCCGCCTCCGGCGGGAGCCGAGGAATCCTGGCCACACCCGCTGATTTCATCGCTCAGGCGAAGTGCTCCTGCAGCACTGCAGCGCAGCTGTGCTCCGGCCGAGGCTCCGCGAGCATCGCGCTTCAGGGAGCCCACAGACTGGCGGCTGCTCGCCATGTGCTCAGGTCGGGGAGGGTGCGCAGCCTCGCCTACTGCACCCAGCCCGCCCGAGGCGAGCCAGCTCCACGGGCCGGTGAGCCATGCATTGACCCAACCACTGCTGCAGCGCAAGCACCGACCCCAGCATCAGCTCTAACCTCCGAACACCACAGCACAGACGCAAGCTCCGGACCCCTCACAAGGCTGCACAGTGGAGAGCTGCTCCTCAAAATGCTCTCGTATCAAAATGAGAATTTCTCACCCGCAGGCCAGAGATTCAGCTCGGCAAGGAGCATCTCCAGCTCCCACCGATGATGTCCTGGGAACCATGACACAGGATGGGTTTGGTGGGTCTTGAATCCAAGCCCTGGCACGAATGCATCACCCAACCCTTTGTTTGCTGGGGGAGGGGTGGGATGAACATTGCCTCTTCAAACCAGGCATCGATCACTCTCCTCTTTCTGGCTGCCAACAAGGATCCCTTGCCATGCGATCCTGTGGTTCCACCCCCAACATATGGCAACACGCTGCAAAGCCAAATGTACGAGGAGTTGCAGCCTCTGCCTAATGCTCAGAGAGGGCTGGGGTTTTACAGGGCAGCTGGAGGAGTGGGAGAGGCAGTGGCCCTTCAGCCCAGCAGCTGGACCTTCTGGGACTGCCAGATTCCTCTGGCTTTCTGACAGCAGCTGAAGGAGCTGTGGCAGGAGTGTGGCAGGAAGCTGGAGTAAACAAGGTCCAGCCACAGAGCAGGATCCAGCCAGGCCAGTACCGTTCCCAGGCTCCCCAAGAGGTGTTGGAGACAGCGGTGGTGGCCATGGGCCAAGCACCATCTCCTCCTATGACAGCCCATGAACTGCAGCAGGATTTGGGGATGGGAGAACCTTGTCTGGCTGCCTTCCAACACAGAGCTGCTCCAAGGGCTCCCACACCAGTAAACCCACCACTGATGTGGACCACGGGATCCAGAATCAGCTCCCAGGCCACCCACACACCACCAAAACATCGTGCAATGATTGGTTTTATGGATGACCGTGTTTTTCCTACTTCCCTGTCTGCAGCTCCTTCCTTGCACCCCTCCTAGGGCACTCCAGGAAGCAAGGAGCCCCAACATGTCCCATACCTGGCCCTGCAGCTCGTGTCCCACACGGGCCAGGGCAGCTGAGCCCCTTTCTCTTGCCCCCACCACATCCCAGAGCTGTCCCTGAAGCACTAGGGAGTCTTTGCGTTACAGGACACGCTGACCTCAGCCCCACAAGCTCCCCAAGGGCAGTGGTCGCCTGGGGCACAAAAGGTGGGGAGGGTCTCACCCCATGCCAGCGGCTCCTCACCTTCACTCCCCTGGTCCGGCAGCCCTTCCCGTGCTCCGCCGCTCCACCGTGCCCCGGTGCCTGCCTCGCCTCAGCCGTGCCGGCACTTCCTGCCCCCGCGTGGCCAGGGCTGACCGGCCCCGGCTCCGGAAGGACCTCACAACCCTCAGCCAGCTCCTTTAACAGTACTTTATTTGATTAAAGACTCAGAATTATCTGTGTACACTGGAATGTGCTCTATTCCCTAGGCCAGGATCATACAGGGTTACAAAAAGTGGGGACCTCGGCTCGGTTTAAATATCACCCTCCAATAAATGTAAGGAAAAAAAAGCTCCTTGGATGCTTGAACTAACTTTGACTCCATTTAAAAAAATCATACAGACAAGCAGCTCTGGATCAGGATTGGGTTAATGGGACTCATTTCCTACTTTTCTAAGGGAGAGGGCTTTGCCCTCTCAGGACAGGACCAGGGTTGATTTTTTTCTCAGGTGCTGCCAGCAGAGGAGAGACCAGGAACTTCTTTGGCAGAGGACCCCAGGAGCCCATGATAGGCTGGCTGTGTCTCACAGAGCACAGTACACTCACTTTTAGGGCTGCTGCCTTCCACCTGCACTTGGGCTCTCTGGGTGAGGCGTGCCCAGGGGCAGGGGACCCTTATGACAGGCCCCAGCCATACAGGTGAGATGAGTTGTGAGAGGAGCACAGGTCTCCGAGATGAGGCAAATAACACTAGTGAGGCTGGAGTAGGAGAAATGGCTCAGATCAGCCCCCACATTACCTGGAAACCAGCATTTCCTTCTCCCACACCTGCCAGTGCTTTACCAATGCTGGTTTGAGACAGGTCCTGACACGCAGGCCAAGGAAGTCAACCAGGCTCTACAACTCTTTTCACCCAGGCAGGCAAAGCCCTCAGCCTCCCCAGACACCAAAACTGCCTTGCAAAGGATATACAGCCACTTCTAACCTAACTAAACTTCCTCCAAAGCCTGGCCTGAGAACAGCTGCGGAAGACAGCGAGGACACAAGTCCCCTTTGGACACTCCCCATGCTGCAGCAGGAACCAGAGTACCTGGAGCTGGGCCATTGCCACACAGCAGAGCTGGAGGAACAGCAGTAACTGCATGGGGAAAAAGGACTGAACCCCTCCCTGGGTCCCTCTTCCCCACCCCATGCCCCTGCCATGACCCCCCCATCTCTGCGGCCGAGGTCAAATTGCTCAGCTTCCACCAGATGGAAGGGTCAGGACCAGCAGGTGGCCCCACACATGAGAATCAGAGGCCCAAGGAGAAATAAAAATGGCAGCACCAACAACGAACAGCATGTGATGCTTCAGGAGAGAAGAGAATGATGTCTGGTCGGCTCTGGGCTGAGCTCCGAGCATCTCGGGGTGGGGGGGCATGTCAAAGTCAGGCTCTTTGTGGAGATCTTGCTCTTGCCAGTCGGTAAAAATCTGCCAAAGAAATTTGTGGCCTTTCCCCCCCATGAGCACATCACTTCTCTGCAAAAAATGTCTGTGACCCAGGAACACTGTAGATGGCAGACAGAGCCACGTGTCTTAGCAGAGGGGGCTGTGGCGTTCCCAACATTCAGAATAAACGTCGGCCTCGTTTTTTTTTTTTTAATTTAAAAATTTCTTCCATTGCGCATCACCACGTCTGGCATTACAGGATTTCGTACTTGTCCACCAGAAAGGTGGTTTCAGTGGAAAACCTTACAGGGCTGTTCCCATCTACCTGGGTCACTTTGGTAACCTGTGGAGACAACAGGCAACATTAGCTCAGCTTTGATCATCACTCCTTACTACAGAAATGTCATACTTCCCAGTGCCATTGATGGCCATGAGAGCACAACCGACCTGCTGCCTTTAAATCACATCTCAGCTCTGAAACAAAGATCTTTGTTCCCAGGAAACCTGAAAAGAGGGGACTGATTTTCTGTGGTAACTGTGTCTCCGCTGAAGAGCAAAGTGGTACCCATTGCCTACACTTCAGTGGAGACAGACAGTTGTATGCCAAGCAGTATTTTAACTACAAGGCTGATGGATTTTTCAACAAAGTCTCTGAGTAATCATTCATTTCCCATCAGACTTGAAGACACAACAAACTCCAGGCAAACTCCATGAAATGTCAGCTGCCAGTGCTGTCTGCTGGCACTCCCGAGTTCAGCTGTCTCAGTGGCAGGTTAATGACAGCCTTTTAGCCATGGCCAGTGGGACCATGGTGCTGCTGTGGCATAGCCAGTGTCAGCCAGCCGGGGACTGAGGCAAAGGTGACATCCCACCTATAGAGCATCAGCAGTGACCATACCTGTATGTTGCAATAGTTCTTTTTGGAGACAAAGGAGACCTGCACTGGGAAGAAGTCGTTTGGCTGCCCTGCTATGCTGAACTCCAGGCTACCGCTCTTGTTTTTGGCATCTATCACCGGCAGGCACCACTCCAGGAGGTTTCTCCGGCTGTCGTGGCGATACTCACCATCAATCTCCCCAATCACTGGGGTGCCAACACCAGACCTAGAGCAGGCAATGAGAAGTGACAATTAACTTCCTTGCACACAGCTAAGGAAGTGCCTCTAACACCCCTTGGCTTGGCCAGATCATGAAACAGGGAGGGGAAGGAGATGATGTGACTCGTTAGTGCCACGTGGATAAGTTACTTACGGCAAGGGGATGGTGATGATCACATCATTCAGCTCTAGGCTCTCCTCTTGCAACTCATATTCAATGTTAACATCACAGCTGTTCCCACTCTCTGATGGCCAGCAGTTAACTGAGGGAACAGAGATAGTATGCGAACCATGCAGGCTGTTCACGTGGAACAAGCTTTCACAAGATGATGCACTTCAAACCGTCCAGCAAAGTCACCCTAAAGCTGGTTTTAAGAAAAGTTCTCTATTTTCCTTGAGGTGTTACAGAAAACACACACTGCCAAGGACAGGCACTATCCAATGGATACACACAGTATCTCCAAGGTCTCACAACATGCCAGACCCCAGGCAGCCCAGCTGCTACAAGATGGCTACCAGCAGCTCATGGACAATCATTGACTTCTTCTGCCCAAGCCCCCAGACTTGCACTCACTTGTCAATGGAATGAAGGACTCTTCTGTGGTCTGCAACCTCCACTTCAGCACGCCGACGTCGCTGTTAATAGGGAATGACTTCTCTGGGTTCTTCAAACCAATTTGTGACTCCGTAGTGAAGAGCTTCTTGTCCACATTTGGGTGAGTCTGAAAGACAAACACATGCCCAGACTGTAGGTTTAAGCCCAAGACAGAACCATAGGTAATGCAGGTTCTACCAGGACAAGTCTACACATTCCAGTGCTTGCTTTGACAAAACACACATCAGGTTCCCTCCTGGCTCAGAAGCCCATCTGGAGCACAACTGCTTATCAACCTGGGATTCCTTAGAGGAAACACTAACCTGACAGAAAGGACCCCTGCCACTGCCTCTCATAAGTGCACCTGCACCAGAGACTCAAGTGATGCAGGCTGATATCTACAGAGCTATAAGTCAAAGACCATCCTCAATGTTTACAGCAGACACTTCAAGAAAAATCCATCTAATCCTGTTGGGAAAAACAGCCTGACGCCATAACACTACCGTCTCCCCACACGTGCTTGCACTAAGTGTTTGCAGCTCACTCACGGCATGCACTGTGACTTGCAGACAGCGATGATGCATGGAAGAGCCCCTAGTGAGGAGTGAGCCAGAGTGTGTTAAAGCAGCACCACCTTCAGGGATCAGTAAGGTCACATGAAGAGGGTGAAAGGGAAGGACAAATTGCCCAAGAACTTTCTGAGCTGCAACTGCTGACTGCCATCAAGTGCTCCAGCAATCGTCCCACGTACAGCAGTGACAGGACAAGCAACCTCATAAAAAAAAAAAAAAACAGCTTCCAAGAGAAAAAATTAATTTCCCATCGGCACAGGAAGTTTGTTATCCCATTTCCACACCACAGCTGCAGCTGACATCACACAAGCACACTGAGCAACACCCTAGGCTGCTGCAAAGTCCAAATGAGGTCACCTGGCATGCCAAGGTGCACTGCTGGGCAGATAATGCTCCGAGGGCAGGATGGCAACAGAGACTGCATTTCTCCAGTGAACTTCAATCCCTTGAGCATGACTGGCCCTGCACTTCTGCTTATACCTGCACTGACTACTCCCATTTCCAACGCATTTGCCGAAAAGGCTTGGATGAGGACACAGGACAGCAATATACTCGAGTATTTCCACTATTTTTCCCCTGGAAAGCAGCAAAAACATGTTCAATAGCATGGGACTCCAAACAGGCTTTACCTGTAGCTGCACTCCCCTCTTGTCTTCATTTTCTACATGCAGGCGAATCCGTGCAAACTTTTCATCAGAGATGTGCAGTGTGATCATGCCATGAAGCTCCATGTTCTGCAACCCTCCATCACGGCCACAAGTCAAGGAGATTTTCTCCTCTATTTTCATGTGCACGCTAGACAGACAGAGGAAGAAGCTCAAGTCCTACACTCGGTATCCCCGAGACAGAAGAGAGAAGGACAGGCTGTGTGTACTGAGCAGGGGCTCCCAAACAACAGAACGGTTTGTACAGCGTGGGCTAGTACTGCTCTGACAGTGAACTCAGGGGCAGGAGAATCCATGCACATGGGTCTGCAAGGCATGGGAGCCCAGTCAAATGGCAGTGATGCAGCACCTTGACATGCTAGTCACTCAAATCCCCTCTGACAGGCCATAGCGTGGCTCAGGGCACTAAAGCTTCTGAACTGCTGCATGTAAAATGAACTGTGAACACCTCCATCCTGAGCAGCAACAAGGCTGGGAAAAAGGGAAAATGACACAGGAAAAAAGGCACAGGAAAATTCCCCACCTCAGCTCAACAATGGATGGACAGCCCATTTTAATTAAGTGAGTGCCTAATCAAACTAGTTATCTGCTTTTTTGTTGACATGCTTTCCCAGATTTTGCCCAAGTTTTACAATTACAAGGTAAGAAAACACAGGAAAAAGCCAAAGAAGAGCAGGGAAGCTCTCTCCCAAGGCCACATGCAGGGAGAGCTGTGAGGAGACAGCTTCCAAAGCAAGGGTAGCACTCACCTCTCCATGTTAATGGGAGGAGCAAGAACTTTTGCTGCTTCTACGGAGCGTTTGCCTACAGAAGTCATGATATTTTCTCCTTCCGATTTCAGCTTGTCCACAAAGTTGTCCACTTCCTTCCCTTTAGCACCAAGTTTCAAGGCTTTACTGGGACCTGAAGGCCTAAATAAAATTTATAATAATCTCCAAGACAGCTGACAGCAACAGGTTCCCCCTTCCTGGTTATCCTCAAATACTATAACTTGACCATCCCAAAAACACAGCATTCAACCTGGCAGCCTTTTTGGGGGATAACACACACAGAAATTATCATCTTAAGTTTAAGATGCCAAATTATAATTTAGATTTGGATATGATTCCATGTATTACCAGGAACTGGAATGTCTTTCTCACATGAACTGAAAGCCCACTGCTCACCCAAGAATCCAGAGAGACTATGGGGTGCTACAGTGGTACATAGCACAAATGGTCCTCAGTATTTACAGACGACGAACTCGTGTTAGACCCTCTGGGCACATGTTTTGAGCCAACACTGACTCCAACATCTGCCACCTGCTGTCCCCCCTACCTGGCTGGAGCTGGTGCCACTTTGGGCTTCTCAGTCTCAATGATGGTCTCCGTGATCATTGTTGTCACGCCCCCAGACACGGCTGAGCTGCCGAAGCCCCCGAACCCTGGTGCCTTCTTGCCGTGTCTCTCTGCATCCCTCCTGGCCTGCTGCAACTCCTTTGCTTTACGGCGCATCTCGGCTTTTGCTTCGCGTTCCTGCGTCTGAAAGAAAAGATAAGAGGCTGATGGAGCTTTGCAATCTCAGCCCCGCCCTGCACAGGAGACCCGTGGCAAAGGAAAAAGAAACAAGACATGGACATTCAGCCCTCAGAAAAGCTAAATAATTGCATGGGCCTGCCAAAGTGGAGGAACATCTCTGTATAGGAAAGGTGGTGTTTCCCAGACAGGGTACCTTGTGTCAGGATTGTAGGTGTCCCTGCTCACCTCTCTGACTGCCCGAAACACCTTCTCCTCATGTGAGTCCATCTCAGTGAAGGTCCGAATTTGTGCCAGATTTACATTCTCACGGTAGCCCAGGGCGACAATTTCATCAAAGGCAAAGATTAGGTCGAAGCAGTGTTCTGAGATCTCATTCTCTTCCAGAGCTCGACAATATTCAGGGATCTAGAATGGGAGAACATTTTAAGAGCACCCACAAACAGAACCGTGTAAACACTTTCTACCAACCCAGAGGTCACAACTGCACCAGACCCTACCAGCACACCTTTACACTGCTCTTTGTACCACTACACTGTCAATAAACAAGATGAAGTTTTGCCATTGTTAGGTTTTTCTACATTAAAATCCTTACAGAACCTCTTAGCTTCTTCATAACACTAACTCAAAGGAACCCAACTGCATGCTGGGGCCAGTGAATTTCCTCAAAATCCTTTGGTTGTGTGAAGACACAAACTTGCTGCTTCAGGATTCCTGCACAGCAGCACTGCACTTGTAACAACCACACGCTGTACAAAGAATATTTAATGCTAAATTACATTCAGTCCTTTGGTCTCACCAAGTGAAGTATGAATGATAATTTTTTTAATGTGGAGTTCAAAACTACAACCACAAGTTCAGAGCTTTCTGTCCAGTCAGGAAGGGAAGCTCTGCAACACAGACCTACCAAGTGGAGACACACAGTGCTCCTGTGCCAGCCCAGAAACAGATCCCTCACAACAGCACCGTGGCTAGAGGCACCTCACTGAGTGATGAATCCTTACCACTCTAGAGAAGAGTCGGAGTGTTTCCAAGTCTTCCAGGATGTTGCTGTTCTTAGTGGTAATCAGCACCATGTAGAGCTTCTCCATGGGCTGGTAGACATACCGCACGCTCTCTGTCTCCACAAATGTGTGCTGCTTCCCTGTGTTCATCAACTTTGGGAATGCTGCCAGCAGCCCCTCAATGCGGGTGCGAGTCATCTCCACAAACTGCCGGGACACGATGGCCTTCCCTGCCTTCGTGCACACGGCAGCTGCCAACAGCACCTGCAGGAGAGCAGCATGTGAGCAGGGCCTCCCGCTTCATGCTCATGGAAAGCATCTCTTCCCCCACACTTCATCTGCACACCCTTCCTTAAAAAAGATCCTAAGTCTTTCTCTGTGACAAGAAAATGAACTGTGTCAGGAGCAAAGGCATCTCTGCTTTTGCTGTCTCTCTCAGTTTCACATTCTGTCCCAACATAACCCTGAGAGCTCTGCCTTCTTCTGTCAGGCATGTGATCATTCCCGATTCCACACAGACCGAGGTGTAACGACTCCTGAGAGCGTTAGGGGAGGATTACGGACTTTTCCATCAGGCTGCCCCAGCTTACAGCTGCACACAGAAATGCTGTGAAATGTAACATCTCTCTCCAGTACCATACGCACAGCACAGCCAGATTAACGAAGCCCTCCCTGGTTATCACCCACAGCCTCTGGATGACTCCCGGGCAGCTCGTAGGCATTATCACATCGACAGGGCACCAGCTGCACTTTCACAATCTCCAAGCCTGCCCAGACTTCGTCCCTATATTTCTCTCTCGTAGATATTAATTACCTTTGTCAGGATAATTCTGTTCTGCACTTCACAGCTTTTAAATCCCCAACTACTGCTTCTGATAGAAAGTATCCCAAACCTTTAAACGTGGCAGCACAGATCCCTTCCGCACCTCAGGCACAGTTTAGCTCTGACGGAGCCGTGTGCGGGTCTGTGCTGACACAAACACCTCGCGACGGACAGAAGGAGCCGGACCAGCCCTGGGTCGCATGGGGGAGTAGGCGGGCACCACCCGCCCGGCTACACCTGAGACCCCGAACGCCCTTCAGAGCAGGCGTGGGGCCGAGCAGACGAGCCACGGCGGCTCCGAGTCACCAGAAAAAAAGTGCCGCGTCCCCGCCGCCGCAGGCCCCGGCCCGAACCGGGGCGGCAGCGCCGCGCTCCGTCCCACCAGGCCGCGGGCTCCAGCGCCGGCCTGCACACAGGCCGAGCGGGCGAGACGGGCCCAAAGGCTCCCCGGGGGCTGTCCCGAGCCCTGCGCTACCCGCGGTGGACTGGTCCTTCCCCTACCATAGCAGCGGCGGCGGCAGCGGGATGCGCACTCGGGTCCTCCGCTCCCTCCGGTTCCCGGGCGGCCCCGCAAGATGGCGACGCCGCGCCACGTCCGCACCCGGAAGTGCCGTCACGCGGGGCGGGGCGGGGCGGAGCACCTCCGAGCCGCCAGGGGGCGCGCGCGGCAGGGCCGCTCTGGCCGGCGGAGCCGAGCGCGGCGGGGCGGGGTCGCCATGGCGACGGCGGCGGCGCGGCGGGACGCGAGGCGGGCGGAGGTGGGACACGGGGGATACGGCGGGACACAACGGGACACCGGGCCGCGGGCAGGGCACGGGACACGGCGGGCGGGGGAGGTGGGCGCCGCGCCTCCCCTAACTCTGCCTGTCGGCGCAGCCCCGCCCGGTGGAGAACCAGCCGTACGACGAGAGCCTGGAGCTGCCTGAGGCCGAGCTCGGAGCCCGCTCGCCGCGGGCGGGGAGCACGGACCGCCTGCGGGACTCCCGTGGGCCCGGGGTGTCCGTCGGAGCGACCGAGCGCGGGAGTGGCGATCGGGGCAGCGGAGGGAAGGTACGAGCGCAGCGGGCGGGGCGCGGCCCGGTGAGACTCGTGATATCCCGTGAGACCCGGTTCTCTCGTCCAGGAGGAGGTAGCGACACACCTGCCCGGCCCAGCCACCTTCAGCGAGGATGACGACGAGGACGATGAGGACTCGGAGGAAGATTCCTCGGAGAGCGACTCGGAGGAGGACTCGGAGGAGCACGGGGCCGCGTTGGAGGGGTGAGCCGTGTTCCTGGCCAGCGGGGCGCGGCTGAGGCTGGTGGGTGCCTTTCGCGCCCTGTCGGCTCCACCGGTTTCCCCTGATCCCACCAGGGTGAGCAGAGTCGTGGGCATCAGGACAGGCAGCTCCAGCCTCCTCATCCCTGATGCTCCGGGGTGGTGGTTCCTTCAGGTGGTGAACCAGTCCTAGGCTTGTTTGCTGTGCCCAGGAGAGGCACAGCTGGAATGATCCAAGGTGTAGGATACGCTGGTCTGACAGGAAAAATCCAGAAAAGGGAAGGACCATCTTGAAAGTATCACTCAGATCCTTACAATTCATCTTTTCTGTCATTTTCAGCTTTAAAGCTATTGCTGACCACCTAATTGCTGTCCTACTGCTGCCTTTGTGCAGAGCACTTAGCCTCCTTTTGATAGCCCTGTGTGGAACTGAATGTTCTCAGATGTCCATCAATCAGGTGCTTTTCTTGACCAGCAGGTGGAGAGCAAAACGGGGCCCAATAATGCTTTCCCTGTGCAAAAAGTGTTTTCCAGAGAGGACTTATTGCGCTACTGTTACTGTTCAGCTTCCCACATTTGTCTGCCCCAACTGGGGCCTGGTTTCTGTTGTACAGAACTTGCCACATGTTAATCTTTTCCCTCTACTCTCTTCCTTTTTTTTTAGTGACTTCAATCCATCAGATTTTGACTACCTGCAAGTGTCTTCTGAAATCAAAGACCTCTTTGAATACATCAAGAGGTGAGTGGAAGGGTTTTAGCTTGCTCTTGGCTCTCCTTTGTGTCAATTATTGCAGCACAGTTTCTAGTCACCCCTGCTATGTTGGTGTTTGTTTCCAGGTACACTCCCAAAACAATAGAGATTGAGCACAAGCTGCAACCTTTTATTCCAGACTTTATTCCTGCTGTTGGAGACATCGATGCATTCCTAAAGGTACAGTTTCTTCAGGTTCCTCTCTTTGTCCTGCCCCCCGAACCAAAATGATGCAGGGTCAGAACACATGCCCAGCCAGGCCATGCAGCCTGGGGTCTGGTCTGTCCCTGCTCTGTCAGACATGATGGGCAGAGACCTGGAAAAGCTCACTGGTGGTTTGGTCACCTCTCAAACAGCGCTTGGCTAACTTGGGGCAAAGCCTGGGTTTTTCATTCTCCAACACCTTGTTCTTTTCAAGCAGCACCATACTTAAGAGTGCACATATGAGAAAGCCCACAGGAAGGCTCTGTAGAAACCTCTGTACTCCACAGACAACAGGGCTTTCTTTTCCTGCAGGTTCCTCGTCCCGATGGCAAGCCTGACAGCCTTGGCCTGCTGATCTTGGATGAGCCCTCAACCAAGCAGTCGGATCCCACCGTGCTCTCTCTTTGGCTGACAGAGAACTCCAAGCAGCACAACATCACAGTGAGTCAGGGAGAGGGAGGTCACACTTGCTGCACACTTCCTCGAGTAAAACCATGGTATTTTACAACTGAGAAGTTCACTTTAAAAGCAGCAAAACCAGACCTTTTGCTTCAATCCATAGTTCTAAACTTCAGTGGATTTGAGCCTTGCTTCAGTCAAGTCTTGATAGAAACTCTGGGTCTGTTCACTTCAGGTGATGCATTATTTCCTTTTGGTTGTTTGTATCCAGTTTTAGCCAGCATTTTGCCTGCAGAAATCTGTTGGTAAAGTGCAGCTGGGAAAGAGAGAAGGCTTCACCTGGAGTGAATGCATCTTTCCCAAGAAATCCCTGAAACACTATGAAACACTTCCAGCTTTATATTTGTGTTTTTAGCAGCAGATAAAAGTGAAGAGTTTGGAGAATGCAGAAAATAACCCCAAAGCCATTGAGAGGTGGATTGAAAGTATTAGTGAACTGCATCGCTGCAAACCTCCTGCCACAGTCCATTACTCCAGGTGAGCCCTGATGTTGGCAGTGGGAGGTTGTGTATGATCCTGAAGCTGATGTTCTTATCTTCCCCGGCAGACCAATGCCTGACATCGAGACCCTGATGCAGGAATGGCCACCAGAATTTGAGGAGCTCTTGGGAAAGGTATATTGTCTGGGTGACCAGCAGTTAGCTCAGTGCATGCTCTAAGAAACTATCTGCCATGAAAGCTGTGTGTGTGCTCCACAGCCTGGTCCTCTTGGGCTTGTTCCTCCTCATGATTCTGCCCTTGGCAGAAGCTGGGGAGCAGCCCAACACTGGAATTCCAGCTGCTGCCCCAGTAGTCTCTGTGTGCTCCCAGGCTCCTGTGGTCTCAGAGCAGATCTGACAGCTCCATCTGTTCCAGGTGGGTCTTCCGAGCGCAGAGATGAGCTGTGACCTTGCTGAATACATCGACATGATCTGTGGTGAGCTGGGGAGGCTGTGCTGCTGGCACAATGCTGATGCTGGCCTGGCACTCTCACTGAGAGAGCTTTAGCTGCAGGCTCAGCCCCGAGCAGTTGGGATCATTCCCTGCTGCTTCAGTGGGAGGTGGGCTCTTGTACTACAGGGGTCTGCAGACTTTGGTGCGTGGAGCCCCAGGTGATGGTGGGGAGGCGGGAGCTCAGCCCTTCCTGACAATTCTCTGTGTGGGGCAGTGCAGATCGGGTGCCCTCACACGCTTCTGATCTCACCTGCAGCCATTCTGGACATCCCCGTGTACAAGAGCCGGATACACCCTCTGCATGTCCTCTTCTCCCTCTTCTTAGAGTTCAAGAACTCGCAGGTATGCAGCTCCACCCAGGTGCTGCTCACCCAGCTAGCAGCACTGCACAGCTGGTCCCTTCACATTTGGCTTTGTGGTGGCAATGGTAGTGGCCGAAGGGCTGGTGGGCTCCAGAGAGTGTGTTCTCAGCTGCTCCCCTCCCTGGTGCCTCTGCCTGACACAGGGAGCTGGGCTGCACTCTGGGCTGACGTGCCATGTTGTTCAACAGGCCAGCACCAGCCAGAATGCATCTCCTTGGGCTGACTGCTGAGCACACAACTCGTGCAGAGCCGATGTGGTCAGCACGTTCAGATGCGTGTGTGTGCTCTGAGCAGTGGGAGTCAAATCTTTGCGTCAACGTGTTCTTTTCCCTGCAGCATTTCAAGTCCCTGGCTGATGGGCAGAAGGGCAGGAGCCCACCATCCAACCTACCCTCACAAGCAGCGGAGGCAGAGGTGTTGAGCTTTAACTGATGCTTCACATTAAAGCCTCATCTCCTGGATCACTGTCTGCTGCTGGACACTGAGGTGTACCCAGAGCAGGCTGGGGAATATCACACAGCAATTCAGAAGCCTCTCTGGTCTTAGAGACATTGCTGGGCTGTTAAGTGTTAGGGAGTAGAGCTTGACTCATCATATTTGTTGCAGAAGCTGCCTAATGGCTCCATTTTTCACTTGTTCCCAAGGAGTTCAGCATTAAACCAGCCTTTCCCTGTGTCAGGCTCTCTCTGCCACAGGTGCTGCAGAGCAGAGGCCCCTTGAGCACACGCTACAAGGGCCAGAGCAAACGGGAATAAATCCCATACTCAGACACAACACTCAGATCTGCTCAGGGTGTTGCAAGCTTTGACCTGGAGATCTTGAGTCTCCTCTGCTCCTTATTATTGAACCCCTTTTCTTGTTGAGAACAGTCCCCTAGCTCCTGTCAAGTATAAATAACCTGTGCAGCACCACACAGATGCTTGAATTCAGTTTATTGCTGTTGGGACGGCTCTCCCCAGCTCCTGTTCTGCTGCCCTCCCACCCGTCTGCCACAGCATCAGGGACAGGGGCAAAGAAGATCATGCATCAAGTCACAAACCTGCTAAAGCAAAACTGGTGCTTGACTTTACCCCAGGAGGAATCACAGTGCTAGAGCGTGGCTATAAACAGCTTTGATGCATTTTGATTTTAACAGAATATTGGTAAAGTTCATGGACTACATAAAACCATGCCTTGGCTGACAGCGTAGCTCCCAAGCCCTGCATAGCATAGCACAGAGCTGGGGCTGGTCAGTTCCTGCTTCCCATCATGGCCTTCCTGGCACCCTCAGCTGCTCAGCTCCGGGGGCTGGTACGTACCTGGTGCCAGGCAGCCCTGGCTCACTGGCACCACACTGGAGCTCACAGCCAGATCTCATCGCTGCTTGTGCTGGGCACTTTGTAGATGCGCCCGGACATTGGGAGCTGGACAAAACCTGCAGGACAAGGAACTCATTGCCTGTTGGAGCAGCCAAGGAGCTCCATGTCCCACAACACATCTTTTGGGGCTGCTTGCCCACTTGGTTCCCCTTACCAAGCTTGCTGAGGACCAGGGAGTTTTCCAGTCCCACCAGGGCACTCTCTTCTCCCTTAGCACTGGCTCCTGCATCCTTGAGGGAAGCTGCAGGGAAGCAAAGGGATGAGATCCAGGACATCTATCACTCACCCAGGCAGGACCTGGGGCCCCAGATGTCTCGCTGCACTAGCACATCAGGGTTTTACCTCCATCTTCCTGTGCAAGGTCACCCAGGCGCAGGTTGGGTGGCAGGGACCGGGTCTGGCGGGGCAGACGTGTACCCTGGGGCTGTGGTGGCTCAGAGCTACTGCAATGGGAGCACTGGCTGGGTGGGCTGTTCCCTCCTGCTTGCCCCAGACCTTGCACAAGCTTGGGCAAGCGGCATACCAGGCAGGCAGCACAGGAGCCCAGGCTGAGCAGGGCGGCTAAGGCCAGGGCTGCTCCAATGGCAACACCCAGGACAGGCAGCTCCACACGGGCATCCAGCAGACCTGCACCGGCAGTACAGAACCCTCAGCACCCTTCCACGGGGCCATTGCACCATGCCCACCCCTCAACAGTTACCTGTGGGCAGGAGGGAGGCAGTGGTGATGCCCACACTATTGGCTGCACTGATGGAGAGGTTTCCAGCTGTGCAGCTGAGACGGATGTGAAGCGAGTGGTTGGCCAGGCCTGGGTAGCTTGTGGCACCCAGGAGGAGAAACTTGGAAGCGTTGGTCATCACACGCCCATCCTGGTCCACCCAGGTGATGCTGGTGGGTGGGTTCGCTTGCACCAGCACAAAGAGCACCAGGAGAAGGCCAGTGCCCTCAACCTGCTGGTACCAGGTGCCTTCCTGCAGGATCTCTGCCTTATCTGGGTAAAAAACAGGCAGTGAGATGGGCAGGAGGGATGGGGGCAACATAGCAAGGAGCAGGATTTGTCTTGCCTGGATCCAGGAACGCTTCTTTTGCACAGGACTGACAAGATGCTGCCCTGCTATGGCTGTGATGGATGTAGGTCATGGTCCTGCCCGAGCTGGATAGGAGCCCCATATGCCCACCCCACATCCCAGTCTGGAGCAGGCCAGCACTGCAGACCTTACACTGCAGATTGAGAAGGATGGAGGTGTTGTAGGTCTCACTGGAGGTCCGGTTGGTCAGGGAGCAGTTGAGCTGGTGGTCGGAGCGCTGGCCAGTGAGGGTGAGGATGCTGGCAGTGTCTGCAGTCGAGATGTTGACTTCTTGTTTCTGACCGTTGAGGTACCAGGCCAGTGTGGCACCGGGGAGTGGCCGGGGAACCCAGCAGGTGAAGATGCGACTCTCCCCCTCCTGCAGGGTGCACGTTGCTCGCGGCTGCCGGTCAGTGGTGGGGTCCAGTTCCTCCAGTGCTGCCAGAGAGCCCGTGACACATCAGAGCTGGGCAGGGGTCCTGCTCCTGGAGTCATGCACCAGAGCCCACCACAGCCTTACCTGCCAAGCAGAGCGCCAGGAGGCTGAGCAGCAGTAGCAGCAGGAGGGAAAGGGCAACCCCTGGCCAGGCTCTGGGACACCCCATCTTAGATCAGCTGTGCTCAGCGCTAGGAGAGAGGCAGCTAGAGCAGGGACATGGGGGCGTCCACCGAGCTGGGCCCCGGTGTTCCAGCACAAAACAGGGTCGGAGGACGCGGCCCAGCTGCACCTTACCTGCGGCATTGCTGGCGCTGCGTCCAGCCCAGTCTGCAGTGCGGCTCTGCGCCTGGGCCCCGGCACGCAGGGCAGTGCATCGGCGGAGGGGCGGGCCCTAGCACGGCTGCGAGAGCTCGTCCCTCTCGCCGAGAGCCCGTCGCCGCCTTCCCCGGGCGGGATTGCGGCGGGGTCAGCTCCGCTGCTTGGGAGGCCGGCCAGAGATTGCCCAACCGGGACGGGGTGTGCGCGTCCCCGTGTCTCCACTCTCCCCTCTTTGAGGAACAGGCCCCAGACTTGCACCCACCGGGCCACCCATCTCAGCGGCGCTGTGCACGCTTGGGAATCGCACCACAATGCCTGCAACGTCACAAGCAGAGCTCAAGTGCTGGGAACAGAGGGAGGTTTATTCGGGGTGGAGCAGAACGAGACAAACACAGCAACGTGCTTTGGTACTTTCCAGTCCCTGGCTGTTAGCCAGGAGGAGGAGCAGGAGCTCTGGGAGCGGAGGTGGACCTTTTCTGGGCACCGGGAAATGTCCGCCCGGGCCAGCTCAGGAGCACGGCTTTCCCCAGCCCACTCGCTGCCTGGCCCGTCTCCTGCCCGTCTCAGTCGCTTCCAGTGCCATCGGGGTTGCGCAGCCGACCGAGCATCTCGCAGAGCATCTGGTTGCAGAGCGCCGAGTAGGGGTTGAGAAGCACGAGCTGCTGTCGGGCGAAGGCGCTGCCCAAGCGCGCTGCGCGCTCCAAGTCCCGCCGGGCGTCCTCGTCCCGCGCCTGCAGCCGGTGGATGAGGCCGCGCTGCACGAAGCTCTGGCAGGCGGCGCGCCCGCGGCCGCGGCTCAGGCGTATGGCAGCGTCCAGGTCCCGCAGGGCACCTGGCAACGAGGGGAGGCATTGGTGGGGGCTGGGGGAACCAGGAGACCACCCGCACCTGCGCTGCTCACCTGCCACGTCCCCGCGCAGACGCAGGGCCTGGGCCCGGTTATTGTAGCCCGAGGCGCGCTCGGGCAGCAGCCGAATGGCTTCACTGAACCGCTCCAGGGCCGTGCTTATGTCTCCCGACTCAGCCGCAGAAACCCCCTGCAGCTCCAGCTCCCGGACTTGATCCAGCAGCTCCAACGGAAAAGCTTCCACTGTTGCAGTGTAAATGGGAGACCCTGACTTGAAGGTGGAGGCACCAGGACGAACCGCGGGGCCCAGTCCCCTTGCCGCCCTACGCTCGCAGTCCGGGAAGGGAGCAGACAACACAGGGCGGGGTGCTGATGTCCAGCCTCGAGCAGGCACTGCTCCCAGCCTGCAGAGCCTCCTTCCCTGTCCCACCTGCTTACCCTATGGAGACCCTTAGGGCAGTTCCAGGGAGAACCCGGCACAGCATCACTCACCTTCATCCTGGACATCCTCCTCCTCCTCATCCAACCCTGGGATATCCCCAAAAGGGGTGCTGGGGTTAAAGATGGTCTGCAGGACAGCCCTGTCGTTCGGCGTGGCCATGCTGCTGTGTCACTGAGGCCCGTGACAAGGCTGCAGGCACGAGCAGGCTGCCACAACCCAGTTAATGTTCACACTGGCGGCCCCACCGCACCCTGCCTCATCCTATCACACCTGGCTGCCAGGCCCCACCACCTGGCCAGTGGCCCCCAACAGTGGCCCAGGGTGACCCGCACATGCTGGAGCCAAGGGCTCCTCACTGAACACCCTGTGCAGTCCTGGGTGCTGGCTAGGGGCTCCCATGCCTTGTGAGCGTCCTGGAGAAGTAGCAGCTCCTTAGTTCTCAAGAAGAAATGGAGAGAGCCCTCTGCAGCAATAAACTTGACATGTTTATTAATTAAACTATCACTTAAATAAAAAAAAGTGCATAGAAAATAAACATGTTTAAAAACTCCTTTTTTTGTTTTTTTACAACTATGTACACTTTTTATTTTTACATTCAGTCTTTTGCAGAGCTTTCAGCATTTTTTTTAAACTATTAAAGTATTTCCTTCTTCCCTGTGGCAGGGAGTTAACACTGATGTACTTTAGACACATTTCCTCTTAAAAAAAAAAAAGAAAAAAAAAAACAACCAAAAAACCAAAACCAAAAAACCCAAAAAACAACCAGTAGATTGGAAGAACACAAGAAAAAATAAGTTTTGTTATACATGATAAGTTGTCAAGAAATGTATTTCTAGAACATAACCTTGCCTTTGCAGAGCTTTTTTTTTTTCCTTTTTTTTTTTTTGAAACAATTATTCACCTACCTGTAGTTACTAAAGAGACTGTAAGTTCAAGAAAAGAAACACCACAAGTATAGTTCTTGGCTGATAGACGAAGCTACTGTACCTTGTTAAAAAGATACCAGGAAAGCACAGAGCACATTTTTCCCTATATGTAGGTGGTACCCCAACATTCATAACCAAAACAAGAGGAAGGAAAGGAAGAAACCAAGTTGTACAAGTACTGACTGTAACAAGAAGGGCCAGGAAAGGCCTAGCCACTCGCTCCCAGCTTCTGGCCCTGGATGCCAATGGGGAAGGAGCAGCAAGGCTTTCCCAGAGCCATGAGCAACTGTAACACAATCCTTATCTATAGTGTTAAAGAGAATTAAAAGCCATGAACTGATACTGAACTAGGCTTCATTACACGGTGCATTACTATATTAGTTCCTATATATATTGTATTTATAGTTATAAAAAAATTTGCAAGTGTTGAGAGTGGACCAGTGTATGGGTGAATGGCATGATTCTGCACAGACCGTCCTGCTGAAGAACTTGGTATTGCTTTAAAATGAAAGAAAATCAGAACAAAAAGATACCCAGCCCTTTGCAATGACCCGCTTCTCCTTTAAAAAAAAACATGTCAGTTTGTAAAAAAAAAAAAAAAAAAAAAACAGAAACGCCCTAAGGTTCCTTTTCTAGTATTTTCAGATACCATGATCTGTGTCAGTCCTTATAAAATATACATTCATACAAAGGGAGCTGGGTGCTCCTGGCCAGCCCGGGCTGAGGGCGGGTGGGCTCAGCTGCCCTGGTTGCCCCAGCCCTGCTGCCACCGGCCCCACTGGCCCGGGCTGGCCACGGCAGGTGCAGCTCCCTGGGGGTACAGACAGTTTCACTGGCCACAGTGGCTCTGCCGAGGCAGCCACAACGGGAATAGCAGCAAAGCGGGCAGCCCGCTGGCTCGGCTGGTCCCGGCAGGAGGAGGTTGCCTGGCACTTGGATCTTGGGGGACTCCTGAGGCACGGTGCTCCCCTCAACCCTCCTTCCCACTTCTCCCCAAGCGGGGTGGCTCTGGGCAGCGCTCCCCAGCGGAACCTCCTCCTGCAGCCAGGAAATTGGGAGACGGCAGCAGCGAGGGAGTGAGAAAGCGGAGCTGAGCTCTGGGATAAACTCGGGGGCTTTGCCATGGCGAGGGCTATGCCCCCGCCCCACGTCAGAAACGGAAGGAAAAGGGCCAAGAGCAGCTGTGCCCGGGGCCGGGGGGCCCAGATCCCCTGGGTGGGCACTCTCTGGGCTCCTCAAAGTATGTGCGTTCCCAAACTGTCAGTGCATCAAATCATCTCAGTAACAAACACAGCGTCAATGTGACTTTGCTTTCAACAGTTACCAACAAATTATCCTCACACAGTGCAAAAACAAGAGGAAGTCGGCAGGTTCCGAACCTCTGAGCGCTGCTTTTCTTTCTCAGGGCAGAGGAAGAAGTCTCAAGAACAGAGAGGTGTGGATGAGGGATGCCCCTCTGAGAGACCTGGGGAGTCAGCAGGCACTCCCGGCTCCCTTCCCACCAACTGCCAGCGCCGGTTCAGAGCAGCCCTCGGATACATCAGCTCCGGGAAGAGTGGCTCCTGTAACAACTGCAACCCAACCACCAGGAAAGCTCAGAAAAGCGAGAGTGCTTTCTGCTTTTCCTTCTGCACAGAAAAACAGATCTGCCTTTGAAGGACGGACTGTGGCAGGAGGTGTGTGTGTCAGACTGGCCTCCCAGCAAAGAGGTATCGAGGATCAGGTCTCATCCTGTCTTGCTTTTCCTTTTTAAACCCCTGCAAGGTACCAGTGTGGGCAAGACAGAATCAACCTTTCTGCCCCAGTCACACACTGTCCTCCCAAAGAGCCAAACTCGTACCATGCTGGGCAGCTCTCCCTCCTGCACCCATCCTTATGGGCAAATACAATTTAAGATCCAGTCAACCCTCCCAGAGACAGTTACTGAAGTCAAAAAGGCAGAACAAGAGTAAAAAACAAAACTAAAGCAACCCCCCCACTGGAGAAAGGCTCAGACTGTGTCCAGCCAGGTATTTCCTAGAACCGTCCTATGAAAATAAAAAAATCATTAAAAAGAGATTCTCTTAAATTAGGATAATACCACTGTAAAAAGCCTCGTCATAAGTGCTTTCCCCTATGAAGTGCTTCTCATAGAAAAATATACAAAATATATTTACATTTATAAAACCTTAAATACTAAACTGTAAACAGAACAGAGCAGAATCCAATGTTGTCACTATCAGGCTTGGGTCTCTCATTTGTCTCTCTCTGGTTTTGCTCTGAGGCACAGGGCAGACCCCATGGGGAGGAGGACTCACACTGCTCCAGCCAGGACAGTGGTGTCTGTCAGCTTGCTCAGACCTGGCCTGGTTCCTCACCCACTGTGCCAATGCCTCACGTTTCCTATGTGGTTTGGGATGCTGCGTGGACGAGGCCGGCTGGTGCTTGGCCTTGCCTTTGCAGAGAACTTTGGCTCCATTTTGGTGCCCTTGCTGTGTCTTCTGGGGAACACAACACGACTACAGCCAGACTGAGCATAACAGGCATCTGGCTGCAGGGTCGCTCTCCTGCCTGCCCCCTCCCAGGCCTGGGACACTGCAGCATGGCAGAGCAGAGTGGGTGCCTCCACACCAGTCCTTCCTAGCTCCTGCTCTACAACAGTGTGCCAGGGCTGGCTCACACTCCCCTTCCTCTCTCTAGAGACCTCTGTCCGACTCCTTGAGACATGGCTGGCTGGCTGTGCCAGCCGCTCGCTGGGCAGAGGGGGAAACCAGCTGCTGGAGATGGGACCCAGAAGACCACTTCCCTCCCACATGGCTGTGGAGGGAGAGTGCTGGTGAATGGGAGCCTTTGCTGGCAAAGATCCACAGTGCCCCAACTGTTGGCACAAGCCCTCTTTGCCAAAGAACGCCAGTAGTTCCCCTGCTCTCAGGCAGGGATTTCAGAGCAAGACGTCAGTCAAACTCCTTGTGTCTAGTTGTGGGCTGCTCTGTCCTGCTCTCCTCACGAGCAGCCAAGCCAGCCTCCCACGCCACAGAGCCCTGCACAGCAGTACACCTACTGCCACTCACACATAGTGTTTTGCAGACTGTGCAGTCCCAGGGGTACGTGGGTGAGGCCCAGCCCTTCCCCCCAGGAGGCAAGCTCAAATACTGCACTATCCAACCACTGACTCTGCCCTAGGAAGGAGAGCTCTGGCCAGGAGACAGAGAGGGCACGACCCATGACTGCTGCCCTGTGCCTCGGCCCAGGGTGACCTCCCCTCTCCTCTCCCACTCATTAGCCCCACGCTGCGAAACAAATACGGGGGCAGGGGGAAATGAGAATAGCAAAAACATAACCATGCTGAGGATCTTCTCCAGCCGCCCATGTCTCTCACAAGGGTGAGTGTGCACATGCGAGACATGAAGATGTGGACTCTGACAAACACAGCCGCCAGTCTCAGGTCCCTGAGCCCAGTCCATCTTCACTGCTGCTTCTGGCCTCTCTGTCCCACCCGAGTGGCCAGGGAGGGACTCACTCGAAGCTTTGGTTCACCCCAGGCCCTGCAGGGCTCACTTGCAGCTGATGGAAGTTCTAGTTTAAAAACTTCCTGCACTTCTTGGCACCGCAGTTACAGGGCAGTTTGTTGCTGGCATCTTCAATGGGGAACTTATAGTCATAGGTGAGCTCTTCCCCTCGGTAGATTTTGCGCATGGCAAAGATGACAATGTGTTTCTGGCCATCGATGTTGATGACCCGGGAGTAGCAGTTGGGCTCGCAGGAGTGGTTGATGAAGCGGGCTGCGTTCCCGTGCATGGTGGCATCCACCACCTCGGAGTCATCAATGCGGAACATGTAGCACCCGATGCCCTACCCAGGGAAGACAGAGGAGGATTAGTGCAGGCAGGGTAGCACAGCCACCCCAGCAGACATCCCAGCTCTGAGGGAGTGTCTGCAGCCCCTCTCCACTGGGCCTCACACACTCCCTCCTGCCTGAATCATTTCATCCCCACATTCACTGAGACTAATCTGAGACCCTGCCCAGATGACAGAAGGGAATGACAAATGCATCTAAAGCTCCAGCAAGAATGAAAATAACCCAAGAAGTCAGTAAACACAATTTGAGATGCTCCCAACAGAATTTTCATGTGGGCCTATCCTACCTTCACAGCCACTTTCTAGCTCTCCCAAACTCTTTAAGAACATCTACAAAAACCCAAAACTCACCTTACTGTCGTAGTATTTCTCTCGTTTGTCAGTGAGGATGGAGCGAATGACATTGCCTGAATATTCGATCACCATCTCACCTGCATCGATGTTCCTCTTGCAGAACAGACCCCGGCCATGGATAGGAGACCTAAAATGCAATAAGGAAACCAAACAAGACAAGCAAAGCTCAAGAACATTAGATTGCCAAGGCTGCAGAAAACAGGTTGTTTGTGACAAGGACCACTGCAGTACTGCTGACCCTTCTCTGAGGGAACACTAACAAGAACACCACCAGGTCACTCTGAGCTACATCTGAGCTACTGCCAAGGTAAAGCCAGCAAGGCGCAACTGGTCTGTGCTGAGGATTGCTTTTCAACTACATAACTTGGGCAGGGAGAAGGAAGAGGGACAAAGCCTCAAGCCTGCTTTTCCCCTCAATTTTGTAGTCTGGCTTCACAGGTTTCCAGTTTTCACCTACCTCTATCCTATGGGCAATGGCATCAAAACAAAACCATACCTGTAGACACCAACTGCCTCCTTGGAGGTCTTCTTCAAGTGCCGGAAGCGCATGGGCATTGGGAGATCCATACTGGTCGCCCTCCTAGAACAAAGAGGCACTGCTAAGTGATGACCAGTATTTGAGACTCTGTGCCATGTATTATCCAGGGCACTTTCCAAGGTGGAGTAATTTATACACTGTGACACTGCAGCCCGCAGAGAACGCAATCAAAATTAATGCAGTGTTTTCATATATATATATATGTATGTAAAGATAATTCCTCCCTTTTCTCATCAAATTCTCACCAGACTGTTTCACATTAGAAAGGAAAAGAAGCATTTGAAGGCAGACCGGTCTGGTGGTCACCTTCAGCTGTCACTTCTCTTGTTATTGCAGAAGTCACCTCTATGTCTGGCAGTGCTTGGCAGCTTTCAGTGTTTAAATACCCCTCAAAACACACAACTCTTAATTAAGCCAAATCTGCTCATTTTAACACTCCAACACTATTTTCCCCTTTGAACCTTTAAGCCCTGCTACATACCGGGCTGATTTCAGCTGCACTTCTTCCTCTTCCTCATCATTTGGGTTGTATTCTGGTGGCTGACGGTGTTTAGACGCCAAGAAATTAAACATATCAAATGTAGATTTCCTGCAATTTAAAGAGACCAGAGGGAAGTTTGTTTTACTGTCTGAAAATAAACATGGTTGCCACAACAGTCTGACATGTTTACAGCCTCCCCTGTTCTGTCCTCTCAAAGCCCTATGCATCAGGGCAGACATAGGAGGTTCTGAGAACCTCCAGCAACAGCCTCAGCCAGGAAAGCTTTGTCAACCCAAGCAAAAGGCCACGAAGTGGCACAGGAAAATACACAGAATTCAAAGATTCTCAATGGCTGACTTTCATGTGACAGCTGTTAACATTTTACTAACAGCTTTAGTGCTGCAGAGATTTGTTGTTCCTGCCCTGCCACAGCATTAGTTATGGAGCCAAAGGTCTGTTAACCCCAATATTGACAAGGCTCACACTTGCCTCAGGTGGACTTCAGCCCGAGCAGAGCCATGTGGGTTCAAAGGAGGCTCATTGGCCTCCTCTGGCTTGTGAAATCTGAACTTGTAGTTGTGGCAGTGCTTCGCCCCGTACAGTTGCTCTATCAGGAACACAACAGTATCATGGATAATCCCCAACATCCTCAAACCATTCACACCTGCAGTGAGAAATAGAGCACAACAAACACTAAGTATCAGTGCAGATAGAGCAGGAAGATAGAGCAGCTTGTCACAAAGAGCTGTGACACCACACACCTGTCACAGCAGCACAGTATTAGCTATTGCATTCTATGTGGGAGTTTCTAATCCTTCCATTGGGAAGAAATTACCTTCCATTGGAAAGAAAGCCTGCAGCAGGTTAACTGGAACTGTTAAGATTCTAAGACCCTCACAGAAAGATCAGTTTGCTTTCCCACATTCAGCACAGGCTGTTACCTGCAAAGGACAGCTGCTTCAGGCGGGCATTTGAACGAGCCTCTTGCACTTTGTCAGTCAGTGACTTCCAGGCATCTGCAGCACACACACACACACACATGACAAATCATGACAGGGTATTCAAGTGCTAGGACACTCATATTTAAATAAACTAATTGAAGAATATGAAGTTTCCAACTTTATACAGGCCATAAATTAAGATTCTTGGATGCAATTGCTTTCATCCTTCTTGAAAATTCTCAGTGGCATAAGGCAAGGTGTTCAATTGGTCTGGAAGAAAAGTCTGGACACCCAATACTCCACTGTGTGATCCACACTGCCTGTTTCTTGACAAACTATGGTTCAACATCACTGGTCAACTGATAAAACAAAGTGAGTCTGTGATATATCTATATCTATATATATATGTATATGTAAAATCTTGCAAAATGGTAAGAAAAATAATAGAATCCAGACGTTATCAGGAACTAGGATTGACTAGGGCTGTAAACCAAGATATTTCTATTTTTTTAAATCTATAAATAAAGCAAGTAAGAGGTCCTCAGAAGTAATAATTTTACTTCTAGTAAGGACAGCAAAAACCAGTACAACCAACACTGCGCAGTTCTCACCTTCAATGCTTTCTGCGCAGATCTGAAAACCATCATCACTAGAGATCTCAAAAACCAAACCCTTTTTTGGTTTCTTCTCACTAAGACACTCTTTTCTCTTTTGTTCTTGCTGAAGCCAAAACATAAGAGGGGAGCTGAAAGTGCTCTCTTCTTCCTCTAGAGCTTTTGAGCCTAGAAAAGACAGAAGCCAGCATGAAGACAGGAATCAGAAAGAAAGATGATTTTTACACCTGGTGTTCCACAATTGAAAATAACTTACTGACTTGCCTTTTCACCAGCAAATGCAGCCAAGAAAAAAAAATCTAAAGAGTGTTGCAGTAAGCGTGTGAAATCTCAAGTGCTGAAAATCTTACCAACTAAAATCAGAGACAAAACTATTTGTCCAAGATCTACAAATAGCAAACAAACCTTTCCTCCCCTTACAGAAAGATTAAAACAAGCTAATAGCCCTGACCCTTTTCCTGACAGAACGACAAACACAAAAATCTAATCTTTAAACATCACTTTCCCACTCCTGGAGAATTCTGACACTAGGTGTTTTTGAAGAAGTGACATACCTGCATTTTCTTGCTCATTTATTGAGTTCTGTGTTGATTGAGGTTCTGGGACCACAGCCGGTTGCCTTGGGAGGGAAGGAGGAGAACATGGAGAAAAATAGCTAACAACCTGCCTCATTTCCTCAGCAACCCTGAGCAGTAGTCTTAGACAGATACAAGAACTTTTTTCCAGATCAAATGCTCTGACATGAATTCAGCTGGAAACGAACAAACAAAAAGATTCTGCTCAGTAGTATTTCTGTTTGCAGACTCTGTCAGTCTGTGGGCAGCAGCCGAATTTCACACAGCCTGTGAATGGCTCTCTGTGTCAGCCCCACTCAGGAAAAAGGTGTAGGCTAACATGCAGTCAGACACTGCTGAATGAGCATCTCATCAGCAGGGACACTGAGCTTCCCAGAACTACAGACAGCTTAATGCAAAATGATTCCATATTGCATCAAATTGTGAGCATACATTCTCCACTGAAAGCTCCCCAGGCATTTTAACTAGCAATGGCAGACTTACTGCATTCTCCATACAAAAGCCCTTCAGCTCAAGTGAGCATAATCACACAGAAAGGTCTGTTCATCCCTTACCCTGCAGACTGCCCATGTGGCTTCTGCAACGGCTGATCTACGCTGGCTGCATCCTGCACATCTGCCTTTGCAGCAGGAGTCCTGGAAGAAAAAGATTTGGGAACATTCAAAATATCTGCCAACCCACGTGTGCCATAAATGAGACTGGAAAGCAGGAATAGATCCACTGGGAGTTGCCATGCCAGATTGGCAGTTCCACAGAACTACACAAGTGGCAACAACAGCTCTTAAGATACAGAGAACCACATCATGCTTCCAGCACCTCATCAGAATCAAAAGTTGCACTTCAAAATTTGCCTTGACTTGTAAAACTTGCTGGCGAAACTAGCGCAAGATTCTCTCATACTGTTACAAAACCTCAGGGATGAGCAAAACCAAATTCTCCTCTTACCCTGATGAGACCTGGGGTACAGCAACAGCCCCCTTTTCGGGACCGTGAGCTTCAGAAGAACCAGCCCATGCGTGAGAAGTTTTGTGCTTCTTTCCATTCCCTTTGTCTAAAAATGGCTGGATGCGTTTGACTTTTGGCTTCATTTTTGTGGCACCCAGCGCAGAGCTACTCGCAGACTGCTGGCCAGGTGAAGGGGAGCCTCCTGGAGATGCTGAACTGGCATGCATCACTGAGGAGGAAGCCTTGCTTTGTTCGAGTCTGGTATTGTTTGGAACATCGACCAGCTGTGGAAAGCTTGACAACTGTGTAGCTGCCGTAACTGTGCTAAGGTCCAGCTGGGAGGATGCAGCCCCGGTTTTGTTGGCTAAGAGTTGTGTCATGTGCTGAAGCTGGTATGAGCCTTCTGGGTCAGCAGACGATGGAGCAACTGTCATGCCCATTGTCTGTGCTGAGGGTAGAACACAAATGCTCGATGCAGCTGTCATGGCTGCCGTAGACGGAGTTTGAGATGCTCCCAGTTGTGAAAACATCCCAGAACTTGGTGGTAAAGTCATGTGCTGCTCCTGAAGACCAAGGCTTTGCTGACTAGCTTTGATCAGGAGGTTGCTTATCGAACCAAGGTCCCCCAATAATCCAGGGCTTGTTAACGTTACTGAACTTTGTCCCAGAACGTGACCAGCAACTGACCCACCAGTACTAGGGGCTGCTGTGGCCTGCATGGATACAACATTCAACACTGAGGAACTTGACGTTAGGCCTGATACAGGCCCTGCTGGGAGGTGACTGGCATCTGCACCAATAATGCTGGGAGATGTGCTGACTGCAGTAGTGGTCCCACCTTGTGGGAGCAAAGATGTTTGCTCAAAATACATGACCCCAGACTTTGACCTTTTGATAATATTGGGAACGGTTCTATGGGATGTTGAATTCGCAATGGTTCCCAAATCCAATGGGTGGTTAGAAATCTGTGAAGGAGCAAAATTAATTAAGGTCATGTTGGAGACCATATCAGAAGGAGCTATAGCAGAAGGGGTTCCAGAAGGAGCCAGTTTCTTGTTCTTCCGTGACTGCAGACGAGATATGGGCCGTTTCTTGCCCAGGGCAGCAGCTGGTGTAGAAGCAGCAGTACCAAGGTCTGTCCTCTGATTAGCTTCAGACACTAAGAGCTGAGGATCAGGGGATGGCTGCACCCCGATGAGAAGACCTGGTGAAGGACTGCTGATGTTTGGTGGGAAGCCTGTCTGAGCAGGTGTGGAGAAGGGATGTATATGCTGGTGATGGGACATGGGCAGTAGACCCTTGCTCGTGGGAGGGAATAACGGCTGAGATGGAGGTAAGCTCGGATTCAATCCTGTGGTAAGTGTGAGCCCACTCCCCATGGGCCCCAGCACTGAAGTGTTGGTTTCCATCACACTTTGTGCAGAACTAACAGAAGGTGTTAACTGTATCTTTTGGGTGACACCATTGGGAAGCGTTTGGAGGACATACAGGGGCTGCATGTTTTGATTAACTACCAGAAGTTTTTCTGCAGCTGGCTTGAGGTGGGGTGGTGTTGTCTGCACTGCAGCGTTGGAGATCTGCGATGGGCCGGGACTGTCAGTGGAGTTTGGCACATACTTCTGGCTCTGGAGGGGAACAGTGGGGGATACCGGCACCTGGATACCTGGAGTCCCACTGTTTCTTGTTAAATCTTGGTTGCTGCCATGCCCTTGCTCGACAGGGCCGCAGGATGGGCTGGCTATATGCTCTGCATCTATGTGACCCTGGATGAAGTGATCAGGTGTCATGTGTCCTTCGGGGCTTGGGTCTACCCCTGGACTCAGGAGAGCTGCATCGCCTTCCCCTGAGGCAGATTTTTCTGTGACTGTCACTCTCTTCTCCCCAGACTCTGTGGAAGGCAAGGCAAGCATTGACCTCTCTCCTGAGGAGGAAAGTGAAGACTCTGAAATGACAGCAAGCCTGTTGTGATTTTGGCTGGGCACCGTAGGGCTGCGAGTGGTCAGAACAGAGAGATCAGAGGGAAGCTCCAGTGGCAATTCAAATTGCTCCTCTGCTGATATGGAGGAAGAGACACTGCTGTCCACTGGTTCGGTGGTAGGCAGCTGCTGGGAGAACACCTCAAACAAACCCATATCCTTGCCACGGTTGCTGTCAAGACCTAAACCTTCTCCAAGGGTCAGGAGTTCAGATGATGAGGACTCTGGACTTTCTCCCAAGGCCTGCATAGACGGTGTGTTCTTCAGCACGAAGTCCATGATGTCAGAAGGGAGTATGTTCCCGCAGTCATCGCTGTTGTTATTGTCAGAGTCGGATTTCAGAAGTTCTGTGTTGAAAGTGTCCAGTAAGTTCTTGTCAGCGGGTGTGCTTGCATGAGCCCTGCGGCCCGTTTCCAACGAGCTCAGCTGTGCTTCCAGAGAGTCCTGACCCTGAGCTTTAACCCTGCTCACAGGGTGGCAGTTATCAATCTTAGGGTCAGTTTTGTGAACAGCGGAGCTCTTGGTGACTTGCACTTTCTCACCAGCTTCTTCAGTTCTATCCAGCTTTAAGCTCTCCGTCCCATTCTCTTTGCCACTCCTTTTAGTTACCTGGCTGACTTTTCTGGCTGTTGCTGTGACACTTGTATCACTTTCAGTTCCATCATCCACACCATCTAGCTGTGAGATTTTTGGAAGATCACACTGCTCCTCCTCCCTGAATAAGCTATGGGATGCGAGCCTTTCCTCCGTGTTTGAGGAAACCACTGTCCTTGTGAAATTGTAGTAGTATAAGTCGTCTTCATCTGATGTGCTCAGGTCATCCGCTCCATCCACTTGTCCTTCTGCAGACCGCTTCCCTCGCTTCTTGCCGGTTGAGTTACTGTAGAAGGGAATGTCCTCCTCTCCGTAGGACCTCACACCATACAGAGGAGTCAATCCAAAGAACATATTGGATCTGGCCCGAGCACTTCTCCTTGGATACCTCCGCTTGTATGAGCCTTCTTCTTGAGCTTTAGCACCATCCTGGAGCATCAAGCTGTTATCTTGAATGGCCAAATTTTCATATGTGTTATTCTGAGATTCCTGTGCTGGTGCTTCATTTGGACTTCCCTGAATTACAGGGTTCTCTTCCGGGCTTTCTGAAGCTGAGGAGGGCTCTGCCAAAGCAGCCAGGTCTGCCCCTGCAGACTGAGTTTCAGCATCACTTTCCTGCTGTGCATTTTTAGACTGGTTTTCACTTTCCATCTTGAGAGGAGTCAGAGTGACTTTAACGGTGCGTTTCCGGGGTGCCTGTGATTCCTTAGGGGCTGCTTCAACCTGCACTGCAGACCCTTTAGATTGCCCTTGTGAAGATGGAGACTTCTCACCAGCTTTTTCAGCAGGAAGGTTATTACATAACCTCTGGCTAATTTCTTCAGTTGCCAAACCCTGATTGCCAAAGTCTGGTTTCAGTTCATCACTGCCTGCTGCTTGACTTGTCTCTGTAAGAGATTTCAGGGAATGCTTCTCTTTAAAACTGTCTTTCATTAACTTTTTGCCTTTCTGACGTTTATCTCTGGGGGCAGTAACTACCTGCTCACTTGCTGCAGGAGATCTATTGTTTACTCCAGCAGCCTTCAAGGCTTTTGCATCCATCTCATCAACCACAGTTGTTTTCTCTGGCTGTAAAGGTTCCATGTGCTGATCTCTGTCTTTCCTTGGGCCTCTCTGATGCAAAGGTGGAAAGGATATTGCTTCTTTGGAAGGAAACGATCCTGAACACTCTTGAAAGATTCCTATTTTACTCATTTCTGTGCCTGATGAACTTGTTGGCTGAGTGGACACTTTGGAGCTTCCTCCAGAAACAAAGGTATGAGATGAATAATCCGGGTCCTTTGAGGTTTTCATTTTCTCTCCCTTAGAAGGTGTACCTTTGGCTACTAAATCTGAACTACTGGAATGTTTCCCTTCTGTAGATTGAGATGCATCCAGCTGGTAAATTTTATTTCCATTTGTAGCCACTGTTTTCTGGGAGCCTGAACTGGTAGAGCAACTTTGAACTGGAGCAGTAGTAGGACCTGTGCTCACCGACCCCACAAAGCGGTCAGCACTTTTGATGGTTGGTTCATATTCTGAAGAGGGCCCCATGCTGGAAACTGAAGGCACACTGTGCCTGGAGTAAGTGTTCCCAGCTCGTGGAGGGGAAATCATCCGGAGTTTAGATTGTTGCTGTGACAAAGAAGAGGTGCTGTGTCTCCGAGAACCAATGCTCTTAAGTCCCGAGGATAGCAAAGGATCTCCTACTGTCACTATTTCATGGGTCACTGGGGTAGGACTTCCTGAGAAACAAAGGCAAGAAAGACTGTCAGGTGATCTTAAACCTTCACAGTGAATGCACATTCAATTCCTTCATAACAAAACACAAGAAATTAAAACCCAGCAAAGCTTTTCAGCCAAACAACACCAACACGTGGTGTTGATACTTTAGATAGGTATTAAAAACTTGATACCTTCAACCAGGATTCGGCAAGTTTGTATCTCAGGGTTTGTCATCTCAACTTGAGATGTGAATTTTCAACATCAGCTTGAAAGAAAACATTAGTCAGAAATAGCTGCTGAATTACAATACCAGATTTCTGATTCTCTCTGGGAAAATACTGACTGACATATTAAGTCCCTAACTGATATCACAGTGCTTTTGGCTCACACTACTATATGGCACAAATCCTGTCTCTTCTTCATCCCAAGGGAATGTTTGTTTTAGCTGTACATTTCTCTGCAGGTCATCTCTACTGTGTATTGTTAGAATTTCCCTCAACCTATTGCCATTTCACTGCTTTCTCTAGAAACAGTGAACTAAACACCTCATTCTGTAAGAAGCCAAGAAAGACAGGAAGCAAACAAGAACTAATTCCAAAATAAACCTCAGTCAAATTCAACAGCACTAGAAATACCTGCAGAGGGTAATGGTCTTGAGCCAGGAGACCTCTGTGCAGATGGGTAACTCGGTGCCCTGATCCTGGGACCCTTTGAGACCACTGGATAGTAACAGGAACTAGAGATCTGAGAATGCAAGGGACGATCTGGTGATGGTGGGTTAACAATTTCAGATGTATTTCTGGTGTCTTTCGGTAGAATTTCTGTTGTTGTATAAAAGAGAAACAGCAGTATAAGCCATCACTGAGCCCTAAAAGCTATGATCTGATAAAGTATATGCTACTATTATGTTCCACTTGGAGAACCAGGGTATTTGTTAAATAAACAAATCAAAGAACTGACATCAGATAATGTCTCGTTTCTTCTTGTAAGACTATTTTCAAATACTTGTAGCAATTATTCATCTTACACATGAAATTCCACTATATATTTATAGAGTTTAAGATCCTATGTTAACAATTACAACAACTATAAACATTTAAAAATTTTTTCACAGCTTTACCCTTGGATACAAGGAAGCAATCTGGAAATACAGAAGCACAATATAACTACTCAACACTGTATTGAACAACCTCAGTTATTACAGCCCAACACCAACTCCAAACACAGTTCAAAGTTTTAGATCACTAGAAAATTCTATGTGCTGTAGACTAGAAACCATTCCTGCAGCAGTGTTTGTTTGGCTCAAGTTTTCAAAGTTAGCAGTACATCATTAAAGTTGTAAAGGAGCTTAAAGTCTTAAGATGCTGTAACATGGAAGCCTGAATTGGATTCTGATCCAAATTTAAGAGATCTGGTTTAAGAGATGCACTATGGCAAAACCATACAGAGAATATATTTCTATGAAGTCCTTAAAAGATTACCTGTAAGGGGAACTGGGCTATGGGCAATTGTTCTATTATCATCATGCTCTACAGTGCTGTTGATGTCAGGTTCTATGACTGGAGGTCGGCACTCCATGATCTTGCAGGTATACACACAGCGCTTCCTGGCATCTGTTGTGCTCCAGTACACCCTGGAGCACCTGGAAGATAATTCAAACAAACCAATTTACTCAACAGTTGAGTAAACCTCATTTCTGTTTTAAATTTTCCATTTCTCAAAACTACATTGGCCAAACCTCTCCTAGCAGAACACACTGCACACCTGGCTTAAATTAGAGATTCCTCATCAGTGTAGGAAGAACTACAGCCAATTTTCCCGTATGTTCAGTGCTTGTTTGACATGAAATACACTGAAAGACACCAAATCTTGAAACAGCTTATACTCACTGATAGCCAATGGGAAACAACTTATCTTCACAGTCTGAGAGGTCATTCAGTATTCCTAAGCAGTCTATCGTCATTGAACCTGAGCAGAGAGAGGAACAGTTCTGTGAACCAGATTCTAGCACCAAAGGTGGATCAAGTATCCAGAGACTAGATCATACCAATCATCATGTGGATGTTCTCTGGTTCCAAGCCACTAAGAAATTTTCTTCTCAAACTGATCCCTTCGAAGTCCACAAAAACTCTCCTAAGAACTTCAAATCCATTTTCAGGAACCACCTGAAACAAGCACCAACAAAACTACTTGTTAGTTAAAGGAAGTACCATATGTATCGATGCAGTTTGTCCTACTTGATCCTTAGTTTGGTCTTCTGGTTTTTGAACTACCATACATGCCAAACTTCCCCAGGCCAGTTGTATTACTGACTTCTTTTTAAGAGCAATGCGATTCAGCCCTTGTTAGCAAGAAACACATTTAACAAACTTCTAAAAAGTACTCATAGTTACAGGCTAATCTCACCTTCAGAGAGTGATGCAGAGAGTGAAAGAAGAATCTTACCTCTCCTTTGATCAAATCACGATGTCTCTGGCAATAAACTTTCTTATCATCCAGAAAGACACAGTTCTTGACTCGTGAGCACATGAAATGATAGTTACTGGTACAGGAAGTGAGGCAGCAGCCTACTGTGGCACCTGACTTCTGGCAAAACTCACACCTCTACAAAAGCAAAAAGAAAAAAACAAAAATTTAATCTCTTTAAAACCAGACCACCATTGCTGTTGGCAGTCGGGGTTTTTTGGCACAGACAGAAGTTTAGAGTAATGCTTGATCTCCTGCTTCATTACTGCTTCATTTCACTACAGTGACTCACATACACAAGCGAGAGACATGGAGGAGGAGGTGAGAGGAAGAATCCCTCACATGGAACAACATTTTCATTTGTGGACTGGCTCTTCCAGGCCTTTCCCAGACTTTCCTACTTGTGCTTCATATCCAATCCTCACAACTGCAAGCTTCACTTGGTCTCCACAATGTTTCTTAACTGAGCAAGGATAAAATAACTTTCCAAATACCTTCAGTCAGTTCTGCTACACATAGCATTAAAAAATACTGCAAGGAAAGGACAGAAAAGAACAAATGCACACAAGGCATCTTTCAGCTGGGCTCCTGTCTTGTGATTCTAAATCAGCATTAAGTTTAACGAAGTGTCCTTTGCTTGTACCCACCAGCTGCTTTCCCCGGATCACAGCCATGTGCACGTTTTTGAGAGAACCATCATCATCTTCAAACACTTCTGCTGACCACAAAGCACAGTTCACGTGTGTCCATTCGTTTTGGCCAATATAGAGAAGACGTCCAGCATCCTAAAGAACAGAAGGAAATTCTTTTCAAATGTTCTAAAGGACACAACATTGCACAAAAGCTATCCAGCCTATCCACAGTACCAAATCTAGAGCAAACAGACACCTACAGAAAGGGGAATGGGGCAGATACTCACGTTAGCACTGTCATCACCATATTTCAGGCACAACGCACACTGCCTGTTGTCTTCCACATCTGGAGGTGGGTTCAGTTCAGGACTATCCTCTCTGCTTCTGTCAGAGCCTTAGAGTTAAAAGAGAGAACAATATTTATTCTTGAAATTCAGGGCAGCAAAAACTCATCTGGAGATATTGTCAGTAAGAGAACAGAGTAGAAGAGTTTTCAACAGCCAGTTCGGAAAGCAAAGCACACATTGGCCTCTGCACAACCTTCATTCTGGGGGAAAACAGGTGGGTACAAAAGCATTCTTGGGTTCAAGCTCGGCTTAGAAACATCTCATATGTTACTGCCTCTGAACGATTTCAGGTCACAGAGGTCTCCAAAACAGCTGCATTTCTGCGCTGGGGATTGGCAATCCTGACATCAGTTCTCTTACCAGAGATGGGAGGTGTAGGAGGATGTAGAGGAGTTGGTGAATCCGGTTCTCCAGGCCCTTTGAGTTTTGGAGCTGGAATGATTTTCTTCATCAGAGGGGGCTGTTCAGTGCAGTTGTTCTCTTCACGCTCCTGCCACTGAGCATAATTATGGTCGAGCGATGGGGGCAGCACTGCATTCGGCAACATACCACTGCTGAGATGCAGCAAGGAGTCAGTGTCACACCTGGCTGCACCAGAGGTCCTTATCCCCTGTCTACCAGGGCCTGCCTACCTGACATCTGCCCCCCAGTAACAACTCCATTAATTACCTACAGCCCACACGTTCCCCACCAGCCACATTTCAAGGTTTGTGATGTGGCTGGCTGCTTCTTTGAAGGGTAACAGATGCAGGAGGGCTACTCCAAACAGGGGTGTGAGAAGAAGGAGAGGGAAGGAAGGTCAGGACTGACAAGCCAACACACAGTACACCTAGTTCTAATTAAGAATTTTGGTTACTCTGCTTTGGTTACTCTTCCCATGTACAAAACATGGGAATGGGATTACTGTGTAACTTCTTAGGGGAAAAAAAAAAAAAAAAAAAAAAAGGAAAAGAAAAAAGGAAAACCAGAAATTCCAACCCCGCAAACAGGCTCTTTCAATACATTGTGCTTGGCCAGCTGGCAAACAGCAGGGTGTCGCAGTCAGATACAGAACAATTACTTACTTGCTTGTTACTTTATTTGGCTCCCAAAATCTGGACTTTTTTACACTGAACCATGGAAAAACACGCTCCATTTGCTAAAGGAAAATGACATCCCATTAGAAAAGTTAGTCAACACACCAAAAAATTTAAAGATGTTCAGCCATAATGTACTGTAAATGCACAACCAGTAACATTTCATTAACATTAACAACTCTGACAATGTATTATTTTACTCCTGGAAAGACCCAAGCAAAGCTAAAGGTGCTGGCCCTTTGGACTCCAACATCTACAAGCAGTGGTAGGATACCAAGCAGATTTTGAAGTAACTGTAGGCCAGCTCACCCGAATAAAGAAGGACTTGACCATGCTGTTGGCTTTCTTAATCTCTGGCTGCCCCCCATCGGCATTAATGGCTGCCTGAATTATCTTCACGATGTCATCACTAAAATCCAACTGTAAGAAATCCATAAAACTTCACATTAACATGATTGTCTTTTGCACAGCTATACCACCCACTAATTTCTTAAGGCATCCAGTGAACATTCAGATGACTGTAAGACTGAACCAGAGCATCAACTTAAAAGCAGAAAGGGAATTTGGCCGTGAAGAAGCAAGCAGTCCTCTACGTTTGTAAACTGGCTGGCAGACCTGCTGCCCCCACAACCATTCACTTCAGCTGACTGTTGACTGGTTTTAAATCTGACAAATTCACTGTCTCAAAAGAGAGATTTGACATTTGGTAAAAGATCTGGTAAAAATCTGATGCTGCAACATTTGCCAAGCACTTTGCAACGTACAGTGTTCCTCAAGACTACGAATTCCCCAGGAGAAAAAGAAGAAAAGGCTGCTCTATGCAAAGAGAACTGATTTGGTCAACACAAGCATTTTCTGTAAATGACCCCTGAAGAGATCACCCCTCCACCCATGAACCCTTAGTTTCCAGCTAACCAACTGCAGCAGGGCTATTTGGCCAGACCTTCAGTCAGAATTTGCATGTTCAGGATGACCTGAACATTTAACTACATAAATGTCTGACTAAGAGCAAATGGGATCTAACCAAGTACCACTGCTGGCTACAGAGAGCCCCACAAAAGCATCAGTCACTTGTGTCTGGATCAATATTAACCAGTGCCAGCCAGAACTATTCTCAGCAGCACAATAACCTGCTTCCTTGCTCCTAGAGAAAAGGAATAGTTATGAACATCACATGTGATAAAGCAATTCACAGTGTGCAGTAATAGAGCAGAACATGACAACTTTGACATACCACAGAAGTGTAACTTCCTTGATCCATTTTTCTTTTCACTCCTTCCAGATCCAGAAGTTGCTGCTCCTCCTGTTTGCTGACTTCTGTTAGGACAGGAGGATCGGGACCCTCAGGAGAGCTTCTGGATGGGATACTCTCTTCTGTCTCAGGGTTTAAATCAGGTGGTTTTGCTGCCTGTGAACACCAGCAAAGAGAGGGATGTTAACTACTGAAATGCAGCTGCTCCTGATGATACACTCCCAAGCCCATTTACTGGTCCAAAGATTCTTGCTAATGTGAAGGGAAGAGACCCGAGTTCTTAATTTCTGTCCAAAATGTAGGGGCAACAAAGCAACGCTCTTAACCAGCTTTCTGCTGAGACCTGTAAAATGCACAGCAGGACAGAGCCATCAGGCATAAGGATAAAACTCATTGCTCAGAAGTCTTATTTCTGAGTGTGTTATTTCAAGACAAAGATCCTGTTCTTCTGTCAGAAAAGCACCTTCATCATCACAGAGCTAAATCCTCCCATTCCTTGGAGAACTTCACCCTGTTTTTCTTTCAGCTTCACAAATTGTATCACAGATACCCACCTCTCTGCATCCAAAGGAATCAACAAAATAAAGAAAAAATATAAATAAATCACAGCATGTTGCTCCAAGTACGATGCAGACACTTCTCCAGTATGAGGCACAGCAAGACCTCAAAAACTCAACTGAATGCCAAGTACACTTCAAGCCAGAGTAACACCACCAGGCAGGCTCCAGCTTACCTGTCGATACCGCAGTAAGTGGCTGGTAGTTCTGGAATTCAACAGGGCTGTTAAAACCTGCCTCAAGGAAATCTGCAGCTCCTTTTCCAGTGCCAGACGCCATTCTGCAGGATGCTGCTCTGTACAGTTAATGCACGTGTATGCAACGCTCTCGGGCAAGTTGGAGAGTATCTCATACATTTCATCTGGAGACAAAAGCCAAAATAACTATCTGAATTGCTTTACTGTGGGATACAGGGACAAATCCCTGCCCTGGACTTAATGCCTGACACTTTTCATATAACAAAAGCCTGTTGCACAGGTAATTGAGGGACACTGCCTTTGAGGAAAGTCCTGTGCATTCGGCATGTCATTTGTATTAGCACTGGCTTACCTGTTGTCACTCTACAGGCATTTTTCAGGTAGGTCACAACAGGTGAGCGTGTTAAAATAACACTCTAGTAGAAAGGTCCAAGACCTGATTGCTTTGGTCTAATCACTGTTCTTCGGTACTGAGGGGATGAGGATTTCCTTACCAGAAAGGTTCTCACATTTGGAGTGGACCCAGCGGTCACACTTCCCACACTGCATCATCTTGCTTTCGTAGTCGTCATCATCATAGCATTTGTCACAGAGAGGACAAAAGTTTCCTGCAAACAAAATGGGATCTTATCAGAAGTCTGGATGCCAAACACACCTTAAAGTCTGTGTGGTTACTTACTGGTGTGCTAAGAAAGCAGCTCCAAGCACCCCTCCCAGTAAACTGCCAGCACAGTCCCCTCTACTGTTACAAGGCTGCAAAAAATAACTTGGAAGACCACCAACTACTTTAGAATTCCATGGCTGGAGAGCCATTTTTTGGGCATGGCGAGACAAAGTACAATATGCAAGAGCAAAATGAAAGGACAAAGATGGCAAATAGGCAAGAAGTGAGTTGGAACATTCAAGACATTCCATCCTAAGATTCTTCCTCAGAATGTCCTCTGAGGTTCAAAAGCATCACGTACAGCAACTAACACAAGGAGCAACCACTTTACTAAATAGAAAATAGAAATTTTGCTTTTAAATTGCTTTTAAGTCAGAAGTATTTTAAAATGTCTTTTTCTCAACTGCTATTTGAAACCCCGGGCCAACAGGTGTGTAATAATTCCTTCATATGGCAGAGTGTTTACATGCTGAAAGCCCCAAACTCTGACAATAAAGCAGTGGTGACTTTGGTGAGCCACTGCACAATGTAAGATCCTGGCTTTGAACTGTTATGTGCACTTTTAGGCTCAACTACAACCAGCCTGCATTGCTGCCTGGACCATGCCAAGCTCAGATGCCATGCTAGCCCTCTGCCCACTCACACTGGCTGATTCAAACCCAAGCAGCTGAGAAAGCTCCTGCTGTGAAGAATCACAATTTTACACACCTTTAGCAAAGAGTTTGGCACAATCATGACACAGGGAGAAGTCATGAGACCACTGTGCATCCCACCCTTTGCCCGGTGTTGTTGATCCACAGCTCTTGCAGCGAACACATTTGGTACATATCTGGAAAAATAATTCATTTGGAAAGAATTACTTGCTTTTATCCAGCAGTTTCTGTGCTTTCAACACATTTCATAACTTTCATTATTTCATGAGTGCAGAGATGTTACCCAATAGAACAAGGAGTTTCAAATGCTGAAAGCTTTCACTGAACAGAACCGAGCTCACTTCCTTCATGCCCAGATGGTGATAATGCCACAAGAAAAAACACTACATCAAATCACAGTATAGTTATTTTGTCCTTCATATTTGCACTGAAGAAATATCACCTCTCCCTCACATAAAACACATGTAGGCATGGTAATTCTTTTGATCTAAAGTACAGTCATATTTTAATAGTTTTTAAACTCTGTACATTGTAGAAGGAAATGTATACACAAAGTCTTGGTAGCAAATACACTACAGGCACTTGTTTAGAACAAAAACTTGAAAGACACAAATTAGCAAATTAATCAAAATTGTCTCTCAATACCAGTATTAATGGGTTTGTTAACGAAGTAAACACATTTTAAAGACCTTCCTCCATGTTATGGGACTATGACCAAAAAATTCACTTGTATCTTACAACTTACTACAGCTGAAAAAATGGGTAATCTCTTCAAAAATTCAGCATTCTCAGAACATCTTATCAACCAGCCACCTCACAATCTATTTCCAAATGTACATTCTGATGCAATAGGTACCTTGCCTCAAAGAGATGAGGAACTGCATCAGAGCAAACCAACAGCAGAGCTCTGCCCCATGCCATTACCATAAGGCAACAAATGAATTACCCGAAAAAGTAATTAATATCCCTCACCCAAACTTTCTTTTTCTTGGTGGGTTTTGTTGGGTAGTTTGGGCCCAGGCACTCAGGGTGATAGCTGTTTCGGCACTTGTTACACTCCAGCAACTGCTACAGGAATAAGGGAAAAAAGCATTGGTACAGACACCCTGCAAAGGGATGCAAAATTCTGGACTTTCTCATTTTTTACTGGATTCCCCCATTCAAGTCATAAGAAAGAAGCTGCAGTGGAGCAACTCAAGAGGCCTCCTCCCCAGTGCACAGAGAGACTGCTCCTCGTCCATGCTGGCTGGCTGACCTCTGGAGCCAGAGGAGCCCTGGGTGCAGTGGGGGTGCTGCTGGGTCTCCCAGTGGTTTTTGGGGTACCTTGGTGGCCTGGTGCTGTCTCCCACAGACATGGCAGAACTTGCAGCGGCGGCAGCACCAGTTCTCCAGCTGATCTTCCTGGGGCCGCTCGCTCTCCTCCAGGCAGAACTTGTGGAAGGGCTCACAGCAGACCTGGCAATATACAAACTGCAGGGGGGGAGAGGCAGGTTTTAGCAAAGCAGAAACTGCTCCAAGTTCCCAAACCAGCCCCCTTGTGCTCTGAACTATTTTGAATTCTGCTTTACAACTGACAGAACAAGATTTTAGGAGGAAAACTCCGCATTTCAGGTAACCTAAATACCGATTAGACACCTCACAGCCACTGGGAGTCTGGTAGCTGTTAACTAAGTGCTTTGAGCATTCATAAAGGCCTATAGGGCTCTTCAGGATCTCCTTCCCTCATTTCCTCCCTGTACTACAGAATAACTGCACCAGAAGACACACTTGGTGCATGAAGTAGGGACATGCAGAGCAAAGAGTCCCTCCCTCCTTCCAGCCCACTTTGCCATTACAAAGCTCTTCTAGTTTCCCTGCATCCTGTACAAGGGTGGTCGTATCAGAACAATCATCCTCAGAGCACAGACTCTGCAGGCTCACAGGAGACATGGGAATCGTTTGTCTCCTGGGGGCCTGACTAAGAAGGTGATGGCTCCATGCCCCACAGGGCCTTCATGGACCTCAAGTGCACTGATGCCTGCATCCAGAACTTAGCCTCCTTTTCCCATGTGCACTCATCAAAACCCAGGCCCTCCTAGAGCAATTGCACCCAGGTCAGATGGTCTGAAGATGATGAGAAGGCACCTATCTAAACCTGGAAATTCATTTAACACATCTCAATCCAGCTCTTTAGGCAGCACCAGAACCTTTCCAGTCATGTTGCTGTAACAGTTTGCAGCTTTCGGCAGGTACGGACACACCTGGAAAAGTCAAGCCTGCCTAAAACCCTTTAGCACCATTGGGCAGTCTTTCTTATTTCAGGTTAAAAAAGAGCAAAGCTCCTGCTTTACATCAGACGTGAGTTCCAAATTTAGAGACATGGGTACTTTCAAACATGCTGTTCTTCACAACTTATACACCTCCAAAAAAAGCACCATTGAAGTTTCCAAACTGATTTTAAAAACCTTGCACTTTAGCATCTTGGGAAAAATTCTAGCAAGGACAGATTTACAGGTATTATTTTACTTTCTTCTGGATTAAGGTCGTTATAATTTTTATTTATTTATTTTTGTAACAATACAGTGCTGTAATTAAGTCATCAACAGCCGAACACAATCTTTACCTCCACATGTCCACTGCTGGCACAGAGAAAACACACCACCCTGGGAGTAATAGGTACCGAGGTGACGATGCCTAACCCACCCATCTCCCAAACATTCTCCACTTCACAGTCCTCCTGAAAGTACAAAAGGACACATCACCATGCAGAACAAGGCAACACGACATCAGTACAAAATGCTCACACCACTGCTCAGTTCTGGGCCTGTGATTAAGACGCCTCAAACTGAAATAATTTCAACGTGCTCCTCAGTCTACTTTAGAGTGTATTCTGTGAGAGTCACACCTCGGCGCTGTTCCTGCCAAGAGACTCAAAGGCATGCTAGAGCCTTCCTGCTAGGGAAAGCAAACCTAAGGAACGGGACAAGGCTTTTCACAATTGCACAAGTATTACTAGAAGTGAAATTTCAGAAGAATTACACTTTATTAAAGCTCCATATTTGTATAAAACACTTATGAGATCTCACTATGATCTCCGGTACCAACACTTAATAGATGGACTGAAAAATTATTAGGAAAATATTTTATTATAATTTCAACACTGTTGTTCAAAAATGTACATGATTTATGATTTCATAACCCCAGATATACCCCAAACGTTGTGAATTACAAGTTACTAACATTTTCCCCAAATCTTGTTGGCTCAAGTTGCGGTAAGGTTTTAAAGTTCCATCTTAATGGAATAATTCTTCATAAACCTCAAATTCTTGCTCATCCTCACACATTGACAGTTAAGGTTTTAAAGCTTTAAGTGTCTCTTCATCCAGTATTCTAATTATAAGAAAAAAAAGGCATAACAAGCTTTTAAAAATCAACCAAGTGACTTGTCATGAGGCTCCTATTTTGCAGTTCCCTCTGAAAGGTACCAGATACACAAACTCAGCAGTTACTGCCAGCACTTTCAGGGGACTCTAGTTCCAGTGTCTGAAAGCCAGGGGACATTCAAATACTTAAAACATTTTGTCCTCTACCTTGAAATCCACTCGGATTCTGTGGACTCCATCTGTAGGTGGCTTTTGCTTGGAACTGCTGCCGTTAGTCAGAGTGCTGAGCAAGTTCAGTGTGCTGCTCTCTGGCTTGCTCAGAGGAGGGGGCTTTTCCTGGTCAAGCAAAGGAGCCTGCATTAATCCCAACTCTGGATGTTAGAACTTAACCAGCAGTTACATCCAATGCCATAAATAATTGACGGACAAACCCCCAAAACAGCACAAAATTAGCAAGTGTTACAAAGCTGCAAGTGACCATTCTACAAACCATTCCCTAAGAGCATTCCATATGCAATTACAGCTCTAATTCCACGTGCTCTACCATCACACTGTTCTTTCATTAAAGCATGGGTTGGTGTTTGGATGCAGTGGGGCAACTCTGGGTATAAACAGGCTCTACTCACTTCTCCCTCACGTTTATGTAAGACAATTAGACAGTTTTTTTTCCATGACTGAGCTATTTCTGAGACAAAGGTTGCATTTTTTATGGAAAAGCTAGCCTCCACCCTCCAACACACAAATCTTAGATACCAAAGTAACAACTGAACTGAATCTTAGGCACAGGACACGTTTTTTGCTATCCACATACCGCTACAAGGGAAAACCTAACATCTTTAAGAACCAAATAAAAAAATCTGCAAAGCCTTAAGCAATATGGTTCTACTTTCTAGACAGAAGTTCCAGGTGCTTGAGATTTTACTGACTGTATAAAAAACAGTATTCACCTTTTCTTTTGATTTCTGTTTCACAGGGAAAGTTGGACGGGGAGCAATTTTTTTCTGTTTGCTTTGTTCTGTGCCTAGGAAGGGGGGGAAAAATTATGAGTATTTCAAGTAACTAACAGCCACCTGTAGAGAAGAAAAGGGAAAAAAATCAGCTGGGTAATGTGCGATGAGTTTTAGACTAGAACTTTTCCACCCTCTTCTGTGGCTGCGCCTCCCCAGCTATGAGCAGCTTCTCTGAGGTAAGACTAGAAGAAGAGTTTGCTTTCCTCACAATCTGGAGCATTGTGGGTGCAAAGCCACAGAGACCCCAGAGCTGCCTGGCTGGTGACTGTTCACACTGCTCTGCACTACATACAATAGTGGACTATACTTTCGTAGCAAAAGATTACATCCTCCTGGTTTCACATTCAGAATGGGAAGTTGGCAGACTTAACAATACTGAAAACACACTTCAAGACTGCCACAACTATACAGCTCAGGAGTCCCAACCAGGATAGCCATCTTTCTCCCTGCCCTAACATACACTGTGGCTCAATAAAAAGGAAGCCAGCTCTAAGCAAAATTTCCAAAATAATCTGCTGAGATTTCAACACACCATAAAGCATTCATCAGATTTAAAATGCACCAGCTTTTAGCAGTATTGCTACTTAACATGACTCAAACATATTGAGGATAAATAGTCCCATTTACCTATTTCTGGCTGGGGAGTCTGCTTTTTCTTGGGCTCAGAAGTGCTAAGTTTAGGTGCTTCTTTTTTCAAAGGTCCTGAGCTTGGTGGCTGAGAAGGAGGGAGCTGGACTGGCTGGGATATCTGCTTGCTAGTCTTTCTGGTACCAGATGCAGGGACCTGTTTGGGCTCTGACACAGGAATGGAGGAATTCCCATCCTCATGCTTTTCCTCAACAGGCTTACGGGCAGGCTCACAGCTCTTCTTCCCAGAATTGTCCTCTCTTGGTACAACAGCCTGAGGAGTTGGTTTCTGTCCAGAGTCCAACTGGCTTTTTCCAGAATGGCTTTCTTTCTTCTCATTTGTCTTGGATTTCTTCTCTTTCTTTTTTGCAGCTAAGAGGAAGAAGCACAGATAAAGCAACACAAACAAAATAGTGTGACTTCAAATGATCTGCTGCTCTTTTAAAACAAGGATACAGACACTTTGATTCAGAACTCTGTTGTTCTGTCATACAAAAGAAAAAACTCTACTCAAAAAAATAAACTTGGCTTGTACTTCAGTCCTTGTTCTCTCATACCTTGGGCCCCTACTTTGCAACAGCAATAAGCAACACCCTCCTGCAGTAACACTGCATTCAGAGCTGAGAGCAGACTTTGTGAGGAAGGAAAAGGAAGCAAAAGGAAGGAAACAAACCAGTCCAGTCAGCACCAGTCCACTGCTGAGAGACACTGTCATGTACAATGTCTGTCAGTACTCACATCTCTCCTGCCCCTTACACCTGCCACCAACAGTGCAGGCAGGCTGGCTCCCAGCAGAATAACCTTCATAAGCTCAGTGTAGCTAAAACAACAGCAGAGAGAGCAAAACCTATGAGAAGAAAACTTCTGTCTTGTCCTATATTTAAGGCGAGTCTTTTAGCCTACCTTTAGCTTGCTTCTGGAGATAAGCTTTTGAAGGCATCCACTGTAGATTCTGACATTTCCTCATTCTAAAAAGAAAGAACATGTCATGAAATCAGAACAAACATGTAGACATTAAAAAGACAGTCTGTAAATACTCAACATAAAAACTGAAAATAACATTATCAGTACACACACTACTTTTGTTCAGACAAAACCAAGTACTCTTGGAGTGGGACTTGATTAGGGGAACAATCCTTTTGCTAACTTTATTCTACTTATTCCCCATTTGTCTTCTGTAGACTGGGCCAGGCTTTGTTTCTAGATCCATTCCTGTAGGAGGGCTCATGGCTCTGAAACGCAGCTCAAAGTTTGGGCAAAGCTGCTGAGAGCAAGACTCTTTCCAGTCTGCAGCCTGTTCTCACACAGTAATTCTCAGTGCAAGGCTTTATAAATAGCTCTTATACCACAACAATCTACTGGTGCCACTTCAGCTCCTGCCTTTTCCAACAGTTTATCTAGTTTGGTAAAATACATTTAATACTGCAATTAAAAGAAGAAAAATGTTCAGTCTAAGTGATATGTATAAAAAATTACAGATTAAACCATGGAAGAGTGGCATATAAGCTAAATAAACACCAGCTTGAAAACACAAGCTCTTCATTAATGCAGCCTAGAAGAATAAGGTAAGTATGTGAATATTGCCTTCCTTGCAAAATCCTGTATTGCCTAAAAAAGCCTCAGATCTTCCTCTGAACAATCCTTAATACTCCACCACTTCTATCAAACTGAGGAGAATAAACTAGAAGTGAACTTGAGAGAGAGAGCTCATAACTACTGCATGTTGAATGATGGTCTTGACTCTCATACAGCCCTTACTTTGATCAAGCCTCAGACCAGGTCAAGCACAGTCCAAGCCCATGACACAGGACTGCTGTGTCCTGGCCCAGAGCGTGGGTACACGTATCCCATTCAGAGCAGGGATAAGCTCAACAGCTTCTCAGACACACTTACTTGCAGCACTGCTTCTTTATATTGCGCCCACCAAACTTGGGTTTGTCTAGACAGTTAGTGCAGACACCACAGTCCTCTGGAACCTGGCAGCCCGAGCACTGCCCGCAGCGCCTGGAGCGCCGGCCCTTCTTCACCGGAGGTTCTTGCTGGGCCTTGTTTCTGGTGACCGGCTTAATGGGCTTGATTGGTGGAGCAAGAGGTTCAGCCTCTTCTGAGCCAGCTATCGATGACTTATCTACCAAAAGAACATTTCTAATGTCAACTTTCTGATGGCAAAGAATGTTTCAGGAGCTTTTAATTCAGCCCATGAAGCCTAAGTCCATCTGCAGAGCCACCCAGCTGCACGTGCTTGCACGTATACACGTGTGTAAACACGTACATGCACACGTCCTCCTCAGCTAAACACCAAACACTCGTATTTAACACAATTCCTAACATCTTAAAGGATTAACCCTGCTTGAGTGGCACTGTAATGGAGAGCCCAGAGCTCTTTAACATACTTTCCCTTGTTAATCACTTGAAGTCCTCATTTTAAGCAGTCAACAGAAGCTGACTTTGTATGGACCCACAGATGAAACTCACCATCATTCCCCATGGAAGACAGTATCTTCTCCCGTTCTTCCCATGGTAAGGCACTCAGAGTGGGCATGTCATCAGGAAACACTGCTCGTTTGCGGCCCAGGGCAACAGCTGCTCTCCTGCAAACATGTTTTATTCGTGGTCCTCGGACTGATGTTTCTGATGAATCACTCTCTTGCCCCTAGATTTCAGAACATGAGAGCACACAGTATTCCTAAGAAAGTTATCAAAATGAGGCTGAGAAACATGTAATAGAAACTTCTAAGCAAATGATATCTTAGCTTGGAGTTTGTAAGAATCAGGATAAAAACAGCCTTGGTGTTCTAAGCCTCAGTTATCCAACGAAGGAGAAATGCAAGGGAATGGGAGTTTGGACTCAACTGGAATTACAAGGTAAGTCTCCATCCACTACTGGAAAGCAAACTTGCTCATGAAGCCATATTATCAAGGCATTGACATTTAAAAATTAAGAGTCCACTAGAACTGGAGCAGCGCTTGGTGCTGGCAGATACAGCAGAAGCCTCAGTGGATGAGGCCGTTTGAGAGCATTGTACCTGCTGATATTTCAGATGAGGGGCTTGGGTTTATTGATGTGCTAAACAAATGGAGCATTTTTAGTTCAATTTTCCATGTTTTGGTAAGATTCTGGAATATCTCCCACTGAAAAAACCTTCCCAAATAAGCAACAGTGAAAAATCTGGACTTCTGCTACACCAGGCCAGTCACAGAGCTGCATGGACATCTTCATTTCAGAGACAAACAGCTGAAGGCTTCTCCGTTTGAAATATGTACTACTGATTTCCAACACTAGTGCTGCTGCAAAAAGTTTAAATAAAAAGCATTCCCTGAAAACATATCTCACCGCCCTTTCTGGCAGGTAAAGAGGTCTGCAGAAAAGGGTGGTTTTGGGGTGGGGAAGAGGGAAAAGAGGAAAGTGGAAGGAAACAGTTTCCCAAATCAGGTGCAAAATTCCAATGGATCTTCCTCCCTCCTATAAGTGAGAGATCACTGCGTAATTAAAAAAGAGAAAGATCAAGAAACTTTCCTTCAGAAGCCAACTACACTCAAGGAGGGCCCCCAAGAAACCACGAGGCCAAGACAGACACTGCATTTTGTTGGAACCACACTTTTCAGAGCAAGTACTATTCTAGATAATCGTTTGCTCAGATTTATTCAGAGAAACCTAATAAGCAGCTATGCTGTACTGGTCTCCAAAATCCATGCAGCTCCCCTCTGAGCTGACTACACAGCAGCTCCCTCTTTCCCTCAGCTTCTGCCCAGGGCTCCTTGTTTTCGGGTCGTTTGCCATCTGTTGCACTAACAGCTGCTTAGCTCGGCACATTAATTCTTCACGCTCAGTATACAGAAGCTATTTGTGACTTTCAGGACAAGTTCAAAGTAAGATGCGCTCTAGCAAAAAACCCAACTTGGAGAAAGGAATACCTGTGCTTTTGGCTGATCTGCTTGCTTGAGGGACTTGCTCTTCTCAATCTTGTACAGCTGGGCTTTTGCCTTTTTCAGAAGACTGGCTACCCTCTTGTCAGTCATTGGCAGTTTGTCTGCTTGAGCCAACATAGAACTGATGGAGGAAGCAGAATGCTTAACAGTGCTTGATGAAGGAGCAGAAAGACGCAGAGCTTTTTCCTTCTCCAAAGATGGCACAGTAGGGCTGAGGTCCAGGTCTGATTTGTCCAGCCCCCCTCTACCTTTCTTGGATGTTTTGGTTTTGACAGCTGGTGTATCTACGAGAGCAGCAGTGGAAACGTCTGCCGTGGGATCTACTGCTGTAGACTTCTTCCGCCCAGCAGTTTTTTTGGCAGACGATGATGCTGCAGCGTCTTCACTGACTTTTTCTTTGGGTGTTTTACCTACAGGAAACAAAGCAGCGCTACTCTGTATTTCTGACCCTTTTCTCCTTTTCTCTTTCCTTGATTCCCGTTTGTTCTCCTTTTCTCTCTCTCTGTCTTTCTCTCTGTTCTTGTCCTTCTCCAGGCCTTTGTCAGCATCTTTATCTTTGGAGAGTTCTTCTGCTGCCCGGTCCTTGTTTTTGCCTCTCTCTGTCTGGGGACTTGATGTGAACCAGGGGAAGAGAGGAGTAGGGCTACCAGATGAGAAAGGCTCTGCTGGAGCACTTGTCTGCTTCCTTGGTCTCTGGCTTCTTTCCGCTGATTCCCCAGACTGCGACAGGGAATGGGAGGGAAAAGTAAAAGTTGAATTTAAGGCACTAGTGGCAAGAGAACTAACTGAAATACTGGTTAATGAGGAAGAGACCGAAGACTGTGGGGTGAGAGTTGTCAGGTCAGAGGTACTAAGCCTTCCGCTCCTCGTCCTCATGGAGTGCGAAGGAGATCTGGGCTCTGATCGGATGGGGCTGAATGCTTTCCTCTTCCGTCGCCGGGAGGACGTGCCCGTGGCAGAGGTCCCTGTAGTGGAGCGACCGACTGACGAGGGCAAAGTTACAGACTCGAAGATCCGGGAGTGGGCCTCACTGGGTGTGAATCGTGGTGCTCGCAGCAGAGGACTTCTCTTGTGCATATCAAACCTGGCTCCAGAGTGAAGTGAAAAGAGACGAGTGGGAGCTGTGGCACCTGGTGTTGAGAAGCCAGATGCAAAGCCAACATCCTCCGGTGTTAGCGGCGGGGGTCTGAAGTTATCAAAGATCGGTTTGCGAATAAGACCCTCTTTGGCATACTTTGCTGATGAGAAGTACTGTGGCTCTGACCTGGAATGTTTCAGGGAGGTCCACCTAAACGTCGGTTCTCGCAGAATTGACTTTCGTTTCTCTTGCATCGGGGCAGCAGAAGCAGGAAGAAAGGGTGAGGCTAACGGTATGGTTGGAGGCATGAGCCAAGGGGTATGGTCTGAGATGCTTGAAGCAGGCTGCAGCGGTGGGGGGGGAGTGAGCAAAGGGGGAGGAGGAGAGGAGGAGGACTGCTGCTGCGGCATGCTTGGTAAGGCTGACAGCTTTTTTGCAGTCCTTTGGCCAAAACTTCTTTCTGTTATCGAAAACCTTCTATTTCTCCTATCACCATTATCATTTTCAGGGGACTGAGAAACAGGCAGGGGAGTGTGAGCTTCTGGAGTATTGCTTCGCTCCTCAGAAAGCATCTGCATCTCCTCAGAAGCCTGGGAGTCTGTAGACGTATCCACACTGGGGCTGCTGGACCGTGAGGAATCTGAAGACATCTGAGATGAATGCTGAGAAGCGGCGCTGGATTTCTCACTGGAGCCACAAGATGTAGTGCTGAACCTGCTGTTTGGTGTGGATTCTAGTCTGGATATTTTAATAGGAGGATCATAGTCTTCATCCTCAATAAACCGCTTGGGTGTTTTGATAATCCGTGAAGAGATTGCACTCACAACTGGCATGATGAATTGTCGAATATTTTTGAGCTGGGTTCTCCCCTTCCTGCCCTGCAGTTTGGCTGCTTCTTTCTCAATCTTTTTTTGTGCTCCCTTTTTAGCTCTCTGCAAGAGTTGCTTAGCAATCGCAGCATCTGTCCTTTTGGTGGAAGGTATAATCCTAACAGGTTTAATCCTGCGTGGACTCTGTCTGACAACAGCCTTCTCGTCCTTCGTGAGAGGTGGTGTGCCATCCTTTTCTTTGCGTATCTTCTGGGGCTTCTCCAGCTGTGAGTTTAAGACTAAAGCTGAGGAAGTCTTTAAACGTTCAGAGGATGGTGGCCTGCCTCTCCTGCGCACAATCTGAACGCTCTTCCTCCCAATCTGAAGTTTTGCCCCAGGCTTAAATTTAGATTTCAGTGGGGAAAGCTTACTAGTTCTTAATTTCTTTATTTTAGTTGCTTGTTGAAATGTAGTGGATGGTGATCTTTTGATTTTTTTCAGACTCTCTTTTTCATCTTTGCTGCCCTTCGGAATGTCCGTCGTGTCCTTGTCCTGTGACAATTTGAACTTTACATTTGTAAGTGTTGGAGGTCTTCCTCGTCTTTTTTCTCCACTCTTTGACGCCTTCTTCTTTACTTTCTCCATGGATGTGGTTTCAGACTTGCTTGAAGGGGAACACACTGATGAAGAGTCTGACAGTACAGCTGAACTTCGGTCAGAACTGCTCCGGGGCCTCCCGCGAGGTTTCCGTGGACTAGATTTAACTGAGAAGGAAGTAGAGAATGCAAGGAACATTATTAAATTTCTCCAAGTGTGGGATAAGCATTAGCCAGGTCACACAAGTACCTACTCAGTATCAGTCATGCTGCCCATACATCGCAAAAACATTTCAGATAATCAACACATAAAAATAGTTTTATCACTACATGTAGGGAGTACCTTCCCAACAAACCTTTTTTCCCACGTAAAACACCACACAGATAACTTGTTTTAAAACTAAAAGCTAGTCTTTTCCCAACAATTACATATGGCCCAGTAGCAACCTAATACTGAGAGGGAGCAGTAATTTTCAGGAGCACATGCTACCTTTAAAACACATGAATCTTTAGGTTTTTTTTAAGCAGATCACAGCCAGTTGAAAGAAAAAAAAAATCCTTCTTTCCAAGTGCCATCCATCCGCACTGCTAAAGGAGAGGTCAAGAGAGCAAGAACAACCTACACAAGGCTTATACAAGACAATTTACTAAAAACTGGTTTTAGCTTTGAAGCACAGTCAATACTCAGCACTGACTTAGAATCATCAAGCACAAGGCTTGATTCCCCACCGTGACCAACGCATTTCATTGCACCCTCACCAAGCCCAGCTATTTCAGTTCAGGATCTTCCCTTGCACTAGCATGGCACTCCATCAGAGTATGCTCTTGAAGCCAAGCTGAACAGATGATTATGGTGGAAGTGCAGAGTGCTCTGGTGAGAGGATTTATTGACAACACAGGCAGTAAGGAGTCTATTGAAAGATACTGAAATAGTCAAACCAGTTTTAGACCCTTACTCTTTAAAAAGCTGCCTCTCCAGAACACTGCCATGAGGTTTCAAATACTGGTGGCATCAGTATAACTCTTTTACTCAAAATTTCCCTCTTCCTTTACAGATCAGATATAGAGAATCCAAAAGTACCTGCATTGAATCTAAAGACTGGTATGGCTTTTATGGTGGATGAGATTTGGTGGAACAAACAGGAGAGGCACAGCAAAACCATCACAAGAGAAAACAGAAAGTCAACACCCAATCTTTCAACTTGAACTTACCTGTGGGGGACCTGGTGGGACTTCGTACTTTGACTTCTTCATCTGAACCAAAACCTAAAAACTGTTCATCCTGCAATGAGAAAGCAAATGGAAGTTTGAGGACATGGATATTAATGTTGAAATGAGCTCCACTGTGATCAAAGCACAGCAAGGATTGTAGAGGATTTTCCTTCCCCAAAAAAAGATACTGGCATTTGTTCTCCTAACAAAGAACTGCTAAAATGGAAATACAACTTTTATATACACATACACAGCAACTACAACTTACAGCTATGGGACAATCAAAAAGAGTTACAGGAAAACAAAGGACAAATATATACAGAAACAAACCCTTAATGCATAAAATCTGCTGCTCTTATCAAACAACAAAGATTTCATCCTGTAAGATACTATTCAAACCACCCTAAAGACACACTTCAGCAAAAGAAGCATTTCTGAGTATATTATTCTAGTACAAACACAGCCAAACTTCCTGCAAACTTACGCAAATCCTCTCTTTTAAATTCTCTTCAGACTTGGTCTTAAGGGAAGATGAAAACCTGACTTCTCCTGTGAAGCTCCTCCTTCTGAAAGAGGCATGAGGTTAAAGGCTTGCTGTCCACATTGAGGCAGGAGTCTGTAGGTGTCAATCCAGTTCATCTGCCACCAAAATGTGTGGTGACATCTTTTTGTTTCTATGTCATTCCACATTTCCTAAACCATTTTCACCTCAAATATTTAGTTGGCCAGTCTTAACATGCCTATGAACTTTGGAAACAGAGATGCCACCTGCTTTTCCTTTCAAAGCACTGTGCAATGTAGCTGCTAAGCTTTAAGAAGGGCAGGCACTGTGAGGACAGTATCCTGCATGCGAAAAGGGACAAGACTGTGAAAGAAGAAGGTGAACTGCACAAAGAAGCATTTTTTTGTGTTCTGCCTCATCTTTTTTAGATGGAATTCCTACTTCATCTACTTACAGGGACAATCAGGAGAAGCATCTCAGGTAGTGACACCACTGTCCGATAGAGAAAAGGAGCAAGGCTTTAGACCAAAATATTTCTCAAAATTTTCTGCCTGGTTTGTGTCTGATGAGCCCCATTGTAAAGAACTCAAACACAGTATGCCAGGTGGACATCCAGGTTCTCAATGCAGATAATGCTTTGGCCAGTTAAATACAACATGTACCCCCTTGGGCTGCAGTTAATCATTGTAAGCCATCACCAGCACATACACCTGCTGGAGCAGGGAATGGCCCTGCCCCTCCTCACATCTCTGCTGCCTATTTGCTCTTTGGACTTACAGCAGAGATGACAAGAAAACCAGAAAAAGCAATGATAAAGCAACATAAAAAACATGTTAATAAAATAATATGTTATAAAATGTTAAATGTTATATATTATGTTATAAAATAAATAAAAATATGCCAGAAGACATTGCTTCTGCCTGAGACACCTTGCATCACACAGAACCCCTGAAGGCCATTCCCAGAAAGGGAGAAGCCACTGCTTCCGAACTTCACTGCCGCAGCACCGCAAGCGAGTAAGAGCAGCTGCGGGAGTGCCCGGTGCTGCCCGCTCCCTGCGCTGCCCGCTCCCGGCCCTGCCCTGCCCCGCTCCCGGCCCTGTGCGCTCCCGGTCCCGGCCCTGCCCCGCTCCCTGCGCTGCCCCGATCCCGGCCCTGCCCTGTCCCGTTCCCGGTCCTGCCCTGCCCCGCTCCCTGCGCTGCCCGCTCCCGGCCCTGCCCTGCCCTGCCCCGCTCCCTGCCCCGCCCCGCTCCTGGCCCTGTGCGCTCGCGCTCCCGCTCCCGGCCCTGCCCCGCCCCGCTCCCGGCCCTGCCCCGCTCCCGGCCCTGTGCGCTCCCGGTCCCGGCCCTGCCCCGCTCCCGGCCCTGCCCCGCTCCCGGCCCTGTGCGCTCCCGGTCCCGGCCCTGCCCCGCTCCCGGCCCTGCCCCGCTCCCGGTCCTGCCCCGCTCCCGATCCCGGCCCTGCCCCGCTCCCGATCCCGGCCCTGCCCTGCCCGTTCCCGGCCCTGCCCCGATCCCGGCCCTGCCCTGCCCTGCCCGGTCCCGGCCCTGCCCCGCTCCCGGTCCCGGCCCTGCCCCGATCCCGGCCCTGCCCGGCCCTGCCCCGCTCCCGGCCCCGGCGATCAACGCCCACTCGACACGCCTGCTGCCTCCGGAGCACGTGGGTACAGCAGGATGTAAACACCGCCGTGCTCTGCAGCACTGCCTGCCTGCGCTGGGCACCCAAGGGGTCCCAGCCCTGACAGAGCGAGGAGTTGTCAGCAGAGACAGATGTGGGCTGACACCCAGAGAGGGCACAGAGAAATAACACATACCTAAGAACAGCCAGATTTAGAAACACTAAGGGACCAGCTGCTCGCCCTGTGCGATTTCCTGACTTGCACTGGCCTCCAGGTTCCTGTGGCTGCTACAGATCTTTCCTTCGTTTTGTTATTCTGGGTCCTAAAGTGGCTAATAAATCAGTACTTGTCGTATTTTTGACAAATACCTGTTAATCTGCGATTACAACATTATTTTCAAACTGAGCTCTCTTTTCCAACGGGATACATTAATACTGGCTTTGGGCAGAGTAGCCTGAGAATGATCATTTTTTCCATTTCTTACCAAGCAGTCACCAGAAGCGTCTACAGCAAAAAGGCTCCTTCCACAAAACGATCACTTTCGTTTAATTTACAACACAAGCAGAATGACCAATATGTCACTTGTGTTTGTGTGTTTGGTGACACTCCTGAGTGTATTGGTGACCTCTGAATGGTCGCTATCACTACCTGAGAAGGCAACCCTGTGACCTGTCAGAGGAGATGAAAAAAGTCACGATGTATCACTCAGCATTTGCCAGGCTAAACCATTCAGCTGGCCATCACATGCCAAAATGCAGCTTTGAGGCAAACTAGGCAGGAACAGCCTCCCTCCAGTTTTTCAGAAATGTCATGACAGATGAAGAGTGATTAAAAACCATAAAGATCTTGAACATGGCCTCATTTACCTGAAAAACAATAATGCAATGCAGAAAAGGCCACTTAGGATTATAAATTAAAGGATGAGGGAAGGTTTGCCTCATGCCAGACTGAAGACTAACCAAGCAGGCATGGGATGATCTCTCTGTGGCAGCAGAGCTTCCACATACATTTCCCATTCAAACATTACACTATCCCAACTGGGTTCAACCTCAGAGTTGTGTGCATATGAAAAATGAACTTACCAAGCTACTAAAGGACAGAGAAGTTGCATGCAAATGTCTGTCATATTGCTCTTGAGCAACATTACTTTTCAAAGAATTTACAGTTAAAGATCTCAGAGGAAAATCCACCTTCAAAGGAGAAAATATACTGTAGGCACTAACTGATGTTCTGATCTCTGTCTGAGGAGTAACAGCATAAACCATACCACTGTGGATCTGTGAAGTTGCATGGGGCTCTCACCAGCACTAAACCAGCAATGCTGCCTCTCCAATCGCCACCTAAAAAAGTTTATTTTACAATACAGTCACCCGACCAATGCTGTACTTCCCATTCCCCATCTTGGGTTTGGCCCCAGTCAGGCAGCACCTCACTTTCTTGGAAAGGGATAAGCTATTTTTAGAAGCTCATTCAGATGCCTGCTTAGTGACTGCAGCACAACATCTACCAGACTCCTCTGTTTTCCGCAGAGTAAACACCCTTGGAAGCTGGCAGGTAGTAACCCCGAGATAAACAGCAGGTGTTGGGAGCAGAGCAGAGTCCACTGGGAGTTCAGAGAGATGCTTCCCAAGCCATTACTTATGATGCAGCTTCAATAATAAACAGCTGAGCACTTGGGGTGACCGTTACACACCAAATCAAATGAGGGGACATTCGTCCTTCCATTGTTTAATTCAACAAAAGCTTTGACCAGGAGTGACACACAGACTTTGCTGGGCCTTCACCTGGGAGCAGCACTGACCTACAGAAAACACCTTGAGATCACAGAATGGTTCTTGGCCTGGTCACCTCCACATGGCACCTCCCAAACTACACCACTGCAGCTGTACCCTCATGCATCACCCATGGCAATACAACAGTGATTAGGGCTGCAGCTTCCAGAGTCCAGGTTTTTTTAGAATTAGAAAAGACTATATTGCTCTTTATGAGCTGAGACTCAGGGCAGGTCTGTTACAACTGTATTACTGAGCATACAGATCTGTTTTGCCAGAGTCCTGGTTCCAACATGCATGAGAAATTCTGATTTATGCTTTCCAATCTGAATACAGAGGAATGCTTATCAGAACACCTGAAACACTCTCATTCTGGTCACAAGAAGTTTTTGATAATACCACTTCCAAGGAAGAGAGTCAGCCAAACCACTACCTAGCAAGATCCAGATTGCAGGTAGTGAAAGAAAAGCTCTGAAGTTGCTGTATGGATGCATTAAAAAAAAAAAAATCTTTCACTCCTAAACATATATTCCTAAAGAAACAGTACTAGAGTCAGACTATGCTCTGTAGCTCAGTTTGGGGGGAACAGCTAACCCCACTGGGGGAATTTTGTGGTATCCTTGAGAAGTGATGAACTTGAGGAATTACCTGTTTCCTCTAACACGGTGCTGTGAAACCTGCAGTTCAGCACTTGGGTGTCAAAACAGAAGTGCATGGTCAAGCACTGTTGCAAGTATGTCCCAGGAGCTTTCCAGCTGAAGGAAGCACAATGTCCAAAAGCCCCTGGAACAAACTCATCAGCGCACTGCTGCTGCTCTGAAATTGCCTTACCTGCCCACTGCTGGTGCCACTGGGATGAGCCACATCACCTTTCATTTGAAAACAGTTTCCCAAATTACTAGCAAACTTCCCAAAACGGCTCCTCTGAGGGTTTGGAGCACTGCAAAAAGCTGACCAAACCACAGCAACAGAAACATCACCAAGATGGTTAAAACACACTTTTATTTTCACACGTCTGACAAAGCAGCACCCGAATGTTCAGGAAGGGAAAGAGCACAAAGGAAGCTCCATCTCTTGGGCCATGATCTGCATCATCCTCACCACGTGCCTCTTGTTAGACAGCAATACCTACAGCAGTCCCCTCCCTGTGCAGTGACCACCTTACACCTTACCCGTGACAGGAAAGGCTCTACACCTCCAACTCACACATTAAACTCAAGCAGTCTGACAGTGATCATTCAACTAACACTACGTGAGGAAATTTTGAGGCAAACAGAAGAAATTATGTGTACTTCCAGCTCAGGTATGACCCAGGTGGCAGTATGGAAGCTAATCCTTATCCCCAGGATATGGATCTAGTACCATTTCCAAATATGCCAGGCATGGCTGGACATCCACAACTCCAAAATTCACCTCATAAAACATTATGCCCCAGGTGTATGGTAGCACAGAAGTGCTACCAGGGACACCACCATCACCATCCAACTACCAGCCTCGAGCTCCTGCAACTTTCAGCTGATACAGATTTATGGAGGTAACTGTCAGCATGCATCCAGCACACTCGCAACTTTTATGTCTCAAAGCTTCAATCCCCCTTCAGGGATGGGCAGGAAGCTCTAAACTAACAGGCAGAGCAGATACTCAATAACTATGTTTATGCTTCTTTTATACCAAATATTGATATAATGAACCAAGAAAACACACCAAATTTTTCTTGTTCCTACAGTGCCACTCACACCAAGCTGAGAAAGGTCAGCACACAGTACAAACACTACTGTTCAACCAGTTACAGCTTCACCATGCAAAAAGTTCCCCCAGCAACTCTTGTGGTGTTAAAATGAAGTATCAGAACATGGCTCCTTTAATGTGAGCTGGTTTCAAGATAACTCAGTGCAACACTGAGCTGCAGCAGAAGACAAGGGTTTGTACAGAGTGACTTGAATCTGAAGAGAATGCCCTGACACCCCAATACTCAGGTACCTTTTAAATGAGAAATGCAGTCTGCTACGTACTACAAAACTGCCAAGGACACAAGGCAAAGACTGAGTCTAATACTGTTCTGGACAACATATCTCCTGCATCTAACTTGGTGGTGATACCCAATTTTAACAGGCACCTACACAAGCACACGCAAGAATGAGGTAGAAAAAAATAAGCATGCGGAGCAGAAGTTGTACATAAAAAGGTAACACAGCTTCTTCCTCTGACTGCCTCTGTCTCTTGACCTCAAAGCAACTGCTCAGAGTTTATTTCTGACAAGGAATGCCAACTCGGTTGAAGACTGTAACTGGCTTGGCTCAGGGAGGACCCTCAACCTTGTGGAAAAAAGCAGCAGGAACACTGGGCAGCTACTGAGAGGACATGGTGAGCCCTAACATGAAGGGGGTCCTCTGGAAGCCCCCTTCTATAGGAACAGCTCCCAGAGAACAGCTACCACATGGGTACCAGAAACTGCCCCGTTCCTGCACTGCACACAGCTGCCCTGTCCTCTAGAGAGATCCCAGGCAGCACCCATGTGCTGACTTCCTACATGTGCCAGAGCTCTTTTCACACCCTTACCCCCACCTCACAGAGAACTTGTACTGCAAGACAGAACAGCAACCTCTGGTGACTGTAATCTTCAACAGGACTGTGAGGCATGCACAAGCCACCACCATCCAGGAGAAACATGTTCTTTGATGCAAAAATGTTTTGTTTCTTGAGAATCACCAAAGGAAAGGAACCAACTGGGTGAGTTAACTTGATCTGAGTATTTGTGAGGACCCTCTCTGAGTAAGCCTAAGGATGCTGCAAATCCAGAGTGAGGGAAAACACCTGGGGTCTGCCTCTGCCTGGTTCATGAGAGGTCAGGTAAATCTGAACTTACAAACACCAAGCCACAAATGAACGTTTATCATTACTTTCCACTGTATGCAATGTTATTAGAGAAAAGCTTTTAGCAGCAGCAGCTACACAGAAAAGTGATGTAATAAGTAGAGTTCTTAAAATCCAGGAGACACTGTGTTAATCAGCTGCCACACCTGCAATGCATTCAAGCTATTTTATTTTAAAGCAAAAATACCCTAAAGGCCAAACTCAAAAAGATATCTCAAAGATGTTTTAGGGCTTTATTGAGATGCAAAAATATACTTGAAGACAACCGGAATTAAACAAACCACAGCCCAATGTCATCTTGGGAAGAAAAAAAAAAAAAGCAACTTGCCTCCCCCCACATGAAAAACCTCCTGGGTTATTAACTCTGTGGTCAGCTTGGTTAGCCAGAACTCAGTCATTTCTATTACTGAACCAGCACTGGTGAGATATTAACTGCTTCCCAGAGGGCTCCATGAATTCCATCTAGCCACTTCTACTGCAAACAACAAAAAAAGAAGCATCCCAAAGTGCAGCCCCTGAGATGTGTTAATGGCAGCAGTGCAGTGTGCACACCAAGGTGTGCACAGGTGAGGGGAGGAGTGTCCCCATGCTCAGCTCTGTTCCTGCAAACACAACCCCATTCCTCCAGCACCGCTGGAGCTGCCACTCTACAGGCAAGGAAACCCTCCAGCTCAGGCATAAGCAAAGAGCTCCACTTCATGGCACCCAACAGAAAATGCCAAAACCAGGCCACAAAGACACAAGAAAACTGCATTTTCATGTGTGTTTTAATGAACTCTCCGACAGCCAGCAACAGGAAAGGAAACCAAGTGGCATTTACATCAAATACAGAGATACATTTACCTACCCTACAGCTGACAACCTGCCTGGAGGAGACAGAGTCAGCCCTTCAAAAATCAATAAAGCCCTCCTAGTACAAAAGACCTGGGGAATTCTCTTGCCGGCGCAAGGATGCCGCTAAGGAGCGATGCAAAACAAATGGGAAAAAGAAACGCTGCAGCTCGTAGTAACACACCCCCATCATGTCTTCCCTGTTCTGTCAATAGGTGGGTTGTTGTCGCACTCCCACTCCAGCTGCCTTAGAACAGCTTTAAAAAAATAAAAATGAAAGGAGGAAAAAGAGCAACTCAAAAAAAAAAAAAAAAGAAAAAAAAGAAAAGAAAAGAAAAAAAAAAGGAAGAAGAAAAAACGGAGCGCCAGCGCTCCGAGTACCGGCGAACGGTCTCTCACAACGGGCCCGCCGCCCCAAGCTCCGCCTGGGGCATCCACGGCGGCGAAACGGAGGAAGAGGAGGAGGAGAAGGGGGAGGGCCGGTGCGCGACACCCACCGCCGGGCCCGCAGGAGGGGCCGGCAGCCCAGCCCCCTCGAGCCCCCGCGCCCGGGGAAGGACGCGTCACCCCGCCGAGCATCCTCGGCCCCAGGGCGCACCGGGAGGCCCCCGGACCCATCCATCCTACCTCGCTCGCGGCAGCGGGGTGTGCGCACCGCATCCCTCCCCGCCGAGGGCGCGGGAGCAGCGGGAGGCGGATAATGGAGGCGGTGGCAAGGAGGACGCACCGGCGGCAAGTCGCGTGCGCGGGGAGGGACCCGCGAGGGCGGCCGGACCGGGACCGGGACCAGGACCGGGACCAGGACCGGCACCGGGTCCCGCCCGCCGACTCCCGCCCCCCCCCCCCCCCCCCCCCCCCCGCCGGGCGCGCCCTTTGTGCGGGGCGCGGGAGGTGTGTCCGGCGACGGGCGGGCTGTGTGGCCAGGGGTAGGTGGGTGCGCCCGGGTGTGTTCGGGCCGCCGCCGCCGAGGATGCTGCGCCCGGGACCCGCCCGCCCGCCGCGCCCCCCCGCCCCCGCCCCGCCGCCCCTCTCACCTCTCCGCTGCCCGCCTCGGTGCCGCAGGCCGCGCGGAACCGCCGCAGGTTGATGCCGATGGTGGCCGAGACCTGGAGCGCCGCGTCGAAGCCGGGACCGGCCGCGGCCGCGGGGCCGCCGGGGCCCGGCGCTGCCCCGCCTCCGCCGCTTCCCGCCGCCCCGCCGGAGCACGGGCCGCCGCGTTCGCCCTCGCCCGCCGTCGCCGGCGCCGCCGCAGGTTCGGCGGGCCGCAGGCTGTGCACGGCCGGCACCCGTAGGCGGGACCCCCCCGGGCCCCGGCGGCCCCAGCCGCCGCTGCCGGGCCGGGCGGGGAAGCGCCACCGACCGCTGTGCGCCATCTTTACTGAGAGGCGACGAGCCAGAGAGCGGGGCCGGGCCGCACCCCGCGCCCTGCATAGCGCTTCGCCGGCCCGAGGAGGCGCTGCATAACAACGAGTGCCATGCAGGTTGTGGGGTTCCGCCATCCCGCCGCCCCGGCCTATGAATAAGCCACTCTCGATCGGCGCTAGCCCGGCATAACGTTGGGCAATATGCAGGGTCCCAGGCCCGAGCTCCAGTGCAGCCCCCCGTCCTGGATAGCGCTGCCTCGGGCCGTCGCAGCCCCTCATAGCTCGCAATGCCATACAGGTGCGGGGCTCCTCGCGATCCGGCCCCGGAACCTGCCTGACATATAATCGGGCCGCAAGCAACCCGCATAACCCGATGGCGATGCCGAGCGGGAGCACGAGCAGCCGGCGCCCAGGACCGCGCATACTCCATAGGCGGTGCTGCCGACCCCCTGCATAGCGCCGGGCCGTATGCGGGGCGCGGGGCGCGGCCCCTGGC